>NC_142205.1:67062969-67762461 GCF_049639895.1 Pseudopodoces humilis | reverse complement strand
TCCAAGCAAAATTTTAAATCTGAAGCTTGATTTTAGCCAAAAATAAAGAGTAGACAATTTCCTCTGTCCTGTCTTGCCTAATTTCATTTGGACAAAATGAAACTGGTACCTGCCCTGTGTGATGCAGGAGGATTTAATGCTGAATACCTTAAGCTGATCTCAGTATTAAGTACAATTCCCCATGATTAAGGTAACAGTAGATTTTGAGCAGGAATCCCCTCAAAGAATTTAATTCCCAAATGCCCTCCCCATGGAACTATGATATCCACAACTTGATAAACAATGTGGGCTACGGTCCCCCATACTGGGTGTGTGAAAATGCTCCTCTTGACACACACAAATTTGTGTCAGTGGTGAGTGCAAAGCACTGCTTTAAACTACAGGACCTTATTCCAAATCAATACAAGACTTGTTTCTTGAATTGAAAGGGAGACAAAACCAATTTACAGGCATGTTTCTCCCTTTGCCAACCAGCAAATTCCCAAACATCTTTGGACTGAAGAACTCGACAAATTCTACAAGTCAGAAGATGATTCGCACATGAGTATAAATCCCTTCTTCAAGCAGCAATCAGTTGCACAAATGTCACCAAGCAGCCACCACAGTTGTGCTCAGCCTGGGGTGACACACATTTTACTTTTGGGCTTCCCATGTCAGCCACTCCACACAGGCATCTGCACAAGCAAGTTTAAAGCACACGGACTCGTTTGAAAGGCCACGAAACACGAGCTCAGTGCCAAAAATATCATGAGCACACTTCCAACATGCAAAAGAGTCACATAAGAAGTGACCAGAGGAAGTTGCAAATATCATC
Organism: Pseudopodoces humilis; assembly: GCF_049639895.1. NCBI lineage: Eukaryota > Metazoa > Chordata > Aves > Passeriformes > Paridae > Pseudopodoces > Pseudopodoces humilis. Next base: position 67,761,647 of record NC_142205.1, on the reverse strand, counting down.
TTACCAAGCTATCAAAGTCACACACAGCCTACCTCAAAACACCCTCAGTACTACTGTTAAAAATGAGACTCCTCATTTTTAATACATTTAGAAGAAATCTTTTCTTCATGGCAAATGTTCAGTTCAGCTAAAGTCAATTAATGTACAGAGGTCTGGATGCAAAGTCCATGATATTTTGAACACACTTACTGTACACAATTTCTATGGAAGCAAATTGTTAACAGAATATGAATTAATTTTTTAAAAACTATAAAATGTGTTGATAAAATAAAGCCCTTAACAGTTAATATCTTTTCAATGCTATTTGCTCATTATCTGAGTCCAAATTTAATTTTCTCAACAAATTATTTGGAGGTGGGAGAGATGGGAAGGAAGTATTTAGTTATTTGTTAAATGTCAACTGTAAATTATGCAGTAAAAAAAAGGTACTTTATTGTTATTCAATAATAATGCCAAAGCACGGATAGGAAGTTTTCCAAAAGATAAAATACAGAAATGAAAGGGAAAAATGCTGCAGGATAAAAGCAAGATTAATAACTATGACAGTCACTGATAGCACCCAAAATGTGAGGTTTTTGCAGAACAATTTTTAATAGAGATGTCACTGCAGTGAAACTGTGATGTCGTGACAAGAAAGGACATAACTCTCTCATACAATCCAAACCAAGAGATAAAAGTTAGGATGCATCAAATCCATGACTTTGGAATCAAATCTCTGCAGGTAGAATATAAAAAAGTAACAGAAAGGAGATAGCTCCAAGTACAGGAGCCACGTGGCTGTAGAAAAAGGCACAGGCAGCCCTTGAAAAGAAGGGAAGTTTAACAGCAAGAAGACAAGAAGGGTTGATTTAGAAGACGAATGCAGCTCTGTTCTTTGTAAGATTCATGCCCTGCAAACAAGCTTTAAAATCCCAGGACAAAAAAAATGAAGGCGAAAGAAGAGCCCACAGAAAGGTGGGAACAATCCAACCAGCCAGTTGCAAGAAATCACTGGCATTGCTTGGCTGGCAGGAACACCAGTCCTAAACAATTCAGAAGCATATGTGGCTTTCCACACATTCCTGCACTCCCACACTTCTGGATATGTGGTACTGCTGCTGCCAGAAATTTGGACTCTGCCAGCAGCATAACACGATGTCCTGAGGATCCAGAACCAAGTCAAGGGAAGATGAGAACTTTTGCTTCATTTTGGGAGGGAGGTAGAACAGTCTAGAGCTCCTACAGCTTCCCCAGCACGAACAGGAATGTGCCCTCTGGCAGCAAACACCACCATCCCTGGAAAAAGGAGGTTGTGATACTGCAGCTCCAAGTATTCCTTACTCAAGGTTAGGATGCATCAAAACTTCTGAGGTGCAATTTTAATGCAAATTTACAGCCACAAGGCAAGCAAAATATCACACCTAGCCCATTCACAAATGCTATGTGGGTGGTAGAAAATAATTTGTAATCAATTCCTAGTGACAGAACTACCTAAGGGAATTCTGTGCCTGCTCCAGGCAGAATCAGTAGGTCAGGGAACATCCCAAACTCCACAGAACAGATGAAACTGCCAAAGTTCTCAGCAGAAACCTTATCCAAAAAGAGGAATTTTGGTCAAATCCAGCATAGGTGCACTACATCTTTATATCACTAAATTTACCCCAAAATAAGACTTTAATATAGTCAGCAATATATATGCCAATATATCTTTTACTATTGCTGTTCTCTTCATTGTCCAACTTTATTCAGGAAAAGTAAATATAAGAACATTCCTATATAAAGTTCTATATAAACATTAGGAAGAATTTTAAAAGCCACTTAGGAAAAAAACAAAAAAAACCCAAAAAACCACACCTTTAAAAGATCAGGTTTTGGATTTGAGGTCTTTTTGGTAGATGAGAAGGGAAAAGAGGCACACGACTTCACTCTGAGGTTAGGAAGAGACCCACCAGTACAAATTTCCAGCGAATGCAGGTGTCACTCACCATATTTAGGGAAGGTGTCCGTCTCTGTACTGCCAGGTTAGGACATCCCAGTCTCAAATAAAGGCTCTCTGAATCAAATGAGAACTAAGTGGTTTGGAGGCAAAAGTGTATCTGTGTATATATATCTCAAGGTTTAACCCACACCCCAGGCTTAAGGGAAACCCCTTTCCTAAAGTCATTCTACCATCGAGAGCACATTCATCTCTCTCAAACAAACACAGCCCACACAGACCTACTTGAAAGCACTGCTTGTAAGAGACCACAGAGGATTCCCTCTCATTCTTCAGATTAGCACGGAACAGTGACACAACGCTTCACCCACGCACCAGCAAGAGCTTCTCTGTGGGAAAAGTGGTGGTCTAGCATGGTGGAAAAGCTGCATCAACTCAAATTGAATAGAATACAAATATCAATCTAGAAGCAGAATCATTTACTGTAAGGGGCGAAGAGATCAGGGAGCCATTTCTAGGAATGCATTTTAATTAGAATTTATTCTAAAGGTTTCCCTTACAGAATCAGTGCTCAGTTTGACCAGCTGCAGTCTCCTCATCAGCAGTGAGGAGGAGTGAGCTTTCAGCTCTGCCCCTGACCAGAAACACCACCCTGTCATATCTGATTTTCATTCTGAGGAAGAGGGTTTATAGAGGCGAAGGCTGCAGACATGCCTCCCCTTTACCAGATAAGAAATGATGCAGCATTTTCAAGAATCTACTATTCATTTCAGGCTGTAGCCCACTGCACACAGTTGATTAATCAAGTTTCACAGATGATAAAAATGAACATTATCATGCTGTCGCCTAAAAGTGAAAGATTCACCATAGGTAAGCTCAGAAAAACACTCATCTGTGAGTCTGATTGTTGTATCGGTTTCGGTTTTGACGACAACAAAACCTGTGCAGTTCTGCACCGAGGACTAAAAGCCCTGCTGAGATTTTCAGGAGATTCCTGTTGTAACGATTCCTTCTCATCACTCGTGATCTAACTGCCCTGAGAGCATTCCCATCCTCCTAGCAGAAATATCTCAGCTGCTCAGGAGAGCAGGGCGGATCTTTTTCTGTCCAAGCACTTACACCCAGCTCCTCATGTGCACACAGAGAACAGTCATTTGCGAAATCATGCTCAATTCACTGAAGTTCTGTTCAAACAAAACTATTCTGGAGGCATTTGCAATTATAACAGAGGAAACAACAGACCAGGATCAGGATCAGGACTGGGGAACCAAGGTCCAGTTCTTCCCCCTGCCTTTCTCTGAAGGGAGTTTCACTGTGTTTGTACCTCCTGGATGAATGTTTTAACTGCTGGAGATGCAGGGTGATTTCTCCAGTATTTTGCAATAATAGTGTTCCACTCCATATGAGGCATTTACTGTCACTTTCTCATACAAAATGTTAATGACTTCAGTTTGATGGTTCACACATTTACCAACAAGAGTTCAGATTTACTGTCTGCCTGCTTAAAATAAATTTAAAAAAAAAAACCAAAACAACAGCATCAAGATCTTCCACTTCTCAGAACAGCATCCTATACTCCCAGCTCCACATCAGCCACTTGTTCTTACCCTGATCCCTCGTTTAATTTTATATAAGAATTTATAAAAAGTTGAACAGCCTCAACAGGGGACATTTGAAACCCAGCAAAGGCTCAGTAGCAAAGTGCTGGAGCAGTGTCATGGGAGATGAGTGACACATACTCAAATCCAAGCAGCAAAAGAAATCAAAGCCAAGAGGTAATCCTCTGAGGGGAAATGCTTTTCCCATTGGATGAATAAGAAGGGAATAGCATTAAATATTACTCAGCAATGCATTCACATAGAATACAGTGAATTCTGCCTTCTGTGTTTTTGCCTTTCACTGCACTCAAACACAGCTTTCACCTTTGGACTGACCAACATGCTTAATTGCAATGGGACTGGAAATAGCTCAGGGCACTGTCATTTTGTCATCACCTGTCAGCTCAACGATGATGGGACCAAATTAAAACTTTGTATGTGTGTAGTTCCTGGGTTTATCAATCATCACCTGTTCAACCAAACCAAAGTGATTTCTGCCAGGAATAGCTGCTTTTCTCATGCAGGACAAGGCAAAGCCGGGACTGTTAAGGCTTTAAGGTCAGGTGCCCTCTTATGCCATCCCACGAGCTACAAGAAGTGACCAAAGATGAGAATTGATTCTGGGAAGCATTACCTGAATAAAATACAAAATACTTAAAAATATTTTAACTGGAGTCCTTCTGAGCCTGGACATTTCCTGTTCTGCTGGGCTACTCCAAGCACCAGCCATGCCCAAGGGAGGCACAGGCAGGGATGGGATGCTCCATCTGTGCAGAAAAGGTTAACAGGGCACAGTATCCTTCCTGCTTCCAGAGAGGAGGAGAGGAACACGTGTGCCCTTCCTTTCCTGTTAACAGCAGCTTCACAGCCCTCCTGACTCAAACAATTAGAGGGTTTTCTTTTTTAACTCCAGTAAACATTGGTGATATGAAAGTATTGACATTTTCAGCACAGCAAAGCAGGCACAGCACCTCCTTTGTGGAGGCAGAGAAAAGCAGTCAATGGAAAATTTGAAGGGGGAACCCTTTCTTTTAATGCCCAGTGGAAAATTGTGGGGGTACAGCAGAAATCACCTTTTTACCTGACTTTCCCACTGCCCCCATTCAGAAGAAGAAAACCCCTTTGGCGACACCACTCACAAGTGGATAATAAAAATTTCATTGCTTCTTATGCATACTCAAACCCTTTATCTAGAAAAAGGCCAGGTTGGATGGCTGCCATTTAAATTATTTTATAGTCCACTGAAGAACTGCTTGTTTAGGGGCTTCCCATAGGGGAAAAATAAGGAAATGAGTTAGAGAAAATTTAATATAATGCAAAGACAACAGCTTGAAGCACCAGATCCTCAGTGACTTGTAAAAGGCTTAATTGACACATAAGTATTATTCAGGAGAGAAAACACCACTACAAAGAGGAAAGAAGAATGGAGGGGAAAAAACAATTTCAAAAACGCTCAAAACACTTTGGGACTCCAGTATTCTGGAGAGGCAGCTTAAGACAGATTTGCTGCACAGAAATGTTCCAAGATTTAGCTTGAAGCTGACACTTTGATACCACACTTAGGGCATTAGGAGTTTGTTCTGCTGAAACAAGGCAGCCTGCTGTCCTCCACCCAAGCCTTACTTTCTCCCTGTCTGCCTGCAGCTGTCCTTCTCTCTCTCTGGTGCACAAATGAGAACTGCTCCCACGCACTCAGGGCTTTCTCAAGGTAAAATAGTCTCTTCTGCTTCACTCACAAGCAGGCTGGCTACTCTTTTTTAGTTGCATATGTCTTGAACAGGTTCACATGCCCCAGATCAAGAAGTAGCAGTGAGACAGCCACTCCCAGCCTGTCAGGTTTTTGAGGTGAACTAAACACTTAAAGGTGAGGTTATCTCTTATCCACTCTTGATATACTATTAAAATATATTTTTGTGCTCACAGAAGTGGCTTTCTGAGGGAGATGCTGCTGCCCAGCTCTACCCTAAATTTTAGGGAACTGCTCTGATTTTAGTTTGGACTAAAACAGCTTTTGCCTGAGATGTATTAAAAGTCAAGGCACTTCCCACCCATTTTTTTCCTGCTCACTGTGTGGCTTTCCTGCTTAGCCGTGAACAGAAGACCACCCACAACAAAATCTCTCTTCCTTATGGAAAAATTGGAAATGCCACAGCTCCTTTATGAGGTCTTACATGGTGCTTCTGTGAATTCTTTATGTTTATTCAAATATATTATGCTATTTCACTGGGTTTTCCTAAAGATGTTCATGAAGTTTGATACAACATCAACTATGAAAACAAGCTTTACATCAGACCAGCAGCAGGTTCCAGCAGAACATCCCTTCCATCACATTTGTCAATCCCACAAACTTTAAGCATGCAGCTTAGTGTCAGGGAGGTTTCACTACAAACCTTTTTTCTTGGCAGTAAGGCCATCCTGTTCTCCAGCTGACTGCCCACCCACTGGTCTCTACCACTACATTTTTTACTGAATTACTGCAGTGTTTACATTAATTGGAATTATGCCTAATTTTAAGCAGTGTCTAAACCCTCCAAGAAAGCATTTTGTCTTTCTGCACTAGCTTCTGTGAGATTTCATCCCTGTCCATAAGCACTTTCACCTGCTTGCCAATTACCAAGAGAAAAACGTCAACCCTGGAGCTATGCTAAATTTACTACTCTCTACATCAATGAAATCTTAAAGCAACATTTAGTGGTTTGACAGAAAAGTGACCTTTACCTCATGGAGACACAGTATTTTTGCAGGAAGCAAGCATTTTCACCCAGATTCAGGGACTGCCAAAACTTGCAAGTTGCAGACACTTTCCTGCCTTTTGCAATTTCTTGGCTGAGCTGCAAAAATCAAATCAGACAAATCCCAGGGGACTTAGAATTTTCTCAACAAGTTGATCTACCACAAAACTAAGTTTTTCTGGTCTCTGATTTTTATCTCAGCAGCAAGGAGTGCAACCAGCTACTATGTTCACCCAGAACAGTGGATACCTCCAGAGACAGGGCTGAGAATGGAGTAAGGTGATAGACAACAACATGGGTCTGGGTTAAAAGTGAAAGGAAGAAGAAAGCAAAGTAAGAAAAGGAAGAAAGGAAGTAACTCTGATGTACCCAATGAGAGGTGGTGTTTGCCCTCAGTACAGGTGGCTGAACAGAAGATGCCTCCACCTGGGTTTGCAGCTGGCAGGGCAAAGAGAAGTGAGGGTATCTCAGAGGAGGTATCCTGGCTGTTGGTGGATAGGAGGAAAGGCACTTTGGAGGAGAGGAAGGTGGGGAGAGGTGACAGATCTACATTTCAGATGAGAACAGTACTCTTTCCCAGCTTCTCTGGACGATCTGATGACCTTTCCACAACCACCAGCATTCATCATAATGCTGAAGCAGAAGTTGTTCGCCCCATCTTCCCCATGAAGCATACGAATCTAATTTTCCCTTTTTGTGAAATCAAGAGTAATATCTGCTTACAACTCTGCAATATTGTTCTCCAAGTGTGTGGTAAAGCTAATAACCACACAAGAGAGAGCTCTCTGGCTGTTAGAAGCCAGATCCAAATATTCCTAAGGCAGCTCTCCATCACATAAGCATGCAGACACACACACACAGAAATCTATAAAGGCAAACACTCCTATATACCCTAGAAGCAAGCTGCCTTAGAGCTGTTTCCTGTTACCAAAAGAAAGGACTATAAAAATGAAGGAACTCCTGATCTTAGGCTGCTATTTCCACCTCATATGACCTCAATTTTATGGAAACTGTACCCTTGTGTTATTTAGATTTTACTCATAAAACACAGACAGAGGCAGTGTATAGGCATTGGGGAACAATCAAGAAAAATGTAAAACTTCTTTGAACAGTAAAGAAAAAAGTTGTTAAAATGATTCATTTTTATAAATGATGTAAGGAAAAAACATTTGCTGGATTGGAGATAAGGTTTTTTCTTTTCTATTTTCCTTTAAGAAGAAAAAAAAAAAAAGTTCTTGGAGCACTGAAATGTTGTGGCCAACAAAGTTCTACTTCCCTTATGTATTTCCCTAGCAATTATAACCTAGAAAAAACATTAAACACTGAGGAGCATTTTATAATGTAGGGATATTTATCCACCTATCAATCATGACCTTACTCAAAGCTTCTGCAGTTCTCTCTGCATCCTATTTTTAAGGAAGCCTTAAACTACAGCAGAGTGCCAGTGAATCTTTGATAGATTACTAATTTTAAGTCTTCTAAATGTTTGCAAGCATTCAAGGTTAGTTCAACCTAAACTCCTTAAAAAGCATATTCAGCCTTTGGTCCTGTTACCTGAGGGGATTGCAGCTAAACCAATCAGGCATTATAGGGCATTGCTATGGGATTCTGAGTCTCCAGCATTAAATACCTTTGAAGAGATGCAAACCCAAAAGCATTTTGGGGTTTGAGGGATGGACTTGTGTCCTCTCATTCAGCACAGACATTCCTGTCAGGAAGGCCCTTTCCAAGCACTCTAAGGAAATCCTCCCACCTTCAGCTCAGAGTGTTTTTTTAACTGCTCTCTTTCTTACAGCATTAGTCAAAGGCTATGGGAAATTGTACATCTTTGTGGCTTTTATTAACTTATTTCCTTTCCAGCAATATGCTGTAAAACCAGTAGTGAGACTCTTTTTCAACTAGAGTGTTACTGTGGCAATCAGCACCCTCATGGTCCGTTTCAATGCTCAACAACCACAGCCTTCAAGATCTTAATACTGAACACATCAATACAAAATGCCTTTAAATGGTGCCTTTTGTGGTTTGGGGGGTTGTATTGCTGTAGCCTGTAGAAGTTCTCAGGTAAACTCTGAAAATAAGGACAGAAATCTAGAGCTGAAAGAGGGTGCAAAGTCAGTGTTCAGAGGATAGACCTGGATTGCCAGCATCCCTGACAGGACCAAAGCCTACTTCCAACTACAACCTCCATCTCCTGTATGCACAAACAGGGATTTGGAAATTGGTCAGAACTCCAGCATGACAGAGCACTGCAGCAGTTACTTCAGATGAAATAAAGTGAGAGATGATAGTTTCAGAACACTGCAGCTTAAAGCAGCAGGGCTAAACCAACAGTAATAAAAATATGAGGATCATCAGATTTATAATGAAGAAAGAAAACTGAAAGCAATCTTCCATGTCTGAAAGAACCATTCTTAAAGCAATTCAATTTTGAATCCTTAATGAACATACACAGACACACAAAAAAGCCCAAACCAAACTATGTTTCTTGCTGAACTGATTTTATTATCCATTGCTAGAAACACAACTAACTATTATGGTTTGGGGGTTGTTTTTTGGTTCTTTATGTTCAGTTTCAGAGATGCAGAACTGCTTTACAGCTAGAGATTGGTTTTGATCTACTAGACTTCTAAGCTGCTTGCTGCTCAATATTTTTATTGACAACATGGATGAGGGTATTGAGTCTTTCATTACTAAATTTGCAAACAACACTAAGCTGGAGTCTTGGTTTGAAAAGACAGTTGTCTGCTAAGGAAGGCAGAAGACATTCTTGATGTTCTTAAATTCTTAAATGTTCTTCCCTTGAAATTCTTAATAGTCTTAAGCTGCACCAAAGGAAAATATAGGCTGGATATTAGATAAAAGTTTTTTACAGAAAGGGTGATAAAGTATTGGAATGGTTTGCCCAGGCAGGTGGTGGAGTCACCATCCCTGGATGTGTTTTTAAAAAGACTGGATGTGGTACTTGGTGCCATGGTTTAGTTGAGGTGTTAGGGCTGGACTCAATGAGCTTGGAGGCCTCTTCCAACCCAGTGATTCTGTGATCCTGTTACTGGAATTGCCATTAAGCCCCTAGTAAACAAACTAGCAGCAACACTGCTTTCTCACCCTACAACTCCCCCAGACCTTCCTCTGCTTTCAACTGCAACCTACGCAATGGAACAGGATTCTATTTTAGCAACAAGACAATTTCATAGTTGGAATCCCCTTCAGTTTGAAGCAAACAGCAGCACTGAGTCATCACAAGGCATTTGAAAAAAAGGGGATTTCCTACTAAAGTAAAGCACCAATGAATATCAAAGAAGGCAAAGATCACAGTAAAGCGGGAGACCAAGAATTCCTTAGGGAGGTGATACAACTACAGAAAAAAATGGCTTTTATTTCAGCTGGAGGCTTACGATCCAAACTGGATTTGTTATTCTAAAGCTGAAACCAGACACACACCAGAGAGTGAGGCTTCACTCTGAAGCCCGGCAGAGCCAACACAGAGTTGATTTCAGCAGCCAGCAGTGGTTTTGGAGCTTTTGATTCATTCTGGATTCCAGCAGGGACAGAGCCATCATACACATCATCTGCAATATGGTACCTGACATAGAACTAGGCTTGCTTGAACTGCTGAAGCAGGCAGTAGAGAAATGCTACCATTCCCCAATACCTGGGCTCCTTCCATGAGTCACAGCCAAGCACTCTGCTGCTTTCACCAAGTATGAAGGTCACCTTTTAAGTTACTGTTTCTAGTACAGATAAACTCCCCTGCACAGTGAAGGCAAACTAAGTGGGCTGTTTCATAGGTAGACTGTTCATAGAAGGGGCTGCCTCCTGCCTTGAATACAGATGCCAGCAATTAGGATTTTTAGTAACTGGGTGTTACTGGGTGTTGATTTTTAGTAACTGTCTGAGAGCCTCACCCAGTGGGTGAGGCTCTCAGAGCACTGGCATGCCAGGAAGTTCACGGTGGCATCACGTTTTTGGGGAAAAATCAGCAGGGAGAGCCTGAACCCAGGTATGTTCTGCTACTGGACCACAGTGTTACCTCACCAAGTCACAACTCCTGTCTGCTTCAGTCCAGGAGAGAATGAAAACTGCAGAGCTCCATGGCCCTTCTGCACTCAGCCCCCCAACAAGAGCTGCTTTAGGTATCAGCTTTGCACTAAGTTTGGCTACAAAAGTTCTAATTCTTCACCACAGAGAGATGGAGACTGGAGGCAACACCAGCAGGTCAATCTGCCTCTGCCCTCTACCTGTGCTATCTGCATGCAAAGAAAACACCACAAAACTGAGCAACAAGTCAAACATCTCACTTTCAACTGCCAGGCATGGAAAGCAAGAAGTAAGCAGGCAGTATCAATATGCATAAATTAAAAGGAAAGCAATGTAAGGGGTATAAAACAGCTTCATTTCTCCACATGAACTGCAGAAGAAGACCTGGCTAAAACCTCCTCCAATTTGTTTGTGTATTATTAATTACTATATAAATTAGAGATCAAACTCACCCATTTGTAGAGCTGCTTTCTTTCACAGCAGGGTTTTGTGAGAAGTCTTTGAATAGAAGAGGTCCTCTGGACTGATTAGTGGATTCAGGTGTTAGAGACCCCTTTTTACTTTTCTCAGGCTCAGCTGGCCCAGTGCTTCCATCTAGGGAAAAGATGGAAGCAAAGAACACTCTCAATGGAATCAAGGCCACCAATTAAAGGATAAATCACACAACTCCACAGAAGCCTACAATGGCTAAGGGAGGGGTAGAAAGCCAGAGGCACCAGGCATGCAAGGGAAGGAAAAGATGAGTGCTTAGACAAAAAAAAAACCAAACAAAAAACTAATCAGTCTAGCTGGGCTGTGCTGGAAGACAACCCACAGCATTTTCTAGAAGTCTCCAGTTTCTCCTTCTCAGTCAGTAAAGGATCAAGCTAAATTTCCATTCATTGTACTTAAGTACAGGCAGAAGAAATATTCTTCTGAGCAAGCAATTTTTCAAATCTCTTTTCAGTCCTCTTTCCCAAATTATCTTCATGTAGCAATTTATCTTCCTACATCTCCCATCTCCCCTGCACTCATCTCCACACCCATAGGCTCAGCAATAAAAATTCAAATTTTTATTTGGTTCAAATTATTTCAGTTTGGTTCAAAATTTCCTAAAAAAACTGGTCTGTCTCAAAAAAAAATTTGCTCTGTTCCCCTGGGGTTAGCTGGGATTCATCTTCTGACCAGCACAAGGCAGCAAGCATTTTCAAATGCCAGATGGGTGAAGCTGCAACCAGAATAAAACTTTAAGAACATAAAAAAGAACCATTTTTTACGTTTTCTACAGGAGATTTTGGTTACCCACAGTCTTGAGCATCTCCACAAAATGAGAGCAAGCAACAGGAAACAAATCTTTCAACATACCTAGCTGAAACAGTTAAATCCAATATCACTCAATAGGAAAAAAAGATCTTACAAGTAGGTGAAAATCACCAGAATGTTCTAAAACCAAATTATTGCATAATGAAATATCGATTCAAGTTCTCTAAATAGTAATTTTTTTTTAATTGTTTGAGATCATTTTCCTGGCCACTTTTTCCTCAGAATATCAAACCCTTACCAGGCAGGACAATGAGCTGTGTACTGAGTACACCTAAATAATGCCAGCTGATTTGCAACATTCCCATTTCTCATTGTTTCACTTGAAAGTAAATTTGTTTCATTTCTAAGAGTTAAATTTTATTTCTAGATAATATTATTGATATACCCACAATGGGTGAAGTGTTTAACACCTCAATGGACTAAGGAAGGACAACTTTAACATGAGAAGGTTTATCAGTATAGCTTATTTTTAATTACAGGTGAGTGAAAAGGTTTAAGTGTATCCCAGTATTTGAGCAGCTTTTTGTACAACAAACCTTGCTTCCTTCCCCAAAAAAGTTGAAGGCGATTCTGTGAAACATCCCACAAGGTGTCGCTAGAGATGCATCAGCCAAAACACTCCTCGAACGCCCTTCCCTATCATCCTTTGCTCCCCCTTCCTTGGAAACACGTTAGACAGCTTTGGAACGGGATCACAAAGAGTTGATGCCTGAGCAGTCCTGGTGCAGCAGGCGCCTTTCAGCTGTAAGCAGCAAGGCGATGATTTGAACAGTAAATGAACCGAGTACACACAGATCAAGAGGAAAAGCAAACAATTTTAGGCATCAGCTTTTAATGAACTACCTCGAAAAAGTGACCCTAATACAGAAAAAGAAACAAAATCAATCGTCAGCTCTGCCTCAGTTCCACGCTAATGCTAGGAAAGATGGTTTGTCTCATTTGATTTTGATCATTCACAGTTTCATGCCCATATTTCACACCTAACCCTGAAAGCTACACAGACACCTTGGAAAAATCTATCAGATATAATGGTGTGCTTGATCCTCATTTATAGTTATCACTTAAGGCCTTTTCTAATGAACACTGCACAAACACAGCATGAATTCAAATCTACTGTGCTGGATTTAAAATGAATATACACCCTTATAGTTCCCCTTCTACCAACCCCCTGTATTTCCCACTCGGAAAAAAAACCCAAAAAACAAAAAACAGATCTCACTTGAGAGAAGGGTTGCTTAACATTTGAAAACCATCTCTGATACAGCTCTCAGGCAGAAATTACAATCCAGTATCTAATTTTTCATAATCTCTAAAAAATCAGTAGGAGCTGGAGCCTTAGATGATGACATAATTACTCACAGGTGAACAGAAGCACAGCTGACCCAGCATTCACCTGGCTCCAAGATGCCCCAAGTACACCAGGTGAAAGGACTTACTTTGCCTATTGCCTGGCAGACACACAGCTGCAGCACAGGAGTGAACAAAGAAAAAAGTTCCAGGAGCATTTGGGATCTCCAAAATATATTAAAAAAAAAAATCAGGAAGGAATAACATGGCTATTCTGTAAGTTTACTTTAGAGAGGAAAATATCACATGCTAAGAATACTAACACTAATATTTTCCTCAAAATAAAAATAAAAAAGGAAGCCAGTGTTTGCCTTTTTTATTTTTTTTACAAGATTATCAAATATTTCCATTCAAAAGAGCTGATTACTGTAAATTCAGAAAGTTCCTTTGCCTGTTCAGGTTACTTCGCAAACAAACAAACCACTTTCGTGGCTACGTCCTTCTCTGCTCCTCCCCCCACATCAGTAAAGTGGGTTTATTCTATTTCAGACTTTATGAACACCCATCAATACCTCACCAAAAAATATTATCATTCCATGAGCAAATTATGGCAAATTTCCTCTTTTTCTCACGGTTTGTGTTACCTTGGATAGCCAGTAGTCTTCTCCTCCATTTACATTCTTAGCAAGTTCAAATAATAAATAATCTTCATTTGGCCTAGTATTTGTGGAACCTTAACTTAAATCACTATGGCAAGACTTGTATTTTACAGCTGATCTTGACAGGCTGCTACATTTATTTGCCTGCACAAGGGTATTTTTTGCTGTTTTTAAACTTTAATAGCAAAGTTCTTCCACTCCCTTTGAGAATTTAGAGGTTGTATTTTTTTTAGCTTGCATAAAATGTTTAAACTAGTATCTGTGAATAACAAAAATATATATGTGAATATCTGCAACAAAAACAGATCACTTTCTGAGACCCTTTATATTTTTAAGTTCACCATTTAGGAACTGAGATTTCTCCTGATTGTTAATAAATAACACTTTATTCTCTCCCCTTTGCATTTCCCCTTTGGCTTCCCTCCACTATATCCCCAGATTTGAGAAGGGGGATACCTACAGCTACAGGCTTTTTAGTACACTCGGGGGAAGAATCTGGAAACTATTTGTCTCTGAAGGATTTCAGAGAGCCTTGATCTCTATTATTTTTTTCATAGATCCATTCACTAATTTGTATTTCAAATGCTCAGCTTCAAAAATAAGAGAGGCTTAAGAGTGGTATTTATTTGTTTTGGAAAACAAGTTTTCAAAGCAAAAGGATGACTCTCGATGAAACTTTAAACATTTGAGATACAATAAAACAAATTTTGACTGGCTTGTTTATACCATGGGTCCTCGCTCAGTCATGAGCTCCAACTGCTTTTCCAAGCACTATTCCACAAAGGGAAAAGAACAAAAAACAACCAACCCCTCTCTCCATGTTTCTCTCTAATCCTAGCGAAAGAAGAGCTCTATCAAACCCTTACCAAGTCCTACCATGAAATACATGCTTCCAAACGCCTGTAGGATAATTCCCTTGGGAGGAAGAGCTCAGCCTTTCATGTGCAGCAACGGTGCCATCTACAGCCCGAGCGAGGCCACAACAACCCCACCGAGCCCCTGGAAAGTTTTCAGATGTTGCTTCTGCCACACATCTGCTCTTCCAAAATTCAGTTCTGCCTGAGGACGAAACTTTAATATGATACTTAATACTGATCTTTAGTAGGATATATTTTATACTTTACCCATGGAGACATGAAATATTTTCTACCTGTTGCACTGTCTTTAAGATTCTTCAGTTATGAACTGAACTCACTAATAGCTAAATTGGGTGTTTAGCAGATGTATCTATGGAAACCATGTGTTAGAGGCAAGAAGCAGAAGAACATTACATTTCTGCTGTCACACACACACAAAAGACACTGCACTGAGTGTATTTTACAGACTACCAGAAGTCACTGGACCTTTTTATAAGGCATAGTTTAGCTATCATCTGTACAATAAAGACTGACATCTATACTTGTTATTTAAAGCAAAAAAACCCAACTCTCCCAGTGCAGCTGGCCCTTTACTGAGAAGCCTCACTTCCTAAGAATTACAAGTCTGTAACATCAAAGAAAAAAAATATTAAAATGGAAACATGCAGCAATAAGCAGCCTGAGACATAAAATGTCAATATATAAAGTCAACTCAGAAACAAAATATACACATGCAAGCCTAATGTAGCCAGTAGAGTGGGAAAGGTCTTTCCAAGGGTGCCTGAAATAAGGACTGGAAATGCAGTTTGTAATCTGATAATCAGACTTGATGGAATAAAAATTCTGAACCACAGGGCTGCTTCACTTCATTGTCAAAATTCATTGCCTGCTTATTCTAATCTGTGTAAAAGAGGTAAGGTCACAAGGAACTCAAGGAGTTGCTTCAGGGAAAGCAAAAGGGAGAAAAAAAAAGGACAGACACTAAGTGAGAAAGCAAAACAAACCAATGAGAGAAAAAAAAAAGAGCAAGGCAAAAGGCAGAAGTCAAAACTCAACCTCCTACTAGACCAAGTTTAGTTGTTAGGAAAAGAGAGATCTTAAGCAAAGGCAGCTGCAGAGTTCAGTGACACCATGAAAGCAGGCGGTCCACAGGGATGCCAACAAACAGAGCACAGAGCAGCCCTGATACAAATTGAGAACTATAATTCAGCCTCTTCCCACACACTCCTGTCAGCAGCTTTCTCACCCTGCACAGCCAAATCTGGGCACTATCTAAAGTCTGGGAAAGACACCTTAAAAAGAAATTAAGAAAAATTTTTAAAAACCTTAAACATGCTGATCTTTTTCTTATACAAGTAGAAAGAATATTTAAGGATATTTTTTTTTTCCCTCCAGTGTGGTGGATCTGTAAGTCAGTGCTCTTCTGCTTTATTAAGTCAGTCAAGAATTTGTCAACACTGGAAAATACAGTTCAACCCTGACTAATTTCTGCTTGAGCAAACTGTTGAAGCAGAAAATGCAATTAAAAGACTGCACCTGTGATACCATAGGAGAACCATCCCTGATCTTGCAACAGTTCTATGTCCATACATTAGAATACTTATCAAGATGGCATAAATGCAAATAGCAAGGATGTGTATTTCAGTTGGGAAAATGAAATGGATTTACAAATCAGATGCCAGAGCACTGAAAAAGCCTGAAAGCTTTCTCATGACTTTCCAAGATGAAACAAGAGATTTGTGGAGACCGTGCCATAAATTTTAAATCATTTAATTAAGGCTTTGCTCAGGAGCATGGGGAAAGATGGTATAAGATCATAAAATTTAAGAAAGCATGGAAAAGACTAGAGATAGAGTAAAAAAGGACCACATCCAAGGGAACAGTAAATTTACCTGATAAAAATGAGTCCTGAGAGACCCCGGTGAAATTAATTTAGAAAGAATTAGTGATGGCATTGAAAAGAGCAAATAAAAATTAGAAGACTGTAAAGAGAATTCAACAGAAACTTAAAAAAAAAAAAAAGACATTTTCCTCTTAGAAGTGCTAATGTAAAAAAGTTTTTCAATGCAAGCACATTATGTCATTTTAGGACAGAGTCCCTTTCATAAACTAAACATATTCCACAATATATTTGGAGAAAAGGTATAATGATTATTTCTCAAAACAGTAAGAAATAAGCAGAAGTTACTGTTTTGTGAAAAAAAAATGGAAAATGCAAGGAAATAAGAGCTTTTCATATAAAGCTTTGTATTACTCCACAGGAGGCTGAGAAATAAAATTCAACCTTTTTCAATCAGCAGGACATCTTTTCAAGTCTTGGTTGGCATTTTAAGCACCCTACAGGGCACAGATGCAATTTGTAGAAGTTTGTTTGTATCTCTACTAGATTTCTTTTATGAATTCGTAAGGTACAGGTAAATACCCTTTAACCTTCTCAAAAACAACCCTGGCTTGTAGGATAGCCCTTTTGTAGCAAAACAAACATTGTGTGAGCCTAACTTGTCGGACTGTGAGTTTGTATTTTATGGAATGAAAGGAACCAGGTTTTACTGCTTTTGACTGAGGAGGTTTTGTTGTACTGATGTGGATGAGGAGTTGGGGGGAGATTAAACTCATAATAAACCAGCACATGACCCTTCATCTCAAACCACACCAGCGCTTTTAAAATAACTTCATAATCCATCAGCCTCACTGGAGCTTCAACAGAGGAAGCACTAATGATGGTTTCAATGTCCAGCAGTACTCCTGGAAGCCAGTTTTAGGGGTCAAAGCAGGACTTTGAGTACAGACAGAAATAAAGAGATTGTTATGTCAATGTTTCTGAAGGGATTTACACAATCAAACCTCTTTAGTGTGCATTAAATCCACATTTACCTCTCTTCTCCTGCTCGGGCTGGTGAAGTTCCTGCTCCATTCCACTGCTCCCACCTGGAGAGGAACCAGGACAGCTTCCACGTTTCCCAGCCTTTTGCCCTGTGCACTCAGATGCTGCTCTGTTCACAAAACCACTCTCTGAATACAGTTCCTAAACTTTCCCAACTTTTCTAACACTCAGATCAACTCTAATCTATATAAAAATATAGCTTGCCATGATTATCCTCCTCTCCCATCTCTCCAAGTCAACAGCTCTACTAAATCCTTTCCTCTATTTACTCCTCTTTTTTTTTTTTTTTCCTGGGCAATAATAATCCAGGTCTCCTCTTCAGTGTATTTCTCTGATCTCTCAGGTGTCCCTTTCACTTTGCTGGATCACGTGTCAACAGCTTCTGCCATGCTGAAAGCAGCACATCCAACCACTGCACATGAGCTAATCCTGTAATGAGCACACAGACAGGGCTAACACATCTCCATGCTGACAATTTATGTACTTACTCCCTGGATGCAGGCACATTACACATCTCTGCTGCTTTGGCAGTCACTGGCAATTGGTTATTCCTTGGAACAGGGTGATATTGGATATTTTTTAATTCCTACAGTTACTGAGAAGGTTCGCTCTCTTCTACTCACTGTTTTCCTTGTTAATGCTCTGGTATCAATCGAACAAGCTGACAAATCTGACACTTTTTCCTCATCCATTTCCAGAGTCTCTGTTCAGTTGAATTTGTCCTTTTAGGCTCCTGTCTTCATCAGCCTGTCAGTTCCTGGCATCATCTCACTGCAACCTAAAGGCTTAGCCCCTTGCAGCTGAGAATAAAAGAAGCTTATCATTAATTTTATCAAAGAAATTATAAGAAATTCATAACCAAGATAGTAAAAAACTTGAACAAACATTTCTCCTCAAAGAACACAATAGCTTTGATAAATATTCTCAGTTTAAGGAAATGAGTGTGGTTATTTTTTTCTGTTCTCTGATAAATTCATTAGCCAAGAATATGTTTGTATGCAGGTGAACTATGCAATTATGTTACTGAAAAATGGAAATAAGCACAGGCAGGCTGAGGGACAGCAGGGCTTTTCCTGGTTTGTAGCACTCACTTACAGCCACACACAGGGTACAAGCCACTGCAAGGGACAGGCTACCAGCCTGGACTCAAAACTGACACACCTCAACAGAACAACTGGTTTTGGTGGCTAAATCAAAGCTGAAGCTCTGACAGTTTTAAAAAACATGGGCAAAATCCAGGTGGTGCTTACAGCAATAATGGATCTTTAATTCCCTGCAGCCAGGACAAGATTGCCTGGCTTCAAGATAACTACCCTGTCAAAAATGCACAGATAATTTAATTAGCATTAAGAACAGTATGAGAACTGTCTTTTGTATTTTGGTTTATATTTAATCTAACCATAGTCCCACAAATCTGTGCTGAAACATTTATTACTTCTCTCCAACCAAGAGACTGGACTTCTCTTCCCTTTTCCCACCTCATTCTGTAAAGTCCTTTAAACCACAGCTCTCAGAATTACAGGAGCAGCTGGCACCTGTAACAGGACTGGAATTTAATCACTAAAGAGGCACAGATAAGCTCACATGAATCTTTAAACAAAGAGAGACTCAAAGTGACGTTTACAGCAGACATCCCCTAGTGCAAAACAGCACCAACAAAGCCATAAAGGAACTTTAATGAAAATTAATACTACAGCAGTTATTAATTGACACAGTTTTATGAGACAACAGAAGAAGCAGGTAAGACAAAACAAAAACATAAGATACTTGGACGTTTTGGTTAAATGCATGTTAAAATCTGTTGCTGAAATTAGCAGTGCAAATACATAAATAGCTTAAAATAAATTAGTTTTCAGGCACAGATTCTATCCGAACACATAGTTCTCACCATCAGGCAGTTAAAGTTTACATCTGCTGAGGAAAACTATGACAATAATCCATTAAGCTCTTAATTCCTGGCCCTCAGAACAAGTCAGGAACTTTCTGTCAGTGCACAGGAGTGTACCATATAGAATATAAAAAATATATATATGTAAATAAAGTGTGTCACAAACCCATTGCAATCTGCAGACATGAGAGAAGGAGCAGATTACTTCCAAATTATACAAGGACATTTTATCCTAAGTTTTCATTTACAATGAAGTGTAAAGTAGCAATGTGAAAGAATCTTGAGTTGACTGCCAAGGCAGCACCAAAGTCCCATAAGGTGAGGCAAGGGGTGACAAAAGAGAGCACTGACGTTTTACAGGCTCTTAAAAGACCCAATCTAACCTCAGCTGGAGTGGCAAATTCTGTACTTCAAGGCCTCGTTTATGGGATCAGATCCCAGTGCACCACTCCAGATCATACCTCTACCCAGTCCCACACTTGCAACCATACCTTTGCAATTTTGCAGTTTGGCCCACTGAGAGCAAAAACATTTAGAATTTACATGGATATCAACCCCACAATTTACTGTGAAGCCTAAAATAACAAAGCACTGGCCCAGTTCTCAGACAGCAATTAATCCCATTTCAAGATGATGGAGAGACAGAAAAATGCAAGCATGGCTTCAGAGCTTCTGGTCAAAAGACCACGATATTCCATTGAAAGCCTTATGTGAAGTCCAAACAGGCTCTGGATCAGGCCCTCATAACCCTCCAGAAAATGGTAACACCATCCTTTCAACCAGAGAGTCACATGTCCAAGCATGACTGGAAATCCAATTCAGTGCTCACTCTACAGACCAGACCTCCTGCATCTGCACTCTCCTGTACAGCACTTTTTCAGCTTCTCCATTTTCCAGCAGAACAATGCAGTTTGCAGAGCAGTACAATGGCATTTAAATTTGTACCCAAGAATTAACCTATAGAAACAGTACAGTAATTATGCATGCACTGTTAATTACTTATATGCTTCCTGTTAACAAAATCTGAACATGCATGCGATGTTTAAATCTTACATCTCTTCAGAGTCATGTTCTGGATAGCTCTCTCATATTCCCTTTCTTTTTTCTAAAAGAGAATTGCATCTCAGTCTCCATTATCTTTCCTGAACTCAGATCTAAAGCTCTCCTCTGTCCTCAAAGATGCAGAGAGCAGATCTTATAAGGTCAGCCCCATGTCAGACTTCCAAGTTGTCCCAAAAAAGGTGCACGTGCCCTCCATAGTTCCTGTCTTCTGTGTACAGTCCAGACACAGAATAAATGGAGCAAGCCACAGTTGTTTTGTTTACCTAAAGCACAGGGCAACCAAGCCCTAAATTAGGTCAGGAAGAAATTAATTTTTTCTCCTGAAAATCATACAGTAATGTTGTTTTCCAAAGTTTTACTCCTCATTATTATAAAATAAATTTTACATTTTCTCAGCCACTATCGCAACATTATCAGAGTCCATACATTTTCTCCCTTCATTTCAGCATGCAAAGTAGCAAACTCTTTTAACTCTTAAATGGCTTATTGAAAAGACTTCTCCATTCCCAAAACCCTTGTGATGCTACTGTCCATTTCCTACTGCAGAGTGCACAGTAAGCTCAGAGCTGAACAGGACCAGGTGCCTTTTCAAATTCCTTTTGGAAGCTGGCTGATCACAGAACTTGACCTCGATGTTGCCATCACTGAATGCCTCCCTCCTGCCTTCATCTGAATCCAGGGGATCTCTCTGAGATGCACTTGGCTTTTGCCTCCTCATGGTAATTCCCGAGTTCCCAACTTGCCTGCTTGGGGATGTGTTGTCTTTCACAATGCAGAAGCAGAGAGCAGACAGAAAATTTTTCTTGAAGTTCTCATTCATGAAAGCGTACACAATAGGGTTGCAAATAGAATTGAAGAACCCTATGATCTGGACAATTGCAAAGATCATTTTGATTGTCACATCATCATACTTCTCCTCAAAATTACCTGGAGAGGATAAAAGAAATATGCTGTAAGCACAGAATATCATAAATGCTTATTACTTTGCCTATTTCTATCCAGTTTGGCATTAAATGCTTTTGTTTAAAATCAATAAAAACCCATGCTGGAAGTTCTTAACATTAACAGTTGAGTTTCACCAACAAGATAAAATCAAGATCTATCACACAGTCCTGCTTTGTATGTAGGTAGCAACAGAATCAAATGTAAGAGAAAATTTCTGAGGCAAAAAAGCTGGCTGAACTATTGATTTATCTGCTACAATCTTATTTGTGATAGGAGACAAAGAAACAGCTCCTGCCTTTACAACTACTGAAATTTCCTCTTGTTCCTGCACACAGGCTGCTCCAGTGTCTATGGAGGAGGTGGGAGAAGAACAGTGGAAGACCCCAGAGAGTACAGCAAAGAGCAAAAAAGCCAACAAAACAAGCATTGAGAGCATTTCCAAGCCAGTTTTCAGTAAAGAGCACTGAAAAACTCCAGCTGGATTCATTGGTATCATCACTGTGATGGCCAGTATTTATATTTCCAATACGCCTACCTCAATAAAAGGGATGTTTCATTTTCAGTTGAACTCAAAACAGTTAAGTTAAATTAAATATAATTAAAAACTTCAAGAGGTTTTATGCTCAGAAATAACTTTTACCTTCCAGCCAAATACTTTTGACCTTTCAGCAAATGAGGGCAGCATAACAGACATGGTAGGAAAAAGAATTTACACAGAGATGCTCCCCCCTCTAATAGTCCTGTTTTCCTTAAGTCTTTCTTATAAGCAGGACATCAACATTTGCTAGCAGAAGGTATTCTAGACCTGAATGGTGTAGCATCATTAGCTTTTCACAACCTGAAGTTCCATTACCAAAAAAACCCAAAAAAACCCAAAAAAACCCCATAGACTTTATTCTATGAGATATGGCAGGTACTCACTGTATTCCATCATCATGTGAATCACATGGAAAGGAGCCCAACAGACTGCAAAGAGAAACACCACTGTCACCATCATAACAATTGCTCGCTTCTTCTTCCTGAAATTGCACCAAGAATTCCACACTGAATCACTGGGAACTAGCTGGCAGTTACATATCTCTCTTCAAGTTACATCTGTGACTGTGTTCTGATGGCTGCAGATGCAAATAAAACCCTCAAGGAATGCATCATATAAATCTAGCACTTTATTGCTCTTTTTTGGGACAGTAGAGGACTTTGCAGCATGACATTAGCATGTCTTGCAAGGCATTTTCAACTCTATTCAAGAGGAATAAAAAAATCAGGAAAAAAAGCTTTCTAGAAGTCAAAGTTCCAAGTGCATTTTGCTTACAAACCTTGATATTTTAGACATTTCGCTCCCATGAATGGTTTGAAGAACTGAAGCGTCTCCCACTCGTTTCTTAATCCAGAGTTCATAGCCAATTTTAGTGTACAATAAAAGCATCAGCATCAGTGGAAGAAGGAAGAGTATAACAAGAATGAAGGTTGTATAGATCTTCTGATAAATGGGACTGGCCCATTCTTCCAAGCAACAAACATGCACTTTTTCATATAGAAAGTCATATTTAACCTGTAACAAATGCAAAGAAGATGAACACTAAGGCGTTTATCCCAAGTGAAAAACCCAAGCACATTCAGATATTAATTTCTCTTCATGGAACAACCAAAATTCAACAGATTTTTCAAGGAGACAAAATTCCTTCAAGCACTTTTCCACATCAAGTGCTGGGTTTGATCTGAATTGACAAAGAGAGGCCGGGAGATGCTCTGATTTGCCCTTCAAAGGAGACCTTGGCTACACACCTTGTAAGTAAAGATGGATGTAGAGAAACCTTACACGTTAGCCACCTTAAAAAAAAAGAAAATTATTAACATTCAGACTCACAAGCAGCAGATTCTGACAAGCCTCCTGCTTAACCTCCACACAAGTGTGGTAGCTCATCAAATATAATGAGCAGCTAATTAATTTTAAACTAAGCACAGTTCTCCCAGATCTTGGGGAACACTATATGTCATCCTGAAACAGCAATCTAAGCCCTCTATTGCTGTGTGCCAGTGCACCTATAAACCAAAAGAAAGCCACAGTGGAAGTCACAGATGTAATTACTGTTCTTTGACATAATTAGGGAGAGTAGGCGTGACTAGTCCTTGTTGGTATTCCTTCTTCCAGTGCATATAAATTCTAATCCTAAGCCTTTCACAGGCTGGCACACAGAACCAAAGGTCCACCTCCCTTATCACCCTCTAATTTCACAGAGTTGATTCAATTTCACCTAAAGGTACAAGAAGATCCAGCAAGGACTGAGTTTAATAAGCAAATCCCCATTTGACCTAACCTACCTCAAGCCGTTGCACGTACCACATGGGCGACCCAACGATAAGAGCCAGCAACCACACTACACCTGTAAAAAAATACATTTTTTAATAATTTGTCCAACAAGCAGGATTTGGTATGAACAGTTCAACAGCTTTGAAAAGTCAGGCAAGGCAGAAAATTGTAGCAAAGAACAAAGTTTTCTATGAGGTATATATCAGTCAACATTCACATCAATAACAACATGTTCTTTTGACATCAGTTTTCTGTCTCTTGAACTACCTCCATTTATTGCTATTCCACAGGAAAAGCCACTTAATCTGCATAAGGAGCATGAAGTAAATCTCTTTGTGTAACAAAAGAAGGACCATTTCCCTTTGACATTGCTTAAGCAGCACTTGTACATTTTAAACCTTTCTTGAAAAAAGAAAAAAGAATGGCTGCTAAAGGCTTATCTTTGTTAAGTACATTTTTGACTTCAAATGCTAAATACCTTGTTAGAGTTTTGGCTAGTAAATACTTTACTTGTAGGCACTATCCTTGAGCTATTTTATAAAGGTCAATTAACTCTGAATCACTGGTCATATCAGTGCCTTCTCTTATGCCATGCCACCTACGCTGAAGATCATTTCTCACACACAATTACTGGAGATGCTTAAAACCTTACCAAGCATTGTGAAAGCTCTTTTATTGGTGTACTGCCACTTCATTTTTAGGGGATGCACAATTCCCTGGTGTCTTTCCACAGCAATGCAGGTCATTGTAAGAATCTCAGTTACAATAGCAGTGGACTGAACAAACGGCACCATCTTGCAAGCGAAGGCACCTGCAATAATCACAAAGTAAGGCATGCAACAGCTATTAACACTGGACTCCACTACTAAAAATAACAGACCAAGATTCTTAGATTTATGGTAACATCTAAACTGCTAAGTCACCTATTTAAGCCATTTGTCAAATGCAGCTCTCTCTCCACAGCCATTCTTTATTGTACACATCTGCAAAGCCAGGATTTCTAAGGACATATTCACTTGCTCTGTTAACAGTCTGAAACTCCTATTTCACTTCTGCCCAAGTCTTCCATCATCTGTTTTCAAACATGTCAAGTTACAGAGACATTTATTATTTTTTCAGAGACATCTCTTATTTTTTCATTTTGGCAGCTTACTCTCCAGTTGATGAAGGTCTGAGTGTTACCTGTTTACAAGTTTCCTTTTTCTGCTGTTGCTATCACATTCCTTAAGCTCTTTTAGGTATCACTCTATCTGTACACTTTGGCATTTAATGCATCGTCCTGTCAAGTGAGATGTATAGAGGAGGAGGCCTAAGAGGAAAAATTCAACCTCGCCATCATCCTTCTCTTCTCCAAATCTCCCCCTCTGCTGATTATCAAATTATGTTAGTGCCCCTGTCCAAATCAAATGCAATTTCCTGCCTGCATTTTCTAAGTAATACAGTTTCCTATTGTGTATATGCAACTTCAAGTTTTGTTGCTGTAACAGCTTTCCAAAGTCCACATTCAATTCTTAACATTACTCATTCTCCATTATCCATTCTCCAGCCCTAGCCATCTTAGAAAGAGGTATAAATTATTCTGCAAAAAAACCTTACCTTAATGCCCTTCCCAGTCTTCTTCTCATTTACCCATTTTCTGACCTGAGATAATTTTCTCTGTTCATATTTCCACAGTTCCCTCACACTCTTACAGTTCAGTATCAGCTACTCATTTCAGCAACAGACAGGGTTATTTTTCTTACTCGACCATTATTTTTACCTTACTCAGATATAATCCATCAATTCAAAACAGCCTAAGAACCATCTGATCCAATTTTCAGTTAAGCTTTAAGATGCTGCAGACACCTTAAGCAGAAACAGCACAGAAAACAGACAAAAAACAAACTCTGGAAACAATCCTACCTTTCATGAAGGGAACAAGGAACAGAGAAACTTCTACTTGCTAGGCCAAGCTAAAAGCCACTCCAGCTTATAAGATGCAACTGGTTTGCTACTGGTCTTACCAATTCTAGTTGCCAAAAAATCCCTTTTTCTGTGTCTCCACAAAGGGAAGGAGAGGACAAGCAGCAATGGGTGAAAATCAAGCACCTTTCAAGCACATACTCAACACCAGCAACACGGTGCATGTGCACACAGACGTGGCTTGAACCAGAATAAAACCATACCATGCAGCCCAGTTTCAAGCTCCTTGAATGAAATCTTAGTGTGGCCAGTAGGAACTGCGTGGCTGAGTTGAGCTGCAAGCCTGTTTTTCACCTGGTATGTATTTTTCTAGTGCATCAGGAAGAGCAAGGCAAGACATCCTCACATCCCTGTATCAACTGCAGTTTATAAAATAAAATTCCCCCTGCTTCCTCCTTGACTTCAGTAATGCATTAAGGAAACACCTCATGAAACACAGCCAATATTTTAGCAACTCAGATCTCATCAGTTTCTGACTACACCCAGTACAGAAAGTGCTGTACATACAACACCAGACCCACTCTGTCAAATTCACATCCTTCACCCAGTGGGATTAAACTTCTGTTGGGAGATAAAACCAAAAGCAAGCCCAAATCCTACCTACTCTGCACTTGGCGAACAGTGAATGTGACCAAAGAGTTGGTTTTAATTTTTTGCTTCACTAAGTTAGAAGGCACTCCTGCTACAAATAACAAACAGAAAAGCAAAACTTGTTAATGAAATGTTTAAGCTCCTGTTGAAAATGAGGACATGAGTTCAAGTCCGTATGCTGCCACTGGGGGAAAATGGAAAAAAAGCAAACAAACAAAAAACCCCAAAACTTATAAAAACAACCCAAACTTTCACCATAGGCTATTTCTGACAGTTTGAAAAAGGCCAAACTTAAATTAAGTCCACTTGAACTACACTTGCCTTACAAAGATTTATTTTCCTATAATGCACTACTCTACTGAAGCCCTAGCACTCAGGGATGCAAAGGAAGTATCACTGTTACTCAAAGAACAAAATGAGAAAAGACTTTCACCATCAGTCTGGTGGAATTTCCAGCTGGCACCCAATTATTCAAAGAACAAAGAGAATTCCCCCAACTACATATTCCACATTTGGGAGAGAACTCCCATTTGTTTTTTTACATTTTTTTAATAGATATCTTCTCATTTTCTCCCAAGTAACCACACTGTCAAGGAGCAGAGACTACCACTCACTACGCCTTTAGATCAGCTCCCAGGAGAAAAGGCTTCAAAAACCCTCTACTTCAACTTTTTGAAGACAAACAAACAAAAAGTAAGCACTTATGCTACATAAAAGTAGCTAAAAATAAAAGTCTACATAATGCCTGCAGGTTGAGCCTACTGAGCTGGACAAGGAGTGACATCAGCACTTCCAAGAAATGGCAAGTGAAAGGATATTTTCCATTAGACACAGCAGGCTGGAACAGAAACACCTTCTCTGAGGCACACAGCACACACTTTGTGGATTTGAAGGCCACAACAAAACAGCCACAAGGTTTTTTTACAAGCAACGAACACCATGACATTTTCAAATGAATAATAGGTAAAAGCTACTCACAAAGCATATGTGTACCAAAAGTAAAAACAGAACAAAATTCAGCTTCCCTGAAAATTTTGATGCCACCACTTAGAGGGTCTCTGAGTATTAGTGTTATTAACAATAACAGTAACACTTCAGGGCTCTTGTGCTTGCCCTGAATTGTCACTCACTACACAAATGCTTCCCACTTTCTGAAATCAGAGACCCTCAAGTGCCTTCAAATTCAAACCTCCATCAACATTGAGAGACTGCTGGCAAGGAAGTCAACTCTCCTTCACAAAAGTATTTAAAACAGATTTGCTTGGGTGAAAAAGGGAAAGAAATAAACTGTTTAGAATGTCAGGGCCAACAGAAGACTTCAATGGAATCAACGGCCAATTTCAATGGAATTCTGACATCAACACACCTGAGATCCAGCTCCACCATCTGTGTTTGAATGGGATTTAATCCTGAGATACAAGGAGTCCTTGTACTGGGCAGAATAGTGAATGATTTTCACATCAAGCCTCTTCTTAGTTTTATTTTATTTATTTTGTGGGGTTTTTTTAGTTTTCAGTTGGTTTTTTTTTTTATAAAATACAGCGGCCATTCCCAACTGCTTGGATAATTACTAAGAACTTTCTCCAGATCTTTCAATGCTTTAAATTATATAACTTATGTTTTCAAACTACAAACATCAACAGGCCTTTACCCATGGAAAATTAAATTTACTGTTAAAACAAGGTGATTATTTCAGAATAATACATGAACCTTTCACTTAATATTTAATCCATTTGTGTAGAACAAACTTGACCTGCAGCAAGGAGAAATTGATACAACCCCATTCTAATGTGTCTGTTAGTTCAAAGTCCCTTACAGAAAAACTGAGAAAAAAGTGCCAACATTTTACTACAAGGAAGACATGGTAAGTTTTGAGGAAAAAATATTAATTATGCTACTACACTGTAGTAAATACAGTGAAATTAAAATGAGACAGGCAAAGAACCAGCTGTGTCAAACACATACATTAAAACCATTTCAAGCGAATTTTCACATTTGTGTTCAGACTTAATGCAGAGTAACAGATAATTTTAAAGGAATATACTAGCTTAAACCTTTGTTATAATCCAGCTGGTAAAAATGTGGCTGTTTGGAACGTGGTTTGGTGATTATATGACTAACAAACAAACACAAAGAACAAAAGTCCTCTTTAGTGAGGTTCAGTCAAGGTTATTGAAATCTCACTCCATAGGTTTTCCAGTGCTGGGTTAAAGCCTAAAGTGCTGGGATCACCTAAAAATCACTGGAATTGTGGTAATTTCTGCACTGGTGGCAGTACAGGAAAGTGTTGACTCTTCTGAATAGTTTAAATAATGGTAACACTTTAATTAATATCTTAGTTATGTACCAGAATGTTTAAACTTCCACAGTGTTAGGCTTTCAGAGAATACTTCCAACAGACTGGCAGTCAAGACAGCTCTGCAGCATCTAATACTGACCACTTTCAACTGGGAAAGAAAATCATTTGCAGCAGAACACTGGGAGTGAAAATAACTAATTGCTTCTCTTTTTCAAGAGGCTGCAAGTATTCCTTATTCACTGCTTGCTAAAAACTGCATAGATTATTCAAGCAATGAACAGTTTTCCCAATAATAACATATTCAGAGACTGCAACTATAAATTGCATTCCCTTAAGCAATGTTTTATTCCTTTTATCGGACATTGTGCCTGGAACTGTGATTTAGTCATTTCAAATATCACTTTTTCATCAGGGTAACAAAAGTAAAAGCCTGAAACGATTCTCTGA
The DNA here is from genome assembly GCF_049639895.1 of Pseudopodoces humilis. Classification (NCBI taxonomy): domain Eukaryota; kingdom Metazoa; phylum Chordata; class Aves; order Passeriformes; family Paridae; genus Pseudopodoces; species Pseudopodoces humilis. Next base: position 67,732,870 of record NC_142205.1, on the reverse strand, counting down.
TAAAAGTAAAATTGCTCCTTCCTCTGGTAAAATGCTATTGATCAAGCCCTTGCACTGGAATTTCTATCACAGCTGGTAATGAGCTCTCTCCACCTCACTTGAAGCAAGCAAGTTGATTCTCCTCACATTTTGTAACTTGGAGCAGTACACATCACTCTTCATCACACAGATGATATCCCTAAGGGTGTTGCATACCCGGGCATGCTTTACATCAGCTCTCGGTATAGATGCAAGATCCAGCTCTCATCCCTCAGCAAGGAATGTTTGTGTTCTCACACACCTAAGTTCTAAAAGGTAACAACACACTGCTTGACACAAACAGCACCTTAAAGGCTCAGCTGGGTAGAAGGTTTGATTTTTCACCAAGCCTTTAGAGAAGAGGAAGCTGTCACATCGAGAGGCAGCATACAGAAGACCCACCCCTCTCCTGAGTGGCAGCTGGAGGCCAGATAAGATACACGAGGGCACCTCAGTATTCAGGAGTGCGTCAGATAACTCACTGCTCTCAAAGTGACAGGGAAAAGTCACCCTCTGACACCTGTCTTGAGAATACCCATTCCAACTGATAAGATGCAGAATTCACAAGAATGTAGCACAGTGCTGGCTGTGTTTTAAGCTCAAGTTGTGCCCTTATCTTTCTCCAGGGCTGTTACATTACACAACATTAAATTAATCCTCTCGTCACCCCAGGCAGCTCTGTAGAGACAACACTCGGCTAACTAAGCAGTGTCAGGAAACAAAGCAACTGTTGTAATATTTGACTCAGAGATAAAAGCCCAAATTTATCTTTAATAGTGCTGTCATCAGTATGACAGGACCACTGCTGCTGCCTCACACCTAGGACTACATGAGAGCAAGTCCTCAACTGCTTCAGCTTGCACCAAGACACACTGCTGCTGTATGCATCTATTTACTGCCACTTGAGTTCCCATTTCGCCCTTCTTATCAATAAATATGATCCCAGAGACCATTTATGACAAAGCAACAATCTTCATTTTCTTCTGCATTACAGAGAGGTGAGCGTGCTGGGTTTTCATTCCAAGCTCCCCTAGAAATCACAGCCATTTCAGCTGCAAAGTTTAAATTTGGAATTAAATCATATACTTGTCACTATTACACTCACACAGCTACACAGATTCTTAAAGAGATCAGAGAATCAGAAGCAGGACCAATTCAAACCTAATTTTTAGTCAATATGGTGCTGCTTCCAGTTGCTACCCATATAGAATTAAAGGGTCTGTGTTAATGCTGCTCCATCATCAGGCAAAGTGAGGCACACCGAGATTTTTAACTGCAGGTGAAGTTAAGAGTGTATTATAATAAATATAATATATTAAAGACCACAGAAGAAGTCACAGCTTCAGTTACTCTGAAACTGTGGCTGTTCTTTTGTTTGCATTACAGTGTCTGCAGCTCCCTCTTCCCCTCTCCCATTCTTCTGTGGGTTTCTGAAGGGAAGAAACACAAACACACATATACAAAATGTGTATAAAGACACAGTTCTAAATTAAAGCCAAGTACAAAACATACACATCTCAGTTTACACCGCCTAATACAGATGCTTGTTTTAGTGATGCAAGTAAATCAAGATATGAAGTGACTAAAGGCTCAGAATCCCCAATAAATTTCTAGCATCAAGTGTCTCAGGATGTGCCACTTTGTCCACCAAGGATATACCACAAGTCAAATCACCTTTTTTATAACAGAGTTGGATCTTGCACTACTCAGTGATGTTGCATTACAGTGGGTGACAACAAGGTTTTTTTCAGACGCCAAAATGAAAGCCTAAACGCAAATTAAACCAGTTAAGCCAGCAAGGAAAAGACTCCTCCAGGACTGGCAGGCTGTGATTTGCAGTACAACTGTAACCACCACTCACGCTTCACCATGTAAGCATCAGGAACCAGACAGCCTTGTGATACCATCAGTTCAGACATTTGTTTTCCTCAATTTTACTTCACACCCTCCACCCCCCAGAGTAAAGGGTTAACACCCATCAATGATATTATGTACTCCCAACACTGTGTCAGATCAAGGTAATGATCTCACCAAATCAGAAGACCTACGGATTCACTTGTACTGAAAATGCTCCAGCACAGCAAAGAGGGCAGGCAAAAAATACAGTAATCCCCAGAGAACAGTGTACTTTAGCTACCCAAATACTGAATACCTGAGGAGATTTGTTGTAACTGCACAAGACCTTTTAACATTCACTACCTCTACATTTTTGTCAGCCACCCTCAATAACAGAGTGTAAATAAAGACATACATTTTCCCCACACTGTTCCATATGCCCATGCCCTATCTCCTGTAATTCACCCCACATGGAGGCTTCAGTTGATTCTAATCAGGTGTTTGGTCAAGCTGACAGATCAGAGCCTTCCTTAGGAGAGAGAACTACAAAGGTTATCTTCGGCAAAACAGCTCATAAGAAAACAGCACAGCTGTCCTTACTAGCAGTAGTCCCGGGAGCTTTGGATTCATCACTTCTCACTGAAGTTTCTGTAATAAAGCCCATTTCTCACATGTGCTCCAAGTCTCCTCTGACCTGTCAATTCCCACCCAGCATTCTTGTTTGTAAGAAGTTCTGGAATTCATGTTCTGACAATAACCTTCACTGTCTCCAAACAACAGAAAGACAGTAAGCCTTGGAAACTGAAACATAAATGTGTCACTTCATCAACATCTTTCCTGATCATTCTGAAATATTCTGAAAAATATTTCAATTTGTGGTTGTACAAGATGTTGTTTGCTACTTGCCACAAAACCATCCCTTTTATTTTTCCACTTATAGTTGTCAAGCACTGTTTTAAGAACAAAAAAAGGGAAGATAAATACCATATGCAGTTCTACTGCACCTGTTTCTGCTTACTCTTTACCAGCTGGAAATGGGATGCATAGAAAAGGGGTGGGGCGGAAATTCCTTCTTTCTACGCATCAAGGAAGCTTTGCCAAAAGGTTGTTCACATCAACAGGAATACAGCATAGCTCCCAAGAAAACAAGAATTTAAAAAAAAATTTAAAAGATGCATTATTTCAGCATAAATTCTAAATATTTTCTCAGTCACCTGTTCCTCTACAGATATTATTTTCCTCACAAAAGGTTAAGGAGGTCTGTCTCCGAACAGACAGCTGTCGGAGGAACTTAAGCTGTATGAAGACTGATATCTCATTTGCCAGACATATTTCATTAACTAGCGAGAAAACAAAAAAAAAACAAAAAAAAAACAAAAAAAAGGAAAAAGTAGTACGGCAAGACTTCCTGGCCAGCTCCACACAACGAACCGCTTCCCACACGCACACAGCAACTTTTAAGGAATACAAGCCGGAAAGCGCACTGGGTTATTTTAAGAGAACCTGAGGGAGGGATGGAGAGGGCATCCCTCGCAGGGGACGGGAAGGGTTAGGTTCCCTCACTGAGGGCAGGAAGGCTCCCTCAGAGACGGGGGGAACGAAGGTCTCGGCGGCGGCGCTGCCCTTCATCGTCCTGCCCGCTGCCCCCCGCTGCAGCCCGGCCCGACCCCGGCACTCACCGCCGAGCCAGTTGGAGGAGATGTTCTGCAGCATGGTAAAGGGCACGCAGAAGAAGGCGATGAGGAGGTCGCTGAGCGCCAGGGAACAGATGAAGATGTTGGTGACGGTCCTCATGGCTTTGCTGCGGGTCACTACGTAGAGCACCAGGCAGTTGCCGAAGAGCGCCAGGACGAAGATGAGAACGCAGATGAGGACGAAGGCCACCTTGGTGCGCCCCGGCAGCTCCGGGATGTACACCAGAGGCTGCAGCCCGTAGAGAGCAATGAACTGCTCCCGCGTCACGTTGTTGTCCCGCAGGAGCTGCGCGAACTGCTCCGGGGTGATGTTCAGGGACTGCATGGCGCCCGCTCGGGGACCGACACCTCACACTCCCCCTCAACCTCCTCAACGCCGCCACCCGCGCCTCGCCATGGCCGGACCACTGTGCCTCCGGGTCGGACCCCGCGGTGCGGCGGCGGCGAAGAGAGCGCGTAGAGCCGGGAGCAGCCCGCGGGCGAAGGCGGAGAAGAGAGCGCGTCGAGCCGGGAGCAGCCCGCCGTGCGGCCACGGAGGGCGGCAGCCAATCAGCGCCGGGCGCGCGCCCGCTCCCCCCGCCCCAGAGCGGCGGAGCGGGATGGGCGCGAAGCGGCTCCTGTGTGGAAGGGGCGCGCGGGGACTCCCCTCAGACCTCCCTCCCCCCCCACCCCCGCCTCACAGCGCCGCTGCTCCCTCACAACCCCTCACAGCTCTGGGAACCCCGCTCACAAACCCTCACAGCTCCGGGAACGCTCCTCACAGCGCGCTGCTCTCTCACAACCCCTGACAGCTCTGGGAACCCCTCAGAGGTGCCCCTCAGAGCTCTGGGACCCTCCCTTCCCTCACAGCTCCAGGGCATCCTCACAGGCTCCTCTCACCGATCCTCACACAGCTGTCCCCTCACCGTGCTGGGTCCCCCAACCTCCCACTGCATTGGGACCCCCTCATAGCTGCCCTTCACATCGCTGCCCTACCTCACAGCATTGCACATCACTCACTGGTGATGCTCAGGCTCGAAATGCCCAAGGTGGGTGCTGAAACTCCCAAACCAACCTCTCCTCACTTTGGGATCAGGCTGAGAGGGAAAAGAAAGAGACGATGCTGTGGGGAACACGGCCTCCTGCGTGAGGGGAGGCTCATACCACCCACAGCAGGTCAGACTGCCGCTGGTTCATGCCCAGCCCAAACCAGACAGCACAGGGATTTTATCTGCCTTTCCAGCTCCTTTGGTGCCAATGCCACTACAGGCCCTCCCCAAAGTTCAAACAGAAAAGTGGTTTTCTGAACTTCACTGAGAGGACCAGAGACTCCTGGAGACCCCTTTCCCAGCAGTACAACCACCACTCTTGCCAGAGGGGATGTGACCGAATTCCATCCCCCACAACCTGGCTGGCGAGGCTACTCAGGTAAGGTCATGGAGGCTACTGAGGTGAACTACTTTTGCACTGTCTGCAAAAACAATGCCTCTGCAGTTTAAATATGGGTAATAATGACAGTTAAGGTCTAACAGAGGGACCAAGTTGAAAATATGCATTGATTTCTTTTCCAGCCTAATATAACTTGCCCAGTACGGCTATCTCACTAGCACAGGTAATATTCCCTTTGTATCATATACAATGTATACATTGATACTATAAAACAACGTGCTTTAATCAGTTCCACAAGAAATTACCAAAATATATCCAGAGAAGGCAATAACAATACAGAAGCCTGTTCTGGCAACACTTCCCACTCCCACAGAGATAGATGTTCCATAGGGAAACCACATCACCAGGAAGAATGCTGCAAAATCAGATTTTGTGTAGAACAAATGCTCCATGCCCTGGGTACGTCACTTTACCTGTATAAGGGAACTCTAGAAAAGAGTGAAGAAAAGTCTAGCAAAAGATGTGTTTTTATAGAGTTTCTGGCTTGCCAAGGGAAATTGGAGAAGGAAGAGTTCATCACCAATTCCTTTTCAGCAGAATAAATATGCTCAACAAGACCAAAGATATCTTGTGTCATCCTTGAAAAAGAAAAAAAAAACAACTTGTGTTAAGTGGAAATCAGTGGGGAGAAGTTCCAATGCCTGCACTAACTTGTGCTGCTTCTGTCCTCCAGGTGTTGACAACCCTCTCTTAAGGTGCAGGTCCATGGCAAAGACTGTGCTTATTATCCCATGGTGAGAGGAGGTGTCACTTTTCTTTGGTGCAGCATAGCCGTGCGTTTCTCACTTGAGACCAATGTCATCAGGCTCCCTCTCTGACAGGCTTTCTAAGCCTTGTTCTGGAAGGCAGATACTCATCAGACTGACTTAGATGCTGACAGCCCCTTTCACATTCCCTTAGGCCTGGCCTTGTTGGCTAGAGAACTCAGTCTTTTATCCCCATCATGATCCTGCTGAGCTTATGCTCCGTATCACTCAGACAGATTTCTTTGGAAGTCAGTTTTCCCAGCACCTTCCCTTGAACTATCCACTATTAACCACAGCAGGTACGGCCTGAAGCCACCTTCATGTCCTCTGTTCACACATCCTCTCCTGTACCTCTGTTTCTTTTCCCTCTTCCCCCTCCACTTTGTGCTGGTAACAGAAACCTCATTTAGGAGCTCTACTATTAGAAACAGGCCAGATGTGTTTCAGCAGATTTCATTCCTATCACAGATAAAGTGCCAATGCAGGAGGCCATTCTGTCATCGTGGACTGCTGTGTTGCATTGCTCGCTGTAAAATGCATCCAAGTGTATCAGGAACAAATAAATGGGAATAAGCCCTCACCTAAATACTGCAGATATAATCTGGGTTTATGGTTAGCATGGATATTTGTTTTTTCATATATCTTCATTTTATTACTGTGATTGCTCATTACAAGTAATCAAACAGCATTAAAAATGAACAACATCTGAGTGGCTATTCCACAGAATATAAACAAATTTTGAAGCTGTAGGCATTTGAACAGTGCCATTGCATCTAGTGCAGATTTAGCTGGGTTTTTTACATGCAAAGAAAGGCAGATCATTTTAAAAACAACTTTTCTTGTTAATACTTACCTACATGGAGAAGACAAATGTAGGATTTACAGAAACTTTCATTTTTCTTTGAGCATTATCCATCCTTTTAGCTGAAACAATAAAAGCAGAGACATCATATAGGTTGTAGGGCAAATCATTAGTAACTGTGTTTCTCAGCTCCTTGACTTGGATGAAATTGTATTTGGGGTTAAAAGGGTTGAGTTACAAAAGGTGACCTCATCTCAAACCTGTAGAAATTACTGAAATGACTTCTCTGCTTCCCTGGGCTACAAAATAATTGGCAGGTAGTGAAAAGTGTTTACTCCTCAGCGCAGCACCTTGTGTTCTGCCTTTATCCTGCACCCCACTGCTCCAGCTCCTGCTGCTTCCTGCAGCCAACAAAGCAGAGCTGTGTGGGGCTGCCCTGACTCTTCCCACACGGTGAAATCACCAGCCAGGTAAACTTTTGCTTTGGCTAGAACTGGAAAGTGAAGCTGAGCAAGTATCCTTAAGCAAAAAGGCATGAAACTGCTTTGTCAAATGAAAGGAGTTCTTTTTCCTTAATTGACATTCCTAATTCAAAGATTTAAGCAACTTCCCTGTTGCCTTGCTCACCAAAATATGTACACACTCGCCCACCTTGCTTTATCCTGCATGACTGCTTTCAGATTTTGATGATGATTTTTCCCAATTCTTATCGGCAACCTCCAAAATGCACTCCTGGTACCACTGAAGTCTTTGGAGTTCCAATATTTGCATCAAACTGAGATGGCTCATGCCCTCGTATAATCTTTGCAATATTAAATTCATCTCTGCTCTAAGTTTTGGGAACCTATAGCGTGCTGTTAAAAAAAAACCAAAAAAAAACAACAAACCTATTAGTAGCCTGTACATAATAATAATAAATTACAAGGAACCATTCTGCTCCTTTGACAATTAATTATTAAACTGATGCATTTGCAAATATAAAGCAGGGTTTGAAAAAGCCCAAAATCATGTAGTAAATAATTGATTACATGGAAACAATGCATTTCTCATTATTCTTAACTGAAAAATAATTAAGCCTCCTACTAATTAAGTGGCTAGAAATATTTTACTTCTGTGTCTAGAATCCCAGTGGAAAAAACTTGCAACTTGAACACAGATCAAAAATTGTGTAATTCTCCTTTGGCTTCTGAAGGATTGTATATTCTTTGATCACAAACAGACAGGCTGATAAGCACAGAAAGTTGTGAAATGTGTGTTGTACCAGACTGCACTCCTGTCAAAACCACTCATTGCTTCTTGCCACCATATGCTTATTTGTTTTTTGCCAACATGATTTATCTGCATGACGCTTCCTTCTCATTCGAAAGAGACAGTGGATTTTCTGCAGGCTGAGAGATCCTGTTAGTCAGTGAGCAACCTTTTCTCTCACTGAGAGGAAAGAAGCTGTACTTGCACTCCGTTTCCCTTCTAACTGCACACAAACAGATCCACGTCTGGCAGCTGTGAAAAAAGGGACGACAACAAAGAATGTGCCTTCATAGTTTTGCGTAAGTTTTGACAACTGAGCATGAAGTTTGTAGAAACTGTGAACAGCAGACATTTGGAACACTGAAAAAGCACATACTTGCTGTATAATCCTAAACCAGAAATTTTAAAACACCTTTTTTCCCCCTTCTAAATCTCTACTCATGTGATCTACTACCAGTTCAGGCAAAAGAGATGGCAAAACTAACAAAGAATCTCTTTCCTCCTCCTCTTTCATTCCCTGGAAATACTTTGGAAGAGACAATTCAGATCCATGTCACCAACTTTTAAACAGCCACTGCAATTTATGATTAGTTAACCTTCCTGGCCTTGGATCATTTTGGTAGATACATTGGGGATGAACTCCCCTCTAATCCAGATCAGTACCACAGCTTTTGGGATGAATCTTTAAAGCAATGGAACAGCTTACCATCATCATTAGGTAATTTTAGATTAGGTCAGAAATGGAGTGGTTCTTAAAACAGCCTCTGAGATAAATTTAGATAAAGCATTTGCTGTTGTTGAGAATATATGTTTGGAGAGAGCACTGAGGCTAAAACTTCAGCTTTAGATTTACATGCTTTAATACACTTAGCCAAACCATAAATTATCTTGAAAAAGGGAAAACTCGACACTAATTGGACTAGAATTTTACTTGGTATCTAAGGATACAGCTCAAAGTTGGTCTTATCAGTGTATACTTAATTTTGGCTATTGTCTCATCGTCATGCATGCTTTACTTTCCATCACTTGTGGAGACAGGCAGCTTCCACTAAACAATATTTATGAAGGGAAGCATAAATCCCTAAAAGCAGAGTAGCACCCAGCTGCAAAATATGTTGGAGTGGCTGAACAAGAAATAAATTTTGTTAACTTAGCACATTGGCTTAACTCCAAATGTTTTGTCTCCCACTGCGTGGCTGTGCTGATAAACACTGCTAGCTGCTAATCTTTATTCTTGTGAAGCCTCGTGTCTCTGCACCTTTAGATTTAGGGATCCCCACTGAGCTTTATTACCCAGCCTCTCCTATCAGTGATATTAATGCATGGTGTGTGCATGGTGGGGCGGAAAACACAAACCTTACAGCCCCATAGAGCTTGCTGGTCATAATTGATACAGCAATTCAATTAGAAAGAACTGCTTGTGTAAACTGGCCTTTGTTTAAGCTTGGGAAGCCCAACCTCAACAGGCTGCAGGTACTTCAACAATTCCCTGTGGGACCCTGCCACTGTGACAGCTGTGAAGAATTAACACAGAGACTAACTTAATGTTCTAGAGAATAAGTAGCCACCCAGCCCAGTGCAGGCTCTTACTCACCCAGCCCAAGACTTTGTTGCTCAGGCTATTCTGATGTTACTTGATTTACAGTTTCTATCCCAAATTGTACAGCTGGCATTGGTTGATTGAGCAAGAGCCTTTTAAAACCACCTTGAGAAATTGTTCCCTTCCCTCCAAAGAAGCACATTTGTCATAGTTCCTGGTGCATGTGACACTTACCTCCACTTACTCTTTCCTCACCTTCTGATAAACTTTCCTTGGGCTCCTTCCTTGAGTTTTCTTCCTACTGGAAATACTTTTCTTAACAAAGTCTGTGCTGGACTAGGATTTATTTTTTAGACATTGACTCCTCCAGCCATTTGTCATGCCAACAATGTTTAGTGAAACTGTGGAATCAAAAATAAGCTGCAGCAAGCACAATGCTCAAGGGAAATAATTTAATGTACTTGCTTTTTCTATTTTTCTTCCTTTTCTCCCCTATTCCCTTTCCTCATGCAAATGAAGTAAAAAAAAAAATAAATAAAACAGTCGACAGTTTCACAACTTAAAAAAAAATAGCATATACAAAATATTTAACTTGTGAGGGTTTGAGGTTTTTTTGAAGAGTGAGTTTAATTTTTTAAAAAATAGCCAGTGATGATGTGCAAGTAGCATTTGATATACATGTATACATGCCAAAATACTAAGCCATATATTGATTAGGTTTTAAGTACCTTCCTTGTGCTGACCAGCAGTTCATCCATCCTCAATTCACTAAATTTTTCCATTTCTATAGACAATTCCAATTGGTATTCTCTTTTATCCACATACACAGAAAACCAGCAATTTTTTTGACACCAGTTATCAAGTGCCACAGTTTGCCCAGATATGAAATTAAATTTCCTCATCTTCTGATTTAATACCGAGTCTAAACCCTGGCCCAGTCCCATTTGTTAGGAATAGTCACAGATCCCACAGGAAGCAGTGTTCTCCCTGGCCAACCACAAATCTTTTTCTGTTCCCAGAGCACCAGGAGACAATGGCACCAAATATCCTCACTCCTTGTGGCCTTCGTGTCATTTTAATTTCTTTCAATGACTTCCAGGTGACATGTACCCAAAAATCAGTTCTAAACCCCCTATTAATCTCATTTGCACTTACCGAGAAAGGTTTGCAAAAGCAACTCTTTTCTTTCACCTAAAATATTTCAGCTGAAAATATATTTGAAAGTCTGAATACCCTTTGCTTGTTCTGTCCCTTTAAGTAAGCATTTTTGTAGTATTTTTTAAGACTTCGGTTGACTGTCACATGAAACCTTACCTAATTGTAAAAGGCCAATTACCTGGCACAGCTTTCAGCTGTTAGGATGCTATTTATCTTGCACCAGATTAATTCTCCATCTAAGAGCAGACACAGTCATTTCCACATTTTCATTCAAGAAATACAAAATGTAACAGTAATTTCATTTTCTGCTAGTCCAATTCTCATTTTCTTCCTCTCTATTGATGCTAGTACCCAGCTTTGTCATTTGCAAAATGCGGTGTTAAATGTCTGTACTGCAGTGACCTGGATCTTTTGCTTCTCAGATAAAAGACCTACTTATCACAAAAAAACTGATTCAGTTCTAGGTGTCAAAAGTGAGAGAGCCTTTGGATCTGAGCCTCCACAGGGATGTGCAGAATATGGTGCTAGAGGGATTGAAAAGGGGTTTTGGAAAAAAAAAGCACTTATGAGAAATGTTACTAGCATTTTAAATTTAAGTTACAGTTGTGATTTGGTGTATTCTTATTAAAATACTATGGTATGAAGATTATCATGCTGTAATGCTGTCAATAATTTTAAATGTTTCTATTTAAAATCATTAATTTCATATTGTCAAGTAGAGATTTAAGCTATTTTCACCTATGACTGTGTGACAGAATTTCAATCTCTCATTTTCACATACCAAAAACACCTCGGGGAAGGTTCTTTTGTAGTGAATATAATGCTGCAGTTCTGTATTTCAGGTACTCAGTAATATAATTGACCCTAAATTATTTCTGAAGAAGAAATCCCTGTTAGCAAATATACTTTAAAAGGTGAAATGAGCTCATTAAACTTCTGCAGGCAAGATAGCAGAATCCTACTTTCTGGCCAAGTGAAAACACTGATTATTCACCAACAATCTTTTGAAAAGCTCAGCAAGAGAGCTCGAGATATGCAGCAGAGTTCATCACTGGCAATTTCATGGCAACGATTCATATTTTGCTTCAGGATAGTGGATTTCATGCTTTATAGCTGCTGCATCTCCAAGAATGGCTTTCGCTTTCTGGAAAGGTACTGCTAAGTAGTCCATGTGTGTTCTGAAATTTTACAAGCTTTAAAGGCTTCATATTCCACACTCTGGAGCAAAGCAATTGACTGACTCAATTTTTACCCTTGTCTTACATAAACACTTAAAAATCACAGCCCCTGTTGGACCAAATGCAAGCAGTAGCAGGTAAACAGAAGATGCCATGTTCACTTCCATGTCATGATTTTTCTATGTTATATTAGTATTTGCAATCCTTCAGAAGTCCTTTTACAACTTACAATGGATTTATAAAGGAAAAATAACCACTTCAAATGCAAGAGAGTGCTGCTGAGAAATTACCTGGGGGAAAAATCTGATGAACAGAATAAGAAACCTTGGAAATACAGACTGCAACAGAAACAGCTAGAGAAGATCAACATAAAAGCATTAACAAAATTTGGTAGTATTGTTTGGCCTCATAATTCCTTTCCACAAAAGAGCTTTCAGAGTAGAGTGAATGAAGATGGCGCACAGGGAGATAAAATATTTCTTATCCTTTTTGATGAAATCAGAATTAGACTCTCAGGCTTGTTTTCATGTAAGAGTCTTCCTACTGTGATTAATCTGCACTTTCTCTGACAAGGTAATTAAAACCTCTTCTATGAAAGATTTTCAAAAACCATCTGATGGCTTAACAAGTACTAGTCCCAGTGAAAGGCACCACCACTTAGGAAACTAGCAGGAAGTGGCTGCTCTTACCCTTTTTGATGTGGGAGTTTGCTGCTTTGCCATGATTTGAGAGCAGCTGAATTTGTTTCTCTCAACTCCAGAGAGTAAGGCACCACCACTTAGGAAACTAGCAGGAAGTGGCTACTCCTACTCTTTTGATCTGGGCGTTTGCTGCTTTGCCATGATTTGAGAGCAGCTGAATTTGTTTCTCTCAACTCCAGAGGGTTTTATTACACCCAAGATTGGGTTTGGTCTGATTGGCAGCACTTTCCTAATTAAAAGATAATCACAGTATTTCAGAAAGGATTAAAACAAAATCAGTTCTTGAAATGAACACCCTGTGCACCACTCTACTTCGAACAATCCACATGGTATTCAAGGATAAATCCCAGTCCCAGCAATATGGGGCTCATGTGAGTGCTAATGAGGCTCTTTGGCTGTAAGCTGGGTATCATTTCAGCATTCTTTAGTACTGTTGTGACTGGTGACCTTCCTGTGATGCTATTGCACCATGGTTTAGTTAGATGTGATTAATTTCATATAGCCTATATTATTCTAAATTAGATCAGCTTGCTCTGAATGAACAATTCCTTTCTTTCAATTAGAATATTAAAACATTCTTCTTCCTTTCTAATATTTTGCATAACATCAGCTAGACAGGGTGGTATCATGTGCTACACAGCAAGAGGCTTGTGCTAGCACACTGCTGCTTGTGCTGCTGTTACCACCTGCTATCCCCAAAACTAAAATTTAAAGAAGGGGATGTATGTGCAAAAACACCGATTTCAAAGCACAGGCAGATTCCAGGGCGTAATTATAAATATATATTTTAGGACATTTAACTGAAAGGATATTTAAAATGCTAGGATCAACAGCATACAGAAGCAATTGAATTTTCTGCTTTTAAGGGTTTGGGGATTGTTTTCCACTTGGCTAAAGACGATGGTGATGGCTTCAGGGACAGGTTGGGTAATTTATTTTCAGTTAAGACATCTCCATGAATCAAATGTCACATAACACCACGTAAGGTTACCAGTAGGAAGAGGTACAATTTGTCACACAGTCACAGCAGATTAACGAGGTAGTCACTGGGCTGGCAAAAGCATTGGCAGGTAGAAGACTGAGGGGAAAGAACAGGAGTAGGAAGGGATAGGCCTCATTCTCACAGTCCCTGTGGGCAAAACAAGAGTTTATCTCCCCCTTCAAGCACCACTGGATTATACCTTGCTTTTGAATAACAGGTTAAAAGTGAATCTAGTTACAAAAGAATTCAAAATATTCAAGCATTGAATAAGCAAATGCCATCATCAGCTAGAAAAAGACGTGTAGGATTTTCATTGTCTATCACAGAATTTCAGTCTAAGGCTGAAACAGCAAAAACCACTCTCCTAGGTAGATGCAACCACCAAGGACCTGGATTTTGGACAATTTTATGCACTGGGGTGGTATTAAAAAACAGGAAGCTTTTGTAGGTACCTAAACTATCCCTAAGGGTTATTTGCCCAGGTAACAACTTCTTCAGAGTATTCCAAGGATAAAAAAAAGCTGAGGAAGTAAGAAGAAGCACTGAGGGTTAAATTGTGTAAAAAATCCTGAGAATCTTAAATTAACTGAAGTACAATGGAACAATCTGATCTTTAAATGGTGTCAGTATCAATCAGCATTTTTGGTACCATTTACTTTTCACATTACAGAAATGAATTCAGGGCCACTGTGGTCTTTGTTTTGTACGAATGTGAATGGCTTACAAAGTGAACACCAGGAAATAAATCTAAGGAGTTTTCTCTTGAATGTAAGAGAGACAAGAAAAACAGAACTATGAATCAAATCTTTGCCATTTAATATTTCATAGCTATTGTTATGTTGTAAACTGCTCACCATGAACTTCTAGAGGATTTTATAGGGAAAAAAGTTCAGAAAATATTCAGCCTATTAAGGAATCAATGGCAGAGAACGCCACATTTTTTCAAGGAATGTTTTGACCATGGCTCCATGAATGCTTCCAAGTCATTTACTGGGTAAACAAATTATTTAGTTGAAATAGGCAAAGACATTTTGCAAAAAAATCCAGCAAATCAAAAAGTCTTATGCCAGCACACAAATTAGAGGTTTCCCAAATTCTCAGAAGTTAAACAACCTTCATATTAAGAACCTCATCCATGCTTCCCTAGCAGTGCAAGGAGTTTTCCAAAACAGCTGATTTGTTTGGACAAGTAAGTCTTGGACAAGCTTTTGTGTTTGAGGGGGCCACAGATGAGGTAAGCGCATTAACTCCTCTTCAGCAAATTCCTAGAAATGTCTTCCTAAATTGTGAGCTTTCCCATTTCTCCCATATCCAGAACAAACTCAGGGCTGCAGTCCCAGGTGTAACATCAGTGAACAAAGACAGGTTTTTACAAGGAACTCTTCCTTACCTTAGAAAGGACAGAATAATGACAACAGTTAAAGGCAATGCTTGTGATGCCTCTGGAATGCAACCTGCCAGGCTCACAGACTGTCATCGATTGACATTCAAAGGCTTGACAAGGAGAGCAGTAAATGCTGTTAAGGGGGAAGCTGAGATCTAGAGAGATGATTTCCTAAAGGTTATTCCATAAACAAAAGCAGGCTTGGCACCTGGGCATTAGACCAATGCTTTTTCCACTAGATTCCAAATCCCCCATCATGAGAAATTCATTGCATAGGTTTGCTCTTCTTTCATCAGCTCTTGCATAAGATAAAGTGTGTGCCCCTAATCAGTGTCCACCTTGGTGTGGGGGAAAAGGGCTCTCACCTAAAGAGCTCCTTCTTTTCCTAACACCATGCCCCATATCCCATGCTGGCAAGCTGAAAAACTCATCTGGGACAAACACATGTGTGGAATAATTTTAAAGTCAGGAAAAGTCAACATTTTTACAAAACCTTATCAATGCATCAGCCTATGCAATATCAATATGTTGAACCTGAAATGCAGTTCTGATTACTCAGTTTAAAGACAATCAAGCCAAGCTGGAAAAGGTGTGGAGAAGGATGGTTAATGAGACCAGGTTTTCCCATGTCCAAAAACTCTTCAGGTTGGAAATGCATGACTAAAGGTGGGAGAAAACAAGAGTCTAAGAATAACACTGAGTGACAGAGGTTGGTGAAGTGAGCATGGCTGTTTCTTTAATACAAACAAACAAAAGCCCAAAACCAAATTAACTTCCCTGGTTATGTTCTCTCTTTTCAAGCTGACTACAGCATAAAATATTAAACCCATAATTCTGAGAAGCTAAATAATGTTTAGGCTTCTAGATCATTGTTAAGTCTATTATGTTGAAATATTAAAGAAATACGAAGAAAAGAAAAAAAAAATAATTATTTGACCCAGACCAAAAACTTGAGATGTTCATTAATAAACATCATACCTTGTCATCTCAGCTCCAGCAAGCTGCCAAATCTCGATGCCTGAGGTTTTTGTTCATTGCTAACTTCAGGTTCTAGGCTGACAACACTTGACAAGCTTTGGAAAGCTTTGCCCTTCCTTGACTGTTACTCAGAAAAAATAAAAAAATAAAAATCATCCTAAACCTACAAGGGTCATTAAATATAGAAAAGAAAAGCTTTTAAGACGTAACTAAGTCCAACTATAAAGTGTCCCTTCTGTGTCACTATCCAGCCTACCTGACATCAGCTGCTGCTTCAGTCTGAGCCCTGGCAAGAGAAATGGAGCAGGAGCTGTGTGATGGGTGACAGCTGAGCTGGGGCCAGTGCTGTGAAACAGCTTCTGATCTGCTCGGGAAAAACAGATCAGGAGGACACAGTAACCAGAGGAACTGAGGCTCAAGGAAGACTGAAGGAAAAGCAGGATGCCTGCAGGAGTCTTCTCCCTAGTGCACGGCTCCAGCTGACTTCCTGTCTAGAACCCCAAGTCCTCTGGCCAAGGTCCCATTTATGAGTTATGTTCACAAATGGCAGGAACCTGCTTCACCTCGTGCTGGTGGGACACAGACAAAGAAACATGGGAGAGAGGGAGCAGGAAGTGGCTACTGGACATGGAAATGGCATTTTCACTTACCACTGGTTTTAAATGACGCAGCTGAATGTTACCTGTGTTCAGGAAAATAGTATTTTCTAATATCTCTGTCTTCCACATCCTCAAGTTTATGACAGACAAGCTATTTCAGTGCACAAAAGATTTTTTAAGTTACTTCTTTTGAATAAAAAGCCTGCAGCTTTTTGTAGAGTTATGCCTAAATACATTTTCTGCCTAAAATAGCATTTGAAATAATTACATTTTTTAAATATAAAATAGAACTTTTAGAATTGGTAATTAAGCAGTAACATTGTAAAGAATGAAAACCACTGGATGAGGAAAATCACTGCCTGAGGAATTGGTAACAGAGTTTTTTGATAGCTGTCCAAGTCAACTGTTATGAATTGGTCCTGTAGACTCGGCTTCCCTGCAAATCAGCTTACCACAAAAGTTATCATTCAGTGCAGCTCAGCTGCTCTTTGCAAACCAATTAAGTATGAAAGCTAAAGGACAGGAAATTTGGGTATGAAAACATGATTGCTTCCTCTTGCTTTAAATGACACTGATTTACATCAATCTTCATTGTTTAGTCTTATCTTTTGACTTTTCAGGAAAGTATCATTGAGGTCCTTTTTGTATAATTTTCATGTAAAAACAAAGAGTGTATTTTCGAGAAGACATTATTATGGATTTTTATTTTTTTTTTTAATTCAGAAGCAAAATAAGTACCAGGGCAATCAGACACTTGGCATTTAACACTTGATAAAATCAGAGGTCTGCAGAGAACCATCTGCCAGATATCAAGATTTCATTTGAGAGGGTCATATCCACCTTTTCTTAGCTTTATAAAACTGCTAACTCCAGAGATTACCCTGCCTTATCATGTGAAGCTTTTACAGAAGAGCACTGCAAAAAACTTACTTTTTTCTTGCCATCTCTCATGATCTCACAGAGCCCAAGACTGGAACTCTCTTCCATTTTAATATGGTTCACTGAAAATATTCTTATAGGCACAAGCTGAAAGCCTGAAACACCACAGGCAACCAGATACCTAAGAAACATTTCAGGAGAAAGTGGTACCTGTTCCACCTGCTCCTGAGCCACATTAGTTTTTCCCAGCTTCAGGTAGCTGCTCATCCTCTCAAGCATTATTAGTGTGCTTGGAAAGAGCTGTCAGCTTCTCCCTCAGACACTGTTTTGTCGGCCATTTACTGGAAAAAATAACTCTGGAGGAAACCTCACACGTGTCATTTGTCAGTTTTGTTTTGTTCTTATTTAAAGGCATGACTCATTGAGCTGAGGTATACAGCATAAATAAACAGCATGTCACACAGCAAGTGCTAGGTTGGCCTGGTATCCCTTTTTGCCCTCTGTTCCTTAAATCCCCAATGTTTTGCTTTCTTCTGACCACAGTGCAGCTCTCAACCCTCTGGGAATGAGAGAGCTGTAATCATTTTCCAGAACCACAGTCCTTTGGGAATCTGGCATCAATAAGTAGCTGTAATTGTTGTTCCCCTGTCCTGTCTCACATCTCTCACAGGTAGCCCACGGTAGCCAGGCTGAACCTTCCTTGTCGCAGGGCTGTCCCAAAGTGAGTGCTGGCACAGCGGTACCACAAGAAAGGACACCTTAAACGTGAATGAGCTCCTAAGAAACACTGACAGGTAATTAAAAGTGTGATGTGATGATAGACAAGGCATCTGAACCAAGATTCCTTCATGCTGTCACAGACTGAGCCTAGTAGTGTCAAAAACATGTTCTAGTTAGCTGGCATGTGGGAATTATTTCACACTTGCTTCTTAGGTAGACCCATTCCACACTTGCCTTTTCTGTGTGTTGAATTTACTACATCCTTAAAATAAAAAAAATGGTAATATTTTAGGTTTAAAACATTGTCCAATGAATGCTTCTTTTGGCTGAGCCTGAATTCAAAACTGCAGTAAGAGCCACGGGGTTGTTCTCTCTGTTGTGAAACAAGGTAATACACAATACAACAATAGGCCCATGTTGCGTACATAAGTAAAGGAAATTCCTTCCCACGGTTCATCTGCTAGCCCTCATTAAACTACTTAGATTGGGACATCAGGACTACAGTAAATACCTTTAAATTCTGCAATATGTCATGTGGTAAATACAAATGCCACCATTTACTAATAAAACTGAGTTCTGGGGCAATAAAATTTTCATTATACCTAACAAATGCATATTTATACATTTTAACTCAAGTTTATGCATTAGTCTGATTTTAAAAAGAAAAAGTAGGAGGACTAAATCACCTTTTTTTTTTTTTTTGCATGCATGTTAACCTTGTATACAATGCCTACCTTTGGAAAATAATTCTCAGGTTTCCTTTTAGCAAACCCATGTGACTGTGATTCTGCAAATGGGATTTCATTTGGTCAGCCTAGATTATATAACTGTGTCTTTTCACTAATCTCTACATGCCAAAAATTGCAGCTCAAAGAATATGGTTTGTTTCAAGGAGCTGTAGTAGCAGCTTTTCCCTGAATTATTGAAGTTATTTCAGTCATCATGTTTGTTATCCCAGAATAATGATTAGGATCTGGTGCCGTTGCCCACGGTACACAATCTGTACTCACGGCTAGTATATTTTCAGTAAATAGTTTGACAGCTGCAGCTAACAATAAATATTCTTGCCAAGACTGAAAACTTCAGAAAATGCTTTCTTTCTCTTACAGTTCATTACTAACTTCTAGTACAAGACTGACTGCGTTCTCTTTCCAGGCTTTTACATACGACTCTAGGTAACATACAGTGACAGGACTAATTAATTTTAACAGTATTTTCCAACCAGAGCTGGAAATGTCATCCAATTTCTTTGGATCATCTAGGTTTATGGTGAGTTATTAAAATCTAAAAAAAAACAACAACCAAATAGCACTTGGAATCCAATTTTGACTGGAATTTGCAGTGAAACTGTAAGATGTAACTCAAGTTGGTCTCTCCAAGCACCCTACTTTCAAGTGCCATGTAACTATAGGCTTACCTTGCAAGACCTTTTCCATTAAAAAACACCAGGAACAAAGGTATACACAAGTTTCCAATGCTTCTCAGAACTCTAAGTTACCATCCTTTAATTGAGGGATTTGGAGAGATGAGGAGGCTTGACAGGCACTCAGGTTTAAAAACAACCCACAGCTTTTTCATTTCATGTGTCAGAAAGATTTGGCAACAATTGTTGACATGGAATTCAAAGCAAATTTGTTTTCAAATTTCAGATGAAATTCAGGAAGCAATTGCTTTGGTGGCAAGCCTGGCCTAACAAACTCTTGGTTTTGCTTCCCTGCTGCACAGTTGTTTTGTGGAGTCACGGATTTCAACCCTACCACTGAGACAGCAAGCCAAAGCAGAGAGACTTAAATTAGGATTTAAATTATTACAGGAATATACCCTTGTATGTTTATAATGTATATAATGGCTGGTGCCATTACCTTATGAAATTATGAAATAATTTTTTTAAAGGTTAGGACCTTAACTCTTAAACTGGCTTTGGAAGTTGGCCAGGACAATCTGCAGGACTGTGAACATAGAAGCAGTATATTCTTGGAAAACAAATTTTGAAAGAGTCAGGCCATTTTGTTTGGTTCCTGTGGACAACAGGTACCATTTTCCTAAGGACATCCAATAACACAACTGGAGGTGACCAGGGTATGGATGACCACTGCTAGGTCCAAACAGTGAGGACTTTTACAAAGCAGAAGGATCAGGCTTTTTGATCACTTGTGGCTAGCAATAAATTCAACAAGAATTCCAGTGGTTTTCCAATGACAATCAGCAAATGCTTCTGTCACACTGGGAAATGAGAAAAAAGGCCACAAATTTGAATTTGCAACTGCTTCTAGCTTCAATATTTGTATGCATGCAGATGCCATTTCTGCCAGGAAACTGGGAAAACTTTTTGGTCACGAAACCTTTTTATTCCTATGATAACTTCATTTTCAAACTTCAAATTATTATTTTTACTTTGAAAAGGCAGCTCAGAATATATTATAGAGAAAATATCTACAGAGCATTAATTTCAAGAGATAATCACTCTTGCTTTGCCAGCAGCAGCAACTTAATGAAAAGAGCAGCTGTTTGGCAATGCCTTACAGGATTCACATAGGACTGGCCCAGGAGATGTCACCAATCCCGAGAGGCAAAGTAAGAGTCAAATGCTTGAGGCAATATTCATTCCTTCTCTAACTTTCCAAACTTTTGATAATGCTAACAACAATAAAAAAAATCAATAAGAGTGATTTCTGCAGGCAGTCTGTTTTCAGCTGAAATTATTTTCTCAGAAAACAGCACGTACTTGTATGATTTCAATGGCAACTGGCTGCTGGAACCACTTCTAATTACTAGCCTGTTCTACAGTGCAAGATTTCTTTTCCACATTGCCCTTGTGTTTTTACAGGTATACCTTATCTAAACTTGTTCTCCTTAAAACTGGTTATGTTTGGCAAGAGAAAAGATACAAGAGGAAATGACTGACCACATTTAAATCTTCAATCTCTCAGCCCAGTGAAGAGCAGCCCCTCTTTTTGGGTTGCTTAAATCAATCTGCCTCATTCCCTCTGAGAGCAGTGTCCTCCCATGCTGCCATCTGAGTGGCACCTGAAAAGTCTGCATATGAAAACTAATATAAACACACATTGTCAGGCAGACAAAAAGAACATGGGAAATAATGCTTTGGAGACAGTGAGAGGAATTAGCACCACCAAGAGAGATGAAGTCTGAGAGCAGGGATAGAGAAAAGTACCATGCTTACCCTTACCATCAATTTTGAAAGCATTAACTCCACACATTTTCATTTGTCAACACAGTCATGGAGGAGCAAGAATAACCCTTACAGGATTATGTTTGCATAACTGTAATCAAGGTTTCCAGAGTTTTCCCCCAGTTTAATGAGTAAAAGAAGTTTTGAACGGTTAGAAGTAGTTGATCTTTCATACTTATCCCCCAGAGAAACAGCTCTCTTGCAATGCACTAACACTTGCATTGACAAACAGGGTTTTTCCTAGACCTGAAATGTCACGGGATTTCATAAAGTCAGGCTCACTTCTCAGAAGTGTTTCTCTTGAATGGCTACAAAGTGATTGCCTTTCTGATTCATTTCTTCCTTTGTCTGTGCAGCGGCAGATTACAAAGCTCTCTTAAAGCCTTTGGTGAGATCACGGTGATCTAACTCACCCGGAGGCCGTGATGGTGCAGAAAAGTTGCTGAGCTCAGACACCTGCCCTCCAGCACACCACTGAGTGAAAACTGTTCCCAGATGGAAATGTGACCGTCTATACTTGTGACAACATTTATTTCTGATCCTGTCCATGAAGAGGGCACTGCTCCTATTCCAATGCTCTGGATCATTGGGTAAACACAGGGTAAAGGACAGCAGATAAATACTGTTTGCTGTCACAGACCTGTGACAAACTGGGGAACTGCTGACTCCTGCAGTGATGCTCACTTCCATAAGCTCACTGCTTTCAGGAGAGACTCATTTTCCTTGAAAGATGCTTTTGTTTTAACACTGGGCTCCATTAATTTTGAACTAGGCATTGTCCTCCCCACTGCTGAGTTGAATAATCACTGCTTTTCTTTCTGCCTGAAATTTATAGCTGCTGGCAGCCTCTTCATCAGATAATTCTTGAAACTTTAGTCACAGGAAGGCATAATCATTTCTGGTATTTAAAAGCATATAGTCCCACAACAACCCAGCATCTCTTTCTTAAAATAAAATCTTAAAAAACTAATAAGGCTATCCCGATTAACATTTATAGCCACCTCCTCATATTTGAAATTAATCATCAATAAAGCATTAGGAAATACTTTAAATTGCTGGAAATACTAATATCTTTTTGCAAATATTCTTGTTACTGAGCACTTCTATGAAAGTCTGTGCTGAAACAAACCTCTGGCAGCAGCAGCCTTGATGGCAACTTGATGCTGTCACCCACAACTCAAAAAAGAGTGAACCCTTCCCAACAGGCACACTAGGAAATGGTCTTGGCATTCAGCAGCTTCTTCATCTGCAAGGGCAGGTGTCATTTTCTTACAGGAACAACTGAGAAAAGTTGAATGGCAATAACCTGTGAAAACATTCTATTATTTCAGTTTTTAGAAATGTATCAATGCTTTTGCTGCACCCTGTTTGGTACAACTGAACACTTCCCTGGCTTTGGGACTTCACAGCAGCACCAGGGTCCAGACAGGAATGCTGCCTGGGTAGAACACTCTCTTTCCAGCTCAGAGAACCTGCAATACCCACATTTCACCTTCTCTTGGACATTTATTTTTATTAAGCACCACAGGAGTGTTTAATAGATGTGACTTAGAGTCCACCTTGTCTCATCAGTAAGGCAGTTCACCAATACTTTTAGTTCCAACTACAAGTTTCCAAAAAACACGGTAGGACACTGCTTCCACACGTGCTGCAAATCATAACAATGCCCCTGCTTTGTCTCTTGACAGCAATGATGATGAAAAAAATACTGGAGACAGTTTGAGATTACCAGCTGGTCCCATACTGCTTTGCAATTAGTTTCAAGGTCATGAATGGCATTTTCATCCCCAGAAAAGACCCTTAAATTAAGATCATCCACTCAGCCAGCACTGCCAAGGTTAGCACTAAGCCATGTCCCTACATGCCACTTGTACACATCTTTTAAACACCTCCTGGGATGGTGACTCCATCACTTCCCTGGACAGCCTGTGCCAGGGCTTGGCAACCCTTTGGGTGAAGAAATTTTTTCTAATAATATCTAACCTGAACCTCCCCTGATGTAACTTGAGGCCATTTCCTCTTGTCCTGTGTCACTTGTTACCTGGGAGAAGGAACCAACCTCCACCTGGCTACAAGCTCCTTTCAGGCAGTTGTGGAGAGCTATAAGGTCTCTCCAAGCCTCCTCTTCTCCAGCTTAAACACCCCCATTTTCCTCAACAGCTCTTCAGACCCTTCACCAGCTCTATTGCTCTCCTTTGGATGCAGAGAAAAGGACCAAAAGAAAAGGAAATAGGAAAGAAATAGTTACTCTGAGTCATTCATATCTGTCACACAAAAATCAAAGTTTTCATTAAATTAAAGGGGGAAAAATCACTTGTTCCTTAAATTGAAAGATTAGTTAAGAATTTAATTTCATTTATATTTTTTTTTAAGAGGGAATGTTAGTTCTGCTCTTGGAGGCCATTATTCTTATGGCTTAGAATTACATTTTACTGATGGGTGTTCAATACAGCCCACCTGCTGCCTTGGTTCTTCTAAAATTCAGCTGCAGCTATTCATTTTACCATAAAGGAGAGGTACAGAATTATCAAGACATACAAAAGAATTACCGTCTGCTAAAAATAATTAAATCCAACATCAAATGCAGCTTCAGAAAAGCTTACTGATTCTTAATTGCTTTCCTCCATAAATGGCTGCCTGCATTGTACAGCTCACACTCATTAGCCAGTGCCATTTCTGTCCCCTCATGGCTCCCACTGTGTGAGCAGCACAGCGCTGGCTTCCCAAAGCTGTGGCAGCTCCAGCTGAGGTGTGGTTTGCTCCCTTCACAGGGATTATTATCCAAGGCAATTGGCTTACAGTGCTCATCCACCACACAGCATCACCACCCTCTGCAGAGACCACAGGGGGCTGGAGGCTCCATAGGTGGGCTCCCAGCTGTGACAAAGTGCTCCTGGAGAAAGAGAAGTGCACAAGCTGCCTTTGTTCAGAATAAGGGCACAAGTTGCCTTTGGAAAATTATGATGTATCCATTCATTTGTATCCTCTCACAAAATCTAAGGGAAGACAGTCACTTCCCCTCTGGTTTCCCTCAGACTCACCTACACAAAGCCCAGAGAACTTGATCTAAAGTGCTGCAGCTATCAGGAAGCTCCTGTTTCCCAGACAGGGACAAGACAATTATTCCTCAGGTGGCAGTAGCAGCAGAGAAGTGATTGAGTGACAGAAGCCCTAGCAGTTCCTGCAGGAGATCCGCTCCCCAGGCTTCAGAGAAAGGTGGAAATCTGATGGATCCCTGTGGTGCAAATTCATTTCCAGCTCATCTCAAAGAAGATGCTCAAAGCTGAGCCTATACATGAAGCAAAAATGTCAGGGAAAGACCAGAAAAAGAACCATTTGTGCCACCTCAAAGGTCTATCCCATTGGAATCTTGTGCCTCATCTCAACCTAAGTTCAGTCCCAAGCATGCCAGAAGATGTCAGGAAAATGCATTCTGTTCTGCTCACAGCTAAGTAATGAAGTGTTCCTGGCCATGACAGGAGAGCCTCCACAAGATTTTGTCTCAATATAGACCCACAGTGACTCAAGGGAAAGCAGGGGAAGCAACTCCAATTACTTCATGTAATCACAATTTCAAATTGCTGAACATTAGAGCTTGATTCAAATCATGAATTCCAGTCTTAGTTTGCATCTGCATTTTTTAGCAATTTATTGTTTCCAATTTTCTCAGAAACCATTGGAATCTGCAAGTAAAACAGGAGCATAAACACTGTATTGAAACCAGTGCTACTCTTCTCAAAACAAGAGGGCAGCTTTAAAATATGCACCTTAAAATAGCAGCCAATGAACTCGATACTTATTTTACTGCATCATCAGGTGATATGTATCAAAATTATATTTTGTTTAAAAAGTGCAGGTTACGTGCCAATTCCTATTGAAATCATACTATAACATAGCATTTACTATTTATTCATTTAACCAGCACTACTTTATGACTGCTGCAGAGCTCCTCAGGGGCATCACAAGCACATACAAGTCCCTCAAGGTATCATTTTCTATTTTCCCTGTCACACTTGCTGCCTTTTCGTGGACCAGCACAGGCATGCTCTGTACAGGATGCTGTTTACACAATTCACTAGCAACCTCTTAGTGAGATTTCCTTCCTTGCTCTTGCTTTGTGCACACTCACTCCCAGCCTTCAGCAGCTACAGGGTCATCCAGATTATCTCCTTTTCCTTTACTAGGGGCTGAAGCAATTCGGTTACCTGAGGTTTGCTTGCAGCCATGAACACATGCAGTGTGTAACACAGCCCCCTCTGCTCCCTCAATTTACATCCAGAGTACAAGGTCCCTACTTATAAGGAAACATCTCAAAGATGTCTTGCATTCTAAAAACTGGTTTATATATTTTTAATCTTTCCATATTTTAAAACAGACCTCCATCCATACTCCAGTTCATGTAAACAACCCATGCATATCCCACTTGCATATAAACTAGGGATTACACTGAATTCTCAGGGAAACTAACAGGAAAAAAAACTGCTCAAATTGGCATTAAATTTAAAGGGCCTATTTCTGGTTTTTGCCAGAAAACCAGAATTTCCTCATATCATTAATTTTAAGAACATGAATGATGTTTCTTTCCTGCTGATAATCTTCTTTCTTTATGGCAAGAAAACAAATGCTCACACATCTACGACTTCTGAAACTTCTGTGCCTTTGGAATCTTAGAAAAAATCCTCTACTCTGTGTAAAAGAACATCCTGTTGGTAAAAAAACAACCATTCCCAGGCCTCAAAAGCAGTATCCCTTTCCACAGGTTGATGGAAAATGACCATAACAACATGATGCCCATGAGTTGCTTGGCTTCAGCAAAGATGACAGCTATGCACATCACACCAGCCCCAGCCAGAGTCCTCCAGAAAGGCTCGACACCCTTTCCTGGGCAGCTGTGGAAATTAAAGGCTTGGGTGAAATTCTTCTATTTTCATCTACTAGGCTAAATCAGCGTTTTCACTGGCACTGGCTGGCAGAATTTATTTATTGGTACATTTGTCTTTGCGCTGCTGGGCAGCAATTGCAAACCTAATCATCGCCAAAGTGGCTCTTGGGGCTTGTGCACAGGTGTTTTGCTTAATACTAAATCTAAATAAAAAACTCACTAGCAGGGACCTGTTTATAACAATTTGTGACATGCACACTCTTGAGGAGAAAAGGCACAGCTTTCAGCCCTCTCTCCCCTCCAGCTCCTTGCTATTTAATTCTTCAGGCAGAAGCACTGTGCAAATCAGCAATCATCATCACACCATTTCCAGGTAACAGCTTTCAGAGTTGCCAAGCAAGCGTGCTCAAGTGGGTCTTTCCCTCTCTAGCACTGCTGACAACAACTTAACTGATTTGTGAAGCTTCATCTCAATGAGCTAGCTTCGTTCATTTTGCTCAAGCCGTGTTCTCAGTAACATCTATATAGTCCCACACATGCAGCTGTCAAGAATAATAAATAATTCCATTCAAAAAGCCTGAGAAGGAATTGAAAGTAAATCAAAATTCTTCAAGAAGCAATTTAAAGTGTGTTTGCTACTCTACAAGACACATCTTTTTCTTTCAGTAAATATGTAAATAAACAAAACAGAAATTTCCCTTTTAAACACCATGTAGTGTTTCTCAGTAACATCAGCATAAAAGCCTTGTAGTCTTGAAATAAACAAATAAAAAAACACTTGCTGGAGTTTTCAGAGCTTGACTCCAAAATTGTGATGCAAAAAGCACAGCTGTGACCAATAAAAAGATACTCTAGAAGGTGTTAACACTCACTGTTCTTCATCCTGTGCTTCAAGATTTGATATTAAATCTCTGTGTAGATTAGAGGGGTCTTAAATGAATGATTAGGTTATTTATTAACAGCTGTGCTTCTCTGCTCTCGCAGCAATTTATATTACCTGATCAGAATGTTATGCTCTGAGTTATTTTTTTTAATTAGATTTTCAAGCTTTTGCTATTTCAGAGTAATATGAGTGTAGAAAACAAGAGACGTACAAAAACATGTAATAGTTACCTTTGGTGACTTCAAAGAGGTTTTTCCTGAGCTTTAGCTCCTTCAGAGTCCTGAATGTCTTTTACATATTTTAAATCAGACAGTGATACTCCACTTCTAGCCCCATCACCGACTGCTTTGCCAAGAGGAGCAGGAATAACCCTCCAAAGAGGCTCCTGTTTCTGCCTTCTCCAAGGTAATGAAAAGAAATGCCCATAACAGGTTTAGTAATTTTTTCAGTCTAACAGGGAAGAAAGGCAAATTTCAAACTATTTTGCCAGTGATCACCCATCTTCCTCTAGTTTTTGACTGCTTCAATCACATTCTTTAAACCAAAATCTAAGGTTAACAAAAAAGAAAGGGGGAGGATGGGCAACTTTATCCATACCATGTCATAACTTAGCTGTGATTCTCAGTACACTCAGAATTTTTAAAAAAATAAAGCCCAAAAGATCCATTTTAAAAAGAAAGAAATGGAGAGACAAGACACTGAATACATCCTGTAAATACCACTGGTGCTTAAGCAGTCTATATTTTCAGGATGGCTGCAATTAGTTTTTTGCTTTTTCAGTTTTTTTAAATAATGAATCAACAAAACAATGAGTAAGGAGTAAGAGCACAGATCAAAATGGCAATTATAAGAGCATGTTTTCCATGATGATAAAAGCTACAGAAACACATTATTTGAGCTCTTGCTGATTAATTATCAAAAAGGACATTCAAATATGGTTAGAAAATTGCTACATTTATCCTAATTTGTTCAGTGCTGTCAGTCACATTTGTAGTGTTATTGAACCATAGGTATTTCATTACTGTGGCTAGAAAAATGTGTGTGGGCTGAAACTATAGCTGAACTAGAGAAAAAACTGTTTCAGCATAGAAAATCATCTTACTTGTAATTCTTCCTTCCTCAGATTTGTGTGCATAATACTGAGTTTCAACATCAAATGGGAGATTGTTGGAGAAGATAAAGTGATCAGCCTGAAAGTATAACTGTCAGTAAAAACCCACTGAGAAGACCAAAATGTTTTCCAGAAAAAATGTGCAGTCAACAAATTTATAATTCCAACCAGGGCAAGAGGTAATGGTCATTTAGGTTTTTTGAATGTTTAAAATCCTAACATTTTTTAAAGGGTATAACAAAACTTGCTCCAAATCTTCTGGGAAAGATTAGAAATCATGTCAGTGTCCCATCTCAAAAAAATGTACACAGAAAAATGACTGCTGACAAGCACAGCTGCTTATTTGAAATCACACACTTGCCTCAGTTTGTTTAGACTAGAGGCTTCTTGACAGCTTCATATTGATTATTTCAGAGATTTCACTTCTGATGTAAGAGTATTTGGACAAATAGTCTTTCAAAATACTGCATTCCATCCACTTTGTCCAGCTTTGATAACAGCAGATTGATAGAGAAAGCAACTTTCTGCATGTTTTAGAACTTCAGAAGAAATTTCAACTGAATTTCATCCTAAAAATGAGTAAAAAATTTAAGTTGTGCCTGGAGTGAGAGATTGCTTTATCAAGTCAGCTAGCTTGCTTCTTACAATAGAGTCTCACACCCTTCCTAAGCCTGACATCATTTCCTTTGTAAAGCAACACCTTTTCGGTGATGAAACAGATGAGGACGTTAGTCATTGCCTATGAGGAAACATGAAAGTAAACATGAAAGGCATCCTGTGTATGGCTTAGAGCCATGACACTGCCAGGAGAATGAATGGACTTCACACAAGTCTAAAGAAACACAGCGAGACAAGGTGAGGTGAAAGTTTGAGAGTGAACACGGAAGGTGTCATCACACATGGAGATTCAACTCGCCTTCTGCCGTGATTCCACTGGGTACGTGAAGATTAAGGTTTTACTTCAGGGCAATTGAGGGTGCTTTTGGCAAGTCAAGAACTTGGAGCAATTTTATCACTGACCTGCAGAAGGAGGACAAAGTGAAACTTTTCATCTTCAGTTTATTACTGTCCCTGGGTAGCTGATCTCCTCACCTAACCCAAACCGTTTTTATTTAACTGTAGAGGATTCCTGCTCCAAATTAATACAGCATTAAAAAACAAGTTAATGGGATGCAGTGTACTCCACACTAGCAATTTCAGAACTACTCCTTATCTTTGGGCCAGCTGCAGAGTGAAAGGCAGCCTGAATTTCCCATAACCCTCCTAATGAGTTCTGAAGCCCACATTGCTGTGGCTCTGCTTTTAAAGTCCTGTTTCTTTGTACTTTTATGAATTTAGAATGCAGTTATCAAAATATGAAAAATATTGTCTTCTTTACCACATAAAATAGATCAAAAGAGTGAAACATTAGCAACTTGTTCAAGTGTTGCAGTGAATAGTTCGTCCAACAATGATTTTTATGCATTTTATGGCCACCTACCCATTTCATAATAAATTTTCAATATAAAATCTGATTCACAGTTCTTCCAGAGACCTTAAAGAGGTCAGAGCCTTCACTGAAAAATTAGAAATATTGTTCAGTTTATACAAAAAGGTAACTGAAGAAAGTCTCTTAATACTAAAAGGCTGAAGAACTAGAACTTTGTCATTTGAATGGAAAGAAAAGCCTAACAGATTCATTTATTCCAGGAAATATTCATGTTGAGTTTCTTACTGCCTGAAAGAACCTTTCAAAAGTCACTCACCCCACAGAAGAGTAAATCCAGCTTGCCTAATAGGTAGGTAGGTAGGTGTAGAGGAAATAGCCAGCATTTTTGGAAGGCATAAAAATTGAAAACCAGCAGTAGCCATTACACTTGATTTAAGTTTCAGTTCTCTGGAGCACACAACCTTCATGCCTGAAGCAGACTTGCAAGCACACACCAGCACAGAGCAGGCAGGACTCCAACTCCACATGGTTAGATTTTATTTCCCAAATAAGCTTTTAATAACTCACTACCTACCTTCATCTCGTTTCAGTTTGGGAGATGAATGAGAAAGGCCATTTGAGATGTGTGGTTAGTGAGATCACAAGCAACTCAACAACTGTAGATTCTTCATTTTTAAGGAGAGCAGCTGCCATTTGGAGGTGGAGAAAGCAACAGATTTTGGGGAGGGGGCCAAGGATGTGTACAAGTGACTTATAGGAAAGTTATCATCTATCAAGATCTGATAAATTCTACCACATACACATCACTCAGTCTGCTCATGCTCCTGTTCACCACTGTTGCCTAACACATGGAAGCTGCACAGGCAGTAAGACCCCCAGAATTCACAGCCAAAGTGTGAGCTTGGGAAGGATTCCTTTTCTGTGCCCTGGGGCATGACCAGCTGTACACATTGTTCCTGACATGTATTTCTGCACCGTATTCTTAAAGGCTTCAGAGCCTGACAGATCTCAGCCATTCCAATCCTTGCTAACATTTCTGTATTCTTGAAAAGTCCAAGGGAGCACCCTCTAATTTCCTTCAATTTAAGCCTGTTCATGACTTGCTTTACCTAGAGCAGCTAGGCAGAACAAGCCATTCTCTTCCACACTGCAACAGTCTGTAATTAGGAGCAAAGGATGGATTCTCTAAATCCTCTCTTCTTCAAGCTGAAGAACATCAATTTGATTCATCTTTGTCATAAGTCATGTTTTCACACTTTCAACAACTCTTTTCCTCTGTCTACACAGTCCTCAGTTGGTGCACAGCTTGCTTGGATTTTGGTACCCAGATGGTCTAGGTTTTGGTACCACATCCCCTAGGACAAGCCCTAATTAAGCAGAACAACTCACTCATCTCCCACCCAGGCTAAGAATCTCATGCACATGCCTCAAGAGCATTTTTATTTTTACAGAATTTCCCCAAAATTGCCATCCATTCCTGTAGAAACACTCCACAGCCAGCTCTCCCCCATGCCATTGCTATTTCCTAAGCACTGTGCTTGGAATTTGGACCTGTTGATGAATGTTTTTTCTTTTCAAACTGCTCCTCCTGTTTGAAAAGATCATTCCAAACAAATACTGAGCTTTTCATTCTCCCACACACTTCTGGCACCTACTCCACATAGTGTGCTCAGAGAATTTGAACAATTCAATTCAACTCCAGTTCTTTGTCCTAATCATTAATAAAAGTCAGATGTAATACCAAGGAACATATAGATTCAAACTCCCCTATGCATAATCAGACAGGGAATTTGGAATGTAAATTAAGGCTTTGTTTTGCACATTATTACTCAATAGCAGTGATATTTCAGCTCCTCCAAAACCAAACCAACTAAACCAACATTTCTCAAGCATTTTATGATTTCAGCTTTTGTGCTCCTTTTTATTCCATTTACTGAGCTGCTGCTTTATTGTGTAACTCCTTAATTTAAAAAAATGCATCACTGATACAAAGCAGTTACAGTAATAATTGCTGAAAGATAAACACGCATTTATTCTGAGAAACTAGCTTGTCACTGACAATGAAGACCATTGTTTAACAGTAAGAAAAGCATCTCATGAAGATGCATCTCATCTCTGAGAAAACTTACTTTTTTTATTTCACCTGAGAACAGTTTGTCAAGAATCTTTATATTCCTCTAAGCCTCTCTCAAGGTTATCTCACAGATGTTCAGAAATTAATTGAAAGTATCAGGGACAAAGTAGAGAAAGCTTTTGCCCCTCGAAGTGATTTTTAAGTGGGAGTTAACTCTCATAATCTCTGTGCACGGCCAGAAGCAGGTGCAGGCATGGCCCAGAATAATTTAAGCACTCACAGTACTCACAGGGACTGAGTTTTATCCAACCTTGAGATTCCTGCAAAATAAATGAAGGAATAATAGGCTTCTCTCAGGAGCTTGAGACAGAGGAGGACATTTCCTGGATATTACAGCCTGGCTGCTCTCCTGCCAGTGGCACTGGGGAAAGGTGGTGACATGGTTGTGTGAGCCCCACAGCAGCTGGGAAGCCCACCCATGAAAGGTGGGGTGTCAGAGCACCACTTCCAACTTTCTAGGGCATTGATATCACCAAGGCAATGATAAAGGCCTTTCAGAAAGTTCCAAATCAGATCAGATACATCCACATTTTATCTATCATGCCTCTGCTTCTGTGGTGAGGAGAAGCAGCTGTCTAAAGCACCATTTGGCAGCACCCTCCAGCAGTGGACAGGCAGCACAATTTCCCATCTGACTAGGAACAAGAAGTCAGCTGTAACACACAGATCAACCAATCAGACAGAAGCCTGTTGCCAGCCCTTTGTGGCTTCAACACGGAATCACAAATCAGGCCAATGATCTGCTGCTGGAGAGACACCCCAGGCAGGCCTAGGGCCAAGTGAAGCACCGGCCCAGCTGTCAGCTGGGCAAGAAGGGAGCCCATGGCACAAGCTTCTCAGGAGAAAACCAAAGCAAGGCTGTATGGTTAAGCCATTCTATAGGGAAAGGAAAAGGTGGGGTGCATGGGAAAATCACAGTGGGAAAAATCACGTTTCTACCACACGTGCCAAGTGTACCTTAACAATCTATAAGGTTAAGGAGAGAAAATATCTGAAAGGAAAGTACCTTAGCTCTGATAACACTGCAGGATGTCTGAGAAACTGTGAAGCCCAAATAAAGATGAGTCAGACTTAGAGTCTCGAGTCTGCTAGATGCCCTGAGAGCTGTACCCTAGTGCAGGCTGTACACTATGTTAAACAGAGCTCTCAACACACTTCATCAAAGTGAAATTTGCAAAGGCTACCAAAGGGGTTGTCACTCAACAAAGAAGTTTGTAATGGTCAGCTTAAAACACAATAAGGGAGCTAGCATTAAACAGAGCACCAATTTCTTTTTTCTCAAAGGGGAGAGATATGGTCATTTAAAGTAAGAGAGAGACACAGATAGATGTATGTAAGTGTATGGAGACTGGGAAAAAAAATTGAAGGTCAAGGACGTCTTATTTGCTTAGGTCCCACTCAAACTTGCAGAGTAGTGT
Source organism: Pseudopodoces humilis (assembly GCF_049639895.1). Classification (NCBI taxonomy): domain Eukaryota; kingdom Metazoa; phylum Chordata; class Aves; order Passeriformes; family Paridae; genus Pseudopodoces; species Pseudopodoces humilis. Next base: position 67,699,932 of record NC_142205.1, on the reverse strand, counting down.
AGTGCCAGATGTGAGAGAGAAGGTCAAGGAGAAAGGTCCCAGAACAACTAGAGAAAGTGACTGTGAAGCACAGATTTTGGGCTGACCAGGGCATGGTGTAATCAGGAAGGAGACTACTTAACTGTAAAAATGTGTATACTGCCTGTATACCCAGAAAACACAGTAAAGATGAAGGCAAGAATTAAAACCTCTGGCTCGCTATGTGCTGCTGGCTTTCCTTCCTTTTCTCTCATAGACTGCAGACTATCAACTTCTTCACTTTAAAAGACTTTTTGCCCCTAAAATTGAAGTGCACGCAGGTGAAGAAAAGCAACTAAATTCAACTAGCATACCTTGGATATTTTTTTTCCTCTAAATATGATTTGGCTGCTGGTCTGTACAACTGAGTCAGTGCCAGTGAATGTTACAGAGGCTGACTCAGGGGTCAGTCAGTCCCAGGAATTTTCTTTTTGAAGGGAACATTTGGTAAAATCTCACCTATTATTTGGCACCTTTTTCCAAACTAAATATAATATTACAAATAATGCTAACTGCTATGCAAATATCTTTATATTAAGAGTCTCCAACTATTCAAAAGCTGTTTCAAATAGACATTTTCAAATTGTTAAAATACACAAATAGGTTGCCTCTGATCTGCTGTTTTGGCTACTAAATACCTATTGTTTATTTAACAAAGCTACATAAGAAAATACATTTGTTTCTCTGACGTCCAGATATCGACTTTCACAGCCACAGCAACAGGAGAACTTCGTTGGGATGTAACCAAAACAAGCAAAAACCAAAGTAAATTGTTTGGAAAACCAGTTCTGTTACCCTGGCTTGCTTTCATTTGAGCTGCGCAGTCATTGACAGACTGCTAATAGCAACTTAAAGGTCTAAAACAGGACCCATTTTTTCATAGTTGTCAGCACATTTTCCTGCTGTGACTTCTCTCCTAATAACTTCTTCTGCCCCATATTCATCCCCCTAAACCATATGCCAGGATCAGAAACAAGACTGTACAACTTCAGGGTAAGCAACTGTAAAAGGCTTGGTGTCAATAGAGAAGCCAAAGTTTATGATGGCTGAAAAGTTCAGGAACCTCCAGAAGTCCAAGCTCAGCTTTACAAATGCTTTTTATATTTTCCAGGCTGTATTACATCGAGGAGATTTCTCTTGCTCCTTGGGGCACACAGAGCATAGAACACTGATTGCTTACAGTTTCATTCAACCATCTCTCATGTGCATAACCTGCATTTATTAAACATTCAGATTTTGGTTTTCCTCCATCTGGAGGCACAGCAGATTTAGCAAGTCACCAGCAAACTGGCAATTGCTTTCCTGTGGCTGTGACCAGAGCTGCAGAGACTCCCTTAATTAGGGAAAATTAACAAAACCCCAAGCATGTGCTGGTCAGCTGAAAGCAGTAACCAGTTTGACCCCATTCACAGCCACACCCACTAAACACATTCCTCCTGCTGTCTCAACACCTTCCCAACACCAGGGTTCCTTTGTACTGTTCTGAGTCTCCAACATTTTGAAAGAACCTAAAGCAAATTCAATACAAATCTTTATTCCTCGCAGTCAAACAACCTACAGTGTCTTTTTTGGGACAGTTGACCCATTTATCATTAGAATGAAGTTTTGAAGTGACATGTCACATCTCACATCAAAAATGCAGTTTGATTCCCAAACAACTTGATCCAAGCATCTTCACTTCAGATGTTCTGGTTTAATGCTAAGTGGCTTTTTCCACCATGAGTTCATAAGAGCGAAGCTAAAGAATAAAAACACTTGACATTTTTTCCTTCCTTCTGAGCTTTCATACAGACTTGCAAAACAGCAAAGTGTGGTGTTGGAATCAGAGGCACAGATAGTGTGCCCTTATCCCTGATACCTGGCTCTGACATCCAAGAAAGCACTGAATTTCATATAATATCCTGAAAACAACTGTTAAGGTTAAACAGAAAAGCTAGGAGTGTAAATGTGTAAATTAAAGAGTTTATTTTGTCATTGGGTGAAAAAGTTAAAGTTTGGAGTTTAAAGTAGTTTAGAGAACAGAAGACAAGATGGAGGATTTAGGGTGTTATCTCTTGTCCTCATTCTTTCTTCTTCATCTTCTTCTAGCAGTTTTTGGGTAGTAGAAGGTGATTGGATAGAGAATGCCGCAGTGCAGCACCTAAGTGTTGGGTCATTGGGTCACTAAGAAAAATAATTTACTTGGCATCTGTTAATTGGGATAAATGGACATATAAAAGACCTTGAAGAAAATCTTTTGTTAGCCATTTTGCACCTTTCTATCTTAGTGCACATAGCTCCTTGTACCTTGTATACATGTAATGCAGATAAGAATAAACAACCAAGTCCGAACAAAAGAAAAAACAGCCTCCCCCTCATCAATTTCAGTTCAAGGGGAGAAAGAACCTAACCACGAGAGTCCATATAGAGACAGTGCAGAATCTGGCTGATGCTATACCAGAGAAAATAGCTCCCAGGCCAATGTCACAGCTCTACTAACTATAACAGGTTCATAAAGAGTTCTTGGAAACCAACAGCAATATTGCAGTGTGTGTCAGGATATAAAGGTCTCTGAGCTGCCTTCAGCCTGGTAACCAGAAGCACATTGACTGCAGCAATAATATGGCCAAACAGATGAACCTGCACTGAGCTCTGTGCTGGCAGATCCACACTGCCTGCTCATGTGAAGAGGCTTCAGCAGCTGCTGAGGAGCCAGCAAGCTGCTAGTGTAGTTTCTGGATCATTATGAAAGGGAGACCATCTATTTTAATTATAATTTCAAAAGGCATGCCCTTGTGCAAGGCAGTGCTCTGAAATTCTTATGTACACACTTGAACTTGGGATAGTGGCAGTTTTAATCTGTTCCAGGGTTGATTCATCTAGCACTAATAACAGAAGGCAGTTGATGCTTGCAAAAGAATAGCATAGGTATCCATCATCTGAAGTGTTTCCTCTGAAGCATCTTATTTAGCATGATTTTTCCTCCTTTCATTTTTTCTCTCTGCGTGTAATCACAGTCTTCAGAGTCATCACTCAATAGACTTTGTTCTTACCAGCTCAAAATGCTTTACCTTTTAAGTGGTGAAGAGAAGCTTCACTCATTTCACACTCAATATGCTGCTCTTCTGGAGTTCCTTCTTTCTCCCACAAGCAGAAAACTCTTCAGAGTGAAAAAGGCTGATTACAATATTTCCAAAGGAAAGAAAAAAAATCAAGTTGTTACATTTGTCTGAAAATTTGTTTCCCTGAATGTTGCAGTCTGACTTTTCAGACCACAAATGTTTGAAACCTTCACAAACCCCACTGACGTTGCTCATTGCTAATAGGATTTCACTGTTTCTAATGTGCACTGTTGCTGTTTCCCCTCATGTCTGTGTGTTTCCAGCCATTTATTCTGCCAACCTAGATTCCATACTGGGTGATAACTCCAAATCATAAAAGTCCTACCTGTCTCCACTTGGAAAACCTTCTGTCAATTCCTATAGACATTTCCTCCATAATCCTGCTTGCCTCTCCTCGTTATGCTACCTGCCCACAGTCCTGCTCGTTATCTGACTCGTTATCTATAACGACAAATGCCAATTTGCTTTGCAAACTAAGCCAGGAGCTCACATTTACCCTGTGCCTTTACTTGCTGCTCCTACCCCTCTCCCTCCCATCCCATCCCACTCCCCAGAGCTGCTAACGCTGCGCCACATAAAAAGCTCTTTTTCTTTAGCTCAGTTGTAAAAGGAAGAAATCTGTCAGGATCCAATTTGTCTCTTGCTGGTGCAGAATGTGGACCTCCAGAGGAACTTACCTCAGCATCCCCCACAAAACAACTGCCTTAACTGCACATCCCTTCAGGACAGCAGCAAAGCTTATCAGCTTTCGTTCTGCTGCTGCCCTGAGCCATATTAGCCCCAGCAAGTGAAGTGCAGGCAGGTAAAGTGTGACATCCAGCAGTGCCCTGAGTTTCAGCATGTTCAGTTGTCAGGGCAATTAAAGCTGTTTCATGCCAGCACTGAGATGCTGAACATGACAATGGGATGTTGATATAAATAAGGAAATAGTCTGTGCCTGCTGCTGTCCTGGGGTGGGGTAGGATCTCTAGGGCAGAACTAAAGGAATCAATGGGAAATAGCTGCATTTTATGGCCAGGTCCACATGGCACCACGGGAAACATTAAGACTGTACCAACTAAACTAACCCCAGGAAAGGAAGATACATATATTTGCATCAGAGCAGCTCTTACACTGTAATTTGGCTGCTGCTTCAGCCATCACTGATTTCTCTCTTTCTGACCATAGCAAACCAAGATCTAATTTATTATCAAATTCATCTGAAAGAAAACTTTAGGGCCTTATAACATTCAGTACTTTCCAGTACTAGAAATCCTCAACATTACCTCTCATTGATTATACTTCCTCAGATATTTTTCTTGTTAGAGATGCATATTTTACTGCACACTCTCCAAAATTCCAGGAACAAAGTTCTCCGTGGATTTAGCAGACTTTACTCTTCATGTGCTCACAATAGCATTTCACTGTACTGACAAAAATAGGCTCCCAAAATGGTGTGTCTGCTCAAAAGCACATCACTCTCCCAGATTCTATGTTGTAAGGGGCTCAGAGAAACCCACAGTTAAAGGTAATGGCTGAAACAGAGTAATTAAGAGTTAGGAAATAAACATAAAGGAAATGCTTGACTAAAAAGGGGAGTTTTGACAAAAATCATACCCTGACACCCTGATCCACAAGAACAGGAGAAGGGTCAGAGTGCAAGGTAAGACAAGGAGCCAGAATACACAAACAAGATGCAAAGACAAAGGCACCACAAAACAAAAGAATTCCTCGGACCCAAGCCACAAAGAACGAATTTCAAGTCCCAAAAAACAGATAAAAGACTGAAAGGGGCATGGAGCTAATTGTAATATGAAGTGAGGACAGGCGGGGTTAGGAAATGAATTTGTATTAAGCGTATCGTGTAACCCTAGTTTGTAAAAGACAAAAAGAGAAAACCAAATCTCAAAGGTGTGCATGCTTTTTGGAGGAGATATCCCCATGCACCTCAGCACTGAATAAAATTCGTACCTGCTCTTATAACTACTCTGCAAGTTATAGAGTTCTTTTTCTATTCACATATCATGGCCACTCAGCTTTGTATTCTATTCCTCACTAAAGGAAGTAAATTTCATGATTTTGGCATGTTATTTAAGTTTCAATTGTAAAATTGAAAACGTTCATGTTGTGAATGACAAATTCTTAAAATTGAAAACACTATAGCAGAACACTGGTACACCAACTATACATTCCATTTAAAGCGATCTTTTGCACATAATTAAATGAAAAAATTGTTTTTCAGTGATTTATCAATATTTATTTCGCTCAATCTTTGTGTTTCTCTGAGCAGGTTTTTTTTCTGCTTTGTTTTGCCACATGGGTTTAAATTTTACAGATGTAAGATTTGATTAGAAGTAACTTAAGAAATAATTTTCCATCCATCCAGTAACTGAAGAAAACTAATCCAATGTAAAACATAGAAAGTGAATTAGAAAACATTTAAAATATTTCCTGTATTTTACATATTACTCAGAGTAAGAATGAAGAAAGTGCAGAGTAAGAATGAAACTGGCCTTGAACTTTGTGCAAGACACAATGGAAGCCTTTGAAGTGACAGCTATTTATATCACATTTTCTAGTAACAAAGAAAACAAGAAAGGTTTTAAAGAGTAACTAAGAATGATGAAGTGCTCCCATGGGCCACCTCTTTGTTCTTGGGTTTATCCAATGGGAACAATCTACAGCTGCTGTTCCACAGCTCCCACAAGTCTGCTTGTAGGGCTGGGCCCCCCATGCTTAAAAACTGACATTGAATCAGCAGCTTTGTTGTAAAAAATTAATGAAATTTATTTTGTTGAAAAATATTCTGAAAATGATTTTTGAAAACTTACCAGTTGCCAGAGGCAGGGCTCTTGAGAATATGAAGTCCAAACAAAATACAAATTAAAAGTAACTTCTGAAAGATGGTTCCTTAGCTATATTTCAAAATCCGACCCAGAACAGAGCTTTATGCAACAGACAATCCTACTGGGGCCTCCTTCCTCTATTCTCAGGGATGTACAATCTATTTTACTTCTTGTAAAAATCATTTTAAGAGCATAAGGAAATGCATAAATGATTTATACCACTATTTCATGAATAAGCTCAAAAAACCTTCAAAAGTTTATGACATTAATGTATGTTCTGTAGCTGAGCTGATGTGATAAAAATAATGAAAAAAATTAATCACAATGCAGAGATTACCCAGCTCAGATATTAAATGCCTTAAATTCTTCAATGCCATTTGAGAAAAGCATGAAGTACGATTACAGAGCAATGTATAAATTAGAATTAATTTCATCAAAATTTATCCAAAAATTTGCATAAGGAAGATCAGATTCTCTAAGTTTGTAAGAAAAAGTACAACTACTAATGCTGTACATAAATATCTGAGGCAACATCAAAATGAACCCTGCAAAGAGAATGACTGGCTGCTCACAGAAATGAAACCACCAAAAGCAGATTTCAAAGAACAAATTGCTCACTCCATTCCATTATTCCAGGCTATCTTAGCCCTCATTGTAGACATGGAAAATTATACTAAGTAAAATAAAATGGAAAATAACCCCTCTATGTAAGCAAAGAAGTAGGTGAGGCTTTTGAGAATTCATTCCTCAAGGTTAATTAAAAAAAAAAAAAATTAAAATCCAAGAAAAACAAAGCACAGAACTCCATAAAATGATCCATCACAAAATGTATGCCTTATTTCCAGATATTGCTGTCAGAACAATTACTTTTGTACTTTCTCAGCATGTGATTGTCAGCTGATTAAGCTTTGTACTTTTTATTTGAGACATCTTTGCTCAGAGTGCAGATAATCTTACCATATTTTCATCTATTTTTTCCTTCATACGTTGAACAATCATATGTTTGAAATGTTAGGGAACTACAGAAATTAATTACTAAACAGAAAGTACTAGTGCTGTTTTTCAGTTGCATCCTGATCCTTTATATCACAGAGGGATTCTATTGCTATAAAAGGAGATGAAATTGTCTTTGTGACTGGGTTCAATTCAGGTTTATCTGTTTTACTTCTTGTGACTCATCCTGATGTTGCCATACAGAAAATCACACAGTAGCAGAGTTACACAGCCTGAGGAGCGAGAGCTTGCTCAGTCACTGTCCCTCTGAGGGCATCAGATCAGCCCCAGGTTAATTTCAGTAATGCTTTTGCAGCAAGTCAGGTAGGAAAATGCATGAAGTCACAGAAAACTTTCTTATGAAGTGCACCTAAATGATCTACTTAGAGAAATGTCCTGGTTCCCATTTTTCTAGTTGTGCATTCATCCTATCAAGGGGGCTTGGGGGCAATTTTTTTGGTTCTCTTTGCTGAGGGGGCCACATTTGGGATTTGCTGGAGGTTTTTTTGTACAGATGAAATCGATTTCAGAAATAGCTTCAGTACTTGCTTATTCACAAATAATTTCTTACTATAATCTGGTACTCTGGACCTAGCCCGGGCTCTGAGAAGGTCTGTGTACTGTTGAGAAAGCAGTGACACTTCTCTTTAAAAATCAAATCTTTTGTTGAGGGCTGATTTTTTTTTTTTAATTTGTAAGTGAAAGTGTAGAAGAAAACGCTGCTGCAGAAATAAGGTAAGCTTATCTTGAATTTCAGAAAGCCAAGATACTGAAGTTTGTGAAGAGGGGGAAAAAGCATTTCTTTGACATGACTGGCTGATGAGTGAGCTCCAGCTGCCCCTTGAGTATCATGGCACAACCAGATTGGCTTTTCCTTCCACCACCAGTTCTGCAAAGAACCCGGCTGAGAAGCCAGATAATTCTTTTGAAAACAGGAATTCCAGGTAATCAGGTACTCAGCTTGATCTGACAAGCAAAAGATAAAACCATGCATTCAATTCAATCTTAAGAAAAACTGTTATCTGCTTCAATGGCTAAAAGTGTAATTTCAAAGCTTACCAATAATACAGATGTATTTCAGCTTTATCAGGGACAGCCTTTCCTGCTCCCCCCCTTAAAGCATAAAGGAAATGTTATCTCACATCTCAGCAACAAGCCATGCACTTATTTCCCATGACATACATATTTTTCTCCAGCAGCTTACAAATCTCTGGCAACATCAGGAAATGCTGGGAGACCGTGCATTCCAAAAATTTCAGAAACAAAAGGCAATTTGATTTTCAATGTTCTTTTAGAGTTGGCACTCTACAGTCCTGATCATCCATATGAAAAATAAATATAATCCAAACTAAAACGGTGACCAGGAGTGGAAAGCAGAGCAACCTCCTCACTAAGAGGAGAGTTACAGATTGCCCTTGTGCAATCAGTCTGGTAAATTAGGGACTGGGAGGCAGGACATGATTCCTTCCCACAAACACCTGAAATCCTGTGAGGAGTAAGTGCTGCTCAAGATGAAAGACAATTCCCAAGAAATGGGAATACAGTGGCTGATTTTAAACTGAAAATTAGGAGGATCAGAGCAATGACGTCCTGGGACAGTCAAGACAAAAGGAAATGGAGACACATAAGCCACTTTTAAGATGGAATAAACACATTTACAAAGGGGATTGTAGGATGTAGTGGCTATGACAGCAAGGTACAAGACTTGGTCATCCAGGACATCTTTTTTAATCCCATGATCTTGAATATAGACATAAAACAAGGAAGAAATGTTTTCCCTTCCTGTTTAGGTAAGATACAAATTAAAAATGTGCCCAGACCGGTACTACTATAGTGCAAACTGCAATTTTGCTGTAGAGAAATGCTGGAGAGCAGCATTTCTGTAGCAGGCTGCAAAACAACCGAGTGATTTGGCAAATAAGGACAAAACCGTCTCAATTATAACGTTTCACTTTCAACATTTCAATCTGTGCAGAAATACCTCACAGAAATACCAATTAGCTGCATCAGAACAGCAAACAACTTACTCCCATTGATATCTGTGACAGTCTCGATTCACATTTCATCAGTTCCTCTGCCTCTTCTGCTGTGCTGTGTTTTAGCAATAAATGGTTTTAAAGTGTCAGTCAGGAAACTACAAAGCCACACTATCAATATTGAGAGCAAATTTCAGCTCCCCTTGATTGAAATTGCAGACGCCAGCCCTGACAGCAGCCAGTGCCACTGCTCCCACAGTCAAAGTCTGGGAGTAGGATAGCAAATTCCCAGCATCACAGCACAAGAAAATCTCATTGGTAGGATTCAAATATGTGGAATTTCTACCAGCTATGCACATGAGAAGACAATGGGTGTATTTATTAAGCCTTCCTGGACAAAAAGCATCTCTTAACGCTGTATTTTCTAGTTTGTCTTTGCTTGAAGAAATATATTACCATATTCCATATGTAACAGATCTTTTTTTAACAGAAGGTTGAGGTGAAGCCAACTGTGCTTGAAGATTACTGAAAAGCTACTTTCAGTTTTAAAGTGCAGACAAAACCTGTAGTTTTATGTACTCACACTCCTCAGAGGGAGTGCAAGCCCCTGTTTAGGTCCAACCCCTTCCCCAGGCACAAGCTGAGCCACAGCCTATCTAAGGCAGCTACTTCAGCACATTTATTGGGGCACACAGAGACAGTAACACCGTACTACTGTCATAAGGCTAGTTGAATTCTAGTCTCCTCTTTAAATAGGTTGCTGGAATATCACAACCTCTATAGAACTCGAGACTTTCCTGAGCTTTGACAAGATCAATTGCTGGATATTGACTTCAAACTCTGCACACCACAACACTTTGATCTCAGCCAAGTACCTTTGGTTTACTATTTAAAGAAGCGAGAACAAAGCTATACAAAATCAATGCAAGAAATAGCAGAAATCTATCCTTAATCTGACTGTATTTTATGGCAACAGACAGTCTGGCTGGAAATCAATTCCTTGAAATGTGCTGCGTCTGAATTATTACTTCTAAATCTCTTGCATAACTTGAAATTGAGATTTTGTTTTATCTTCTTGCAGATGTTCAAACTTGTCAGGAGAGCAAGATTTGATTGCATTCAAATTTGTAGTTAATCTCACTTTACATCTTCACACTGCCATTTTGCCTTGCTCTTCGCTCTCTCTCTGAGAAGCAATGCTGGCTTTTCGTGATACTGAAAGCCTTGTTTGCATTCCCTCCTTCCATAATGCTTCCATCCTTCAACATTATGTTTTAGAAAGCAAGAACAAGGTAACCAGATGTGACTGGAGCTAATTCAACATACACATCACTTCATCCTGAGAGGTCAGATGAAATTACATATACAAAACATGTTTCAGCATCCACTCCTTAGTTCTTTGGAAAGATTAATTTCTTATTCCTTACCAACTCAGAAGGGAAATGACAAAGCCTGTTATTTTCACAGTTGCCATTATCTAGTAAATACGAGGCTAAGGTCAGTTAGCAGTAGCTGGATATGCTAACAGTTACCACAGATTACTAAATTAATTACAGCAACCTAGAATAATTTCTAATTAGAATTACGCATGACCCTTCTTACTGGAAGCCAGACAAAAACTTTTTGAATGCTCACAGCAGGGTAGGCATAATTTGTGTTAAGTCCTTAGGCGTAGATTTCAGCCCAAACAATTACAAACATACAAATAATTGCACTTGTAAATCTCTCTGAAGCCTGCAAATTATTTCTGTCTTTTCACGTATTCATGCCACTTGATCCCAAAGCTCAGAAGGTGCAGTAAGTTGGCGTTATTCTGTGAATTGAAAATCTTCTTGCACACGTGTCAGAGGCACTGGCTTGAGCCAGAAGAGCCAATTTCCCCTTCTGCAGCCATCACAGGACCCATTTAAGGAGATGCTCATGGAGAATGTCATTACTGAGAACACAAGCCTGTGCCTTGCACTGGAAGGAGGCTTGTGGCTCATCTTTGCATGGGCCACCTCAGGGAAGCGAGGCATTGTACTGAACTGGGCAGGAAGAACAGCCCACAGTTCCTGCAATTGTTCCCTCCTGCACCTTCACCCATTCAAAGCCCTGTGAATTCAAGCCCACAGAAAATAATGAGCAGTTCCTCTTTACTGTGACATGAGGGATGCTACACCCACAATTTACTCTGCTGCACTGAGCAACGAGGTTTTTCTCTTACTTTACTGTTTCTGCTGGAAGTTATTTTTAAGGACAGGTATCACTTTTATTTGAACCACCAGGAGACAGGTAACAGTACAGAATAAAATCTTGGGACTACATAGCTCCTGTTTCACAGCCTCTGACAACACTCCCACATTTATCTCTAGGTTTACCCATAACCCTGCAGCCTACTTGTACTGTGGTCATTTTGATTTCCAGAATCCAGAAAGCCTTTAAACACACAGCTGGGATCCTGTTAGCTCCCAAATCCTGTAGCTCCTCTAGCACCAAACTGTACCCCTGTGCCTTGTCTGCTGCCTGACTCCTGTCTGGTCAAGCAGCAGATACTGATCCCTCTTCCCTAGCAGCACCAGCCTCCTCCTCACGCTCCAACACTTCCAAATCTTCAGCCTCCCACCCCTCAAACACTAACTCCAACTTCTTGCAGTGCTGGGACTGCAGCTGCTGAACCCCCAGATAAGCAAAATGAGAGCTCTGTGCCAGCCAAGTGCACATCTTCCAAAAAGTAGCTTCTGCCACATGAGTGAATTGCTCAGTGCCCTCAAAGATCAGAGTTAATTATGCAAATTGTAAATTGAGACAAAACCAGCCACCCATAGGGCATACCAAGGAAATAAAGACATTAAAATCAGATTCCTGAACATGTCAGTGACACAACTACGCCAGAGATGAGAAAGTGAGACCTGGGGGCTGACAAAATGTAATTAGCAAATGAAAAACTGCCATCCCAATTCCTGAGTGGGACCAGCAGCATTTCCAAGCAGCTGGTTCTGAGGTGAGGTTGTGAAGAGAAGGAACATGGACCAACAGATCACACATACAGGGACTCATCTTATAGATTACTAGAAAAATTTGCACTGAAAATGGTCATATTGACCTCAGCCATTACATATCCAGTTAAATACTAATAAGTAACTTCAAGTTAACTATTTAGTAATCATTCATAGTTAATTGTTAATTAATTAATGTTGGAGCTCTGGTTATAAAAGGTATTCCAGCCCACCCCAGTTAAATTCTGCTTTTTAAAATTAAATACTTGCATGGCACTGGAAACAAAGGTTAAACATGCTATAAAGAAAAAGCACCATAAACATGAAAGCATTTAGGTGGGAAACACGAGCTGGATCTTTACATTCCTTGCATATCACCTATTTATGCCAAAATTATACAGCCATTACATATCTATTAGACACCATTCTGCTGCCTCTTTTTGAAAATATAAATGATTGCATGATGTAAAATGATGGAGAAGTCACAGGTCAGAATCTGCAGCCCTTCTGTTCGGCTGTAGCTTTTCCAAACAAAATGTTCTACTTGGAATAAGATATTCTACTCAGAATAATGAGAGAAAGACAAGCTCTATAAATAAAATAATCAAGATTTGAAACAGCAAGAAATACAGACTTGTGCATACAGAGAAAAAGAGAGAAATGGAAGAGCAGGCCCAGTTCTGCCATGAGGGAACTCTGCCATCACTCAGCATTGTTCACCTAATAGTGGCTTTCAGTTCTGTTCCTTGCCAAAGCATCTGCTAACCTGTATTTGGCTATGAGCAAATGGCAGCCTTGGGAAGGATATTTCACCATGCCTTTCATGTAGACGTTTGCAGATTGATTTCAGTGAAAATATAATTGAGAAGATCCACATTATCCATTTTAAAAAGATACACCACCAACACTAAGCTTTACAATTGATAACTACAATATTCTGAGAATCTTAATTCAAAGGCTGAATAATACTTCAGTTGTTTAAAAAGATGGAACTTCTGCCATATGGGAAATTCTAATAGTGTTTTTTTTTTTTTCTCTTCTGAATGAAAATGTCAACAACAGAAGCCAAACAAGCAAACAAAAACCCCCATCTCAAAAGAAATGCCTCAATCTTTTTTTAGAAGTACTCAACTATCATTTCAATTCTTAACTATAAGTGGATTTCATTTTACTAGTGAGGAAAATCGGAGTATAGAAGTGGATACAAAGTAATTGAAAATTATTTATGATTACATAGAATAGAAACAAAAAGAACAAAGCTATTTTAACATAATTTAGATGGAACCAGGTTATATTAAACTACTTTAAGACTGACAGATTCCAAAAAATATTTTGCTTGTTTTTACAACAGAAAGAGTTTGCATGGAACCTGTTCCACTGATTTCTTTTTCCATTATGTTTCACTATAAATGCAGGACAAGACCAAACAAAGACGAGGCAGAAGCATGGCAATTAAGTTCAGAGGAAGACTACGAGCATCCAAGTCACAATCACAGAGCTAAAAGGTCTTGTTCCTGCATTCACCTTCAACAAAAACTTCAGGTTTATCTACCTAACCTGGCAGCACCAGTACAGTGGGAGGAATGGCACACATTTTGCCCCAGTTCTCCACTTCTCTGTACCCTGTGTAATTATTTCTAAGTGTATGACTACAAACCATAAAGAGCTGAGATATCTAACAGCCACACTGCACAAGTGTAGATCAGCACATGTAGTACAAAGGGATGACTAACTGGGCACTGAGTAAGGGATTGGCAAGGTAGAAAATATGAGACCTTTTGGTAATTCGGTGGTTTTTGGTAATTGCAGCTCTGGGAGGCACAGCATTTGGGCTTCACAGCTCCCCAGCTCTCAGCAAGGCTCTCAGGGTGTGCCCTCACCAACCCTGCTTCTGCCACCTGGAAATCTTAACTCTTCCTCCTCCAAGATGTGGCACACCCAAGTCTTCAATGATTCAAAAAAAGTAAGAAATTCATAAACTGCAGCTCTGGAGCAGATCCTGCTGTGTATCCATCACATCATGGCAGATGGTGAGCAATTCCCACCCTGAAAGTTGAGCAGTCCTAGAGTGAGGCTACACTCAACAGAGGCTTGAAGCGAACATATATTTGGTACATTTTATTTAACTGAGCTCATTGCAAATGAAGGAACATTTAGGGAATGAGCTAATTTATATGTTTATTAGGGCACTGAGCAGAGCAAAAAGCCTGGGATTAATCACAGCAACCCCATGAGTTTACGTGAAAGAGAACAAAACCTAAATGGCTGTTTTGAAAACAGGGTAAATCTAACCCCATGCCTCCCCCCATGAATGCTCATTAGCTTCTTTTCTTTAGTCACAGACAGTGTATGCAGGCTTTTTTTCCTCCCCTGCCTCTTGTCTGAAAGCTCTGGAAAGGGACCCGCCTCTCAGTTGCGGGGAAAGCAGATCTGTGTCTCACTGTAAAACTAGGCTGCTCTGAAATCCCTTGTATTCTCCCCACAAACATCCTCTGCCACTTACGCTGTCATTCTAACTCAGCAGGCAGCATCGAACTCAACCTGAGAAGTTCGTTGAGGGATTTTAGCTACTGAAAGAAAACATCCAATTTGTTTCTTTTCACATAAATGATGCATTATTTATATAAATATTTCAACCACCCACACTCCTGAAACTCCCCCCCCACCAGCTTCTTCCAGAGCTCACCACCATTCTCAATCAAAAAATTGGTGCTTACATTTTCCCTATTTTCAATTGTCTCCCTATTCTCAGCAACCACCATCTCTTGCTTCCCCTACAAGCACTCCCAGGCAGAATTGTTAGCCCCCATGAAAACACCCCGAGTCAGAAGCAGCCCTGTGGCATTTGGGTTTTGTACCCAGTCTAATGCACAGCACCAGAACCCTCTGGCTTGTTGGGAGGATGGAACCATTTTTGAACTCACTGTAACTAACAAAAACCTGTGAAGCAGACTGAATCCTTTGGAAAACGCTCATCAGGAAGGCCCTCCCTTTCCCATGCCATATTTAGCAGCAGAGGAGGGCGGAACCTGCGGAGATGAATGGGTGCCACAGACATATTTTGCATTCCATATTCAAGCTTCCTGTACACAGGAGATTGCTCTAAAGTCTGAGCTGAATGCAGCAGGTGTCCCACTTCCCATTCCCATCCCAGGCTTGGCTTTAGCAGCTGTCAATAACCTTTAAGGTCGGGTCTATTGCCAATCTCACTCTAACACTGGTACTGTCCAAGGGAAACGCACTTCATCGCGCTTCGAAAAAAATCTCAATCACCTGCCTGAAGGGAACAGAAAAAGTGCTGAGACTCACCCAAATTCACCCTCAGCAAGAGCTTCTCTCTCATGGCAAAGCTGTGTGGCAGAAGTCCAGGTCAGCCTCCAGCCTGGAACGAAGTATGTGCAGACAGCACCTCATCACCTCCTTTGCCAATAAGGCTCTTGGTGCATGCTTGGTGGGGCTGGGCAAACTCAACAGCCTTGGTCAATCCATTACCAGAATATTACAGCAATACTAAAGAAGGGCCTCCTATGGCTTCCAGAAGAACATTTCAGTTATCTTGGCCTTGTTCCTTTTAATTAATGTTAGGCAATTACTAAAAGTTTACAGCCCACTTCAGATTAGGTCCATGAGCCAAATGACACGGATTGTGATTTGTAACAGCAAGTGCTGTTACAGCAGCCCAACCCAGTGAGAGCCAGCCAGTGGTCTGTGACCACCTGCCTTCCTATTCTGCTCTTCCTCTCTCAGTATTTACAGCCAGAGGTGGCAAAGAGGACAGTTGCTCTGCAAAATGCACATTGAAGCTGAATCAAAGTCAAAGCCAAGGGAGCCATGCTATGTGCGCCTGATAAGCAGGTCTCTAGTGCAGCAGAGAGCAGCTGCCTGGTGTGGGCTCCACCCTCTGCACTGCCTTCAGCAGAATGAGATGCCCAAGGTACAGTTATGCTCCAGTCAGATCTCCCTCTTCCTTCTGTGGTTCATACAATCACAAACCAAGCCTAACTATTACAAACTAATGAGCTGTTTCCTCTGATTCAACAAAATCCTCCTAATCTGCTCTGGTGAGACCCACCTGCAGTGCTGCATCCAACTCTGGGGTCCCTCCAGCGCAGGAAGGACTTTGACCTGTAGGAGCCAGTCAGCAAGATGATTAGAGGGATGGAACAGCTCTCCTATGGGGAAAGGGAAAGAGAATTGGGATTTTTCAGCTTGGAGACAAGAAGGTTTTGGGATTACCTAATTGTGACCTTCCCAGTACCTGAAGGGAACCTAAAAAAAGCTGGAGAGGCACTTTTAACAAGGGTCTGGAGTGACAGGACAAGGGGGAATGGCTTCAAACTGACAGAGAATAGGTTTAGATTAGATATTAGGAAGAAATCGTTCCCTGTGAGGGTGGTGAGGCCCTGGCACAGGGTGCACAGAGAAGATGTGGCTGCCCCATCCCTGGAAGTGTTCAAGGTCAGGTTGGATGGGGCTCTGAGCAAGCTGGGATAGTGAAAGGTGTCCCTGCCCATGGTAGTGGGTGGAACAAGAGGATCATTAAGGTCTCTTCTAGGCCATTCTGTGAATCTATGATTTAACTGTATCAAAGGTGATAAATGAGAAAAAACAGAAGAGACAAGGGAGAGGGATGGGCTTTGGGGGCAAGAACACCAAATATATGCCTAGAATAGCTGGTTGAAAAAGAAACCCAAAATTTCCTTTTAAGTTTGCAAGCTAAAACATTCTGTATTAAATTAAACACAGGACTTGAATTAAAAACACACCTTGAGATTCATCCAGCAAATAATTCAAGTCCAAGTGTTCCCCCTCAAGGATAGAATAGCCAAGGCCAAGGGAAATTATATAAACAGTTTTCTGCAAAACAAAACCAGTGTAACAAAATCAACAAACTGCTGTAAGATGCAAAAGGAGGTACGTTCACAGATTGCTGGATCTTCCCAAGTGGGGCTAGAAAGGAAAAGAAGAACTATATAACATTCTACTGACTGTTCAAATCACATTGCTGCAGCACTGGGGAAGCATTCCAACTTCCCGAAGTGAAACAGTGGGACTGTTTACATTCCTGCACCAGGTACAGGCTTTGTGCTTTCAGTCACAACAAAGGAAAATATCAATTCTGTGAAACAGTGTTTGAGAAGAAAATGTTGGAAACACAAATAGAAGGAAATTTCTAGAACAGATGAACTGAAAAAGGTTCAATTTTGGTGCAGTCTTAATGCACCGTCAATGAGCTTCCCATAAAGATGGCCCATAAAGGAAGATATCCTGAATATCATGAGGTCACTGCCCTAAGATGACCATTAAAGAGCCGTAAATGTCCTATCACTAAATAATCCCTCAGTGTACTGGTAACAAAATATTTGTTTGGAAGGGCTGTCACTTCACTCCAGAGCAACACTGTGAGGTTCAAGTCAGCTTTCAAAATTATACATAACTAAGCACTTGATCAATTTAATTGGTAGGACAGTCACTCATCACTACCAGCAGAGCTTACAAGTGGCCATCTTCCCAACAGACACATTCACTGTGTGTTAAAAACAGGCTTCCAGCATCAGGGCTTTCATGCTTTCAATGAGCACAATCCCAGTTTTGGAATGAGATCTGCTAACAAGTATCCAAGGTTACAAATTTTGGTCCAATTTATGGTCCTTATTAGAGCTGCATGAAGAATCTTCCCCCTACTGAGATGCACAGCAGTCCCTGTAGGATGGCCCTGGGCTGCTGGCACCTCCTGGGGCTGTGTCTCGGGTGCTCTGGCAGCCTCAGTGTGGTCACTGCATCTTTCTGCTCATCTAAAAATGAAGTCATGGAGCAATGAAGGAAAAAGACTGAACCAAAAAAGCATCCCTCATTTACCCTACTGGAAAGCTCCTTCACTTTTTGTCCTAAGCAGGAAAATGTCCTCATCATGGAGCTACAGCATCCCTCTCTCCGAACAAAGATTGGTTTTCTTTATTAGAGCTTTATCAGCTTTTCATCCCTACAAGTTCTCAAACTGTCCCAGCAATGAGGGTTCAGTGCTTCCCAAGAATCCACTTACAAAGGCAGTAGCTCTCACCATGAGAAGATTTCATCCTACGTGTTGTACCTGGCTTGATGTCATCCCACTATTTTGGCTGTAGCCAAATAAATGACTTCTTTATCTATCTTCTGCTCAATGTTTGTAACACATCAGTTCTTTAATTACCTTTCAATTGGTGTTAAGACTCCATCTTTTTTGCCAAAAATCTAGATGACATCCAAAAGCCAGTCTTCTAAATTGCAAAGCTTTACCAGCAGAACAAGGGTTTGCTCCCTGCTTGGTAGCAAGGTTCCCAGACCAGCCAGAATGGCTCCTGTTGCAGTTACACAACATCACAGCTGCCACCTACTCACCCATCCTTAGGTTTCTCTTTGCATTACTTTACTTTCCGTGTTTCTGCCTCAAATCTATCATCTCCTCACTTGGATTACTTTTTTCTTTTCATGTGCTAGTTTGCACTTTTCCTAGTTAACTGTGAAGTTTTCTGACCACATAGCAATATCTGTGGCCTTGAGCTATTACTCCTATCTAGAAGCAATCTTCTTACACATAAATTAGCTTCACAAACTATCAGTCCCCCCACAGCCAGAAGCATGTACACACCTCTTATCAGTAAACAGTAAATAGCCAAAAGTCTCATCTTATCAATATTAGAAGTAAAACTGTCTGTTTTTCAACAAGTCAACCAAATAGACATGATGATTCTTCCTCATTATTAAGAAAGTCCTTCTTGCTCATATTCCTCTAACACATTAAATGAGAGAGTTCTAACACATAAGGAAGTGCTGAATATTGTACATCTCTCTGCAGCTAAGCACATATGAATGGGTACTAGAAGATTCCTTGTCTGCTCCCCACATTGTTCCTCAAAACCAAGAGCATGCTCTGACCCCGTGGCATGGCAGCAAGCTACTCACTGATCTACAAGTACCTAAACAAAATCCCCTCCATATGAATTCAGAAAACCTTGCAGGTCCTGAGGATCCTGTATTTATCCACACAGAAAAATCAGAGAATTTTCTGAAAGAGCAGAACAGCTAAAGAGAACAGGCTTAATTCTCCCTTCAACCCCTGTGACAGCTGGGAGCCTGAAGTAATTGCTAAACATGATGAAATTACTTTAGACATACAAAATCAAGAGGAAAAAGAACCAACCTCCTGCAGTGTGATAACAGCAGGGAAAATCAGCTTCTTTATAGTTCTACCTTTCTTCTGTGTGTTACACAGTTTATTTGTTCTTGGGACACATGGGTTGCTACACATGGATCCATCAGTCTTTTAACTGCATTCAATTTGTTTGGTTTAAGTCACAGAACAAGGTTTCTTTTAAACACCACCACTAAAGCAGCAAAATAAGTCATGCTTCGCCCAAGTTCTGGCTAAAGTTGTGGAGGGAGCTCTGCTCCAAAAGGAAAGGATTAGGCAGATCAGTTTTGGCAGCATCTCTGCAAGCACCAGACAAAGAAGTTTTCAAGACAAGAAAAAATGCAGGCTGCGAAAGAAACTGAAATCCAACCAGGAGCACAAGTGGAAACAAAAAGACACACTCAGATTCAGGTGTCTGAAGGGCCTCAGTGGGGTTTGTCAACAAAAAGTTCTCAGAACAAATGCAGAACCACCACTGTGTTAGGACATAGGGGAGACAGCATCACAATTCCTCCTTTACTTTATTTTGCCTGCTGTTTAATTCTTTTAAGCAGGAGAAAAAGAAGTCAGTGGTTCCCTGACTTTTAAATTAATAAATCTCTTTTCAGTTTGCTCTCATGGAACAGATCTTGGTAAGTTTACCTCAAAGGCTCAGGTCTCACCCCACACACAGAAGTTCGTACCCTGGTGTGCCAGCACCGTACCCAGCACAAGAGCCAGCTCCTAAAATTATCCCAGTATGGCACAACACAGGCAGGGAGAAAAGCTGTTTGTTCTGCAGCACCTGGAACCAAAAACTGCACTTCCACTCGAGCAGCAGTGACCCCCTGGCTCTCTAATTCTCACAGAGACTTTCCACCCACATCCTCAGTGCTGCACTTCACTCTCCAAAGGCTGGAGGAAACACCTGCTGCATTTTCCTGTTGTTCTCCACACAGCTGAAGAGCCAGAATGAAAATCAAACCCCCACTTCAGAAAGTTACACAGGATAGCATCTTGCAGCCCAGCTCTCACGTTTCATCAGTGCAGAGCTTTTCTGAAGCTCCTACATGATATCCCAAATCCTGCTGTGTTACACCAACCAGAGTGCCCAGGCTCACCTAATCCCAAGCCACCAGCAGCCCTGATCCCTGAGCAGGCTGCCAGAGGAATGGCAAAAGAGCAGATGAAAGGATTTGTACATCACTACAAAAAAGTAATAAACGCCACTTTGGCCAGACCAAATAAATCCAGAGCTGACAGCTGTTATGGATGGCATGGCAACAGGTAACCAAGGCCACAATAATGACAAGACAGTTTAAACCTGCAGAAAAGAGAGTGATGCACATCATAGACCTGAAAAGGTACCTGCATCCATATTTTGATTGCCTCTATGCATGAAAATCCGTGATGTGCCTCTCTCCTGCTTTGTAGGCATGCCTTAATAGGATGTGACTGGGTGTCATGGAGTTACTTTACCTTTAAGAAAGTTTAAGTTGCTGGGATCTGCCTGGCGTCTTTTCTCCTGACCAATTATCGGTCATTGCTGAGAATTGACAGCAGTTTAGGCCATTGAAAAGTGGGATCAACTTGTGAACCCTACCTTAAAGTGTAAAACCAGAGCTCTCTTGGCTCTCTTTGTTTCCTGGCTGGGAAGGGCGGCAGAGCCCCACGCCTCCCGTTCCCTGCCCAGGCCATGCGGCCGGGCGGGGACTGGGCTGGGCCCAGCGTCTCCCGGCCGGGGGATGCGGGCCCTGTGGAGGGGGTTTTCTCCGGGCTCCGGCCGGGCCGGGCCGAGCCGATCTCTGGCTCGGCTGCAGGTTTTTTGCTGTGGCTGGATTCACTGGAGACTGCTGAGTGAAGAAGGAGAGGGGCTCTGGGCCTGCAGCGGGCTGGGCGCGGCGCCTACACTCTCCAGAGCAGCCATGAGGAACTTTCCATCGCAGACGGCTCCAGCTCCTGCACCGGCCGAGGCCACAGAACTACCTACAACAGCCTGGGCAAGATTTTAACTCTTTCATTTCCCAGATGAGACTTGCGGATTAATCTTTTTATCCAGACAGAGAAAAGAGAGTGATCAACATGAAAAGAGACTTTATAAACTACTAGTGACAGGAAAGAAAAGAAAAGGTAGAGAATTAAGAAGATGCTTTAATTAAGCTGAAATATCTTTCTGTTAAAACTATGGAAATGGACAATAAGATCTTGAAAACGCTCCTTTAATTCATGACAGTAAATAGGGAGGAATAGAGTGTTCAAAGTGTAAATTTTGAGTAAAAAGTAGAGTAATTATGGTACAGTGAAGTGCTGGAAGATTTGAAGCCTTGAGGGGCAATGAGAAAACTGTTTTCTGGTGAAGCTCACGGAAACAGATGAAGAAGACTTTTTGCCTTTGAATAACTTATCCTTAAAAATCCCATCCCTAGACTCATGGCCCATACACACTTGAGAGTGATGTGAAAAATGGAAGGAGTGGGCTCTAATAACAGCAGCTCTGGGCAGCTAACATTAGAGCAATGGAAAACTATAAGAAAAATAGTTTTTCTTGTGAGAAACTCCATAAATTAACAGGAAGAAACTTCTGTTTCTCTATAAAGACTGGTGAAAAGACTGTAGCAAGAATTGGGACTGTTTTAACCATCAAAGTTCCAAAGGTTTTGTCTCTTTTGTCATGTGAACAAGGGAATAGTGGGTAGACAGGGGATGAAAAGGTTTTTCTGGAAGTTTATTCTGGTGTTCTTATTGTAGTTTGTTAATAAACTTTCTTTTTTTTCCCTTTTAAGTTTTATGCCTGTTTTGCTCTTGTTCTAATCCATATCTCACAGCAAGAAATAAGTAATTTTCTTAGTTATTGGTTTAAAACCACGACACTGGGTATGGCTTTAGTGACACATTTGCATTCAGAAATCTCTACGACACACAGGAACTGAGTTTTGGGGTGGGTTTTTGTTTGTTTAGAGTTTAGGGGTTTTTTTTAATTAAGCCTGTATAAAATGACAACACTACTTTACACCAAAGAAGTTTTGCTCTTTTATGCATCACAGCAGATAATTGGAGCCACAGGGCAAGAAAAAACCTGTGTACTATGCAAAATGTCTGCAGCTTAAGTGACACCCAGGGGATGAGTGAGTTACACAATCATGAAGATTTTGAGTATTGCTGTGACAGATGTTTTGGGGACAATAGTTTGAAAAATCCTGGAAAGATGTTTAAGCAATAAAGTTGATGCCTCAATTTTTCCACCTTGTTTCTTGAAGGCAAAATAATTTATATCCATGAGACTGAAGTTCGGCCTCTAATTCCATGCTTCACTGCCAGTGCCTTTAAAGAGCAATAAACACAGAAAATATTCCAGGTTTTCCATTAGGTTGGTATCTCATGAGCCTGAGTTCCATCCTGTTTTGCAGAGTTTTATGCTTGGAGTGTTATTCAACAAGAAATCTGCGAAGCAGCCCTATGACTTTTTCCTCATTAGACCGTGAACCTCAGCCAGGATATGGTCCCCCAAAATGTGTATAGTTGTATTATTTCATCACTCCTGGTCTAAGGGTCTTTCTATAAGAGACCTTCTCTAAGGCACACAGTAGCTGAGAACTGTTCTAAACCTCTGTAGCACAAAACTTCTGGTACAAATTATTCCTTCATTTTCACTGCTTTCATTCAAACATTTACTTGTTCCTAATACCTTCAAATCTCCCATCATCTCTACAACAACTGATCTCCCCAGGTCCATCAATCCCTGCAAGATTAAACAGAGCCCATGCAGGCTAACACTGTGGTATCATTACAGCCAGTGTCTCCAGAGGCAGATTTGGAGCAAAAAGGCCTTTTGCCAGAGCAGGTATTTCCATGTAGGGAAGCTCAGACTCCTGAAGCCCACCTCAGAGAGCACAGCACGCTGGCAAGCTTTATCCCTTCATAAACCAGCAGTCCCCACCTATGGATGTGTGCCTGCTTTCCTCTGCTCTCCTTTAGAGACAAGTTTACTCTGAATACCACTGGAGGTAACTGAGCCGTGCAAGTCATTTACTGAATTACAGAAAGAGCTCGGGAATGCTCTGATGCAAACACCAAGAAGCAATTTTCAAGTGTAGAGCCACTCTCCTTCTCTTCTGCAGTGCTGACAAACCAGTTGCCTTGTAATGTTTCATCACAGCATTCTAATGGCTCAGAAAATACATTCCCTCTATTATGTGGCTACTAAATAATTTATTGCAGTCTTATTTTGAGCCATATGCAAAACAGAGACCTGCCAGAGATTCAAGAGTCTCTCCTTCCTGTATTAGAAAGGAAGACTAGGACACAGAAAGCATCTAAATGAGCAAGAGGCTGACGACTCCACACTGGTCTCAACACTAGCAGGGATGACATTTCCAGTAAGCCTAACAGAACATGCTCCCCAAAAAACTGCTTCACTTCAATAACCATTTAAATAACCATTTTCCACATCAGCTTTCTTTAAAATCACACACCAGACTTGAAATGCCAAGGAAAACAAAAACCCCTGCCTGCATTTAAGGTTTTGCTGATTAAGAACCAAAGAAACACGTCCAGTCAGAACGCAGGACTTGAGTCAATGTTATCTTTGTGCAGAACTGAAACAGATTCCACACAAAGCCTGTGGCAAGGGAGAGAAGCACACGGGAAAATCTGCACTTTTCACAGCAGAAGCAGACAGACAGATAACTGGGCAGGCTGCTCACTGCTTTATGAAATACCAGGATTGTGTGACATCCTTTCAGACCAACACCATTAACTCCTGCAGATTCCCCGACGACATTTCTGTCTTCATCCTTTTAAGCCTGTTCTATGCCAACCAGCAAATTCCAAAATGAGATCCCTATGGTGTCTTCCTGAAATCAAACACCAAAACAGCTGCCTTTACACACAGCCCAAAACAAACTGATTTCTTTGCCTGGAATTTAATTTTGGATTATCCATTACAACCCAGCAGGAATTGCCAGCAGCATGGAGCACAAAAAGAGGACTGAGCATGGCACAACACGGAGTTGGGGGGCACCTACGGCAAGGAAAACCAGTTGATAACTCCTTGGCAGATATCCTAGGAATTTGCTTGATACAATCAGCTTTGAAAGGACAGCTCAAGAAACACACTGGATTTTTTTAAAAAAATAAATCCTGATTGTGCTGATGGTTTGAAACTTATTGTTAGGATACAGTGCCTATAATTTAGAGCCATTTGTTGATTACTTCCCTTTACACCCTCCAAATTAGCAGCCTGCATTGCCATCAGTAAGAACTTGCATCATTTGTGTTCAGTTTCATTACAGGAATCTGCACAAATCTGTGACAAGTTATTTAACAAAATTCAGGGGAGAAAGAAAAATAAAATCAAACACTGACCATGATTTGCAGTTTGCTGTGGATACACATCAAGCAGGAATTCATCTCTCTCTATTCATTAATAATGCTTACTGAAGCTTGGCTTATATCTGCTCAGTCAATATGAGGCAACAGAAACAACTCATTCACATTTCTGAATTTGATATCTTTGCTCACACAAAGAAAACAAAGATGCAGCCAGACCCTTTTGAAGGTACCATACACTGATGTGGAGGGAATAGAACAGCTTTTTCCGTTCTTACAGTGAGAGCTTTTCCAGAATGCTCATGAAAATTGTGACCACCATATTCCTTCCCACTTTCTCTTACCCTGCTATCACTACAATATTATCCATTCCTTCATGTGGCATCCATAACACTGAGACAACCAGGAATCCCAGGGCTAAGTTATTCCATAAAAAGTATGGAGTACTTTGCCTTCCTCTAAGCAGGTGCAAACCCATATATAAAATCCTCACAGCAGCAGAGAGGACCTAGGAGAATTGGGATTGATTCCCTTTTCTGAAATGCTTTGTTTTCCCTGTTCCAAGATCCAGAATTTCCTAATCTATTTTGAACTTTTACCAGAATCCATTCCCTTTCAGAAGGTTTGGAATCAAAAAAGCCTTAAAGATAACACAAAGGTATAATTTCAAATTATTTTAATGTAAATGATATCAAGTGTCTCTCTCATAATCCAACCCAAAGGTCCCAAGATAAGAGCAAGGGAGACAGAATGTGCAAATATGAGCACAGGGTGGTACCTCATGGGCCTCATCCTTGTTTTACAGCTCCACTTTCTACTTATGATGCATTAATTTCTTTTTCCTTAATCAAAGTTATCTGCTTACGCATTTTCTAAGCTAAACATTTGCATTGTTTCTCTTCTCATGAGAAATAAGCCCATTTTTTTGACATTTGCTCACAGCCAAATGAAATGTGTTTTCATTTGCAACAGCGTAATAAAGAAGCCAAAGTTAGAGTTTCCTCTCCTGCTCCTCAGCTGCCTCTGCATGCTTGTAATGCAGTCATTGATTTGGGAGTAAAAGAGATTAATACTAATTGGCACAAGCTGCAGCAAGGAAAACTTTGACTACCAATAAGAAAACAAATATTTACAGCAACAGCAGCTAAGCACTGGAACAGACTGCTCAGCAAAGCTGGAGGATATTCCTGGAGATGTACAAAACTTGGCTGGACAAACCCCTGAACAACCAGACCTCACTTTAAAGCTCATCTGGGGTTGGACAATACAACTTCCAAAGCTCCCTTTTAATGTAAATTTAATGCCAGATTGAAGAGCAGGTATTTATTGTCAGATCGTGTGCCTACAAATCTTTGGAGATATACACCCCAAATCAACTTTTTATTTCCAGCCTTGCGGAAATGAGGCATGAGCCATGCAATTCCATGCTGTTTGTTCGACCATTGTTCCTCGCCACCTTCTCCCAAACCTGCAACAACTTCAGAAACAACTGAGCCAACATCAGAAATGATTTGATAGAGGGCTCAGAGCTAATCATATTTTTAAGTGTTTCAAAATAAATATAAACATTGACACACACTGAGCAGTCACACAGCTGGAGGCAACCAGAGCACACCATTAGAGTAGATGGCTCTATCATGAAATGCTTTACAACATTCCTCTTTCCCTGCCTAAGGCCTTCATCCTGAATGAAACATGGCTGTAAAGGGACTAGCAGAGCAGGTTGGCTGCATCTCTGAGGCAAGATGTAAGACAGACATAAGAGCATCCCTGAGTGCATCAGAGGAGTCCAGGGAAAAATATTGGGCAGGGAAAGATGCATTTAATCCATGTATATGTGCTGATTTATGTCCTCACATGACAACTTTCCTTACGACTTGCTGTGTCTTGGTAAATGCCTGAAATTTTATAAAATAGAAAAAACCCCACCAAAATACACTTGATAAAAAGAGTCCTGCCCAGTAGAATAAGAACAAAATAAAAGCACTGCAGTACACACAGGATCTGCCAACAGGAGAGGTCCTTCCTTGTCCCCAGGAGGGTCAGAGCAGTGCTAACTACACTAGGCTGGTGCACAGCTTCTACTGATTTACTGTGTGGCCCACATTGGAGACAGAAATGACATTTTAAACAAGACATCCAGGATGAAATCTTCAAGGTTCCTGCTCCTTCATAAGAAACTCCTTAATTGATAATGAGGCCACAATCCAAATCACTGAAGTAATCCAAAAGCACATCAGAAGTGCATTAGAAAAGCAAGAAGCACAGACAAGAGGCACTTACTGTGCCTTTCCTTTAAAAACTTAAAAACCTCAAGTGTTTCTTGTGTCCAACAGAGAATATTTTATACAATACAGCAGCAAAATGCAAAAGCTCTAAGAGCTGTCAGCCCCAGTGTACCTGCAGGAAGCATTTCCCACCATAAACAAAGTTTCCTATAAATCAAATAGCCAGACCCGTTTCACCACTGTTGAGAAGAGAGGTGCTTTGGGGCTTACACTTCACAAACACAAATCCATCCACACAAATGAGAAGCTAAAGGTTTTCCTTCTGCTGCACACGATTTTTAAGCACTTCAAAGTCATCTAAGTGTGCTGTCTTCTTTCAAATGGAGATTTGTCTGGTTTTCAGTAAGGTAGTGACTGAAGTCCCCATTTGAAACAGAGGGTTCCATCTTAGGTGTGGCACTTCCATGCTAAGATGCGACTCAAGAAATTTTAGGTGCATTTTCTCATAGCTTTTCTGTTTAATTATTCTATTTTCAGCCTTTTGGACCCTTAGGTTGTAGTCTTGTGAACCAGCTGGCACTGAACAACACTGCTAAAGGTCATAAAGTAATTTTGCATTTATGCCATTACTACAAGCAAGTTGCTACTGTGCAAAAACCATTGCTTCAAGCCCTCTCTTAGATCCTGAGCTCACTTTTCAGTAAGTGTTAACAATTAATTAATTAATCAATCTGCATTAGCTCACTATATAGCCAGGGGAAAAAAAAAACCCTAAGAATTATCTGTTCAGATGTATACAAGCCAACATACTCATTTGCTCTGGTCTACTGAGTGCCTAATTCACCAGTGAGATTCTAGCTGAGATCAGTTTGAGCCAGCAACAAATATCTCTCAGCATTCTGCTTTTATTTCCATTATTTGTCTCATCTACGTTGTAGAAAGTGAAAAACACCATCTCCCAATATGCACCCCTCCCCCTCCAAAAAACCAACAATTTTTTTTAGAAATATAAATTAAGACAGATCCAAAAGATGTCGTCAAAACCAAAAAAAGTCATCTTTTCTCAAACCTCAGTAGAATCAAGAAATTAAATAGCCCAAGGGTATCATGTTCTGTCTGTCTTAACATTATGAATAAATTTCAGCCCTTGATTTCCATACCCTGTTTTAATTCATGTAAGTTTAATCACAAAAAGTAATTTAATCTTACTTCTTGTACCAGCATATTAGCATTTCATTTTCTGTGCCTTTGTTTCAGCTGGTTTTATATAGCCATTTAGAAAAACCAATATGTCCTGATATTTTCCTTCCACTTTTCATTCAAAACAAAATCACATTTTCTCTAGTTCCCACTGAAGTCTCCCCACTCATTTTTCTCTCTACTTATTTATTGAGCCAGGCCTCACAGAGCAGGCTAAATATCTGTCACCCTTTAAAAAATTTCTTTTTTCAGAGTTCCAGCAGGTTGTAAGCTAAAGAATACAAGTCTCTTGTGGTACCACCAGACAGCCTCAAGTATTTCACTGGAACTTGCAGCGATTGCTAGAGTGGAAAACATATCACATAGCATCAAAACAAACCAAAAAAAAGACAATTCTGATTTATTACTCAACCACATTTCTCAGACTTTATGTAAATGTATGCGTTAAGTTTTTGCTCTAGCCTCTGCTCAGAAAACATTTTACCTCTCAAAATAAAGCAGCTATTCAATGCTGGCATTGAAAATACATTTTAAAAGCGAGACCAGCATAAAATAATGTGGGATTGTCATGGCAAGTTCCCTTCCTCCTGACTTGCTTTCTCAGCTCTGCTTTGGGAAGGCAGAGCTCTTCCCTGGCACTTCTCTCCCCCTGGCTCCTCACCAGCCTCCCAAGGGGGACACCTTTTTTACTGACGTGACTGTAAACATATGGAAAATTGAAGATGTTCCAGGTTCTCTCCTCCTTCACCACTTTTGTCAACTCCCATCTCTCCTCTCATTCCCTTCGCTCTTTCCTTTCTGCAGGTCCTGGAAATAGTTATATATTTGAACAAGAACATTTTGTTACTGCCTAAAATCTCTCTCAATTATAATTTGTGACTGCTTATTAAAAGCCATAGAAAATATATTTAATTCAACCATCAGCCAGGAAAAGGCCTTATTGATTATCTGCACTTACCTTTCACAGGAAGCCACCTCTGTATTTCATGTCATTCTTTAAGTGTCAGTTCCCTATGATGGGGGTCTCTCAGGCTAAATTTCTGCCATCCATTACTGTGAGAAAGCCACTGTTCCAGACAGCCACAGATTCTCACAGATTTTAAAAGTCATCATCATCATATTTGAGATCATTTTGTCTGGCTGTTGAGTGCTCTGATGCCAAAAACCACATGAGGCAGAAAGAGCTGTCCCTGAACTCGCAGGAAGCAAAGTAAAATACAATTCTGGACAGAGAGGAAGATCCCAGGTATCCCTACAGCCCAGATTAGTGCCCCAGAGCTGAGCTGGGAAGGACAAGGCTGGTAGACTCAGTGCATCCCTAAGGAGCCAAGAGGTAGGAGCCCCTCTGGCCCTGCCCAGAGGAAGTGGAAGGAAAGCAGCAGGAAGTTCGAGTTGCATAAAAAACCTATGACCACAGGTACACAGTGTATTTAATGACACAGTAATAGTAAAACCCCTTGCAACAAGGCTCTACTCAAGTGGCCTGTTCAAACATGTTAAAAGCCACACATTTACCCTACATGAACCCAAGGTCTCAGTAATCTCCGTGTCATTAAAGTGCTGCGTGATCTTGCTGGATGAGATCCATCACAACCTACCCCTGAACATGTACCTGTGTAATTTAGTGCTTGTATGAGGCATCTGGTACTCTGTTAAGGTCTGATTTCCAGCCATCAGTGCTATTGAAATCCCCTATATAACATGTTCTGGCAGTTTCTGAAACCTGAAGACATTAAGGTGCATGATTTCTTTGTGGAGCACATCTGTCTTCACAGCTTCAGAGCTTCCCATCAATGTCAAACCCATGAGATTTTCAATCTGCAAAGATGCAGGTCCCTGACAGAGATGGATGATGAAAGCTCTTCTCTGCCTCTCTGCTGTTTTTCCAAATTAAGAACAGAGTGACTCCTACAAGCCGTTTCCTAAGGAAACATTACACCAGCGCCCTGTTTTCAATACCCCTCTCTGCTGAGAAAAGCATGACAAAATGCAAGCATTTACAGAATTTGCTGTTGGGGGATTTATAAATTTATTCAACACTTAACTAAAACCTTCTCCAGTTCTACTCAGCAGAGATCCATAAAAGAGAATATCCATTTAGCTTTATCAAGTTCTATCAAGTATATTACATGGAAGGAACTAAATTACATATCTTCATAAAGCCAGATGAACTGATGATAAAAGTGAGTCAACAGCTGAATTTGGCTTCATGCAAAATAAGTATCAGTTCAATACATTTTCCAGCTCAGTAGATATTTTTCTCCTCATCTACGCATAATTTTGGTGCCATTAAAATGATGGATCAGACAACAGAACTCAAAATCTCCTGTACATCCAATCAGAGTTCCCACATGGCATGTGACCATCAGCACCCCAGGAGTCCTCAAGTAGCATTTCTGCAGCTTTCTGAGCATTTTGTTGATTTAACAACAGTGATCCCAGAAAAGGGGGAACCGTCACTGACTTGCCGTGTTGCACCTGGACAAATACTTAGGTTTTGCTTCCATTTTCACTAGCCCAAAAATGACAAATTTCCATCTTCATTTGTGAAAGACTCTCTCATGGGCTAAGTAGATGGATAAAGAACATCTTTGTTGCTAATTTCCTTTGGGTTTTGGTAGGAGATACAGAGAGTTAAGTTCAGAAAATATCAGTCAGTCATTCTTAGGCAGACACAGAAAAAACATAAGTACTGCAAACCCACAGTGAAGCTGCTTAGTGTCTGTTTTAGGGCATGCCCAGATGTGCACCAATCTTATGGGAACTCAGTCAGCTCTCACAAATGGAATTTGCAACAAAATCTTCAGTGACATCATGTTCTGAAGTTGTCAGTACATCTCTAAACTAAAGCAGGTATGACTACAGCCATTAAGAGTTCTGTTAACTAAGCACCATGTTAGAAATAACATGGTAACAGGCTCTCAGTGCAAAAGGCTCTGTGAGGTTCTGTTTTCTAGATTCTAAACCAAAGCAATACATTCCTGAATAACTGGCAGCTCAGGATGGATTTTGCTTCTCCCTGTTCTCTTCCATGATTTTTTACAATGGACTCTGCTACTATAACACTTGCTAGAAAAATGATGAAAAAAAAATAAGCTTACACAGTCTGGGATCAAAAGCAATTTTTTCAGGTCAGCCATGGTGTTCTGCAAGGCTTTCCTTATGTGAGCACCGAATGAGACTGAAAGGCAATCAAAAATTGCTCTGAAGGTGCTATAAAAACCTTGACTTCTCATCACTCTCTTCTCAAGAAGTTTGCCCACATTGCAGCTTTTAGTGGTTGTGACTTGACATCGTTTAACCCTAATCACAGCTCTCTCCCTGTAACCCCTTGGCAGCACTGCTTTCTCCAGGACTGACAGCACGTTTATGGAATCAAAACCACCCCCCTCATCTGTTCCATTTCTCTGCCTGAGCCAGCAACAAATGAACACCCTGCTCCTTGGAGCAAAGGGGCGTCAGGGAAGGAATGAAATATCATCACGTCACTGTTTCCCAGGATAACTTCAGGGTGACATAATATCCCAAAGACCCTAAGTGCTGTGATCTAAGGCTAAAATCAAATTGTACTCCCAGAATTTAGAGACTAATAATCCTTTGCTCTATATTGCTCTGTTCATTCCACTTCTCAAGGATAGTGGACTGTGAACTAACTGTACAGGAAATGACCATCTTTTTATAGACAAAACCCCATAATCTTGCAAGAAATTTCAGGGGAAAGAAGCATGCAGTTAAATACATTCAAAAGTCCTTTTATGGACAATGGCAAATTTTGAACTTGCAGAAAAGGTTTAGACTTCAGCAGAGAAGCAAAAAACTTCGGACCAGCAAACCAGAAAGGTCACTTCTCACACTTGCACTCGAAGAATGCCGAGATAACAGCTCCCAGGGCAAAAAATGTCCAGATCTTTTCAAATGGAAAAAATGTAACAAGTACAGACTCACTCTACAGAAGTTGCCAGCACTCGGGCAGGGACTCCTCAGAGACCCTCTGGTAGAGTGCTCTAAGCAAAGCTCAAACTTTAATCCCATTTCTTTAATGCATGTTGCAGCCTGGCTGCTATTTCCAACACGGGACTCTGTAACAAGTGCCTTAAAGCCTAAACTGCATCCAAGTCTTCCGGTGGAACTCCTGAGTGTTTAAATCCACAAGGACTACAAGGCAGTGTAAAAACAGGTTTTGTGAAAGCTTCTTCACTGTTCGACATACAAAGGATTCTCAATAATTTTGGGTAGCTGATGCAAGCCCATCCACTCCCTTCCTGTGTCACTGGCCCACGACACTTGGGCAGGCAGCCCCTTCCTGCCTCTGGCTTGCCAGGACTGCAGGGATCAGCTGCTGTACTGGAGCAGAATCTCTGAAAAGATTGGTTTCCCACCAGCCACTGGGAACAGAAATGACCTCCAGCCTATCTACCAAGAGATCTCAGGGCAGTCCCAGTCTGCAGAGCCTTGTTGGTGAAACAGATCTGTTGAAGTGATCGTATCAGACAGCAAACCCCAGTGCTCCAGGGAGCAGGTTTTGCACAGCAGCACAATATTCTATAGAGTAGAACACTGCAGCTGGAGGAGCATTGCTGCCAGAAGCAACAGTGGCCTTTCAGTCCAGCAGAGAAAGACTGGGCTCTACAGTCATGCCTCTGTCCTTTCTAACCACATACTAGTTCAGACTGAAAACAGACTATGTTCAAAACTGTGGCTATGGAGTGAAAAAAATCACAGACTTTGATGTGGTCAAGTATAAACTTGACTGTTTTACACCATCGACTGCAATGACAACTTTAAGTGTTACCAGTCCCATAAAAGATATCCTAAAGCCAATCCAGCCAATGCTGAAATAAGGCATTTCTGCCTACATGACTCTCACATCTATGAGTTTAATATTCTCATTTTAAAAATAACAAGTCCCTTGCCTCAGGATGCTTGGAAAGCTCTGTGCTATTCATTATTTGACCTTTCCCCTTCTTCTTACTGGGGAAGCTGAGTTGATCAGCTTGAGGAAGGGACTTCAAAACCCAAACTGTTCAATTGTCAGTCCTTCAAAAGTAAATTTTTCCTGAGCAAGCAAGCTTGTGCAGAAGGAAGGGAACACATCTAGAGAGAAACAGTGGCAGCTTTTAGTACATGTGGACAAACAAGTGTGGCTGTTCCCACTGGCAGCTAGGAATAGAATTTAGTCTGTTCATTTATACCTGGTGTGGTTGTTACAGGCCAGGTTCTGTGTCCTGCACTGAGAGCTGTGGGCACTCTGAAACACATAAACAAGGAGAAAGAGACAGATCTGCTTCTGTTGGTGTCAGATCCTTGCCATCCATCAGTTTGGCATTGCTGCAGGCAAGCGCAACCCGGAGAGCAGTGAGGTGTTTCCTCACTGTTTCCAAGAATAGGAAATGGCAGAAGTCTGCTTAAGACAAAACTCCTCGGGGATGCAGCCTTACAAACCACTGCAAATATTTACCAAATATTTACCAAATATTTATTTCGTCTCCACACACAACACATATCCTTTGCAAAGGAATGAAATTAGAGGGGACTAGGGAGGAACAGATTCATGTTCAAAGCTTTCCTTCGATTTGCATTGATTTTTGTTTTGTTTTTCAAAAACTTTTAGGTGAGTCTTGAACCAAAACAGTTTGAAAAACACTGCCCCATCTTCTCCTCTCCCCAAGGCAGGACCAGCCACATCTACAACATTCCTGACAGACTGTTATCCACCTAATGGCTTCAGCTCATCTTAGCTGAGGTCAAACTCAGCAAGGCCAATCCCAAGAGGCCATTAATTAACAGGCTCCCAACCAAATCAGCACTTTCTTGTAGAGAAAGACTTGCAGTTTTAATCTGTGACTCAGCAGGCAGCCATGGAGAAAAACTACACTCTGCTGGCCAGGGAGGTAAGGGTGGGGGAAATAAAACCTGGCACCTGGGTAGAGGATGGGCAATTTAATCCAGTAATTGTCTGCCAACAGTGACAGTCATGAATCCATCACAAACAGGGCTCCCAGGAAAAGCAGCCGGGAACAGCGTGAGCTACACTCTGCATCTGGCTTGAAACTTACCCTTGGACCTCTGCATGAACTTGTCTTATTAGCTTCTAAGTGCAATTGTAGCCATGATCTCCACAGTGCCACCTAACAGCGAGTCCTGTAAGTTCATCATGTCATGACACTTCCTCTCATTTTGCTTCTAAACCTCCCACCTGGCAATATTGCTGGGGTCCCCTTGGTTCTTCTGGTCTGAGAACAGTAAGTAACGATGACTCCTCTTCTGGTCACTCATCAATTTGTAGTCTGCTCATCCTTCCTTCCCTCCAGTCATTTTCAGGCTCCAGGTAACGTTATACAGTCTATAGGTCACCATAAAATCAAAGCTCTACCTGCACATGGACTGAAGCAGAGTGTGACAAGTGATCTTTTGTTTAAATTCAGAGCTCACTCGAGCCACAACTGCTCAGATCCTCATCTGCAACACAAGAGCCTGGTAAGAGAGATGAAACAAACAGAAAGAGGCTGCAAATAAATGCACATGATGATACTTCAGTTTGGAGTGAAGGTGACACAGTAGGTGCTGAGCCAAGGCAAAACACAACATAAACAGGTTAAATAATTAGGCAATAATTTTGGCTGGGTTTTGTTTTCTCTAGCCAGGGGATGCCTCTGATGGATCACAGTGTATTTTTACTCACTGTAAATGGCATTAAGAGGTCGTTGCTCTGTTATGCCCTTAAGGTTAACAGATGCTTTATACCCAGCTGCATGGAGAATCACTGTGCATGCTCCTTGTGGAGCAGCAAGTCAGATTACCTGCAGATAACAGCATCTATAAAGTGTTTTAATATCTAAGCATAAAGTAGGAAAGAAAAGGGGAGGGGGTGTAGGAAAAAAAAACAAAAAAAAACCCAAAAACAAAACTAAAAACCCCCAGCCCTATTCTTCCCTCCACAGGTCATGCCAGCCATGTTTGTATTATTGCTAAGGAAAATTTTGCTGAGTCCACTAAAGAACAACCTCAGACCATTTCAAGTGAGGCCCACATGTGGGACTGCCTGTGCTGCAAGCAGAGCTGCTGAGATGGTGAATACGATCAAGTGCATGCAGTGACAAAACACTGCCTTGCTGGATTTGTTAGGAGCAGTGGGTGGTCATGGTGTAAAGTCAGTTCTCTTGCTAAGCTGTCACTGCTGAAACTCATCAAAAATGATTAGGCCTTTTTTCTTTTAATATTTTATCATTCATATTCAGTCTGTGGTGCCAGCACAGTCAGGATCTATAAACTCTTAATTTCCTCCAGTCAAACTTGTCACCAGAAGATTATTTTCTGAAAGTAAATATTAAATGGCAGAAGGGTGAGCAACAATAAATAGGTAAAATAGTTAATGAAGCTATAGAGGCATCCACAGAGTAACCTCCCTGATTTAATATTTCTGCATACAAAGACAAAGAAATCAGCATGAAAGAACAGAACATGTGATGAATACTCAGCAACTGATACAGAGCAAGACTTCTAATGACATTTTCACTGGATTTCAGGGGTACTACTGTGCCTCATTATATGCAACCTGCAGTCTTCTCTTATTGAAGGAGGCTTTGAGAACAGGAAGGGTAAGAGGAAAACACATTTGCTGCGAAGTGTGCGGAAATAATCACCTACACAAGGTGGCTTTTATCTCTATTTCCTTCCTTCAGGTTCCCTCACTCCCATGACACACTTCATAGATGTGAATAATGACCAAGACTTGCCCCTTTTGTTATACCTTTCTGCTACCTATTGAAATTAAGGCTAGAAGTAGCCAAAAAGTTAAAGATATCAGATTATTTTGTGGATGAAATTCTATTCATGTATGCTCTCAATCCAGGAGGATTTATGAGCCCATTTCCCACAGATCTCAGTGGAAGATTACATTGGCCATTTTTTTCTTGTGGTAGCAGACCAGATAAGTTTGTGTCTTAGAACATGCTTCCCCTCTCCTGCTCCAAGAGCTTGTCATGACATCCCACAAATGCCACCTCTGCTACCATAACTATTTGAAAGAAAAAAAAATTCAAAACATTTTTCCCATCCTTTCCACCCCACGAGTTTTTCCTGCTAATT
Organism: Pseudopodoces humilis; assembly: GCF_049639895.1. Classification (NCBI taxonomy): domain Eukaryota; kingdom Metazoa; phylum Chordata; class Aves; order Passeriformes; family Paridae; genus Pseudopodoces; species Pseudopodoces humilis. The sequence goes on along the minus strand of NC_142205.1, from coordinate 67,664,047 downwards.
ACACAGTTACTTTCTGAAATATCAGATCCTCCACAGCCTTCCAGTTTCTTTGGAGAGTGCAGGGCAGTTATGCTGGTGCTGGAATGATAAGAAATAACACCCCAGGCTTACTAAGACCGGGCAGTAATTCAGGGACCACAGGTTCGAAATCTCTGTAAAGCAAATAATACTGCACAGCAAAATCTGCTCTGCTAAATTCCCCAATTGTAAATGCATGAGTTGAAGAAAACCATATTTTCTCATTTCCCATAACTGGGGAGTAAGAGTGAATATTGTCTACGCTCAGACTCCAGCAGGTAAATGCTTAACATTAATAAAAATGTCATGTGCATAAACCCAGCTTCTATTTCCACTGAAGTATTTTGTTCACTGCTCTCTCATTTCATAATGGACACAAGATAGCAGTGAAAGATTCTGAAAACATAACAAAAAAAATCAATTGTCTGACTCATGCTTTAGGTCAGGGAAGCCAGATAAAGTAACCAAAAAAAAAAAAAAAAAAAATTCAGGAAGTGATTCCAGAGAGAATAACAGAATGTGGGCACCACCATGGCTGCATGAGATTAACTTGGAACAACAGCACCATCCCCTGCCCACATGGCAAATGGCACAGGCCTGGAGAAAACGACAGACCTGTCCCATTTGGGAAACGGGAATTCAACTCACTCCCCCGACAGCCAGAGGAACTGGAGCTGTAACTACAGGCAGCAGAAGATGAAACAAGGCTTTCCACTTAGCTCTGTTTGCTGATTATAGCAACGCCTCTTGAAGGCACAGCTAGAAAAAGCCTTGTGTGGCTTATGTGCAGCCACTCCAGGAGGTTTCAGTGTTTCTGCAGCTGCTTTGTTGGGATAGGAACAAAATAACCACATGCTAAAAGCTTTCCTGAGACAAAGAGGTGAAGCCTTTGCATTTCAAGTCAGAAATGCAAGGTGAGGATGAACTTGAGACACCGGGCAGGTGAGTTTCCTACCAAGTGCTGTTCAGTCATATTCCACGTACCTGCTCCGGGTTATCCATTGAGTGGCATTTCCAGAGGACACCAGAAACAGCCCCACACCACAGAAGCTGTGACCCACCCCTCCTCACTGTCATGACTCACCAGTTCTCTGACTTCCAGATGAATTCTGCATTAAATCAAAAACAAGAGTTATTGCTTAGGCTTTTCATGCCTTGTTCACAAATTACATTGCCTTGTTCACAAATTACTGCTTTCAGCACATATTTGAGTAACTGGATGCCCACAGCAATTCCAGCTTGTCAGGGAGCTGAAGTGGGAGCAAGAAACAATATAAATAGCACTTACCATGAATCTAAACCAAGTAAAATCATAACTTCATATGCATCAATAACAAAATTGAGGGAAACCAAGTAAAGAAGATAATAATTTTCTTTTCCCCCATACACTGTGTTCAGTACTGCAAAGACAGACACACTGATGAAAGCAAATAAAGAATATCACACTTCTAGCAATAAAATAGGAGCCCCTTAAACACTTTCCTCTGGGGGGAAGAGAAACAAAGCAGGAAGGGACAGGAGCTCTTCAGGCAAAACTGACAATATTGTACTTTCTGGAGTTTGGTTTAAAACAGGTTCTTCATAGATAAAGAGGGCTGATTTTAGTGCTCATGCTCAAATCTTTACAAATTAACTTTGCAAAGAGACTGAAAGGATTTCTCAGCACTTCTGAATTGTGACAAGATGAACATAAGATAAATTTTCATGACTCAAATTCAGAAGATGGAGAGAAAAACCGAACACACCCATGATTAACTATGGCCACAGAGGAAGTAATTAATTCACTGGCAGCTGTAATTTAAAGCTCTCTTAGGAAGGCTCTGTACCCAAGATTCCAAATCTTGTATTCCTAAAGGGATGCTACACAATACTACAAAAATTGCAATTCAATTATCTTCTTTACATGTTAATTAGATTTCTTAGAGTAAGAAAGGTTCTCTGAGACTTTGTTTTCTCTGTTTAATTACTTCAAAAGGGAAATTCAAATGTTTTTTTCCATTTGCATATTGAAACTTTCTGCAGATGACTGATACTACACTGTCCCCTTACAACTCCTGGTCAGAGTCACTACTTACAAATTCTGCAAGTAATTTAGATCATTCAATTTAAATCATAAGCATCAGGCTTGTGACAAGAGGCAAACTGCTGGAATAGCTCCACACGTGAACCAAAATTCTACCAAAGAACTGCAAACAAATCATGAAGATCAGATGGTACTTTCCTAAAAATTCTAAAGAAACTAGAATAAATTGATAAATTAAATATAGTGTCTATATATAATCTCCAAAGCAGTGCCTTAAAGATTTTTGTGAATGATTTTTGCCTTGGCAATAATTAAATCATTAAAAAATAAGAAAAGGATAAAAAACAAAACCACCAAAAACCCCCAAAACCTCCCGTTACCCCAAGGTATTTCCAGGCCAGTGGTCATGCCAACCTTGCAGTGTGTGCAGCTAGCCACATCCAGGATGAGTAGCTCTTAATTAACAATCCTTGCTAAGACATTTGTAAAGACTCCACAAAAAGCATAACTGACAAGTCATATCAGGAAAGGGAAGAAAACATCTGAACACAATATAATTTTTTTCTTCTGCATATTTTGCACTGAAAACAAAGCACTTAGTAGCAAGAGATCGTGACAGTACTAATTCAGAATTACAACGTAAAAAATTAAAACTCTGCATTTATTCAACACAAAAGTTTTAAAGCTCTTTATAACCTGTGAAGAATCAGTTTCAGGAGGACCATTAAAACATGCAGCTTCTGCAGCTGATGTATGTGACTGACTGATAAGCCGTTTAGAGCCATGGTGTTCAGACCTTACCAAGGCATGAAAGAGCTCTTTATTCTCCTTCACACATGTCAATTTGATTTTCAGATCCAGTCATAAATGCTGAACTAAAGCAGAGGATTCAAGACAGCCCACAAAACAGGCTGGTGCTTCTCTCACCCCATGCTCTGCTCCCTGATAACCTGAGAGGAGGGATGTTGCAACCATTCTCTTTTCTCCCAAGATCCCTGAAGAAAACATCCCACTTCTTCACCTGCTTCCAGACCAGTCTCAGAGGGCAGCATATCTGCTCTACTTTGGCCCTGCACAGCAACTCTCCTTCCTTCTTCCCTTCCCCGCCCCAGCTTTAGAGGAGAAGAAAAACACAAAGCAGCACAAAAAGAGAATGCAATGTTCAGCAAGGACCAGCACTTTGGTTTTCCAGCTACACTGAACAGCAGCATCACCACAGCACCCCATTCTAGGCTGGAAATCAAGACAGAGCGCTTCAAAACCTCAATAATGGGAGGAAACATACACCAACAGTCTGAGGCAGTGGAATCATATAAAAGGGAAAATAGATAAAAAAACATAAAATTTGATTAAAAACCACATACAACTGTGATGAGAGGGGAAAAGATTTATTGGTCCTTTAGATTTCCAATGACTGCTTGTAATATGTCCAGCAAATTCATTCCAATATTACATACAAAGGATTTCCTTGCCGTGTTAGAACTAGCTTAACATTCATGGAAATGTAAGGAATACAAGCAAAAAAGGATAATCTTGAATTTACTGTGAAATATATGATTATTTTTTCCTATTTCAGCAAAACACCTGTAAAGAACTGGGTTCTGTCCTCAGCACCCACCTTCCATGAAGGTGACCCTCGCAGAGATCACAAAAGGCACTTGAAATTCCTGGAAGCTGGGATGTGGAGAAGAAGAGGGATAACAATGCGCTCCTTTTTACTAAGTGCAATCCTAGTATAAATTCAAGCAGCCATAAAGCATTAAGATACAAAACCTCAGGCAGACATGCTAATGAGGGGCTGCAAAGCTGGAGCACAACGAGCGCTGCGTGTCCCTGCCCGTCAGTCGTCGTCCCCGCCGCAGAGGAGCAGCAGCGCTTTCCTGTAGTCCCCGGACGTGTCTTTCTGTCAATGCAGCACAGCAGCATAGTGAGTCACCAGAGCAGCAGCCAAGCAGAGCCCCAGCACGTTACACATTCATCCCACCCCACAGGAAATCCACATCGATGACTCTCTGTTCAGGAATGACACAAAGAAATCCTCTGCCTCTTACATGAGAGCTGCATTTACACATACAGATGGCCAGAGGAAAAAAAGCCTCCAAAAGCTTTACTAGAAAACAGAGCTTCCCACTTCACATTTGATGCATTTGTCTGCAGGGGAAAGCCCAAAGAAGAAGCCCAAAGCAGCACCAAAAGCAACACATGGGCAAAGTGCACCTGCTGCTGCCTAGAAAGGTGCCAGCTCTGCTCCCTGTGAACAGTGGGAAGCTCTGATACAAAATCCATATGGGCCTGATAGGCAGCACCAAAAAGCAACTCTACCCAGCATGGTTAAGGGAGCCTAATCTCAGGAATGACAATAAAAAAACCAAAAAGCAGGACTTTCAAAATAAAATAAGAAAAAAAAATTAAAAACCAGCACTTTTTGGCTTAACTTTGCAGCAACAGCTGGCTCTGGGTTCCTTACTGGCTCCTTCCCTTCCTGCTCCTTCCCATCCCCTCCAAGGAAATTATGACTCAGAGTGGTTCCACAGTGAAAACCTTTACACTTGGAAATGTTGCAAAGGGTTCCACACCACAATCCAATATTGATACTTGAACTTCATGATAATACGGACTCCCAACCCCAGTGTTATTTCTCTGGAGCACTGCACAATAAGGAACCCAGACAAGAACAAGGAAATGATGCAGTAGCTAAAAATGGTGTATGAGTAACTGCAATTCCAGAAAACCACATCATCTGCCCTAGTGAACACTGTAAGGAAATATTTTTCCATACCAAGTGTCCCCCACTTAAACAATGCCATGTCAAAACTGCAGAGGAGCTCGCCAACCTCAAAGCCCAGCTGTACACCCACACCCACTCTCTGGCAAGAAAAACAATAGTGAAAACACTGACATCTCTATGACCCCTGCAATTCTGTTCTCAGGAGAACAGAACAGTAATTTTTACCTGAATCATTTGATACAATGACTTAGCAAAATTCTTTCTGAATTCTTGTCTAATATCCAGCAGATCAACTTCACTTCTTGAAACCATGACTCTGATCAGGGTGTCATCATCGGTGCCAGCCCCCTAAAGAGAAAAGACCCAATAACTTTCAAATATGAGCTTGCTCTGGACAGACGCTGCAACAAAACATGAAATACAAACAACTGCTACAACATGAAAGCAACAAGTGGCATCTCAAACCACTCTGGCATTGCAGCTCAGCTCCAGAACAGAGAATATTTGGGGCAGTATCATGAGACATTCACACTGCAACGTGGAGAACAGAGGACTGACCCGTGCAGGGTGCTCTAATCCCTGAACCTCTATCAAGTGTCAAATGCTCAGGCCTCTTATTTCATGTTTCATCTCAGGCTTCAACTGTGAATGTCCACATAAAAGAACTCAGTTCCAAGGGTTCCAATTGCAGGGTAGCACAGCTGCTCACCACCATCACAACCAGGTGTAAATCCCCCCTGCAGTGCACCCTGAGGCTGCAGAACTGCAGTCAGCTCTGGAACTGGGTACCTCAACCCCAGCAGTGACCAGTACAAAGGAACATCATACAGCAGGACACAGGCAGAGTAACGCATCCCATGAACTCTCCAGCTGTTTGTTCTGGGGGAAAAACCTCACAAACCTTTTCCAACCACACAAACATGCCCCACTCTGTCATCTTCAGTGCTTGAAACATTTCACGTTCCTGTGCAGACCAAGGCCCTGACCCCTCTGCTCAGACAAGGCAGACTCCACACAAGCTGAAGCCATACAAACTTTCACATGCTGACCTGCGGATGCACCTCAGGGAAGGACTTGGCAGAGCCCCCACGGTCATCTTCAGCCTAACGTCCAGGGCCACTCAATCCTTCTGGGGGCAATATTCTTGCATTACACCTAGAAATGCCCTAAAGCTGCTCAAAAGTTATGCCATGAGTCCAGTGGTTTCTGAGGAATAGAAGCCAAGCCCTAATCATGAAAGCAAGCTCTGCTCAGTGCAGAACCTTGTCATGCCAAATGGATAAATTAGAAGTACAAACTCCTCTGTCAGAGTAATAATTGACAAAAAACTTTCTTATCTGAAGTGTTTAATGATTTTTATTTATATTTTAAAAAAACTGGGGGTCTCACCAGCACACATTCGTCAGGCTCCTTATAACAGAAGTGTATAAGAATCTAAAGCCTACAGGAAAATTGCATTCTTTAAAAAATAAAAATTAATACTTAAGAAAAAAGTCATCTTCCTCAGACAGCTCAGCCTACTAGTACAGTATTTTGTATTTTTCACCTGAACCTTATTCTACATTGGTATCTACAAAAGCAGCAAAGGACTTTTAAAAATTAAGCTATCATTTTGTGTTTTATCACTAACTCTCAAGCTGTCACCTCATCTTCTGACAAACATACTTCGGGGCTCTCCAGGAAGAGGAAGGGAAGAATTCCTCAGGGAAGCTGATAACTTGCCTGAAAACAACAGACTACCTGCCTCTGGTTTAATTAGTATTACCCACTGGGAGTTAAAAATTTCAGCATTCCCTGCTAATCTCTCCCCATCCGAGAGAAGGTGGAGCCAACAGAAACACGGATGCATGGCTAATGCAATTCCTGTGTGTAATCTTTCACAGCTGTTTAAGCCTTTCCTTTTCTCCACTGAGTTTCTTTTGCTTCTCAAAACAGGATGCATAGTAACCAAATGGTGTTTCAGAGCTACCTAATGCCCTTGGTCTGTAAATACTCACCACCCAAACAGCACTAAAATCTGCACAATTTACAATTCTTTGCTTTCTCAGTACATCCTCCAACTAAAGACAGTTTAGGTGCAGTTTACTCAGCCAGAAGCGCCCAAAGGATGTTGCCAGACATTTTCCAGTGTAATAACACCAAGCCAAAAAACAGCTGATGACTGTAAGAGATCTATGGTCTGACAAACCCATGATGAACTCCAAGGAAATCTTATGAATTGTTTGCATCCTCTCCCAGCCTTGCGCTCCCTGAACCTTTTAAAGATACTTAGTGATACTAAGTATTTTGTAGTATCCTGTCAGCATCTACAGCAGCAGAAGAAATTAGAATAAGCTAAAGGGAGAGGAATTGTAGCTGGAAGAGATGGAAAGTGACCTAGGGAAAACATTTACATACCTTCATGGAATAATACAGGGTCTCAGCAAAATAGGCAGGCACACTTCGGATGCATTTCACTGCAGAAAGCCAAATGATTGAATTACTGACTGCTATTGAATACAGAGCAAACTTTGATTGACAAGACAAGGAGTGTGTCACTGGGTTATTCTCTCCTGTGGTGTCACCTGGTCTGTTCCCCTGTTGAAACTCTTTGGGTTCTGGGCTTTAGAACAAACATGTATTTCTGATAGCAGAGAGACTTTACTAGTCCAGCTCTACAACACTGTCCTAGTTAAGCTGCCAGGAATACAGATGAAGGCAGAATATGGTCTCACCTCTGGCAGAGGTGCACATGACCAAACAGAATGCAGCTCACCACCTCTTCTCTAGATATAAAAATAGATCCCAGGTGATTACCTTTCTAAAGGAACCCTGTTTTCATGCCAGTCTCTGTGACAAGTGCAATTTAAAGAGGCCTAGGAGGAAGCAAAGGCAGCCTGGTTCTAGATATGTTAGGATTCAATTACCCACTGCCAGAAGCAGGTTCTCCAAATCACCAGAGGTCTCTCGGTCAATGGTCTCCTCAATCTGGAAGCCAGAAATGGTCATGTACTTGTCAAACACTGCAAAACAAAGTATGCTCAGTCAGTGAACAGTCAACATTGCTGCCAGTGCACTCAGTGGCCCTCAGTGTCCAGTTCAGGACAGTGCCACCTGTGTGTCCTTATCCACAGTTCAGGTGCTACTGGCCACTCCCTGTCCTGTTCGGAGCACTCATTTCCCATCAGATGCCCCCTGTACAGCCCCATGCGTTATTCCCAATAGCCTAAACAGATTGGTAAAACAGACCTATGGATGGGCAAGGAGCAGGGGAAAAGGTATTGTCTCTCCATCAGCAGCTCATAAAATATGCACCTCAAAATGGGCTGAGTTTTCCAGGCTGGATTTCAGGCATAAGTTTTAAGGCCCTTGTTAACCACACTACCTACCCCTCCTCAAGTGGGAAACGCTGCGGGTCCCCAGGATAGTGATGAACTTCTCTTCATCTGTTCCCCATTTCAGCTCCCCAGCTCTGAACAAAACCTGTTACGAATTCAAGAGATCAAAACATCAGCATTTGTTTTGTGTCCACGGATCCTGCTGAAAAGCTCTATTTGTCTCACCCTAAGGAGTATTAAATTCACTGACAAGCTATAGCAGGATGGGGGGGAAAAAAATAAATATAAGTACTGAACTCATCTTAGAAATAAATGAAAAATCTGAAACTGAGTGTGAAGGCATTTCCACAAGTAATGCAGCTTCAGGCCCTGAAACTGACAATGCGAAGTCCTCTTCATAAGCCTCAAGCTTCCTGAAGCTTCTGCCCTTTCCCCCCCCTTCCCTTTTTCAAACAGAGAAGCAAAATTTTGCTGCGTGATGTCTCTTCAACAGCAGAACCACACAAACTTGGCTCAGGAGGAAGTTTTCCAAGAAGGAGGGGAAGCTGGATCTAGCTCTCAAAAACAGGATTTGTGGGCTGATAAATTCTTAGTCATTTGAAACTAGATTTTAATCATGGTTTTAGCACATTCATGGCTTTTCAGGCAAGTCAGTCTTTGGTGCAGACAAAGACCTGGCTGCATTTTCAGCATGAGGAAAGTAAAGCATTTAAAAAGTTGGAATGAGCAAAAGCTGGGAGAAAATGAGAAAGAAAAAGAAATTTGGAAAATTAAACAATTTTTTTTTCCTGACAGTTGGAAAACTTTGCCTTTTTCCAAACTGTGTGCTAAACACTCTGTAAGGAGAAAGGTTGTACATATTGTAGTATCTATGATCTTTTTAATATTAATGGTACAGAATGAAAAAAAGGCAGAGAGGAAAAAGCTCTCAAGGCACTCACTGCCAGGATATTTATTACAAATAATATATGCTAATTCCTCCAAATGAATACCAGCACTCTCCATCCAGTAGCAAATGAGAAGTCCCAGTACAGCATTTAGGAATGCCAGCAAAAGATTGATTCAGAGATACTAGAAGTTATAAACAGCACTTTATGTCAGCTCTAAGTTTTTACCTGCCTTGCCATTGGGCAGTACACAAAACATACCTCAATTGTATAACTTTAGAGAAGTCATATTCACAAAATCTCCTCCAAAAAGTCAGACTTTCTCCTTCAGGCATTCTCAATAAAGTCTCACAATTGCTTTGAATTAATATTTAGTAATCACGGACACAAAAAAATTTAGAAAGCACCACTGAGCAAAAAGTTTGCCTTCCAATGTGTCAAGTACTTTCCAGAATATATGACTCAAGAAAAACACTGGGAGGCCAAAAATACTTGTACATCTGCACAGTCATGTACCTCAGTTCTGACCATCTGTACCTGCGAATAGCAATTGGAAAATGACTGAATCTGTTCCCGCTGTGTTGGGTGCTGAATGGAAAGTCCATTGACTCCAGGTCCCAGCTCAGGCTAAATGTATGCAGCAAGCCACAGAGACTTTCTGGAAAACCAGGACCTTTTCAACAGCTGGGTTTGGTGCCTCCTAAATTTAGCTGCTCATTTAAACCAAATTAAAAGGGCCAAAAGGAATCTACCTACCTACCAGGGCTGGTGCTTCATGTGTTTCCTCTATTACACAGGCCCAGCTAAAAGCAAAACTGAAAATTTCATGGAACAATCTAGTTCACAATTCAAATGTTTTCCCCTCTAATTTTCCAGCTGTAATTTTCACAGGAAATTAACTTTAACAGCAGAACAACAATGCTTCCTGAATTCAAGTGACAAAGGATAGGCCTGAGCCAGTCTGTCTCTCCATCTTCCTCTCAGGAGAATGTTTTATTGATCTGATACACTGTGTTTACTCCTTATCACCTTGAACAAGTCCTGTATTTCTTTCATCTAAACAGACAATTTATGAGAGAAAAATGTCTCATGCAGAGTTGTCTGAAATAACTGAGAAGAAACATGTATTAAATGAGTTGTAATCAAATTGCTGAAATATTGACTGTCACTCCAACAAAGCAAATGGCACCCAGCAAGAGACTGGCAAGGACACCAATGAACTGCTGGCAATCCTTTCCATCCAGAAGACAGGGTTAGGGAGCAGTCACGGACAAGGGACTAAATTCAGAGAAAAGTTCAAGTCAGGTATTAAGGAATTAGCTGTTAACATCTGAGTTTTCCAGCAGTGGGTCCCTCAGCATCGACAAGCCTCAGCCCCTCTGACAGTGATCTACTCACTGTTTCATTCAGGCCCCTCATTAAGTAATAAGCAAAACCGAAATGTGAAAGTGGCAAAAAAATTTGATGCCATTATTTCAAGTTTTGACACTTTTTTTGTATGTCTTTTTTGTTTTATTATTTTTTTTATGTATGTCCAGAACATACAAAGGCACATGAAAACATAAAAACAACAGAGAGAACATTAACTATCACTCTTGCACATTTGAATTCTAGCAGTTTACCATCTTTGTGAGACAACTTGTAGAAATACCCCAAACCCCAAATCAGTCACCCACCTGAGCATCCTGCTCAACAAGAGCCTCATCAACCCCAACATCAGGATCTCTGTTTGCCTAAACAGAAATTCAGAAGTTGTTAAACTGAAGAATTAGAAGGTAGATAAAAAAGCATTTATCTGTTACATTGTGCCTGTGAGTTACTGTGAGAAGTCACCCCCTCATGCATCTTCTCCAAAGCCACCCTGTTTTTCCTTTCTCCTTGCATGTGTCTGTATGAAAAAAGTGTCTTCTTCCCAATTTGCCCTCAAAACCCCACACAGCAGCACCTGCTACACCCACAGGCATCACAGAAGTTTTTTGCTTCAGTGATATGAAAATATCTCAGAAGAGAGTGGATTCAGATACCACTGGATTGACATGGACTCAGAAGAGAGCCCAAGGCACGTCAGAGGAAGTGACTCGGCTCCAGAGCCAATCCTGCCTAGCCCTGGGCCCATCCAGAACCCAGCTCAGAAAGCACAAAGTGCTAAGTGCACCTAGAAGTGGAAGTCATCACACAACAGGACACCCACCTGCAGCAGCACCACCAGCAGCCTCTGGAAATGGCCTGATGTTTCTCCTGTGATCTTATCCTCCAGGCTGGCTTCATACTCTGCAAAAAAGCAACATCCACTCACCACCTTACAGCCTCGCTCCCCATTCTCAGGGGAAGGGAAGGCGAAGAGTTCACTTGATTCACAGTTTGTACAATCATCTGTCAGAAACATCTTTTACAGTCAGGACACATTCTACTTTCACTTACAACATAACACTGCTCTAAAAGAGGAAGATACAGCACCTCATACCTCATGTCAGGAACAGACTACTCAATATTTTGAAGTACAAGGTGACATGCATGGATTCAGCTCCTTAAGACTAAAGAGGATACAGACATGAAGTCATGCTAAAACATGCCAGTCTCACTATACAAAAACTGTGAGCCCAGGGAAGTCTGCTACTAATAAATCTTGCTCCTGGAGACTCTGTGTTTGGGCTCAAAATTCATTAAAACGTGAGGATTTCTTGTGTGGTAGGAATCTGCATAGAGCTAAAATAAATCTGTTGAATTAAACATCACCCTGAAGAACAGCCCCACAATCACAGGGTAAAAGCATCCACTCCTGTGGACTGCCAAAAGCTGCACCTGCTTTAGCATAAATGCATTTGAACACAACATAGATCAAAAGGCTAAAAAAAAAAATTACTTCTGTTTTTTTTATGTGGTATCAGTTTTCTTGTTTCCAATTACTGAAAATTACCTTTCAGTCAAAGGGATGAAAATAATGGATGGAAGAAAGAAATGCTTCTGAATGAATTCTAACTATAAAGCACAAAGTACCACAACCTGCAGTTATAACCCTGAAATAAAAACCAATTCAATTTACAATTAAAATTCTAGTTTCTTTCAATACAAAGTTTTGCAACACTGCAGGAAAAATTCCCTCTTATTGGACACATCCATCAGTTCAGAGATAGACCTTATCGAAAAGATGAGCTAAAATCATTAAGGGAACTGAACAGAGACCCTTATTTTATACAGAAAATTACCTTGCTGATAAACCTGTTTAATATTCTGCACTTCTGCAGGTGTTCTGGAGGCAAGAATTTCAGTCAACACCTTCTCATTGGTTCCTGCTCCCTGCAGGGGTACAAGTAACAATCAGTTGATGGAATAACAAAAGGAAAACAAGAATCCCCTCTGACAATCAAAACCAAGCATAAACTTACACATTTGGACCAAATAAAAATTATTTTCTTCCTTCTGGTATACTGTGGGGATTTTGAAGAGAATTTCTGTCTTGATTGTTTTCAAACCCAATCCAACAATTTATAAAAGCCCAGTGCTGCAGGATTCAGATGGGCCCTTCCAGGCCCAAGCACAGCCAGGTGTGCCTCAGTTCTTTGCTATTACAATCAAGGACATGGGGAAATGCAAATGGAGGAAGTTTGCATCTTTGCTCCAATTCATAGGCAATCTGTCACCAGCCAGGACACAGATAAGCACAGATCCATCCAGCACAGCTCTGCACCCAGCTGTGAACTGTGGTGTTAAACAAACCCTTTCTTCCATTGCAAACACACTTCACAACAGAATTGCTAACCCAGATAGTTCCAGCAATTCTGCACTTCTTAATGACAGCAGAAACAATAGCCACTCTTTCACTTCTACAGGAATAAAACCTACAAAATCCAGGCCAATATCTTGTTTCCACAAGTCTAAGCCCACTTTGTTTGCAAGAATAATCCACTGCTCTTTAGACTTACAAATGAGTCATTTCACAAAAGCAACACTGAAATGCAATACTGAGCATTTCTTTGCTTCAGCACGTTATTTACAACTTTCCCTGTATGGAAAACATGGAATACTAAACACAAACAAAGATCTGCAACTGCACACAAAGCCATCCAGAATATAAACCTGCCAGGTTACAGGTAGTCATTTCCAAAATGCAGATTGTTTCATGAACGTGCCTACTCAACAAGGGAGGCAGGCACAGTTCAACTTGCTCTAATCCAAGCAGCAGCAATGAAAATTGATGGGACAGCCTTGAGCACAGAGTTAGTGTTCTTAGCTGAGATCTTGCACTCAAGTCCCTGCCACCACATCTGCTTTACTGTTACCCTCCTTGGCTGAACTGCAGCCAGTCCTGACATCCTTTCCTGTGCAGACACATTCTCTGAAATTCCAGGGTCTCAGATTTAATACCTTCTTTTTTGTAAGTGACAAGAACAAAACCACTCTTGTTTCACTATCTCTACTTTCCCTCCTACACCCATCTGTTCTGTCATTTCCCTGTCAGTCTTTGACTCCTAAATCAATAAGAGATGCTTGGGAGTACAATTTTTTTTATTAATCAACAAGGCCTTTACCAGTTTCTCTGTCAGGCACCATCTCCCCTTCCCCCAATGCACATAAAGGCATTACAGAAAACCTCCAGGAGCGAAGTTTCTGTCTGAGGGACTATTTGCTGGGTCACAGATGCACGAGCACTTGCTTGCAGAGTTGACTAAAGCCTACATATTAACCAGCTGCTCATCCAGGATCTTGGGAGTTTACATGCAAGTGTCATTCCACAAGGCACTACCTCACACTAGAGTCAAGTTCAGTAACCTCTGTTTTGATCAATACTGTAAACAGTCCAGGGATATCTAACTCCTGAAATCCCACAGGTGTCACAGAGGCAGGAAAAAAGAGCACATGGAAGAGACACTGAAATTTCTACACATCCACACTGTAATTTGTTTACCTGGCCTGCCCAGAAAGGCACTAAATGCATTCACTAAAGAGAAAATATAGAAGGGTAACGTTGACAGGGCCATCAGTTGTTCCCTCTGTGTTACTGAGAGCAGTTTTTACAGCACATTCAATACTACAAACAATACCTGCTCATAATTTTGGTGGACACCAGTTTACACAAGCTCATCAATTTTGGACTTGCACTGCAATCCATCAGAGGTAACCCACTCTGTAGCTTAAATAAGAGTCAAGAAGAAACAGAGTACCACACTTCCATTAAATGCTCTGAACTAATTTCCATACAGTTGTATTGTATAGCTATAAAACCTTGGCTGCTCACAGCAGAAAAATCCAGAGCTCTCTGGACTTCAGCACTGCACTTGGGCAGCAAAAAAAATATGAAAGCAACTGCATATCTACTCATTGTATTTAAACCAAAAGGAACAATTTTTATGCTGTGTAGATTTCTAAACTGCCTCTTAGTTATTAGGATGAAAAAAAACCAGGCAAAACCATGGAACTGGCAGCGGTCAGCATAACTTGGCTTATTTTTTTTAAAGCCTACTTCTATTAGCACTCCCTTTAGCAACCAAAGTTCATTCCTAAAAAAGAAAAAATCAACTAAAAGCGCCTATCATTTCATATAACACATTAATTCTCCCTCCTCTTACCTTGATGGCATGCTTCAGTGCATGAGCATCAAAAATATATGCTGGTCTCATCAGAGACACCATCAAGGTTTCAAACTTGCCAGTAAGTTCTGATTTCAGGTCATCCACGAGATCCTAGTGCAGAACAAACAGTGCTGTGATGAACAAAGACCAAGGCATTTTCAAAGGATGCACACAAGCTGCAAGCTGAAAGACTCTTTTTGTTTAAATTGGTACCTCAACTGAAACAAATAAGGCAGGAGAAAAGGATAAAAAGGCATTTGGAAAACCTGAAACATATTGTGATTTTTTTCTTTTTAGGGTAAGGCAGGGTGGGGGAGAGAGGGAGACAAAAGTAAATTTTCTTGCAAGGAATGTTTTACAGGGAGCATGGTGAATGTGCCTCGTATTTTAAAGCAATCATAGTAAGCCAGAACCAGCACACTTCCAGAGGTAGCTTTTCTTCTTCTTACCCTGCCAAATAAGGTTTTAAAGGCAGAAGCTATTTCTTGACGCTGAGCATTATTTCTGGTGGCAAGAATCGTCAGCACGGTTTCTTCATCAGTCCCTGAAGTTAGAAAGAAAAAAGAGTTACAAACACTCTGAAAAACAAACTGCAGTGTCACCAACTCAAAAGGCAGTGAAAGACACTTTGACAACGAAGCCTACTGGCAAACAGCAAAAGCATTTAAAACAAATGTCCCCATACCCCAAGCTGAGCCACCAAGTTTGGTGTAAAAACATGACTGGAGGACTTAAAATGTTGTTTGTTCTCCATCAGCGGTCTGATCCAGACTCTGCTCCAAGCACCGGCTGTAACGTTTAGTAAATCTGTATTCCACAGAAAGGTCTTGCCTTTGGGCTCACCAACAACTGCCAAGTCCCAGCAAACTCAGTCCAGCAATCCCAGACACCCCAGAGGGCAGCAGCATAGAGCTGTCCATTTTATACACAAAGCTTGCAAGGTAGGTCCTCCCAGCATAGCATCTTCCCAGCCCTACTAAGTTTGCCTGTAGGCTGAGGCGTATCACATGCCTTCCTTCTGCTTCCTTCCACAGGTGGCTTCAGAAAAAGCACCAACTCAGGGTTTGTTCTCCCAGGGAAGTTTTGGGGAAGAAAACTACAGTGTGGGTTTAAAAACCACTTCTCAGTCTGCATTCACACTGTGTGCTCACATTCCTTGCCCCAGTAACTGCACTGTGCTCACACACTTCCAAGGCCCAGGAGGCTGCTGTGGATTTTCTGTGTAGAGTTCCTACCATGCTGCTATAATTCTCCACAGCTGTCCCTGTAAATCCAGAGCTACTGCACTGTAAAACTTCTGTGTGCCCAGAGCATTCATTTCTTAATGGAGAATTTATAAATCTCTTCTTTTTTCCCACATGCAAACCCAAAAATGAACATCTTTGAGAGCTGCGCAGTCACAACCAGGACACGCCCAGACCAGTGCAGTCCTGGGGCTGTGGTTCCATGGCTTGTAGACACACGCCCTATTCTCGTCTACTGAGACAGAAAAGTAGATCAGAAAGGATGTTTGCAAAGGAGGAACAGCCCTTTCTTTCTTGTAAAATAGAAATTATCCTTACCTATTCCCTTCATGGCCTTACGAAGGGCTTCTGCATCAGCTCTGGCATCAAAGGGAGCGAAGGCTGTCACAGTGCCTCTCGTGTACTGCAGGGAAGGAATAGGGTCAGGGGGACAGGGAAAAAGCCATGAAATAGAATCTTGCATCTCTCAGTTCATACACAAGCTCAAGCTAAATCTGAATTCACAATCCAAAAGCTGACTGTATTTTTCTTGCAATTGTCTGGCTAAAGAGCAGTCTGTGGGTGTTTAAACACAGCTCACTCCAGAGGCACTACTACAGTTTTCCTTAGCAGTGCACCAGCTAAATTTGGGTATATTTATGTACCAATTATACTGTTATCTCCAACACTGGAACCTGAATGCAGGGAAACAACTTAGAATTTATCATTTGCTAAAGTAATTTGAAAAATTAATTGCACAAATCATGTATGCTAGGCAAATGGCACAAAGACACATATGGAAATAACATCTCAAGAAAACCCTACTGGAACTCTCCAGCACTATCACACTGATTTTTTCCACCACCCTGCAAATGAGACCCATTGAATTCTGCAAGGGCTTTCAATTTTTTATCAGTGCTTTTGACATGAGCAACTTCTTAAACAGTGATTCAGCTACATTAGTTTGCAGCTAAGAAAAAACCAAACAGTTCAAACATAAGCATAAGAGATCAGCTTGCCCTAACACAAAAATAATTCCACTAGGTTTCCATGGAACATGGCTCTTGAGGGAATTTCTCTTTGGAATAAACACAAAAGGACATTCATCATCCTTGTGGAAAAGTTTTGCCTTTATTTAAACAGGATAGTTCAAGAACCTATATGTGTTTAGCACAGTAGTTTATTTATTAACTATGGAAATAGTTAATAGTTTCCCAAAAGGGGGAACAACAGGGTTGGGGGAACAGGAAGATGCTTCCAATAGCTGAAGAGGGGAAATTTCCTGAAAGCACTGCTGTAAAAAACATAGCAATCAGTACAGGCACGGCATTTTTCCACTCTCAAGAAAGAGCACAATAGAGCAAGTGCCAAGACACCTACTGAGACTGGCACCAGATTACTCCAGAGGCAGCACAGCTATCTGGCCCTCCCTGGATTTGGGAATTTCAGTCACTACGTGCTTTGGTCTCCAGTCAATGAACTCATTAGAGACAGGTCAGCCAGAAGGAGAGGGAGAAAACAGCAGTAACCAGAAACTGCCCCAGGGCTCCCGCATCCTCCTGGCCAGCAGAGACTCCCCACAGCTCCCATAGCAGCAGCAGCAGCCAGCAAAGGTTAATTTTGCACATTTTCTGACAGATCAGAACAAAAGTGCCACAGTGTTTAATGGCAACAACCAATTTCTTTTTAGGAGATGGTTTCCAACATCCAAAAAAACTCAGAGGTATGACAAACCCACGGAACACTCTGCTTTTCCCATTATGAGCAATCCTATCAGATAGTACTTCAAAAGAATTTATTGTCATCTCCCTAGCTAATTCCAAAGGCAACCATGAAAAAAATCTCAAGGATTTGGGACTCATTTTTATGGACTGAATTTAATTTGGTGAAACAGATAAAGACTGAAAAGCCTTTCCCTCCTCCTCCTTTACTACCACTCCAGCTGGAGTGGGGTTATTTATTTTATTTTTGTTCCATATTATCTCAACATAATTAATATTACAGAAGCACCACAATTCTCCTCTGGAAATGAACAATGTCAACAAATCTCAGAGGAAGCAGATATTGATCTTTCACTTTCTTTTGCTTATCTTGTTATAAGGAAGTGGTGTTCCCCTTCAGAATTCCTAAGTCTTGTGACAACAGCCCCACGTTCCTGTGTGGCTGGTAAAGAATGTGTGAACACTACATGCCAGATGAAATCTCTCTGCATCGCCCTTCTCATTTTTCTTAACTGACAGGAATCCTTCAAAACTCTTTTCCAAAGCACTGCATGGAAAGCCTGAGCATGCACTAAGCTTGATGAACAGTTCCTGAAAATCTCCTAGTGCAGCTAAAGCCTAAGACTTTTCCTGATGTCTGAGCACTGTTTGCATTCCAGGCATTCCCCTGTAGCACACAGCACCCAGTGGATTTTGGCTTCCCACCTGCCACAACCACCTTCCATCAGAACCTGAGCTGCACCTGCCTTTAGGAGCCACATGTGGGCCGATGTGACGCTCCCAATAGTTGGCCCAATACCGGGAAAGGGTGGAGCCATCCCTAACTTCACATCGGAACCCTACTCAACCTGAGCACTGCAGTGAGGCCTCGCAATCTGGTACAGCAGGGAATACTCAGGCACACCATGTTCAACAACCACAAATCCATCTAAAACACTCCACTACTCACAAGTGCCCTTTCAGTTACTCTGGTTCATATTTCTCATTTATGAATTACATGGACAAGAGCAGAAAGCTCTGCAGCAGTAAGATACTCAGTCCATGGAGGGAAGAGCTGTCTCCTCCTTCCCCAAACATGGCACATTTTGGCCACCTAAAAAGAGGGCAGCACCTCTTCTGAACCACCAATCACAGGCTGACCCAAACTCATTGTTGCAGCAAATCTGAAACAGGAGCTATGAAGCAGACAAACATCATTATTTATTTACCTCTATGAGAAGATACCTTATCTTTAGTATCACTAGAAACATTCCTTGCCGTTTAAGTAAGCAGATACACAGTAGTAGCCTCATAGGTCCTTTTTTCTTTGGATAGCAAAGCTCCCCACCCAGTAGCACCCAAAGCACATCAATGAAAAAGACAAATAGTCTTTGATATAAATCCTTTTGTAATCTGCAGTTATCCTTTACTCAATCACCACACCTTACACAGCAGGCAGTAAAATATAAGGAGAAGTTCAACACAAAAAACCTCAACACAAAGTGTATCAAGATTATAACACCCCAAACCCACACACATTCTTTTCTGTTTATATTCCTCAATACAGTGATTGTTGTTAAGGAGTCATGTGCAGTGCAAGTGAAATTTGTGATCACACACTAGAAATGAACAGCAGCTTTCATTTCCTTCAGACACTACTCAATGAGACCAATGAAACTCCTAGAAACATAAAATTAGCACAAAAAGGCAGAGGGGGGAAAAAAAGTAAAAAAAAATACTATAAAGGAAGAGATAATATTGTTCTAGCATTTAAGCCCCTCCAAATGAGCAAATTCACATTCTCCGGTATTTTTGTCCAATTCTATGCTAGCAAAGGTTTCCAGAAGGAGAAGATAAAACCTCATCAGGTGAAATGCTTCTAACCAGCACCTCCTAGGGAACATCTCCCAAGAGACCTTTTAGCACCACAAATTCATAGTGCCACATATCCTGGCAACAGTAACAATAGCCACTTAAAGAGGTTCCTTTTCATTTTCCTCACCAAGACACAAAACATTTCCCACCCACAAGCACCTGTGTTTAGCCACTGTTAAATGCAGAGCTTTGATATCAGCAAACAACAGACCATACTTGAACTGATTGAGACTCCTTCCCCCCTGCCACAGCTCTGTACCACGTACAGCAACTTCTTCTCAGTCAGAGTTCCACAGATGAAGAGCCACCCCCTTTCTCTGCAGCAACAGAAGCAGTGTCTCAAAGATTCGCTGCTGGAAAACCCAGTATTTAGTGCAGAGAAGGTGTTGTGAGACTTTTTTCCTCTTTTTTTTAAGCAGCCATTTGTTCACAAGATGGTACAGGAAAATCGTGGTGTGGTAAGACTGGAAATGGAGAATATTTACCAGCAAAGAGAGAAGGTATGCTATTTCCAGCAGACAGAGGAGAGCCCAGAAGGTCATGTGCTAGAATAAATGACAGACTGCTGCAAGGTGTCTTACACAAGAACCGTCTTGCAGACGGTTGCAGAACTGCTGACCTGAAAGCCTTCAGAGCCACTGAAGCCCACGCAGAGATGCCAGTGCTCTAAAACCAACATGACACAAGAAATAATGCAATTACTTCCTGACATTTCAAGGGCAGTACAGTGCAAATGACATTGTGAGTGGATGAATACAGGTGCAGAGCTGAAGCAAATGCAAAGCTATGAAGACATGTCTGCAAAACACCTCTCCAAGTTTAACAGTGCTTCAGACCGTCTGCTTAAACAGGAGGAGTAAGTGCAGGTCAGCAGACTACACTCACATCTGCCCCACTAAATTTAAACTCTTGAGAAAAAAACAATTGCACAACATCTGTGGTGAACTCTGAGTCAGTACACCATGGAGATATCAAAGATAGGGAGGAGGGATTGGAAAAAAAAAAAGGAAGCAGGGGGTGGGAGAGAAGGAGAAGAGAAAGCAGCAGCCATGTAGGAACCAGTGCAGAGACATTTGAGAAACCCATCCTCATGAGTAATCTCAAAAGACACAGAGGGAGCTGCTCAGAGCCCAGTTCTGAAGAAATGTTTGTAGTTTGGAATGTGAGATGATCCTCTGGAGCACTATGGAACTGGCAATACTATCCCTGTGCTCCCATTCACACATGCACATTGGCAGAACAGGAACTCCGGATACAGCATAGAGCGACCACACCTTCACCACCAGCAAGCGATCCTTCCCTGGAAGTTTACTAAGGGACACACCAAATACTCCCAAAGTTTCATTCAGGAAAAAAATTGGGATTAGCAGACCAAAACAGATCAGTCGACAGCACTTGCTGCTTTCTTCCCAGATTTCCAAGCCAGCAAGCACAGAGCAGCAGCTCCCAGCCTGTTCACTGAGTGGAAGACGGTGCCCTGGGCATCACTGCAGTTACGAAGACCACTGCAGACACACAGCTGGGAGAGAAAGGGCAGCTTGCCAGGACAGCAATGCTGCCTCAAAGAAAGCAGATAAACACAGGCAGGGAGAAAACAGCCTGTGCAGCACATGCTGTAGTTTTCCTACAAAATGAATGAACCTTTCTGTTCATTGTGAACACAGTGAACGCACAAAATTCCTCAGGCCTTTGGGCAAAGAAAAAAATAAATCTTCACAGAACTGAGCAAGGACAGGTACTTCAGTGACCAAGACTCCAAATATAATGTACCTTCTTCAAAGGTTTTATTCTCCAGTGATGTACCTAGGCTAAATTGGACTCCAGTACACTGTGCTGTGCAGCCTTTGTGAACTCTGAAGCTTTAGTTGTGCACAAGGAGTTTCTATCAATTGACAGACAACACTTCATGGGTATTTTCAATCTTATTTCCACTTCATAATGCAACATCTAGAACAGACAGCTGTCATGAGGAGTTTCTTCTTCTACTTTACTTTTTTTTCTTATTTTCATAAAATTAGTTACAAGCTACAACACTTCAACACTCCCAGTCTTTCATGGATGCCTAACTGCACAGGCAAAGAATACTACTTACATGGAAAGCAGCCCAATGAATGTGGAAATTGGAGAACAAAGCCTCCCTAATAAAAACCCTCATTGTTCAATGACTTCAACATACCACCACCCACCACAGATAAAAAACCATCCCCAAGTGTCACCTTAGGCAGTAAACTTTCTAGCTGAAGCCAAGCGTGACTGGTTGGCGCTACTGAAGAATGAAATATTCCTGTTAAGAAGATGAATTAAAGTTTGTCTCTGTGGGACAGATGAGAATAATGTAAATTTCCATGCTTTTAGTAAAAGGAACTTACCCTTAAGCCCATAAGCAATGCTACAGGTACTGGAATAAAAGTCTTATTGTCCAAGTATATCCCTCTGGCCAGGTGCCCTGCACTGGGATGGGGAAGGGCTCCTGTTCTCCTAACATGCATCCTAATATCCACGCCTGACATTTAGAGAAAGAAATCCCTTCTTTGTCACTCAGAAGAAAAAAAAAACAAACAAAACTTGAAGAATTTAGGAAAAAAATACTACTAAAAGCTTTTTTACTTTAAAATAAGTTCCCTTTCTTTCAAAACTAAATCCAGACATAATATAAGTAAATATTCACAAGGATATTAAAAGACTGCTAATCACTCTACTGATTAAGTGCAATTACTCTGACCTTTGTGAAAGCCCTAATAGACCTTGATTGCTTTCACTTCCTACAGCAGTACAAACCTCATAAAGCCATTACAAACCCCTGTGAACCCTACAAATTAACCATTAAACTCCTCTTTTATTTTCCAGAGTGTATGCATTTCATGCAACTATAGAAACAAATGCTGGAGTCCGCCCCATTTTCCACACCTTCATCCAGGCTTAAACCACAGCAACCCAAGGGCTTCAAAGGAAAAAACCCCAAATTAAGAACAGCACGATAGCTCCAAGGCTCCCAGAAAAAATCATGTTAGCTATGGGAAAACTGGGACTGGAAATACCGAGCCTCAAGCCCCCACTAGGCAGTGCCACGGCGATATTTTTTTTTTTTCTCCTTCCTTTTGGTGGAAGGAGCCTCCACCCATGCGCAAGAACACGGGGTACTGAAAACTTGGCTAAAGTAGTGGAAACTGGTGGAAAAAAAGGAAAAAAAAACAAAAAAAAGTTGTGCCTGACGCGTCCCTCACATGATCCCCGTCCCTCTCCCGCCTGCGTCCGCCCGGGCTTGGGGATGGTCTGGTTTAAGGGAGCCCGAAAAGAAATCGGTAAGGAGTCAAAGTAAGGCGAGGGATAATACAAGGATGTCCCCGGGAGCGGCCGTGTCCTCCCGGAGCCGCCGCCTTCCTCACCTTCGCCATCTCTGCGATCCTCCGGGTGGGGCCGACTCCGAGTCTGCCAAGAGAGATGCGACACTGAGGGACAGCGAAGGACAGAGAGAGACAGAGGCACCGAGAGAGGCACCAGCGAAGAAGGAGGAGGTCCCGCTGCGGCCCCGCCGCTCTTGCCTCAGCCGGGGGCCGGGCCAGCCCCACCCCGGGCGGGCAGGGAGCCTCGGCCGCGTCCCGGGGCCGCCTGCAGGCCGGGCACCGCCGGCTGCATCCCGGCTTTCTCCTCCATCCCTGTGATGCCCTGGAAGGGTGGCATTAGTGCTTTGTTTCCTAGCGATTGTGAACCTTTTATAAGAAAAATTACATTTGCCGACAGACAGCCTCCAGCTGGTGCTCAGGCGCCCTCCGGATGAAGTTTGTATAAAATCGGTTCCCGTGAATCTGAAGGGGATCCTATCCCAGCACTAAAGGGCAAGTCTGAACTGAATTCGGTAAAAAGCAGACATTTCATTAGCTGACCTAGGCTGCCTTCCAAGTAAGCCAGGTTAGCACAACAAGCACGGTGTTGAACAGAACGTCAGGGCTGTAGTTCTCGACTATCAGAAACTGCAAGCATTTCAGGCCGTGACACTTGTTATTTCATGTCTTCCAGCCGGACTATTTCCCTGCCCCAGGAATAGGGAAGGTAAGTCCAGTTTGGGACAGCAAGGAGGATGTAGTTTGCGTGGCTCCTCAAGAAGCTGCTCCATCTAGGCTGCAGACAGACTCAGAGGCAGATGAAAGGAGGAAAAGTGACTGCAATGCGAATGGAATTCGCTGTCTCTGCCAAAATAAAACATGAACATAATCCCGCTGTGTGAGCGTTTTAACACGTAACAGTCACTTCTGTCTGAAAGTAAGTTGCATCTACCTCACAAACAGCAAGAGAAACATAGATCATGATGTAAATTCAAATATTTTGTCCAGTGTTTCTTGTTGCCCCAGCAGTGCACATACCGTTCAGCAAAAACATGGGATCCACCCATCTGGCTTCCTCTGCAGGACTGAGGAACAAACTGTTTGCTAAAATGTCCTGATTTACTTATTCAACTCTGATTTGAATCTAATCCATTCAAGTGGCATTCCACATATGCCCAAAGATGCATGAAGGGAATAGAAAGCTGCTCATAGCATGCATGTGGAAATGCACATATGGATTTTGAGGTAGAATCACAATATTAAAGAAAACATGATAGATTATAGCTTAAAAAAGAAGAGCTGATATTCAAATTGGTTACTTTTAATTTAAGCACAACCTTGCTTAGACATCCACACCATTCTGCAAAATTAAGTCCTTTTCTCCCCACACATCATACCCAGACGAGACACAGGCCACGCTGGATCACGTTTCAAGCTGTACCATCTAGAGAGTGCAGACATAAGGAAATGCAGTGGGAGCTAAATCTACTCTGTCAATTGGAATGAGGCACACAAACACTGCAGTAAAGGCTCCTCAAATGCCACATGGAAGTCAACCTCGTTAGTGAATCAGAAAAAAATACTGGGCGACGTGGAAATTTTAAAAAAGCTGTATCAGTATCATGCAAACAATTAATGGGTCTCTAGGAACTAATCAATGTGTAATCATCATCACTTTGAAATATGTTAATAGAACCTCTACCACAGTAAATATGACACAAAGGTCAGCAAGTTTTCTTGACACAAAAATATCCATTAAACTTGACAAATAAAACAAACCCTTGCATAATTTGGAAAAAGGCATCTGTCTGACAAATTATTTAGCAGTTAGCGTGGATCACATGGAATCCATCTGCTCTACCTCCCTCTCCTTGCTGCAGCAAGCCCATCCCAGCTCCCAGCACCACAATCCAAGGTTTGAATCCTTGGCTCTCTGAAATGCTGGGTGTAGTTTAACCCAGGCACAGTGACACACAATTCCTGCTATCCTAAAGAATCCATTCCAAGTGTGTCATGTGTATAATAGCATAATAAGAGGCAAGGGGAGGACAGCTTGGCTTTTTACCTCCCAATTTAGGAGAACGGATTTTTCTGGATTATAGGATTTCTGTTTCCTATGCCTTATTTGGTATCCGTACTACTTTATAGCAACTCTCAGATTCAAGGAAATGATCCAACAGATGTATTGAATTCCATTTTGCCCTTTAAACTTTGTGTTGGGGCTGTGGATTTGGAATCAAATTAACACATGCTTTTTGTTCTGCAGTAAGTATCTCTGGACACATCTTGCTTCTCATTTCCAGTGACAGAACTCTATTTTATTCCAAATCAAAATACTTGAAATGGTTTTCCACTCCTCTGCCTTCAACCTGCTCGTTATTCTATTATTTGTGAACAAACACGAGGTAGCGTTCAGTCAATGGGAGGCCACCTCTGGATTTCTAGTTGTGGAAAATCAAGGAAAATAAAGGAAACTAATCTTGGGAGTGAGAACACAGAATATTTTTCTGCTCTGGAAGGGGTCTGAAATGCACAATCCAAGATGAATTGCAATGGTAGGAAAATGTTAAACAGAGAATAGAAGGATCTTCTTGCCAACAGATGACGTTAGGAGTAAAACCCACTCCAGGCAATCTAAAATGTTATCAATGTGTGTTTAAGCAAGGGAATATTTACATAACTTCATAAAGCAAAGAGGCCTGGGGGAGCAGGGGGAAATGCTAGAGTAAAACCATGGGAAAGACTAGCCAGGCCATTTGGCAAGAGCAGATGTTTGAAAAGAAAATATATCTGATTAGCACAGAATTTCAGTCTTTGCATCGATTTGAAAGCAAAAGGAAAAGGCAGGAATAGCTCCATGAGCAAATCCAGGATGAACATGAAGACATGAACGTGTGCCTGGAGAGAAATGCATTTTGCACTGGTTGCCTTCAGCACAAACAATTGAAGTTAGGCTAGAACAGCTGGAGATGGTGGCTCACAAGCACTCACAAGCTGCAGGACCTTCATGGGTAGGCAGTTATTTCACCTGACAGCAGCTCTAACAGTCAATAGTGCCCACCCACAAGTCACAAATAAGCCTTCCAGATTTAGTGTAATTCTTTTTCTCATTTTTTAATAATGAAGACAAATTTTCACACAAGTTAAAAAAACCACATGAGGTCATAGCAGTCTTTTCACCTTCCACACCCCTCCCTGCTCTTTGCATTTCAATCACTACTAAAATCATACCAGGATGTAACAGTCTGCTTCCCAGGGCTGCTGCTGCCACAGTGCACTTCCAATTCTTCCTTAACACAGAGCTGCCAACACCTGGAATGAAAGACAACAGTAAAATATCAGAAAAAGAGTGGCATTGCCTTAATAGTATATTTAGCTCTGGCACACATTGAGACTTCGCAAGCAGGACCCTGTCAGTTCCCAATCCACTTCAAGGCACAAGATGTGTCCATACAGAGTGAAAACCTGGGGTTGTAGCTGCACAGCAAGGCAAAAAACATGTGCAAGAATGATCAGATATGCAAAATAATTAACTTGATATGGGGGTTCTAATAAGGGGCTTGAAAAATGTTTTCAGAGTCTGATTGCAGCACTAAAACACATCTGTGTGTTTTTCTGGAAACGATGGAAAAGTCTAGGGGCATAAAAAGTTAGCACAAAAGCAGGTCATTTCAGAAGCACAGCCCCTCGCAGCTGCTTTGAGGAGTTTGTAAAAAAAAAGTAAGTAGGAAGATGGATGGTTTGCTCTATCAAGGCAGTCTCCCAGCAGGTCCTCACCTCCTGCCCAAAAGCATCGTACCTCATTTTGCTACCATCGCCATTTCTGAGCTGTTATGTGACCCTACGTAACTACCTTTAAATGAATCACAGAGGAGAATAAAAGAGCAAGGCCCTCCTCAAAGCTGAGTTTGCTCTGCTAATGTATCCAGAAGCTGCTGAAAATGGAAAGGTCCTTCAATTTATCAGACAGAATTGGAGCACAGGAATCACGTTAAAGCACTTCTCACACAGGACAGAAAGGCCAAGGCCTGTTATTGTCCTAGCTAAAGTATTTCTTCCTAAAAATAAAATGCTGTTGCAAAATATTTTAAAAGCCCATTGTAGAGGGACTGAAGGGCAATAGGCTTACCAAGGGAATTTTTCAGGCTTGGGAGATTTCACGGAGAAGACCATTTCCTTATGGAATTATAACTGAAGATCAACCCTTAATGCTTTAATGTCTCTTTCTAAGTGAAATAGCCCAAACTCCTTGATGAACCACAGTCAGAAGCAAAGGTGAGGGTGGGGAAAAATAGAGTAGTTTCAAGTTCATGCTTTGATTAACACTGACAGGGAAGGATCTGTTTTGCTCCAGACTTGGTGGCAGAGGATAGAAATTTCTCAGTGCCTCGTTTCCCTGAGCTCCTACTCGAGGACAGCTCAGCACAAATGGAGAGCGCTTTGTGCTGCACTCCAGCACATTGTGTGTGGAAGGTGTGAGGCAAACACCAAGCAGTAACACCATTAAAATAAGGGACAAGAGAGGAGAGTTTTACTGGTTTACAGGCAGGGAAACAACTTCAGAAGTTGTTTATACTTCAGAAAGTTTATAAAATTCTTTCCCTGCCACATGCGCTGGCATCATGGGGCTGCTGAAGGGACAGGCTAAGAGTACAAAGTAGAAGATTTTGTTGTTTGTTAAAGCACTTTGAGAGTTGTTTTGGAGACTAAATGTTGTCTTATATTCCAGCAAAGACAACTTCCTGTAAGTGATTCATTACTTCTAATCCACAACCCATTATAGAGCAGCACTCTGTCAGATTCTTGATTTCTCTGGGGACACCAGTTCAATGTGAAGAGGTTAATGAGAGGTACAGGCATTCATACCAATTACAGCAGCAGGCAGCTGAATTCCTCTTACTGGAAAACAGTGTTATTTTCATTTACCCAGAGGAGGTGCAGGTTTCTTTGAAACTGTCTTTAGAGTAAGACACTTCACAAGGATGCATGCCATCAATGCAATCGTCTCAATTCAAGCAAAGAAAAATCACTTGAGCCAGATTCTAGTCCTTCTCTCAGGCCCCTGATGCTGCTCTTGATTACTAGAACAGCTCTACAGCACTGTGCTAAGGCAGGGCTTGATTTCCATGCTAATTTTTCCTGAGAAACATAGTTTACATCCCTAAGAACTAGTGATATGGACTCTTCCTCTGGGGAAAGGAGAGAGAAAGGAGATAGGAGCTCAGGGTATTTTTCCAGCTGTTCTGTACTACAGCTTATCTTGAGCAGATCACTTGGGCTTTGTGCTCTACACTTCCACACAGAGATGGTGTATGAGGGCACAGCTCATCTATAAAAACAAACACTTGTCCCCCATCCAGGAACTTGAAGCACTGTGTGAAGAACTTAAGTGCCATTTCAAACCTTTGGGCTAGCACTAAATAACTACCCAAACAACCAATTCAAGTTCAGAAAGGCATTTCCCTTAACCATTAAGGCCATTAGTTCTACTTAGGAGCAGAGAGAAAAATAATTGAGTTTGGTTAGCTTAATGGAAATTAAAAAAAAATCTGAGACACAAAGATAAAAACCACCCACGAGTGGTTGTTTCCCTCTCTGTGGGGAAAAGTTTAGCTGAAATGAACTGGCATGAGGTCACAAAATGAGTGTGGGCTTTGCATTTACTATTCCCTAAAACACTTCTAAGTGAGGTCCTGTAACAAGACCTCATTCTCACCAAGAGGCCTTGCATTAGCAGGCACACAAGAGTCCTGTGATACAGGAACAGCATTATCTTCATTTTCAAATGGAGAATAAAGGCAAGCTGAGGCTCAGTGGTGTCCCCAAGGTCACTGCTGGGGACTGATAACTGAGCCCAGGTTTCAAGTCTCAAGCTACTGACTTTGCACTGCTTTGTTCTTCCTCTCTCCTACTTTACCGAAAGCCCTGTGTCACTGAGAACTGCCTCCTTGGTTTACCTATTGACTCATGAAGAAGAAAAGAATCCATCAATTATTCTGAAGGTGCCAGGATAAGAAGCACCCTCCCACCTCCGTGTGGCTGTTCTCACCTGACACAGCAAAAGCCTTTGGCTACCATAAGGAAGAGCAGAACCAGGCCCACACAATTCTGCTTGGATTATGAGGAAGTAAGCCTGGAGACAAAACCAAAGTCTACATCAATTTATTTTCTCTTCAGCCTCTCATTACGTTTCTGAAACATGCTGATCTCAACCTTCTAAGTGATTATTTACCTAAACCCTGACTAACAGTCTGATTTGGTTTCAAACCCAGACAGCCCAACAGTTTTATCAGGAGGCACTTGTATCCTACAGTGCTTTAATGATTTATTTGGAACTTAATTCCATTTTTTCTGTCTCTAACTTTCCATATAATCCTCAACACTGGCTGTTCAGTACTCTAAAACACAAGAAATATTTTTAGCACTTAGGTCAAGACCTCAAAAGCCACTTTCCTGGTTTCTACAACACATTCTGATACCTGAACCAAGACAAATCTGCCTAAACAGCCAGCACATAAGTGTGTTTTAATTGCTTGTTGCAAACACACACCCAGACACCCCAGATTAAAATTCTCCATTTCTTAATTTTTCAACTTCAAAAGGTGAGCAGGCCACTCAAAGGCTTATGCATGAACAAAGCCATTCAAACACGAGGCTTTGGGCATAATCATGGATAGGACAAAATTCCATAAACCTTCTCACTGTCATACACAGTCAAAAAGAAGCACAATATTCTGAGTTGGAAGGGATCCACAAAGATCAAGGTTGATCTGTGCAAACTACAACCTTTGCCTCAAGAAAATATTCAAAGACATTTAAAAATTGCATTTCTTCCCATTCTACTATTCCCACCCTGATCACTGCAAGGCAAAAGAGGGTATTTTCCTCCATGGATTAATATAAATATAAATGTAAGACACTGTCAGTAGTTTATTTCTCACCTTCATCATATTTTTGAAGAGTTGTCTGTATGACAGGATATTTTTATTCACCCTAAACTAGCTGTTTGCCTGGGAATAAACTATAAGTTCAGGAGAAATGTCCATGGTATTGCTCCTCTAAAAAACCTCAATGCCTCAGCATATCTTTTAGTGGAGTTTTTGCTACCTTAATTCACATTTTCAAGCTTAAAACAATTAACACAGCACACCAACAACTTCCAGTAGTGTCAATGACAGCAAAGCTGTAGGTAAACCAGAGCCAGGTTAGAGTCCAGGAACACAGGAACAAGTGATATCCTGATGCAAACTGTGGTTCTGTTTACTGAAAAGTGCTCCCCCTCCCTTCCCCAGCAATAACTTTTATGTAATTATTATTCAGGTATTCACAAAGGAAAATCTGGTTTTCTTGATTCTGTTGATAGCATTTTTTAATGCTATTTTTTTATTATTATTAGAGGATGAACCAGAAGTCAGGGGCTGTGAGTCTTTTCAAGATCCACTAATAGGCTACCATGAAACCTCAAGCCTCTTTTTCCAAGAGTGAAATGGTTAAAACAGTATTTATTCTTCAGAAAAGTGCTTTGATGCAAATCCCTATCCAAGAACTAATAGCAAGCACTAAACCCTAAACTGTAGACTAGAATTGGTTTTGCTGTGTTCATGGAACTCCTGCCACATATCCTGATGCCTCTCCAGACCAAAAACCAAAGTGGTTTTTTGGCATTCAGATGCTACAGGAAAATCCCATTTTCAAGGGGAACCACAGACTGCCCGTTGTTAACTGCCATTCCCTACCTCCTCTTAATATGTCCTGAGCTCCTCATTTTGTTGTATCTATTTCCAGTCAGTGGTTTGACTGGCTTCCCATGAGCTGTCTGCAACATCATGTGCTAGACCATACCCCAGGTAATCAAAACCCTAAAAATAAAATTGCTGTTCCATTCCAGGTCTAGACGCCACTGTTCAAAAAAGCCCAATCCAAGTGTGGAGTTCAGAAGGAATGAAACATCACAATTGAGCCAGTGAAATCATCTTCCCAGAATGACAAAAGAGAAATATCCAGACCTCATTATCCCTTGGCACGGGTTAAACTGAGGTTAGACAACATTTAAGTTTTGTCACACAACTTCTCCAAACAGGGCAAGTCTTGCTCCTCTCCAACTGCACAAGTCCTAGCTCTGGGCTGGTAAGAGGGAGGAAAAGAAGACAAATTCCTGCTCGATTCTTCCAACACCTCTAAAGCATTTAGGCACTACAGTGGCAGGAGTTGCAGCATCAGGCTCTGAGCCTCAGGGAAAAGTGGTGCAATCGCACTTGTGCCACGGCACCTGGCAAATCAGCACATTTAAACTTTGCATCCAAACTACCAAGCTGGAGCAGATGCATTTTATTCTTTTAATGGCTAACTTATTTCCTTCCTGGTGTTCTATTATTTGCTGGAGACAGCTGCTAACAAATTACCTTTTCGCCTTCAGCCAAAATAAATAAATATTTATGGCTAATTAGCACTTTCCTTTCAGGGTTGGGAGCGTTCACCTGGCTGAACAAGAGGCAACGCTATAGATCCTAGGAACGGGGAGCAGCTGCTGCGCCTCAAACCAGGAAGCACCAACTTCCCAGCATCCCCAGCCTCCATCTGCACCAGGATCTACATCCCGGTATAGCAGGGATATATACAATGGCTGTGCAGCAGCTTAACATCAACTGACCACAAGTTATTCTGCTGAACACAGCAGCAGAGAAGGACGGGTGCTGCTTTTTGTCAGGCTCCCCCTCTGAGTCACTGTAGGAACTTCAGTTACACCACCCTAAACCACGTTCAGCAGCAATTTTTTTCAGAAATAGATATGGTAATAGTCAAAGGGGAGGTGAAGAGATGAGTAACGTAAACGCTGACTTGCTGAAATCCCTTCCTATATTCCCAAAAATCCCAGGGATTTTAAAAGCGGGATGAGCCTCACAGAAAGCTCGCCATCTAGTGGCACTGCTCGGGAATTGCGGCACCACTGGGGAAACGAGAAAGGTTTTTTTTCACTTACACATCCTAATATTTGATCCCAGAATATTTTTGCTTACTAAGCATTCCCAGCACATCTCCAACCAGCTTTCTGCAGTATCCAACTGTGAGCAGGTTTCTGTAAGCCAAATTTTCCATAGCAATAGATAATCTCATGCCAAGAGTTTGTCTTTAACACAGTTCAGTGCCGTGCTGGAAAAATGAACCCAGTACAGATGCAGTAGGATCCATAGGAGGAAAAAAAATTGAAGGTCCTGGTTTGGGGTTTTTAAATTATTTTTTTTTAATCAATCCTTTTAAAATCCTTATTAAGACTTTGTATTTAATTTTGGGTTGTGTGTTACACATTGAGGAAATAGTTCATGCCAAAAAACCTGCATACTAATCATACAGTTGTGATGAACAAATAAGAAGAAAACAGTAAAGTCTGTTGATTCAGGTTACTTCACTGGAGACTGCAACCAAAACCATCACAATTCATACATGCACTTAATGCCTTCCTGTTAACCAGCACTGAATAGCATTGCAGTGCTTTCTAGTGTTCCTCTCAAAGGAAACCTGAAATGGGAAAGATTTTACAACAGTGAGATGTCTCTACAGACAAGGCAGATTTTGGTCAAGCAAACTGTTTTTTTAAATTCGATATTCATAAATTATATCAAGCAAACAGCTTTTTAATGGTGAATGAGAAATCCAGCCATGCTCTGACTATCCTCAAAGGACCAGACTAAAGTGGAAGTACTAGATAAAAAACCCCAACTTTTAAATTTAATTTCTGTTTAAATTAATGTTGCACAGTTCCACAACTATGCATTTCCTTTAAAACTTAAATTATTTCTTCAGAACCTCCCAGGTGATATTTGATTTCTCAGAGCTGCAGGCTGAGACAAGCAATCAGATGAGTTTGTTACACATCTCTGTCACAAGCCCTGTCACAAGCATTTGCTGATGCTTGAGGTCTTTTATAATTAACATGTTGTCAACCTTTGTGTTTTCCATGGAGCTTGCTGTTACTTACAGAACTGGTGGCAGAAACAGAAGGTTGAAATTTGTTTGGGGGCTTAGGGCCACAAGTAAAGGCCATCAAGCTGCTATGAACCTTTGTGGGTTCATCACTGCACTCCCAGGGCAAAACAATCTCTTCTTCCCAAAGAAGATTCACCTGCCTTCCATACCACACCAGGACAGAGGTAAAGTGCTCTTTTCCCCAAACTGAAGGCCAAATTGCAAGCTTTATTAGCTGGCATTATAACACTTCTGGCACTCTTTTGGGTTTCTGACCTGCATTAACAAGGCAGGTAACAGTGCATGCAGGAATAGCTCTGAGTCCATTTTCTATTTAGCTCCAGCAACCCAAAATTTTGGCTTCAGCCACGAGGGGCCTTGATGCAGGTGGGTCACTGCCCACACTCAAGTTTTGAGGCACACAAACTCCCCACAGGTGATGATCCCCACCAGAGATTTGCAACACATCCCTGCTCAGAACCACTTTATGCGTCTGTTCCCCCACCTGAAGATGGGTGAAGAATTAGGATACCCAAAGAATTAGGGTAACAGGGCTTTCCCAAAAACCAGCAGCCAGGAAAGGATGAGCAGTGCACACACAGGCCAGGTGCAGCACATTTCCCTCCCAGTCTTTTAGAGCCATGTTTAAGGTGATGGAATTCAGTCAGGTTTGAATGAGATATGCCAATATAGGGCTGGGGCAGAGCAGCAATGAATCATCTTTTCCTCCACGCTTATTTTTGCACAACATATTGCAGACCTCTAACTCCTCTGCTAAGCATCCATAATTTTCTGACAGCTGATGAGTCTCCAGGGGTTCATATGTGAATCAGGGCAACAGACGTAGACAAGTCCATTAAAGTAGACTTGACTAAAGCAGAGTTATAAAATTTATAGACCTCTACTTTAACCAAACTGCATTTTAACAAAAAGTGGTTTACATCACTTCAACTACTGGCACTCCTAACAAAATTATTTCATTAGGGGCTTATGAAAAGAAAACAAGGATATACAGTCTAATTTCCACAATTCTAAAGTAAAGAAGGGCACATAAACCCAAGACATGGTACCACTCTGTCTAGGTAAAGGGTGCTAAAGCTGTGTTCCCAGGACAGACAGAAAAACCTCTATGCAGACACCAAAACCTCTGTGGAATTGCTGGGGAGATTTAACAAAGCAGGAGAGGCCTCACTGTTTTCCTGGGAACTATTTGGCACAAAAAAAGCCCCACGTGCACGTTTCCCTTCACCCTCTGAGGAAGACCATGCTTTGCTCTTTCCTACACAGTAACCCAAGCAGAGCAAAATATATAAGCATGTCACCTGCTGTTCCTGCATCTCCTCTGCCCTGGGGTCCTCCATCCTCACCTCCTTTTCTTTACAGACACCCAAGTTTCTCCAGATGGCATCACTACCGCCCAGCCAACAGCCAAGAACTGGGACATGGCTTCCCAGCCCTCCCTTCTCTCCAGAAAAAGCACAGCTGATTGTCCCAGTGCTTTTAACCTCTGTTTCTACCCTCACCTGCAAGTGAAGGAGCCTGATCCCTCTCTATTGGCCACACCTGCGTTTTGTTCTGCTCCTCCTCCACCTCCCGCCCACCCTCACTCCTCCCTGGCTCATCAGAATCCCCCCAGGGCTCACAGACACAGCCCTAGGCTATCCCAAATAGTCAGGGACACTGTCATAACGTGAAGATCTGAGAGTTTTAGGGAGGTTTTTCTCATTTTCAGGACGGGAATATGAAGTTTTCATGCCACGTCTGATGTTACCTGGCATTCACGTCGTGTAGAAAGTACTGGTTTGAATACATCAATCAGCCCAAAGGAAGAGAAAACAACGGAGGGAAAGTATACATCAGTGATCCTTTCTCCAAGCAGAGCGGTTAAACTTGTCTGCAGCAATCAATCAAAGCTCCGGCAAAACCCGTTCTACCAAAGACAGGAGATCTTTTGCGAGAGAACAGATTCATCTGAAAACTTCATTACCATGTGTGAAGACAGAGAGTTGCCTCTTGACACGCTCCTTAATGCGGCATAAATTTTAATAAGCCAGCACACAGCACTTCCCAGGTGTTAAATAGGTGTGAGTGTGCTCTGATGATCGCAGTAGACTCGCAGTGAACTCAGCTTTTAAAGATATTAAGCAGAAGGACCATTTGCTGACACAGAGATTAAGTAAAGCCTTGAGCACAAAGGCTGGAATGAAAATTAATTTGTTTTTCTCTATCAACTGCTTTCTTCAGCAAGCAGGGACTTGTCTTTTAACCATTTTTGCAGAGTGCAGTTTCTTTCAACACAGACCCAGAAAAAGCAGAAAATAAAATTCTAAAAAGAACACCCATAAAGACAGAAACAATAAACTAAGCAGATTGAAGACGTACATTTTATCCCTGTTTATTAAAACAATGATCCAGGAAATGCAAAATACCATTTTAAGACCATTGCTATTGACAAGATCTGTTCTTGAAGATGTTAATTTTTCTGAAATAAAAAATAGGATATGCATTTTCAGAGAGAACTCACCTGAAGCACATGCTGCTGAATTTCACTAAAAGTCACACTGAAAACACGTAGCATTTGGATTTGTGAGGCTTTCCATAAATTTCCTCCAATAATTGTATTTCTCACAGAACTGATTAATACTTTAATTTTTTAACTACATGAGGCAATATATTCCCCATTCTCTAAAACTTGCAGTCATTACCATGTGGTAAAATATCAAAGTAGCAGTAGTACTAGTAGTAATAATAGTTATAATAATAATAAATTTCTTATCTAAGTCCAAATAAGATGGACCATCATATTCTGTATTGAAAGCTTTGTCAGCTCAGATGTGCCCATACACCTGAACAGCAAACCTGCTTTGGCTGAAGTCTCCCCAAGGCACCTCAAAACAGATCTTAAATGACTGTCAGAATTCTGACAGCCCTTCAAAGAAGGTGGATTTTCAAAGTGGAATTTGAGAGACGCAACAACGTTTGAAGGGAAGCAACACAGTAGAGAGTTTCTCAGGAATGCTAAAAAAAATTAAAGGTGCTGAGCAGGCCGTGCGCAGCTGTGGCTGTGAGTGGAGCTATGCCACTACCTGTCACTGTGAAAATATACCAGATTAATCATCAGAAAAAAGAGACAGATTGCTGTGTTTGGTTTAGAGTATTTGTAAATACCCAAATTAGGACATTTCTGGCATAATTCTTCAGGCCTCACTGGGAACTGTTCTGGACCACTGAGCCTTTGTGTCTTTTAATCTGCAGATGGGAAAAGAGGTGACAACGTGGTTAGTGCCTCTTCATAAGAGCACAGAATTATTCCCTCTCGTGACAGTCTAATTTTCAACATGCAAACATCGAGTTTTGTGTGTCTTCCCTGGGAGATAATTTCTTGAGTTAATACACTTTGTTGTCAACTACTTTCTCCTGCCTTTAGTGTTCCTACTCCCTGTGTTGCACTCTCTTATGCCCAGTATCATGCTAAATAAATCTTCTTCCTCAGAGTTTGTATCTTTCAAATATTTGCAGATGATTTCATCACCCTATAGCTGGCAGCTAACAAAAGCATACATATTTAATTGTTTTATTCTTCTGGATTCCCCAAAGTTTTTTCACGGCTGTTACCTGACTTCCCTTGGGTGCTGCTGGCGATGGCCCAGGAATGAGATGTCCCAACACCTCGGTGCTGAACAGAAGGGAGACCCTGCCCACTCCCAGGACAGGATACCTGTGCCTGTGCACTTCAGCAACACCCAGGGCTCAGGAGTAACTTCCTACTAATGATTCCATCTTGTATTTCTCTCACCCTGCAGCTTGTTTACATCTTCCCGTGATGATTCATCTGGCTAATCTTTTAGAGCCTTTGGCTTACTTCTGCCTCTCATCACTGATTAAACAAAAGGGTGTTCATCTTCTGTTGAGAGCCTGGACACTGGGAATTTAGAAACTTCCTAGAAGATCTCTGGACAGCGGGACAGGTTCTTTGCACAAGGGGCAGCCTGCCCTCCTTCCCGAGCAAAAGGATCAATCAAAGGATTGTCAGCATCAATCTTTGGGTAAACAATGCATCTTTAACAGCAGCCTAGAAGAGCTGAATATCCATCCACCTTCCTGCCCATACCAGCAGAGGGGAAAGTGCTGCCTCCACAGCTGTGCCCTAAAACACACATCAAGGAATAGGAAATCGTTTGAATGGAGCAGATGTTTGATGCCACTTGGGTGTGTGATGCCAAACAACTCCCCTGCTTGTACTTCCAAATTACACTGCAGATGACAGCACTGGAACATGGAGCTTACTTAAAAGGAACACTCATGTTGTGAATTTGAAGTATTTATTCCTACACTGCAGGTATTTGTGAAATGACAACATTTGAGATGCAGTATTAGTACCAAAACAAGACAAAGCAAAGAAATTATAATCCTCTGTCACTGAGTTTGTTCCACAAACTTTTCTCCTGCACTGTTGGTGTAAAATGCTTATCTGTCAGAGAAAAATCATGTACTAGTTTTCATTTTCCAGAGAAAGGTAACTGTGCCCTGTCAGTCATGCTTGTAGAGCCATTACAAAAACCACATTCTCTCTGCTCCATGCAATACAGTAAGTATGAGAGGCTTCTGCAACACAAGTTATTAGAAGTGTCTCAACCATTCCCAAGGTTTTAAACACTTCAGGGCTACTTATCTGTGAAGTCACCTTCTGAAGGTAATCTCTTGGTGCTCATGCAGAATATGTGTAGCAGCTTTACAGCTACTCATATTAATTGAGCAAAACCATTAGTCACCTTCTTTCTAATCACTGATATGAGGCCAAAATCATTCCCACCATTTTTCACAGAAGAAGAACAAGAAAACCATAGAGATAAGAGACTGTTGGGTTACTGGCAGGGAAACCTACACTGGATTGTTCCTTCATCATTTTCCCATGGCTGAAAAAGAACAACCAAGAAAGGAGAAGGGCAGCTGGGGCATCAGGCACTAGGAGGGGCTACAGACAGCAAATCCTCACGGCCCGAGCTGTGTGAGGCAGCACGGCATCAGCCCTAGGACCAGTACCCCAAACAGAATGTCCTATGTCTTGCAAAGCCCCTGCCAAGCAGGACTGCATGTTGGAACAATCTGTATAAGACATGATGGATCTGTAATGATGCAAATAAAAGACCTGACCTAAATCACAGAGTGTGCAACAATTTCAATTGAAATAAAAAGCCATAGTGAGCCAGCTAGAAGAAAGGTCAGAGCAATGCCAACACCCTCTGGAGGAGGGCCTCTCCAATTTGATTTTAACTACCCCTGCACCATTAGCAGATCCTTCCCCCATGCCAAGTTACCCAGCAGTGAGCAGAAGAGAGCTCAGATCACTGCAGCACGGGCTGGAGAGCTGGAATATCCTGTGTTCCCTCTAACAGTGTCCTCGTGCTCACAGCACGCTGCCTTGTAAC
Source organism: Pseudopodoces humilis (assembly GCF_049639895.1). NCBI lineage: Eukaryota > Metazoa > Chordata > Aves > Passeriformes > Paridae > Pseudopodoces > Pseudopodoces humilis. The sequence continues at coordinate 67,625,991 of NC_142205.1, read as the reverse complement.
AGAGCAATGCACAGCAGGAGCCAAGAAGGCAGATCGTGTACTGAGAGACACTTGTTGAATTAGCAGCAATCTGCGCTGTGAAAATACACCCTACAGCAACGCTGGAGACCTGGCTGCCTGCAGCCACACTGCCCCAACAGCTGCCATTTAAATGTGGCCTAAAGAAGAACCCCAAAACCCCACATTTTTGAACAAGAACACCAGCTCTATAGCACTACAATAATTTCTTTTTGCCAAGCTCACTGCGCAGCTGTTAGCACCTATTCTTAGCTTCTCCACAGGTTCTTGCTGTAGGGACAAACCGGAGTCTGTCCATCTTCTGCCATGGTGCAGAAACTCCCCAGAGTGAGCAAAGGTCAGAACTCATGTTGGCTTAAGATCACTCTCCAAAAGACACCCTGGTTCCAGGGAGCTACCAAAAAACCCTGCTGCCAAAGGTCTGCATGAATTTCCTAGAGGCCTCAAGCACGAATTTCCTGAAGGCCCAGTGGCCGAGTTGCTTGGTCCGTGCCACCCCTGCACACCCTGCACAGGATGGGGGCAGACAGCAGGCAGTGGAACACTGACACCAGCCCCAGGCATTACCTGGGGAGCAGCAGCTGCTGTGCTGGGGCCAAAGTGGTCCCTGGGGGAGGTCAGAGATGGGGTAGAGACAGCCAAGGTTGGGCTGTTGCCAGGTCTGTTCCCACCCTACAGGCAGTGAAGCCTACTTGGCATTTTAGCTATATGATGGAATAGCTCCTGTGGAGTAAAAGGAGGAAAACTGAGTTAGATGTGGCTGAAGATGGGGCAGAGGGGGATAAGTTATTTTAAAAGGTGAGTGTCTTCTTCACTGGAAAACCCTAAATTTAAAAATTCTCTAATCGGGCCAAATTCGAATCTCTGTATGCCAAAGGAAAGCCAACATTATCTCCTCCACAAAGAGAGCCTGAGGGGAGTTTTATAATACTTTCTTACAGAGTAAAAGCTGGAGGGTGAATGCACCTTCAAATTTCCCCTGAATTCTGCATGGCAAACGTAGCTACTCTAGAGAGAGCGGGGGACCGGAGAGCGGTCGGGGACAGGGGATGCTGGCGGAGCAGCACCCAGCCCGCGCCTTCCCGGGGGACGCGGAGAGTGGGAGGCGGCCCGGGGGCGGCCCCCAGCCCTCCCTGTGTGTCGCGGACTCACCTGGGGGCGGCCCGAGGCGGCAGCGGCGGCGGCCGGCTCCCAGCTCCCGGCCCCCGGCACTCAGCCCAGGGCTGCCGGGGCGGGGGGAGGCGGCGCGGGGCTGCTCCCGCCGAGCCTCGCAGCTGCCGGAGGAGCAGGCACAGCAGGAGCAGCAGGAGCAGCAGCAGCAGCAGGAACAGCGCCAGGTAGAGGAGCAGGTTGAGCTCCCACTCCATGCCGCCCGCGGCTCGGCTCGGCTCGGTTCGGCTCGGCTCCCCGCGGACCGCTCGGTGTCGGTGCCGGCGGCGGCCGAGCCTCCTCCCCTGCGGCAGGAGAGGGGCACCGGGCGGAGGGGCCGCGGAGCCCGTCCTGCCTTCACCCCCCGCCTCTGCGGCACCTCCCGCCGGGCAGCCTCGGCGGCCGGAGGGCAGCGGGGCAGGGGCTGGGGGTGCCGGGGCACCGGGGCTGCGCCGGTGCTCCGAGCCGGCCCGTGTTGTCCCTGCTCCCCTGTCACACAAACGATGCTCCGAGACCACCTGTCACCAGGAGAAGCTCCTGGCGTAGCTCACTTCGAGTCGGAGCCTCCCATCCAGACTGAAATGCCCACATGTGCACCCATCCTCCCTGGCCCCCCACCCTGCACCACCAGCACGGGTCAAACAGCTCCGAATTCCAGCGGTACCTGAAAATGTCCCTCTCCTTGAAGAGGTTTGAGAACCCTGCCCTCGGCCAAAAGCACAAACACTCGTCAGGTATTGCTGTGGCAGTAGGAAAGTTATTCCGAGTTTTGGCCCCTTAACTCAGATTTTGGTCAACGATATGATTGTGATGGACCCACCACGAGTTCTGCTTTCCATGGTACCATCTGTCCACCTGCCTGCATGATCTGTCTTGACTCAAGTCATATTCCCAAAGCTTCCCTGGATTTATAAGGCAGGGAAGTGAAATTTCACACAGGGAACATCAGCACGGCTGCATATACTGCAAATTTTTTGAGGGCCAGAGAAAGTGTATTGTTTTCTGAAGAAATATCTGTTAAAAAAAGCTCACAAATACTACTTCATCAAGTCTCCCAAGTACTTAACATAAGCATAGCATCACCCCAAGTCTGAGCTAAGGAGACCAATATGCATTGAGTTATGATTTCACACCAAATCTTCTATCCTTGTTGGATCTCTGAATAATACTTCACAATATCACTCAATATAACAATTTAAGGCAATTTGAGAAAATGATAATTTACCTTTTCTTGAAGTAACAAACCATCATTCTGACAACTTCATCCATACTGTAGGAAATATTACCTGGTGGAAAAAGGCAAGGCCAGCCAGCATCCATCATTCTCCAGTGCTCATCCTGGCTCTCTGGTCTCCGACACAATAATTGGCACTTTCCTATTTAGCTTGTGTTACTACAAGGAATTCAACCACTCTCAATGGTTTTCTTGTAAGCATTTCTTGGCAGGGAATGAAGAATTGGGATCTTTGGGAAGTAGAGATTAACACATGTGGTACACACAGAGAATACTTCATGTGGGACAGCCTGCTCTTGTGCATGAGATGCTGGTGAGTGGCTGTTCTACACAACAGGAGGCAGTTTTCAACCACATTTCTGTCTTTTAACAACATCTGCATTCTAAGATACAACTGTAAAAGTGAAATCTCATTTAAAATCAGACAAATCAACAAAAAGATGCATCCCCTGTTTTAAAAGGAGCATTTTTAGTACCAAGATTTTAAGAGAGGTTGTCCATGCGAAACAACAAAAATACTTGACTAAGAAAGATTATGACTTCCAGCATTTCAAGGCAATCAAGATTAATTTCTGGTTTGTAACAGATACTTGGAAGCTGGATAAGCAGGAGAAATAATTGGGAAAAAAAAGCCATTTTGATTTAATGGCTTAACTTGATGATCTGATTTTCTCCCAGTTTTATTAAATGTGCTATCATCTCTCAGGGATCAGATGTGCCTCATAAGCTTGTCAGTACTCAGGATTTCCTCTGTATTGTAGGACTATCAACGTGTGGTATCAGCAAACATTTTCTGCCACCTTTCCAATAGGAAAAAAAATGTTTCCAAATAGATATTCACTTCATTTTCACACTCCTGTGTTCTTGCATCAAGCCAGCATTTAACCTATCTGTCAAGTAATACTTAAGATTAGGATATGAGAAAGTGCTTTTTTTCTGGCAACAATTTTGGTTTATTCCCCATGAAACAAAATTACAGTTTCTACTTTAACATGGACATTTGTTGCTTCTTAAGAGAATTTGAAGACGCTCCTAAAAGGTTTGGAAATCTTAAACCACGCTAAAATCTGAACTCAGACATCGGTTTTGTATCTTCAGAGACTTCAACTGGAGTTGTAACAATTCTGGCTTAGCATGACACTTAGCAACTGGTTTCACTTGAATCCACAGAAATCATGGAAACAATTTGCCTGCAGACAGGGAAATTGCAGGGTGTGGAGACAAAAAAAGGAGGAGTGTGACTTCTTTTCCTCTGACTTTGTTGCTTGCCTGGCATCCAGCCTTGGAAACACTTCCCAATTTCCCAGAGGGATTGCTGAAAGCTGGGAAGTGTTCAGTGCAGCGCTGTCTACAGGATCAGAATTTCTGGCAGGACCCTTAGGAGCAAAAAAATTCTTTCACGAGGGCAGTAAACCCCAAGGGATGATGTGAAGGCCATGTACAGGTGGAAACAGCAAGAGTATTTTGGGATTTACTCTGAAATCTGGTTTATGGAAGGTGATCCACAAGCATCCAGCAAGTAGATGAAGATGTTATTACCAGCTTGCCTTAAGCTGGTGTTTGGATGATTTCCTGGCAGTTCTGGGTCCCCTTTTTTTTTAAAACGAAATTATTTGAGCACGTATACCAGGCAACTCCTTTCCTAAATTTTAGCCTTGGAGGCTGCGACACATTCCTTCTGATATGTAAGGGACAAAGGTGCTTGTTTATACTTCAGGTAAAGAGCTTGTCTGAGTGCTTCCCTGGATCCTGGCCAGAATATTCTGTTCCTCATCTCAGCGGGAGGTGCTGTTCATGCCTCATTTCTGCCAGCAGCTCTGCTTGCAAGGCTTGCCCATCCTCCCACCCCCCGTGGAACTGTTCATCATAAAAACAAATTATAAATTACATTACTACATCTAGGAGGAGCCTTTCTTCCCAAATAACCTTATCAGCTGGAATACTGCATACATCATGTCATGCATGTGTGTGTAAATGAGCAGGACTTGCAGCCAAGCAGCAAAGGCACATTGCAGTTAAGGCTGCCATGGAAAGAAAAGGTCAATTTCTTATTTATTTTGATTAAACCATGAAAATTGCTGGCAGCTTGCTGTCAAGATGCTGAGATTCTGATGCAGTTTGGTTTTCTTCTTCAGTCCTCAAATGAGATTTCCCTCCAGGCTCGGTTCAGTAAAATAATCCAATCCAAGCATTTCAGCCCACAGAGCATTCAGCTCAAATGAAGAAACGCTTCCATGTGGGCACAGTAGATCATCAGCATCTTCTCTCTAAAAAATTCCTGCTTTAGCTGAAGTGCCTGCGATTTATTTGCTCATTTATTCGCTCTGCAGGGTGCGACACTCACTCCTTCTGAGCACCCGGAGTATTTCCATTATTTCATTACCATTGTAACCATTCCCTTCACTGTTCACAGAAATTACTCAGCTTCTCTTTCATTAACCATTTATACTGACCTTATTTTCTGTGCTCTCCTCCTCCAGATTTACAATGCTGTGGTTTTGTGCCTCCTTAATTTGTCCATGCAAATGTCTTTACCCTTCCTAGAACATGTGGAAGCACGAAAGCTGCAAAGTTGCCTTTGAGTGAAGAAGGTGGAATGAATCAAAGGGGACACAGCTGATTTCCAGCCCCAGTACATGGCTTTTTTCCCCTGGAATTACATCCAGCTCCCCCTGAAGTTCACCATCACCATCACCTTCTCTGTTTTGAAAAGGGTGCTTTGCCACCAGCCTGACGGATTGAGGCACCTAACAGTTCACTGAGAGAGCAGGAACAGGAATTTTTGCCACTCCACCTCAAGCAGAAATCTGAACATATGCTGAAATTAACATTTTTTTGTAGTTGAAGACTAACATTGTTTGGACGACTCCCACCAACAATAAAAATCTTTCCAAATTTGCTGTTAGTAAACTGAAGACTTAGAGAATTTAACCCCAAGCCTTCGCTAATGAATATTGTCACCAAATTCACCCAAAGAAAAAGGAAAATAAGAATTTACACGCAAAGATGGCCAGTAAAACTCCAAGGGCTATTTGCTTATTCTTATCCTTGGAGAAAGAGTGTCTTTATATAATCTCATCAATATTGTCTTACACCGAATATTTGTGACAATATTCATTTATCCAAAACTGGAAATACAAAACCAGCATGGGAAAATCAGGCAGCACTTGTCCTCACTAGCACAAACTTGTGAGTTTCAGAAATACTTCCATTTTAGTTTGCACTAGAACTGTAGTGTGTTAACAAGGTTTGAAAAGAGCGTAACTGAGATATTTCAACACTTTTGTGTGGAAAATGCCAGTGTCTGGGGTTTAATGTCGGCGGGAAGATAACCGATTTTCTTGTTTTAGCTCGAGCTAAGCATAAAGCCACTTGTAAAGGCCTTTTTACTTACAGGCAACATTTCAGAAGAGCAGGGAGGGATCTTCTTCGGGATGTCTTGGCTGCATTTTTGCCTGTGGCACTCCTGATACCAGCCCGGCTGTTTCCTGAGGGCTGCAGGGCATCCGCACTTGAGGGCTGGGCACCACAATGGTGTTAACCACTCGAAATGTCTGGCATGCATGTTTTGTGGGTTTTTAAAAAATTCCAGATGGCTTTCCCGACGACCGGCACTCCGGCATCAGCCCACGCTGCCTCTGCCCCTTTTGTGCCGCCTCATGGCTGAGCTGCACACCCCTGCCCCGGCTTCTCCTCGGCTGCTGTGTGCAGTTTTGAGCACCACGATATGGCAAAGACATTAAGCTGAAGGGTGTGGAGGGGAAGCCGTGTGAGGGGCGGCTGAGGGCACTTGATCTGTCCGGCTGGAGGAGACTGAGGGGAGACCTCAGCGTCCTCGGGAGGGGGAGCCGGGGAGCAGGTGCCGATCTCCGCACTCTGGTGACCAGGGGCAGGACCCGAGGGAACAGCACGAAGCTGACTCGGGGCACGTCTTGCTTGGAATAGCAGGGAAAGAAACAAACAGAGCGCGTTCCGACACGGGTACGGCATTCTCCGCGCCGCGCCCTCCCTGAGGGGACGCGCGCGAGGGCGGGGACGCGGCGCCTGCGGGCTGGGCCCGCGCGGCGCGCGGCGATGACGCGCGCGCCCCCCCCCCCCCCCCCCCCCGCCCCATCCGTGCGCGCTGCCCCCTCACAGCGCGGCCATGAAGGCGACGCCGCTCTCCAACTGCGAGCGGCGCTTCCTCCTGCGCGCCATCCAGGAGAAGAAGGTGCGGCGCCAGCATCCCTCTCCCTGCCCTTTTCCCCATCCCTTTCCCCTTCCCCGTCGCCCAGGGGAGCGCGGCTGTCCCCGGGAGCCGCCCGCCCGCCCCCTTTCCCCCCGCGGTCCCATCTCATGGCGGGCATGGCGCACTAACCCTCTCCATGTGTGTGTCCGTGTGTTCCCGCAGCGCCTGGACGGGAGGCAATGCTACGACTACCGGAACATCCGCGTCTCCTTCGGCGCCGACCGCGGCTGCTGCATCGTGGAGCTGGGCAGGACCAGGTGGGCGCGGGGGCTCGGCCGCGGGGCCCGGGTTAAATGTAAAACCTGAGGAACCCGAGCCTGCAGAGATCTCTGTAAACAGATTTTAACCTTTCAAGCCTTAAAGTCGTAGTATTTCAAGGGTAGGAGCAAAGAGGAGGAGATGGAAAGGAAGGAAGCGGGAAAGGGATGGGGTTTCCGCGATGATTGTAGTTACAAGTAATTTATAAAATGCAAAATTGTTCCCAAGTTTTCATCCCTTTGTTCACTGATTTCGCATTTTGCATTCTTACCCAAACCAAACGACCCTTTTTTGTCTGTGTTTTTGCCTGTATTATGCACTTACATAAACATTTCATTACAGTTTCTCACGTGTTCGAGTCAATTTTTCGCCTTAAAAGACAAGAGTATGTCCTAGTTCTTAAATCTGGTTCTTCCAGTTGTTAACCAGAGTTTAAATATGTATGACAGGCGTTGAACAAGAAACTGTCAGGAGTGAGAATTACAAACTAAAACCCTAACCACATGCTTTTTCCCCCAAGTATGTGTTTTGTTACTAGATTTTCCCTGGTACATTCTGTGACTTGGTGCTTTATTTGCCCTGGCAGGGTTCTTGCACAGGTCTCGTGTGAACTCGTTCCCCCTAAGCCAAACAGGCCCACGGAAGGTGTGCTCTTCTTTAATCTGGAGCTCTCACCCATGGCTGCACCTGGGCTGGAGCCTGGCAGGTAATGAATGTCTTAAAAGGACTAAACAAGGATGGGATAAAAGCCATGGTAATCATGTTAAGTTTGGATTAATTTTGTTCCAACAGACAATCCGAGTTACTGGTGTCACTGAACAGACTATTGGAACGATGCCTCAGAGATTCCAAATGCATTGACACTGAATCTCTCTGCGTTGTTGCTGGTGAAAAGGTAGGGAAACTTCTGAATTGCTGGTGGGTCTAAACTAAAAGATACGTGTTGTCCAGTTTTAAGTTGGTCCCTGTCTTGTGTTGGATAGTAGAAGTGCTGATTTTAGGTTAATGTGAAGATCCACTCATCTGATTTGAGAGGTATTTTTACCTTGCATGTCTACATAGGCTTTCTGAAGTAGCTGGGACCCTACAGAATGATGTTTAAACTGTGCTGAAGTGCTACATATTTTGTCATAATTAAATCTGGCACAGGGGGTATCTTGAAATATACCAAGAGCTCTCATCTTCTTAATCAAAGACCTAAGGAATATATGCTGGTTCTTTTTCTGGTTAAAAAAAAACAAAAACAAAAACAAACTAGTTTTGAAAAATAAAATTTGCTTCTGTAGAATCAAGCAATTTTGTATTTTTTTCTATTTTTCTCAGGTTTGGCAAATTCGGCTGGACATGCACCTGTTAAACCACGATGGCAACATCACTGATGCTGCCAGCATAGCAGGGATTGTAGCTCTGTGTCATTTCCGCAGGCCAGATGTGTCTGTGCAAGGAGAGGAAGTAACTGTGGTAAGTTGCTTGTTTTGTTTTTTTTTTTCAATTTCCTTAAATTTCTTTGTCGTTTTAAAATCAAACGAGTTTCATAAATAACTGTATTCTGGGCCAATTCCTTTCAAAGTACACTCCTGAGGAACGTGATCCTGTCCCCTTGAGTATCCACCACATGCCCATTTGTGTCAGTTTTGCCTTCTTCCATCAAGGGTAAGATTTTGAGGTCTTATGTACCCATATAAGGAGTATAAATCTTGTATACTCATAGTAATTAATATGCAAGCCAACACCTTTGATTAATTGTGTTTAAGGGTAGTAAATGCCTCGAATTTCTACTGTTGCCTCATATTTCAAACCTTGATTCTAGGACCTATTTATTGGTGGATCCAACTGAACGTGAGGAGCGGGTGATGGATGGGCTCCTTGTAATTGCCATGAATAAACACCATGAAATTTGTACCATCCAGTCCAGTGGAGTGGTCATGCTGCTGCAGGATCAGGTAAACCTTAGCCTGGACCAGTCCTTCTGCCGTGTATAAACTGGTTCCTGTGCTGCAGTCCTGATGTGGGAATATCCATGACATTTGGAAGCTGAGAAATCAATGAACTGTCTGGTTTTATTGGAAAAGATGATGTATTTTTTGTCTTAGTGGAAGAGCATGGCACTGTGTACCATGCTGCAGAAGGGATGTAGAAAATGCATCGTTTTTGGTCAGATCTGCATCTTTTTATTTTCCTTGTGATTCAGCTGAAAAAGCTTGCAAATTATTTCCAGTGGCACTCTGGAGGCTGTTAACTTTTTGCCCAAGTCTCAGTGAATCCCTCTTGCTAAGGTGCCATATTTTAAGTGTTTGAAATTCCTGTGATTTAAATGCTTGTGATTCTTATGATGCTCTACAGTTTCAGTTAAAAACTTCTTGCTTTCCTGTTTTTTGTATGTGTAACAAACAGATTCTGAGATGCACTAAAATAACAGCTGTTAAGGTGGGAGAAATAACAGAACTGATTCAGAAAGCCTTGGAAAACGACCAAAAAGCCAGGTGAGTGTTCTGGGAAGGGATGGAAATGGGGGTTTTTAAGAAATGTAGTAAAAAAAGTAATGTCAGCTTGTCCTTTTAGCAGCAAATTGTCTTCACTTATATGTTTTAAATAGCAAGCATTTGTCTATTTGAACTTGGAAAGAGAAATAGTTTTTGGGTTGAAATAATGTCTGTTGCTGAATGAGCAGGAAAGAAGGCGGGAAGTTCGGCTTTGCGGAATCCATCCCCAACCAAAGGATCACTGCCTTCAAAATGGAGAGTGCTCCTGTGGACACCAACGATGTGGAAGAACAGGCTGGAGAAATCATTGCTAAAGCTGACCCTCCTTCAGAAGTGTATCTTTTCCAGGGTAATACTCTGGGGGAAACCAGGCTAAACACACATCTAAAATTCCTCATAGCTTAGGTAGCCATATAACCCTGAGAGGAAACATCATCATCCTGGTTTTGGTTCAGTCTGCTTTTAATTCCTTGCCTAAAAGTGCAAAGCTGGGGTCAGAACTGTGATTATTACAGTGACTGGAGAAGTGGCACTCTGAAGTCCCCTTTAGGGCTGTTCTCCCATGGCTTATAAACCACCTGGTTTGCTCTCAGAATACAAAGAATTTTACCAGCAAACACCAAGGATTTTCTTAACTCCTGCAGTTTTGCCAATCCAGTATTGCACACTCCTGGTACAGCCCAAATTGGGGAAGGAATAGAGAGCTCCTGGGGAGACCTTGAAGAATCTGAAAAGGAAGAAGCAGCGGAAGAGGAAGATGAAAGTGAGGCAGCTGCTTTTGAATGTGAGAAAGTAGAAACTGAGGGTACAAGTACACTGAGGGAAACTAAGAGTGGTAAGTATTTGTTTATCTTAATATCAGATCTTATTATATCACTTTATCAACAGTTCAGAATTAAAATGTGAAAGGTCCTTAGGAAGAAAGAACCACTGTAGCCACTTTGCACATTTGCTAATTCCACTTGACTTGGTCAGTTATTTTCAAAACTCGAATTCTGTAGTATAGGGAGGGTTCCAAATGAATCAGTAACCCCTCTGAATATTTCTTTAGAAATGCTGTGGTTATTATTTACGGGGGTTGCTTGTACAAAACTGATCAGCAGTTCGGGCTTGGTGGGGTTGTGTTTTGTTTTTTTAGATGAACCCGTTGTGCTGTCTGACAGCGAGGAGGAAGAAGTTGTCATTCTGGAACCACAGGAACTACCAAGGAAGACAAGGTAACCAGCAAGTGGATTTACGAAGGGAGTTTGTAAGAAGTATCACCAGGAAGGAGAGGATTTTGGCAAGGCCAAGAAAGGTTTCAGTTGATCAAAGGGAATACTAATATAGCTTAAATCTAGGCTAAAGCTCTGGCTTTCAGGCGTGGTGGGCCTGCAGCTGTCTGAGATAGTTTTAGGTATTTGACTCATTTTAGTCCTTCCAGAGGGAAAGAGAGCATAAAAGTGGATCTCAATCAGTGGCTCCTTAGATCTCAATCAGTGGCTCCTTAGAGCTGCTGCAGAGATTCTGTGTGCCACCCTAGAGCTAATGCTGAGTTTTACCTCCAAGAAGTGAGATATGCTGCTGTATCTATGGAAACCCTTGTTCTTAGTGCACTTCCAAAAGATTAATTTACACCTTGGCCCCAGGCATGGTGGGTAGTTGCCAAGTTATGGATAATCAACCTGTTATTTTGAAAAACTATTCAGTATAGTATCATGTCAGTTACGATCAGTTATATATCACTTTCTCTGATACAACTGTTGTTTGTTGACAGAACACAGACCAGCTCCAAACAAGAAAATCCGAGTAAGAAAGCATTTAACAAAAGGAGAAGAAAGAAGAGAACTCGTTAAAGCCATCATCCCTTCCTGCAGGAATGCTGTATAATATGGATTTTGGTGTACTATTACTGAGCTTATTTTTGTAGATAATTTTATTTCCTCCCCTCCCAATACCCGGTTCTGCTTTTACGTATATGTTGAAACGATTGTACACAGATTTAAATTAAAAAATGGTGCCTGTAAGTGAAATCCTATGTTTGACATCCAGCTGCAGCAAAAACTCACCTAGTTCAGCTTTCTTCACAGGGGAAAAATCAATGTGCTGTGATTAAAACCTTCTTTGCCCTGTTACTCCACACCTTAGCCTGTACTCAAACCACTTTATGTGAAAGTCACCAGGAATGGATGGATTTAAACAAACCAGCACAGAACTTCAGCAGTGGAGTTTCTTAAAAAGTTTAATTAAATATTACATGCAACAGACAGGAATGCTTCTTGAACTATAGGCGAAGAGTTATGCTCTGAGTTTAGGATCAGGCAAAACAGAGAGACGAGGAAGATTCCAAAATACCCGATGATCTGGGTGCTTTGTTTGCAAACAGGTGACACTGGAAACATACACATATTTACAGAGTGAAGCAGGGCTATTTTACAGGTGACCTCAGTGTTACATGAGCTGTGAACAGGAGAGAAGTTACTGTTGCAGATTGTACCTTCTCCAAATCAGGTTAAGAGCTTCATGTAAAAAAGACCAAAACTATATATATATATATATATATATAAGAAGTTGCTCCCAGCCAGGCCAAAGCTTGAATCAAGTTGTGCTCTTTCAGGGACGGACCAGCACACAAAACCTCTTCTCCAGGAGCTAAACCAGTGCAGTGTCAGTTCTTCCAAAAAACCCAAAGTCACTGTCCTGAGTACAAAAATGGGTGAAGATGCAGTTCCTTCTTAGTACCGTAGTACCACGAGACTGTTAACTTCTTCAGAAAAATTAACAGTATTTTTTGCACTGCTGTTTATCTCCACACCTAACATCCCTATATTCCTTAGAGCCTTTAGTTGGAAAGGATTACAAGGTAACCTGGATAGGCTTAACAGTAGTACAATACAAACTGGGATATTTTGTTCAAAGCTTAGAAGCAAAAGCTGGAATTGTCCCATATTAACTGTGGAAAATGAGGAGGTGGAAAAAGATAGCACTTAATGGCAGAAGCAAGGGCTGCCCTGAGGAAGGAGGAACGTTGTCATGCTGGGCAGAGATGCCAGCCCCTGACTGGAGATTTTTTGTTAGGCTGCAGAGGAAGTAGTGTTGATAATGGTCAAGGTAAAGCTCAGGGAGAGTGGAATAATTTTTCTCTGTGCTATGGGAACAGTAAGGGAAGAAGTTCCATTGGAGCTCGAGCACAGCTCTTTGATTAAGCACTGAATTAATAATAAAACCCACTGAAGTCTTTTCACTTAAGTACTGCTACTTGCTCTTTTTCTGGAGGAAATAATTCATAGGCTTCCTTTAAATTACCTCTCCAATGTTTATATTTCTGTGTTCTTGGAATACACCGCAGAAAGGAAGACAGAACCCAGTTTCCCAGGAAGAGCACTGCAGCCTGTTATCTTCAAGTAATTGCTGCCAGTCAGCCTTGCCAGTTACCCTTCCAAGGTCACAGACAGTGAAAAACACATTCCTCCCTGTATAAACTCCTTCTCCTGCAAGGATAAAGTGTTTCCAACCCCAAGCACCAGACATGATACATGGCACAGGCTGTCCCCAATCCATTTCGGCATTTCAGTAAACCCACTGAAATTAATTTAAATGAAGGCTGTTGGCCAATGACATGTGGTTCTTCATTAACCATTAGAACATGCATAAAAGTCCAAGTGCATCCTAAGAAGCTCAGACTGGCCAAAAAGGCTACTCCTGCTGCATATTTTGACCAGATTTTTGACCACCAAGTTGACTCGAGGTGGTTCAGGGAAGGCTCAGGCAGGAGCACAAGGGTGGGGCAGAGCACTAACTTTGTAGTTTGCTGAGGTGAAATACAGAGTTCTTTCTCGTTGAGGCCTGCTGCTCATCCTGACAGAGAGATGACGACTTAAAAAATTATTTCAAGTAGCCCACACCCTAACAGCTGTTGGGCATCTGTGAGGAGGAGTTTGTACTGCTGGGTGCCCAGATAACCAGAGAGACAGCGCTGACTCGAATTCAAGTCAAAGAGCAACAGGTTTCACAAGGAAGCCCTTTCCAAAAGGCTTTAGAAACGAATGGCAGTTTCAGATGGCAGTACTGCCCCTCAGTGATTTTAAGCTATTGGCAAGACCACTAACATCAGATACAAAAAGTGTTTATTAGCCAACCTGGAAATGGCTCAATTCAGCCCACTTTGCTGCTTTACATGCAAGCAACAGCAGGTACAGGGCAGCATCATCCATTTACACAGGCTGAAGGTAAACATCCACTCAATCTAATGCTGATTCAATGCCACTTTGCTCATGTAACAGTTCCAGAACTAGGGAAAAATATGGCACATTTTTGATGTGTGCCACAGAGGAGCTCCTCTCAAGTGTGAGGGGCACACAGAATTCATACTGCTCTGCATGCAGCCCATCCGTGCCAGAAGACGTTCCCTGCCCTTGAGGGCACAGAGCAGCAGTTCACCCACTGCAGTTTAATCCCTCCACCACCCTAAAGAGACAAGCAGACTGAGGACTGATTTTCTCAGTAGGCATCAATGGACTTTTGGGACAGCCAACACATCAGTGGGAACTCCACGGGTTTAGATTAGCATCAGTTTTACACTTGGACTAGAAAATACCAACAGCAAGAACATTTTCTGCGTTGCGGAAGCGCGAGGTATGAACTGGTGCAGGGGGTTTTTAACTGTGCAGTCCCTGCAGCAGAGCATTCAGCCTTTCCCCCGATGAAGACTACATTATACAGCTACTGGGGCACGTCCTAAAGAGCCTCGTGAGCCGGTTCCAGCAAGGAGTTCTCCTCGTGGCCATAGAGTTTCTTCCAGTTTTGTAGCCATTAAGGCACGTTTTGGATCTATGCTAAGTCTCAGTTTAAACTAGACAGTATAAAAATGCTACTGATACTCTGTGGAGACCAAGTCTTTCTTACCCAGAAGGAGAAAAAGCCCTACTATAATAATGCACTGCTAATATTAACATTTAGTCTATAATTAGATAAGCAGTCTCAGACTTCACGTGGCCTGAATGGTTAATTCTGTGCCTGAAGAGAACATTTTGATAAAAACACAGCTAAAACTCTTAACAAGATTGCATGTACAAAAGATTTACATTAAAACCACATGAAACTGAACTTCATAATTGAAGTCATCAAAGCCTGTATTCGTATTCTGAGTGATCATATCTAGGATCCTGAACCATGTTTAAAACTGTACATCATTTCCTGGTAATATACATCTCTTAAAAAGATCAGTCTCTTGATTATTACAATAAGTTTAGTGTGTCTGGTGGGTCAATGAGCGATACTCCATGGTACCTAGAGAGGGAACAAAAGAGGCAGGATGTCATCTTGCTCAAGTGCTCTTTGCATTAAGAAAGAGCAGCATTAACTGCAGCAAAGAACATTTCCCAGCAGGCAGGGAACATTCTGGGGCTTGTTGGCTGCCATGCCCCACACAGATTTTTAAGAGCATCAGGTATCACCAACTGTAGGAACGTCAAGAAAATTCCTCCAGTTTCTACCTGACAGTCCAGGCAGCAACAGAACACCAAGTATTGCTTGACAAGCCATCGTGCAAAAACCCCAGTGAGTCTTGTCACCATCTCACTGAAGAATTTGGTTAGCTGAGTCTGCCTGAAGACTCAAAAGGTAACATCCCACACCCACATCCTGCCAGGCCGGTACATGTTTGGACAACTCAGAGGTTAACACCTCTGCAGAATACTCACTTGGTACTCTTGTACTTTTCCCTTATGGACTGTTGTGTGTGCTGGGCCGCTCTGAGGTAGGTGTTGTGGAGGTCTATGAGGCAAGGTTTGATGTCTTCAAGGGTGTAGCCAGTTACTTTGCACAGGGATTCAGGCTGAGGGGAAAAAAGAAAAGGAGAGGAACATTTGAATGTTGCTGTTCACTTAACACTGATCACCAGTGGTGGAGCTTTTCACTCCATCCCATTTCTCAAATGCCACAGGCTGGAGCAATCCCTGATTAGCAGCCTAGGAGCACAGAGGGGCTGCAATTCCTGCAGCCCAGGCCCAGCACTCAGAGCTGTGTACAAATACACTGAACACACATAGAGGCCTGTGAAGGCACATGTTGGAGTGCTACATACCCAAGATTGCCCAGTGAGTGTGTAGTCTGCCAGAAGAAATGCTGCAGCAGCAATAACTGATGGCAAGTACTTCAGGTAAGGATCAGCATCAATTAGACTCAGCTCTCCCAGGTACTGCAAGGGAAATGAAAGAAGGAATCATCTGCTTCCAAAAGTTAACAGTTGCTTCAGAACCCTAACTTGAGCTTCCAATCCTACCACTAGTTGGAATGACACCTTTCAATTTCCACTTTTTAAATTTTTTTTTTAATTTTCACTTACTTTCTCTTTAAGCATCTCCTGCTGACTACTGTCAAACAGCATTCCCAACACATGGTTTTCCCAGCACATTTTATATTTAGGGATATATAAGAACTAGAGGGAAGAGTGTAGTCAGGTCTGACCTATTCACAGTGAGACAAAGGCTTGTGTTTAGGACCTCTGGTACCTACCATACAGCTAGGATTTACCACAACTTCAGCTGAAATGTTATCTGTGCTCTGCTCTAGGAATTAGCCTCTGGATTTAGAGCTTGCTGCTGGTTGAGGGGAAAACCAAACCAAAAGTCCTTTTTTGCCAAAGTGTGTGTGGGGGTAGATGTGGCAGCTGTAGATAAGAGAGAGGGAAACATCTATCTAGCAGTGCAACAAGCCCCAATTTAAAGTTCATTAATCTCTGCCTGCTCTGAGTAAGGGTGCGTGCTTGAGCCAGGCCAAGTGCCAGCCTCTGATAAGAATGCAGCATCCCAAACAGAAAGTGGCAGTAGGAATGTTAGTTTCCAGCAGTGGGGCACCACTTCTGGAGGGGCACAATTCATAAGGTGTATATATGTTATACATATATATATATATGTATATGTGTGTGGGTGTGCAATAAATATCTGCAATAAAACTCTCTAATTATGTGGGCTGAGCTAGTAATTCTTACTTACCATGGACAGGCTCTCTACTTTAGCATCTGTCTGCTGGTGTAGGAAGTACTGGGTGAGGAACTGGTTGATTGTTGGAGCTGCCAAGTCAAACGACAAAACCTTCAGAATTAAGTGCTCCATCCTTAGGACCTGCTTCTTGGTGTAGGTGTCGTCTGTGATGTAGACAAACTCGGCTACTTCAGGAGGGTAGATTTCTTCAAACTTCCTGCCAGGAGAAACGTTTATGAGTAAATAATTGAGTACTAGAAAACCACCAACATTTAATGAAATGCTCATCTGAATTCTGACTTGGGAAGGAGCTGGGCACAGGGGCCAAACAAGTTTGCTGTAGTTGGTTCAGTAGCTCTTGAATCAGCAGGATTTGAAATTAGAGAGCTACAACAGCAGGAAAATTTAGGACCAAGGAATTTGGGACTTGGAGTCACTGAAACTTCAGAATAACCCACTAAATTAGTAATTGGGGTGAGCACAACTTGCTTTTCACGTGCCTTATGCATATTCCCTCAAATACTGTTTATAGATGCTGGCTGCTGCAGCTGGAAATAAAGGATCCTCACTTTAGGGGCAAACTTCAAAGATAACTCCCAAGCTTTTAGGTGGGTAACTCCTGACTTTTTTTCCTGAGTGTGAAGCCCTCCTGAGTCAGTCCTGCTCTAGGCAACAGAACAGCCACAAGATTTTCATCTGTATGAAACCAGCAGGTGGAACTTGAAATTAAGCAATTACACTTACGATGCAAGCAGCATAGCTGCAGTACCCACAAGCTGAAGTTTTCCTCTCAAAACAGACATGGAAGAAAGAAACCTATCAATGTAATTTACAGCTAAGTGCAGGGTTTCGTTCTGTAATTTGTATTCTTCTCCAACTTCCACCAGCCAGTCCACAAGAATAGCCCGCATGTTGTTTGTGATATCAGGTTGCTTCTTCATGTAACCTATTTTGGGCTTGCATTTCACCTGTAGGTTTAGATGACAGATAAAGTTGAGGTTGGACCACGTGCTGGTAGGGAAGCAACTGTTTAAAGTCCATTTATCACAGTTTAACAAATCAAAAGTAAACACTAGTGAGTTTAGGATCAGTAAGTTCTATTTCTGTAATCTTGCTTTCCAGCTTCTGCATGGCACAATCAACTTTATCACAATAAACCAGTCCCGTGCTCTTATTTCTCCCTTTCCAGCAAGCTCTAACTTAGTCACTGTCTTGGTAACTCGTGTTCAGATACATTTCTCCACCTCAAACTTTTCCCCCATGGGCTGTATGCAAATAAGAAAAGGGACAGCCGCTCACCTCCATTTCCCTCAGGTACGTATGGATTTCACTGATATAGTCTGGCACGTTATTAACGTTTGGTGCTTTCTCTTCTGGTTCCGAGGTTATTGAAATGTCCATAATACTTGGAGAATCTAAGCAGAGGATAACAGCCATGTTAAAATGGGCACCATCACATCACTCCCTCACAGCACAGGGAACCTTGTGCAGGCTGGACTGGGAGTTGAGGAGGCTTTATGGAAGTCAAATATTACAGCAACAGGGAAGTTTCCCCTTCCCCTTTCTCTTCTTCCCCCTAAGAAGAGAGAGACGGAAAACTCTCTTGCAATTATGTAGTGCTCAGTGCACCCTGTGTTACCTTGTTACATAGATGTGGATCCTGCAAGCTTAGATTATGGTTTAAAACAGGGCAGGGGCGCCAGAGCCTTTTGTAGCCCGCAGAAGTGGATCACAGGAAAATCAGCCCTCAGATATTCAGACATGTGCTGCAGAAGAAGGATCTGGCAGTTCCCATTTTTCACACACTGGGAAGAGCTCAAAACACTTGCACCACTACCTGGGAGAAAAAACCTTTTACATCTTGGGATCTGCCTGGGTAAGGTCTCCTTCTAACTCTGTAATGGTAGCAAAGGGCAAAGATTTATGGGTTGATCGTGTCTGTAATCTGGCTTCTCTCATGAGGTACTGATAGTCAAGGCTATAAAGCGTAAAACAGCCTAAAATAGCAGGGGATAAGAACACAGAGGCTCAGCTCCACTGAAGAGCCGTCGCGTCCTGGTGGCAGGGCTCAAGGGAACCAAACCAGCCCGCGCCCCAAACCGCAGCCCTCCGGCTGGCTCCGGCAATCATTCCCGGGGTGAGCTCCTCCGCGTTTCCCGGGGCAGGGCTCTGAGGGGGTTGCAGGAGGGACGCGGCCTGCGCGGCGCACCGGGGCCGGGGTGTCACGTACCGAAGCTCAGCTCCATGGCGTTGCCCAGGGGGGCCAGCGGCCGCCGCTCCCCGAGGGCGCACACGGCCGCCCGCAGCCCCAGCGTCGCCTCCTCCTTCTGCCCCGCCGGGACGCCCCGCTGCCGCCGCGGCTCCCGCTCCCCATCGGGCTCGTCCACATGGATGGAGAAGGGCTGATGCCGATGCTGCTGCAGCCCCGCCGCCGCTCCGCGGCCCCCGCCGCCGCCCCGCGCCCCCTGTGGGGGAGAGCGGCCGTCAGCGCCCGGGCCCTGACAGCTCCGGCCGCGCCGGACCGGCGTTGCCCCTCCGCCATCCCCCCGCAGCCCGCCGCTCCCCCCTCACCTGCAGCGGGATCCCGGCGCGCTGCTGCGCTCCCCGCAGCAGCCCCAGCGCCACGCGGCTGCCGGCGGCGGGCGGCGGCACGGCGGCTTTGCCGGCCGCCGGCGGGGGCACGTTCTCCTGGTTCTCCTGCTCCGCCAGCATGGCCGCAGCAGGAGCGGGGCGGCACGGCCGAGGGGACGGCGGGGCGACGGCGGGGCCGGAGCGGCGGGGCCGGGGACGGGCGCGCCTGGAGCCGCCCGCGCCGTTCAAGTAGCCCGCGACTCTTGAACCGCCCAATGGGCGCGCGCTGCGTCACGGCCGCGCCGGATGGGGCGGACAGAGGGACGGACAGACAGACACGGGCGGACGCGGAGGGCGGGCAGCCCGCGGGGAGGGAGCGCGGCGGCCGGGGACGCCAGGCCCCGCACCCGCCCAAAGGAGGGGGAGAAGAGCCTCGGGCGTTCCCGCCGGGCAACGTGCGTGGGAAACGTGCTGGAGCTTGCCCGGCCAGGCTCGTGAAGGTTTCCCGGGAGCTTGTGGGGGGTTTAGCCGGGAGAAAAGGAGGCTCTGGGGCAAGACCTCATCCCTCTGTACAGCTCTCTGAAAGGAGGGCGTAATGAGGTGCCCGCAGCGAGGGGACAAGAGGAAATGGCCCCAGGGCGAGACAGGGGAGATTTCGGTTATCAAAGAATCGCAGACCACAAAGGTTCTCTTGTTCCAACCATGCTGCACCTTCCACTAGACCCGGCTGCTCAGAGCCCCATCCAACCTGGCCTTGAGCTCTTCCAGCCATGGGGCATCCACAGCTTCTCCGGGCAACCTGTGCCAGGGCCTCACCACTCTCAAATGAGAGAACTGGGTAAAAAAATATCAATGTTAGGGAAGTCACCATCCCTGGAGGTGTGTAAGAGGTGTCTGGATATGGTGCTGGGGGATGTGGTTTAGGGGGTTACAGTGATAATGGCAACTTGATGGTTGGACTTGATCTTCAAGGTCCCTTCCCCCACTGATGATTCTACATCACTTCCAATGGAGTTGATATTTTTCACTTGCAAACAGATCTCTGTCTCCCCTGGCTGCTTCATCTCTTTTAATTTTAAATAAAACCAAGTGAGAAAGTAGGTAGAGTTTTGAAATGAAGCACAGAGAGGCTGGAGAAGCACTGAGAAGTTTAATGCCATCCATTCCTAAACAAATGTGTCTTTAAATGGAGCTATCATCAGTCTAAAATTCAGAGTTCCCCCCTCTCTGCACACACCAGCCACATCAAGTCTGGTGAGATTCTCACACTACATTCTCAACACAACAGGGAAAACTAAGTTAGGTACAGTTTAAACACACAGATTTCTTCCAAATCTGTCCAAGTCTCTGGAAACAAGTTTCTTCATCCATTCTTGCAGCTGGGGGACAGGCTGCTCCATGTCATCTTAAAGAGTAGTGAAAACATTTTTGCCAAAAGGATTTTTGGTATTTACATCTGATCTTTCTTGAGCTATTAACACTGTACATAAAACCTCTGCATACAGTTAACATACACAACAAGTTGTATGAAGTTTACTACTGTATCCAATATGAAAATAAATAAGAATAAAACATAAGAGCTGACAGTACAACAAAAAAGTGTTTTTGACTTGATACTGAAATGCCTTGGTTAAAAGCAGAAAAATTACTCTGCTTTTTCCTTGTCAGGCAGCATCAAAAAAAGCGATCAATCCATCTTGATCACAGCCATCCAAAATTTCCAGAAGGAGAGGAACTTTGGTTTTCACGTTGGTGCCTTTAAATTTATATTTATCTATGAAGAGATCTGTGATCATACCTGTAAAGGTAAAATTCCAGAAATTAGTTTGTTTTCAGTAGGAGGTATCTCCACTTTTAACTCCTGATTATGTATCAAGTATTGCAGTTGTTAGAAGACTTAACTTCATTGTTTTAAACAATGGTTTACTTGTAAACAAATCCAAGCCACTTAACTTTTATACATTCCTAAATTCCATCCTGAATTTGAACACCATCTTTAACCATGTCCATAAAGACAAGAATCATCTAAATATAAGCTGCTGTCTATTTTAGGCACGTCTCTGGACATTAAGCCCCATTTAAATAAAGCTGAACTGTCAACAAACCATAAAGTCTCTCGAGATGTGCAGGTTGTCTCTTGTATTCCTCAAGCAGCTGATCTGCCTCTTCCAAAATGCTGCGGTATTTTGGGAGCAGGAAGTCCACGTTGCCTTCATGAACTTGTAATTCCTCAAAGACAGTTTAAAATGGTGAGAGCTAACAGCAGGTAACTATCACAATAGCAGGTAAGAAGAAATTAAGCTTAGATATGTCAGAAGGAAGTACTTCAAAGGGAAGACAATCCCCTTCTATAATAGGAAATGTTATTTTCAGAGAGCCTCATTTTCTTCTAATGAAATGCCAGATGTCACTTTATAGACTGGCTTCTCAAAATCCTGTGTATTACAGCTTCCAGCTCTGAGCCAGAACAGGAGTAGACCATACAGACTCAAACCTTGACCATACCTTCATTTTTAGAATAAGTGAATTCCTAAAAAAAGTGTAGCACGCAGTGAAGTCTGAAGATAAAAGTAAACTCTGAAAGTATCACTCAATTTGTGACAGCAAAAAGTTTTGAAGGCTTCTTCTAAAAAGCCTCAGTCTATCAGCAGACCAATTTGGGATGGTTGGTAGTATAGATCTTTTCATCCTCCAGAGAAAAGAACTTCTGTTCTAGACAAGAAGTAATTATGTTGTGCACTGTGAGTTTGCTTTCATCAATCATTAGATTATTTTACTGCCTGTCAATAAGTTATCATCAAAAAAATGAGTGACCAAAAAATTTATTGAAGATTTGCTGTCTAAAACAAGCAGGAAGTACAACACCATTATTATTGCACAAACAATATGCATTAAGAATAAATTCTCTACTGTTTTTTACATCCCTGGTTTGCCAAATCAAGCCCAAGTAAAACCCTTTTAGTGATAATAAAGATTTTCACTGTTCTCACTGGTAGCCAGCTTTTCTAAAGAGCTCTGACAAGTCTGATTCCCCCAGAAGGACAAGAGAGAACTGGTTGAACACTTTCACCTCCCCTCCCTTTAAATAAAAAATACCAACTTGATGATGGTGAGCTTTTGACAGGAAAATCCTGGTTGTTGGAAAAAGAACTGAGACAAGCTGCCTATCTGGTACCTCACAAAGGCTATTGAGGAGGGTATTAGGCAAAAGATTCAAAAGCAGATGATTCAGAAATTATGAGACACTGGGACGAAGTTCCAAAGCAAAGAAGTTGCATCTGGCCTGGATGATCTAAAGAAGTGTAAATGTTAGTGGAAAAAGGGGCAGAAGGAGCTGGAAAATAACAGCAGGCTAGGAGAGAACAGTAGATGATAAAGCTGGCTGCCCTTCTGCCATCCAATTTAAGCATCTTCAGTAATCCTACGTGCTGTTCACTAGTTATATAGCAAAAAAAGAGACTTTTCCTTCAAGAAATTTGTCTCCTAGACACCTAAAATACATGCTTCAATTTGATTTAATTTTATTTAAGGTAACAGAAAGGGAACAGATCCCCACATGACACACACCTGACTTGAGCCATGGTTTGGTATCTGACAGCATAACAGCCCCCAATTAAAAATCAAACCCCAAGAGTTCAATACTTACTCTCAAAGCATCTATTAAGTGAACCTTCTTGGCCAGCAGCTGCTGATACTCTAATTTAGGGTGGATAAGCTTTAATGTGTGCCTCACAGATTCTTCATTTACATCTAGCAGGGAGTAAAAAAAAACCCCAGCAAGTAAATGAGTACTACATATTCCACTTCTGGGAATAACAAATGAACTGAAGGACAACAAAATGGAGAAGAATTTTTACCATACGATATGTTGAGATTAATCTTCCTTTTGGTGGCCTCTTTGGAAAGCACATCTTTGAGGATGGATATTGTAGAGATGTTGTCAGATTTAAAATATCCCTCACCTTTTCTATAAAAGAAGAAAAATTTTAAATAAATAAACTTGAACACACATGCGTGCACTAGGCTTAGTAATCGTATTTTACCTGTAGGTACTTTCAAGCTGCGTTCCCAGGAAAGTGTTCTGAAAATAAAAGGTGATGCACTCTCCAGCAGGAGTCTTTTCAGGCACCTCAGGCAAGCAAAACACAACCCAGGAGTGAATTTCAGCAAAACTGAACTGGCCTTTGAGCATCAGTGTATTCATGGGCCTGGGACATTGTGAAATTAAAAGAGAAAAAGCACAGTTAATAGTTAAGAAGGAGGGACACTGTCCATGTAAAAAAAGTTTAGTTCCACCTGGTGGTTTCCTTTTAATCAACACCCTGTAAAAAATAAGGTCTCTCCCTAAGTACAGATACATATTGCAGAATACAGCTGTTTTTTTGTACTTGAAAATGCAAAGCTCCATGCACATTGAAGTTTCACCTCCCACAAGGCATGTCAGATCTAAAAAAAAAAAAAACCAAATTGGAAGGTTTTGATGTTCCATTGCAACTTGTTAAACCTGAAATTCAGGGCAAAGGTAAATAACTGACAAGAGCAAATATGACTAAGACAGAGCCTCAAGAGCCTCCCAATGCTGTAAACCCCAGATGTAGCATTTTTATCAAGAACATAGTGGATAGTGGAGCTCATTTGCACACTGAAGCCTTTGGTATCCTCCCTTCAGTCTTTCAGTTTTGGTTTGAATAAGCAAATCCTTGGAGGCAACACGAGATGTTAGCTGAAGACAGGCAAAAATCCATCAGAAACTGTAAAATACTAAACTTCCTATAATAGAGAAATAAAGGTGAAAAAAAAAAGTCTTGGCTCAGTTTTGGGGCCAAGTTAGTTGTGAGAAAAAAATTAGAGGAAAAGGGTGGAGCAGAGAATGAGGCTGAAACTGAAAAGACACAGTTACCTACGGAGGAAAGTTTCCTTTCTACCACACCCTCAGCTCACGAACACATGGGGCTGAACTATAACCCAGGGCAGTACAACATAAAATAGTCCCAAAACAAGAACGGCAAGGAACTCTTTTAATCCATAATTTCTATTAAGAAATCCATGAAATGGAACTACAGGCTCAAAAGTGTAGGTTAGGGGTTAGAAATTGCATACTTAAGTTTACAGAGCAAATGTTTCAGCTGGCTTGTGTCATTTTTCCCAAGTGAAAAAGGCATTGATTTTTCTTTGCACATACCTGTCCTGGTCAATAGAATGAGTTCTCTGGTGAAGTGAAAGTGGCTTAATTTGATATTGATGAACTTGACAGGTTTTTGGTTGAATTCTGGGAGTTACATATGCCTGAAGTGTCCCGTACTGTCCTTCAATCGAGCGAACCTGCAGAGGGGAAAGAAGGACCCACAGAAAAGAAGAAAAGGGAAAAGATTCTTTTACCACTGCTTGGAAATTTAGTAAATCTTCAAAGTCTATATTCAAATAAATGAATCTATATTCAAAGAACTCTATATATATTCAAAGAAATCTATATTCAAAGAAAGCCTCTAGTATTTCAAAGAATATTTAGAGTACTATATTTACTTGTAGTGCCACTATAAATAAAGCAGAATTTTAAAACTAAATGGAGCATAGTCCAGTGAAGCGCTGCTGTATTAGATGAATTAAATATTAATAAAATAACACTCTAACTCGTTTTCTGATCAGTTAAATTAAAAAGGCTCAAAATTTAGAGTTTTATGTGAACATGTATCAGATTAGGAGGCTGCAGTAAAAAAGAGAAGACCTCATGCCAGTGTGCATGCTCAGCACTTTCCTAACCAGGATTTCCTTCATTATTTCTCGTGGTGGTTGCCATAAAATGTGTGAATTTGGTGGATCCTCAAAAATAAACTCCAAAACGCCCACATGCCTTTAAGTATAATAAGCATGGGATGACAGGATTTTCTTCCTCTCCAAAACATAAACTGAGTCTATATTCTCTTGCTAGTTCCCAATGTAACTTCCTTCAAACACCTCAGAGGATAAACAGTGCCAGAGCTTTCTTTCCCACACCTCCCTCAGCTTTGATTTCCACGTGTTGCCTTCAGAATCCTGTATTTTCCCAATCTGTGGTGTCCCCACTGCTTTCATCTTTGGGACACTCAAAAAGACCCCAGGCTATCCTGTGACATACTTTTAGAAGCCCTTAGAAATCCTGAAGACAAATAAAAAGGAACACAAGCCCTGAATTAGAAGGTCTCAGGAAACAAGCAGCAGTAGAAACTAGACTGATCCACGTGGAGAATTCTCCATTCCAAAGCAGGACTAAGCATTAATTTTATGGAACATATTTTTGAGGATTTTACCTTAAGTTCAAGTCTTGTAGTATTTGCTTGGCATCTGTAAGTTGCAAGAAGAAAGTTGCTATTTGGCTGAAAAAAGGGAAAAAAAAAAAAGAAAAAACCTTAACAGGAAAATAATACAAAATAGGAATGTGGATTCACAAAATTTCTATTGGTCTGTTTTAACTGTGGATATGTTGCAGTGAAGTTTTTGCAATGCATGTACAGCTATTGACAAGAGTTAAATACGAAAAAGCAACCCTTGGTTCTCCTGAATGTTCCAATTAGCTTTAATTATCATAGAGTTAAAAAAAAAAATAAAATATCTCTATAAGGAGAACACAACCAAAGCCTCTTTTTAATATCTCAACAAAGATTACATAGACATCTAGTTTTCATCTGGAAAATGCATGTCAGCCTGTCCCATTCATCTGAAAAATTAGTTCAACATTCAAAAACAAAAGCAGGATCAGTAAGAAAATACACCCCAAAAAGCTCTAAGTTAATCATCATAAATGGCACAAAACCTAAAATAAAAAGCTGATTTCTGGGTGCTCCAGGGCAGAACAATGATGTGCAAATTCAATTCTTAAAACTAAAATAAAGTACTGTTAGAAGGGAAAAGATTTTACAGAAGATTTTCATAAATCCTAAGGTAGTTTCTGGATTTTTTTCCCTGGCCCTCAGTGTCAGTAGTAATTCTGTAACTATTTAAGTCTGTAGTTATTATACATAAAAAAAAAAGGAACACGAACATTTTAATCCCCAAACAGCAGAACTGTCACATTCTGAAGATATTTTTTAGAAATTAACTTAGTAAGAAATGTAACATTCTTCACCTAAATTATTTGGATGTAAATGTACAGGAGTCCATGAAACCCAGAGAAGAGAGCAATACTGAATGTGTCTCTCACAATCCTCCTCAGGAACAAAAAAAAAAGGAAGACAGCAGATATTTTTGCACATAATTATGTTTGCCTTATGCAGGACCTCCTAATTAACTCCTAATTCTGCAGTATCTCTAATGAAGCTGTGCTCTCCACATTGAGGAGTCTAACTGAATGTATTTTAAATCAGGGATATATAAATCCAAGTTCTATTTTTACTACACAGTATTAAGAGTTTCCATTGTGCCATCTCTACAGCCAACACCTCCTCTGTTTCACTCACCTCAGAATCACAGCTGCTAAAACTAACAACGGCAGAATTTTTATCCACGTCCAGCAAGTCTAGTGGGACGTCACTCTGCAGAACAGAGGAGGAAGGAAAAATAAAGAGCTTATGTCCCTGAGTAGCTCCAAGTGCATTTATCCTCTGTCATCAATCTTTGCAATAAGGGAGAGGCAAGGAGATTGCTTCATCTCAGAGGCAAAAGCCTAATAGACATGCAGCTTACTACTTAATCCTGGAGTAACATGATGATCTTTCTGTTATTCCCTTACAGAATCCCGAACTCCTGAGGCGTTAGCTTGCCACAACCTTAGTGTAAAATCTGCAACTGTCTTTCAGACATGAAAGGTAGATCAAACAATTTCATTATTTCTGATTTAGCTACGGAAACATCTGATATTATACAGTGGCAAATTAGCTGTAGCTTAGCATTGCTCTGTGATCCTTGTAAGTGATCTGTGATCTGATTAAGTGAAAAATAAAATCTTGCAGTACTTCTTTCCCATTTGTTATAGAAAAGTCATCTCCTAAATTCCTCCTTGTCACATTTTTCTCTTCACTCATTTCCCAAAAGAAGGTAATCTAGTACTGCTACTTTTCTGACTACCAAAGATGGCCTTAATTTCAGCTGATACAGTAAGAGGAATAATTAATTAAGGTTGCTGTGATGGCCAGGAGTATTTCTCCCCAGCTGCACACAAATCAGATGCTATTCCACACTGAAAGTGAACAGGTGGCCCATAACATTCTGAAATTAATTTTCCACTACAGAAGGCACTTAATTGGCGAGTGAGGATGTGCAACTCATTTAACTGGTGTTTAAATAAGGACATGCAAAAGCAAACACTTAAATTATAAAGAAATCTTCTGTTACAGCAGGCACTTTGGTCTATTTTGGTAAGGTAACATTGCTCTTCTCAGCACAAATTTATTGTACTTGTTCCCTAACAAACATGTCCTTAAGAGGCTGTAACTTGGCTTTTTGAACTAGAAAAGTTCTGAGTGGTTTTTTTATGCATCAAGAAAACCAACAAGAACAAAGCCCCACTGACCTGCACCAGGACATTATCGATGGCTGTCTGCACCTCCAAGATGAGGCTGTAGCTGGCATCATCCTTGTTCAGTGTGAATTTGTCATTCACACTGAAGGCAGGTACTGAGGAAACTGCAGTGCTGGATTGAGAGGACTGATGGTATTTCTCCCGCTCCTGATGTACTTTTATCTGCAATTGTTCCAATTCATTCCTAGAAAAGGGAAACCACTCATAATGTCTTTAAAAAAGGCAGCTATAGAGCTACCCTAAAATTTAAGTATTTTAAACTTGCAAGGCAATCCTGTTTATCTCCTGTCCTCAACTTTCCAGCCAGAAGTGACTGATGACTCCCCTTTGACATACTTAGCAAAGATAAAATATAAACTCTGTCACATGGACACGTGGATTTTACATGTTCCCTGACAAAAGAGGTTTTTGAGACACAGGAAAGGACAATCTTTTTCCTTCAAGAGTACAATGCATTTTGAATAATATGGTAGTGACTTCTTTCCTGCCATCATTTAGAAGCTACAGAGCAACAAGGAAGAAAGGAATCTTATCTTGCTGATACTGAGGCAGAAAGCAGTAACACATCATCATGTGAAGGCAAGATAGAAAACGACCGTGAAATGAGGCTGCTATTCATTTCTACTTTGAAAAGGTTTGATTCTACTTCTAGATATATTAATAGTAAAGAAATTCCAGTGAGATAGGAAGGAGAGAGGACATTTCAGATTTTAACATTTCCATTCTTCCATTTAAATTTCTTTCTAGCACAATTACCTTAAGGATGAAATCTTGCTCTGCATTTCTTGACTTAATTTTAGTTCTTCACCTGATCCACCTTCTCTATGGACAGGTTCTGTAGTCAGTCCTGTCAGCCAGCCTAAACCAATATATGAAGTTTACATTCCTTATAAGCTAAAAAGAAAATTCTACACTCAGCTATTGTATGTGTGATGTTTGTTCCACACAGGGTAGAGAGAATTGAGCCCAATTTAATCCTTTTCTGAGGATTAATCCTAAACACATAATTTTTTATGTGTTTCATTCTTAAATTGGAAATCATTACTCTTTTTTTTTCATGAAATACTTTGAGCAATAAATTCTTCTTTCACAGTTTTTAACTGAGCATTCGGATTTTTTCTCACCTCTCTTTTTCTGACAAAACCTTGAATTACTGGCAGTACTGAAAACAAAATGAAAGCTGTGCAATGTGTTTATAGCAAACTGGATGCTGCTAAGTGGGCTTACAGGTTGGATGCTGCTGCTTGAAAAAAGTTATACTTTTGCTTACTAAATTACTATTTATAAAAGCATATACTAATTGATTATATTCTGATACCTCAGGCATGATATGCAGGAAATGAATAGGTGTTCATAGCTCTGGTTCCCTGCCAAAATCAGTCTAGTGCACATCCTAGCAGAATTCACCTTTGAAAGCCCACAGGGGAATGTGGGCTTTCACTTTTTCCCTTTCTTCTATGATCTATGGATCTTTATAACATTCCCACTAAAAGAAGCCACAAAGGACTTAGGCTGCAACAGTACTGTGGCCATACCAAACAGTTCATATGAGGTCAGGTGTAAGGGTCTTCTGATCACTCAAAAGTGTTTAGAAGAAGTACTCGGAACACCATTATTTCTCAGGAACTGACTGAGGATTCTATCTTGCCAAAATGACATGATTTTCATTACAAGAAGTTTCAATAGGTTAAATTTTAGCACTGAATGTAACCAAAGAGAGAGAGAACTAGCAATATTTTAGCTCCCAGCAGCTGACATATGCAGCATGTTTATCATGGCATCTGTCGCACACAAGCCAATAGCTCAAGTCTTACAGAGGAGCTGCTGAGATGCCTCACATGGGGGAGCTAAAATCAGAATCAACCCCATTTAAAGCACTGTGAAGCTGAAAAGGAATGAAATCGTGTAAAAGACAGAAAAATAAAAGAAAAACATGTTTGTATATCAACATTTTTCACATATATTAAAAAACCATAACTAATTCCTTAAGACATACACATTAATTCCTCACAATAAGGCAGCAGTTTATACCAAAATATAGCCAGTCACTGTGTTACACATGATGAATAGCTTAAAATATAAAATCCCCACAGTTTAAGTGTAGGAAACCTTGTTTTTTAAGTGTAAATATTAAATCAGAAGAGATCTTTTCAACACAAAATTTTAAGAGATGTGACTTGCACTAACAACATAACCTGCTTCGTTTCATCACCTCACCACACACATGGCATTTATTGTGTCAATGATAAGAGGCTTACCTGAGTATGTTGCTGCTAAAATTTCATCATAGCCATCTTTTCCCACACAGCCACCCTGGATTGATGCAATGCTCTCTGATAAAGCCTTCAAATAAACACATTCAAGAAGAGGAAAAATATCACTGCACCCATTTTAGAAGTTTTTAGAAGATTCTACTCCACACAGCAAACACATTGCAGAGCTGAAAGCAAAACACTGTCAGACAGTGTTTTTCCAGCAGAAATTAGCAATCTGACTGAAATGATCCCTCTGGATCCAATTACCATTTTAAATAATTGATAACCAAAGTAATTATGCTCAGTGAAGCCCTGGCAGCTTCCATTTATTAGCCTGTAAATCACAGACTGTACACAAAACTCTAATTTTTTTCACTCAGAGAGCAACTCTGTATTAGGTTTCACCCAACAATCAAGTAAGCCAAAACTTTAACATATACTCTCTACATTATTTTGATTTTTGCTCAAATCACAACTACTTCACTTTCTGGTTCTTGCATGTTACCATGCTGATTTCAAGTTCATATTGGCAACGTTACAAACCTCTTAAATTAAAAACAAACCACATCTTTTAGCAGTAAGGATCATGTAAGTTTTTGAAATACAGATTTTTATTTTTAATTTATGTCTTTTTTTCCAGCAGTGTATGAAGAATGAGGACTTACATAATCGTGTCGAAGCACAGGATCATCAGCACTCTCAAAGTTATAAATCTCTATCATTCCATCATCTCGTCCAACAAGTAATTCCTTAACTCCATCTCCCAGAATGTCAAAACTATCAATACACAGAATACCTAATGAAAAAGAAAACAAAGCTATTTGCTTTATCTTTATTAGTTTATGATACAATAATATAAAGGCCAGTTTATGTAAATATATGTAAAGACTCAGTTACACAGGAAGAGACTCCTGGCCAGCTTTTAAGGTGTTAATAATGAGATTTCTGGATGAGTCCTTGGGGCTGAAGTCCTCTGTGCACCCCTGTGCTTCAGGTTCAAGGAGCTTTTGTGGCTCCATATTTCATAGAAAGATTAAGGACATACTAAGAAGCATTTTAAGAATATACTGTGGTGATAACTCTCATAATCAAATAAAAATGTATTTATACATTCCATTCCTGACCTTCTCCTTCACAAAGCAGTATGAGCTAACAGATGTTCCGGAAGCAGCACACCAAGGCTAAAACTGGGAAAGTTTTGATTCCTTATTATAGAGACATTTTTCACCTTCAGACAAAACCCTTTATTATGACTCTTTAGAGACCTTAAAACAACAGAATATCTGGTAAGTTTTGCAGGTACACTTGCCAAATATACCCACACTTAGAAATAGAAAAATTATAAACATCTCAATCAATCATATTTTAATCAACAGTTTTCCAAATGCAACTTAAAAAAAATAGTGTAAAAGCAAAAGCTTGCTAAAATTCTGAAAATTCTGAATAATACGAGCACAAAACCCAAAGCAAGACAAACTGATTAAAATTATTTTCCAGAAAATCAGAAGAATTAAAGAGACCTTAGTCATATTAATATCACATACTGACATAATCACAATATGCCTCCAAAGTTATCTGTGAATAAGATTTCCTGATTACCTTACTCTTAGCAAAGCCTCAGGTATGCTAGAAAGCTAAAGAGTGAGAAATTGAGACACATACCTCCTCTCTTCTTTTCATTTCCAATTTCCCACCTTGGTATTGCCTTGGTACCAGTAATCTGGGTGAGACCCAATTTCCCATCAGAAGTCCCATAAACAACTTCTTCCCCAGAATCACCTAAACACAGAAACTGAATTTAATACAATGAACTGAATTTAATACAAATACAATTTTGATACAATCACGCACACCAACTTCAAAATGTTGTGCAGTTACACTCTGCAGCCCATGGGAAAAGGAAACACATCACTAGTGTGCATGTGCAACAGAACTGTCAGGCTTCAAACCTGAAAACAAATCCATGAAAACTGCACCCATCTCGATCATTTCCTTGTGGCTATCACTGTTCTGTGTTTGGCTGCACCCTGCACTGGAGCTCTGCCTAAAAACCAGTCAGAATCTATGACTACGTATTTCGGCAAAATTAGGCTGAAGTATAAAGGCTACTAAATGGACTTGACAGAAGAAAAACTGAGAAATCCTTTCAGAACAAACACCCAGCAGTTAATGTTGTGCCAAAATTTCAGCAATTAAGAACTACTTTTCCAAACCAGCTCTGTATGGTTGTCCCACAATCTAACTGAAACTAAATTAAGCACCAGATTAACACCCTAAAGCGATTTCTATGAGGTTAGAGCAGATTAGCAAGAAGGATGACCAAACTATTTTAAGTTTGAACCTTCCAGTCTTAGTTTATGTTAGCTCTACTCAATATTCTCGTCTGTCCATGTATTCCAGTTATGGAAATCCACATGTAAGACAAACACAAACCCAAAACCTGCACATGGCCCCCAAAAGTCCAGTTTGTTTTTACACAATGAGACCCTTCAGATCGCACTAGTGTTGTAAGACAGGTCTAAAACAGTCATATCTCTGTGTGTATTTACAGGTAGAAAAATTACCTCACATAGTCACTTTTCTGCTGCGCTTTTAACATCAGCTTAAATATCAAGACAAAATAACAAAGACAAGCTACAAAATCTTTAAAATATAGTAAAATAGTATTAATAATTATGTGTACATTCAAAATCTTGTTACCCCCATTTCCATTGCTCAGAGCAAGAACCGTAGGTGGTCCAGGAAGTTCTACTTCATACAGCAAATCAGATCCCTGAAGACAGAGAGAACAATCTTAAATCAATTTGTTAAAAAAAACACAACCAAAACAACAGGAAAAGAACAACCCCAAAACACTGCATACCAAAAGCTGCTTACCAAATCAAAGCCCCACAATGATAAAATTGTTATGGATCACACTAAAAGGTAAGATTTACTTATTCAAACTCCTATGGGAATACCACTTCTAAGCCAAAACCAGGGTGAAGTCTGTAGAAATAAAACATAGGACTCTTGAAATGTGTTGTTATCATTAAAAATGATCCAGGAACTCATCTGGCAATTTAATATGTTAAACCACTTAGTATCACTCAAGACTTGTCACAACAGTAATTTATAAGAGCAAGAATTCCCAAAGTGATACAGACTTCAGGAAATCAAATGTGTATGTGAGCACTTTTAGTTAGAAGGGACCAATTTGTCATCTACTTCCATCTACGAATTCCAAAGCCTGTTTACAGTGGTTTTATTAATCCTCATTTTTTGCAAGTTTACGATAACGATTTTCCTTTAAAAAAAAAAAAAACAACAGAAAGGGAATGCACCAACAGCAACACTGCTAAGTAAGGCAAAATTCACTGATCCTTATGATGTTCAAGCCATGCTGATATATATTCCCTTCATAATTAGTGCCATTCCATAGCATCCACACATAAAACATAAAGAAGGAAGCATTTTAACCTGTAACACCCTGAGGACTCTGTCCTGACACGCCAGCACTGGTGTGATGCAGTTCACTTTGTCTACAGGAAGGCAGAGAACATCATTGATTTTATCTCCTGATAGGAAGTAGTGCTGGTCCTTGCAGTCACAGTAATGGTTATAGATGTAGCTTGCACAGAGAAAGAGATCTGCTCCTGAAATGTACCTGAGGAAAACAAAACACTTCCTGTAGCATCTTGCTGCAGCAAGAATAATGCTTTTACGCCTTACTATGCTTGCAGCTACAAGGTATTATGGGGCCCTGCAAGCTGTTCCAGCTTTTAGAGTTACTTATAAATATTAAACCCCTGTGGCTTCTATAGCTCTCACATTTCTACTTCGTCTTCAGGTAAATCCCTTAGAATATCTTTATAGAAATTTCATTACTATATTTTTTATGCTGATTTGTCTATGGCAGAATCTTACAACACAATGCAAAAAAAGATTTTGCTCCAGGAGCTATGTGGACAGGACACACTGTGTCAATAACCCCAGCTCTGCTCACATAGATTTTGCACTGCTCTGAGTGTGAGTACCTCCAGACCATTCCCAATTCCCCCTACACTTCCAATACTTCTCCATGATATTCCAAATTTCTGCTACAGGTCTCAACACAAGCTGAAGCTGGACTGGCACTTAATATCACCTACACAATATGCTTAAAATTATTGCATAAAATCATAAACTAGCAATCTGCTACAGCTTTCAAAAAAAATGCAAAATATCATACATACATAGCTTTGATGCTTTCAGTAAGGTTAGTTTCAAAGGAAAGAAACTGCTTCCCTCTTTTTGTGAAACCTCTGACTTCAGATCCTACAGCCACAAAAATTTTCTCTTGTGGTGTATTAAGAGCTCCTCCCAGCTCCAGTCTGGAGATCTTTTGTCCTGGCAGTGTCTTGAATACTGGCTGTCAACAGAAAAGCAATTTTCATCATCACAATATCATAATTATGGTAATTTTTTAACATAGAGGATGAGAAATTTCTTTACAATTTCTGGCAAGCCTAAGATGCAATGGGTTGTACACAGACAAAAAAAATCTGTATATTTATCTTCAGAATCACAGAGCAACCAAGCATTTTATCAGTAAATAAATTCAAAAAACTTTAAAACATCATAAATTGAGATTTCATTACTTTAGTATTATTTATTCATTCATGGGAAAAGCTCAGACTTGCTCCCTCTCACATGTTACATTCTTATTCCAGAAGTCTACACTGATTTATCTCTACTGCTGTAGAATACTTATGAGCTAACCATGAACTTCCTGGAGTAGGAAATCCATGAAAGAAAATAAATTTTTATTGAGATGGGCATAAAAAGCAATCAGTTTGTCCAAAACCCTAAGGTGATTTGATGAATCTCTGCAGGTTTCTGTCCCATTACAATAACTGTGTACGTGCCCAGGCTTAAGCCAAACTTTACTGAAGTGCAAAATGTGTAGAAATTACTTTTTTGGTGATGATCCACATTTTTGACTAACTGTGGAGGATCTTGTACTTGACCAGGCATGAGAACAGCATGCCCTCACCAGTCCACAGTTCTACCCAGACACCTTGTCCAGGCATCTTATTTGCCATGTCAATAAAAAATGGACTTTCAAAGTTCACTGGGAAGAACATTTAAAATACAAAATTTTAAATGGAACATTTTCACTTACCACAGCTTCTCCCTTTTTTATGCCAAAACACGTAACGACCCCATCCTGATCTCCAACAACCACCTTCAAAAGTATAATACGTTATTTTTTTATTACACCTATGTTTTTAAATAATGCTCTTCCTGTATTCATAGAATCACAGAATGGTTTGGGTTGGAAGGGACCGTAAAGATCATTCAACTCCAACCCCTTGCAGGGCAGGGACACCTTCCACTATCCCAGGTTGCTCAAGTTCCATCCAACCTGACCTTGAATTCTTTGCAGGGATGGAGCAGCCACAGCTTCTCTGGGTAACCTGTGCCAGTGCCTCACCATCTTCACAGGGAAGAATTTTTCCCTAATATTTAATCTAAACCTACTCTCTTGTCAGTTTGAAGCCATTCCCCCTCATCCTGTCGCTACATGCTATTGTAAATATTCCCTCTGCTATGAAATTTATATTTTCTTATATTTAAGGACTCAAAATTCTAGAGTACTTAATTACATATGGGAGTATACTTTCAAGATCTATATAAAATGCTGTAGGTGGGACACTGAACAGCAGTTCAAGTACAGGCATTTACAATCCTTCTCCTGCTTCTACTTGTAAACATCGGCAACCATGAGGTGAAGATGTATTTGGGCAGAGTTGTGTTTTCACACTAAGACTTTATTATTGAATGAAAAAATCCCAAGTGGTTCTTTTTATTGAGCTTCCCTAACCAGATCTCCTTAATTTGAACTTATATTAAGAAAATCTTGAAAAGAAGTACTTCATAGAACCAGGGTTGGAAAAGATCTTTCAGATCATCAAGTACAACCATCAAGTTGTTATTATTACTGTAACCCCTAAACCATGGCACCCGCTGCCAGATCCAGACACTTCTTAAACACCTCCCAGGATGGTGACTCCACCAGCTCCCTGGGCAGCCTATTCCAATGCCTGACCATCCTAACAGTAAAATATTTTTTAAATATCTAATCTGAATCTCCCTTGTCTCAGCTTCAGGCCATTTTTTCCTCTAGTCTTAAGTGTTAGTAAAACCAAAATAGAGAAATATGGAAGAACTCCCTCCTGGTTTCAGCAATACCATAAACTACAAAAATTCCTTCCCGGTTCTGAAGTTTTCCGATCACAAATTCATTTTTTTTTTCCTATTTTTTTTCCAAAAAGAGGTTTTCCCAACGCCCAAAATGGGGTTGCAGAGTCTTTCCCTATGACGTCCTATACCTAAGGAAACTCTGGAGATGATTAACGATAGGATGAGGCATAGGACAGGAGAGGCAGCGAAGCACCAGGCGGTCGGTACCTTCTGCGTGGCCTTCTTCCCGGAGGCGGGCAGCAGCCTCATCGTCTTCTGCGCCGTGACTCCCACCTGTGGATGGAAGAGATGCTCCTGAGCGGGGCCCGGAGAGCCGGGACGCCCCTCGGGCCGCTCGCAGGCCGCGCCGCACGGCCGCCCCTCGGCCCCGGGCGGGCCGTGGCGCCTCGCCCTGGTGCTGGGGCGCTGCCGGGGACTGCCGGGCCCACCTGCAGGTAATCCACGCGTGCCAGGCTCGGCTCCATCGCTCCCGCGGGACGCGCGTCCCTCCCGCGGGCACGGCGCGCCCGCCGCTCGTCACCGCGGCAACCTCCGCGCGGCGCCCGCCTCCCATTGGCTGGGCGGACCGCCGGGGGGCGGGGCATCGGCCAAAAGGGCGCTCCGATTGGCTGGTGTGCAGCGGAGGGCGGGGAGATGGGTGGGGCAAAGGGGGAGCACCCCGGAGCGGCTCCATTGGGAACGGCCCTGAGGGAGATCCCGGGCTCGCTGCCGAACCGTAGGGGAGGAATGGTTTATTTAACAACGGAGCCAAAAATTCCAGCCCTGCACGGAGTCTGAGTTAAAAAAAAAAATTAAAACAAACCCTTACTCTTCCCAGAGTAAATACACTGAATTCAGAAAGGGTCGGTGCGGGCACGAGCATACACAGACATGTTAAACAGCGCTGCTGCCACTGCATTCCCACTTACCCGGTTCTCAGCAATTCCTTGTGGTCATAACCATGAGTTCTGGGCTTACACGCGTTACTAGCACCGCTAATAAAGAACAAAGATTCCAAGTAATCCTCCACTCATCTCTAGCTGGTTTATTGTAGTATGAAAAATCCTATTTTGTACCTGGACACTGCAAGGAACAGAGTATTACACTGTATCTGTTAATTTTTTGTCCTGCAAATTTAGTGCAAAGAATTCTCCACATGTAGTCATAAACCTGTTAAAATATCAGCAATCGATACCATTATATCTTTTGAATGCATAAATGCAAAAAAAAATGTTATGATAGTTCTTGCTTTTAGACAATTAAAATGAAGAGAGCAATCTTTTTGTGGTGAGTTAATAAAAGTTCCTAAGACTAAATTCCAGAGAAGCTGTACATAAAGTTATTTAGTGCTAAAAATCTACAATACATTTTTTTCAAGTATAAGATACTGAAATATTATTGCCAATAAATAGTTGTGCTGTAGTCGAAGCCACGGTTCCTTTGTCGAATCATTCACATCTCAGCATATTAGGATTTAGTTTCTCACTGAGTTTATGTATTAAAATTGCCAACTCCTCTGTTGCTTGGGACTTATCCTCCAACAGTTCATAGCGAAGACTGGAGATGTCCTGTTTGATTTCCTTTAGTTCACCTGCATTAATAATGGAAAGAAACACTCGTTAGCGAAGTTCAAAGTTCAGGCCATACTCTTCTGTTAAGTCACATCAGTGCCTATTCCAGATCATCATCCCAAAATGTTCATGAGAGCAGGTACAGGATGGCTCAGGAGGATTTACCTCTTCCTCATTCTCTGTGATGTGTCTCCATCCCTAAACAGTACCGAAGGAATTTTAACAGCCCACCGGGGGCTCACTTTGTGCTCCACGTGTATACAGAACATCAAAAATTCCCAAAGGGCTGTACAGAGGTTAATGAATTAATCACACCAACACTGCTGAACAGCTGGTAAATATTAGTATCCCCATTTTAGAGAGAAAAGGAAAAAAAAGGTTTTTTTTCTGAAGGGATGTGCCAAAATCACAAAGGAAAAGTGTGGCAGAGCTGGCAGTAAAACTCACGGCTTCTGAGTCTCTCTCCTCTTCCTTACCCACATCCTTGGAATTAGAAAAAGTCAACCAATTTAACACAATGTTATAATTTGACACAAATATAAAAAACACATTTAAACAAAGACAGCTGTCAAGGCCAGGCTCGTAATAAGTAGCAGCACGTTTTCCCTTGTAGGATATTCTGTTCAAGAGCAAAAGCATTTAAAAATGTTCAAATACTGTTCTTCCAGCAAGTGTGAGGGATGTGAATTCTTACACAGTGTCTGCCTCTGGAAATGATTTGTCATGTACAAAATAAAAGAACATGAAGAGACTCTTAAATTCTCTAGTGATGCAGAACAGGGAAAATATCTAGACTTTTGTTAAAGTAGTTGTAGTACATAGAAATGTTTTCTGTTTAGGGTATAGGAGACTTCAAGAATTGTGTCTTCAGAGGCTGGGCTGTAATTTGGGTGCCAATGAGATGATCAGGACACAGAGCACTTTGCTGTGCAGCTGAAGAGTGAAACTCAAGGGTTACTTGCCCTGCTTAAAGTGGACCTTCCTCTACAAAACCTGGTGCCAAAGCCAGAACCATGATGATGTCAGTAAACCCTGATTCTTCTGCATGACTTGCTAATTTAAACACATCTCTGCCAACACAAAAGTGGCATCAGGCTAGCACTGCTGGTGACAGAACGGTCTTTTCATCAGTCACTAGGCAGATGATTTCCTACATCACAGAGCAGCAACAGGAGGAAAGCAGTGGGAATTCAGGAGAGCAGCATGCTGAGAGGTTTCACTTTTAGGAGCCTTTCTGCTTTTGTCACTGACAATCACAGCTCTGTACAGCCACACAGGATGGGGAAGTGTCAGGATAACAGTCAGTGCACAATGCTGCCTTTTCAAGGCACTGAGGGGGATTTAATTTAATCTTTTTTGCTCCCCCTGCTTCTTGCTGCAGAGTTACAGGTAAGAAGAGAGCAAGTAAGGAGCAAAACAAAAGCTTTGCTGCCTTAGCTGAGAGCTGAGTAACCCATTCAGGCCCCTCACACCACAAACACAGCTGCCTGATGCTGCCACGCCAGTAAAAATCTTCTGACCCCAGACTATCCATCACTGCATCACTCTATTGCTTGGTAACATTCTAACTAGTTTTTGTTTGGGGATCTGCCCAGAGCACAGGAGTTTCCTTGTTGGACTGCAGGCCTGTGTTTCATTCCTGGAAGGTTGGAGGAAGGAGGACAAACTTTGCCATAATCTCATCCCAGTGGTGAGTTAGGGTGTGCACCTGGAGCAAGCACCTCTCACATCTGCCAGGGAGCTCAGATCCTCTGTTTCTCGAAAGGTCTCCCACCAAAATAGAGGTTACATTTGTCATTTTTATCACCACACAGCTGACTGTGGAGCTTTGTTTAATAATGGGCAGCTTCACAGGTGATTATTCCTCACAGCTTTATGAAGGAAGACAAGACAACTAGTTCACGGTGTAAAGTGGTGAATTGTGTGTAATTATGTGTTCAGCTGAATGAGACAGAGAGGAAGATCCTGCAGCTTTGATTAAGACTCTGGAAGTGTGAATAGTTAGTGGCTCCTTCACAGGTTTCCTCTGTGCATTATGTCTGTGCTTTCATTTTCTATCTGTAAAATGGGGCCCATAATATTTCTCAGTTTTACTTCTTTAGTCCTACTTTTCCACTTTTTTATGACATGGGCATACTTCCATTACAATCTGAGCCTCAGTACATGTGAAATAGAAATAATCCCTCTTTTCACTCAAAAACCCCATGCATCACTGTAATACTGGTTCCTAATACAACATGAAAAAAATTGCCTCTGAATATTTCAGTCTCTTTCTTACCTTCATTGACTTCATCATTCTCTTTGTCCACTTGTGCTTTCAGAACATAACGTTTTATCAGTCTCTTCATTATTTGCTGCCAGATTAAAACAGTTATATAATCAGGTGAGATTATATAATTAAACATTGTTCATTTTTCTTTCTTAGCTCTCTCTGTCACATCTGCCTAAGAGGAAGAATGAACAGCCCCAGATGAAGCACTTGCCTCAAAGGGGCTTTTCTGGGGGCATGCTGAGAAAGGAAGGGAACAGCCATCCTAGTCAGCTTTCACATCCCTTACCCAAAAACCCATTTCAGATATTCCTTCCCCAGTTTCAGATGTTTGCTCCTCACACTTTCCAAACTGGGACATCAAACACCAGTTTTAAGTAATGCATGAGCTAGTTTTGAAATGCTTCAAATAATGTGCTTGGACAATAACTGTCTTTTTTTTCAAGAAGCATTCTAGAGTTTGATTTCCACAGGAGGTTTTCTTTATCTGGTGAAGGCAAAATATACTTGAAACACAAAATTCTGCTAGAACCTTCTCACAGTTCTATTACTCAGGACAGTGATCACTGTATTTACTCACCTGATAGCGTGTTGGCTGATTGAGAATGCTGTTAAAACTGTGGGATTCAAAAACTCTGGAGTTTGACTGAGTGAAAAGGTTTAACTAGGAAGAAATAAGACAAAATTAAAGTAAATTATGGAATTCACAGTTAGGATTCAGCTACATTTTTTTTTTTTCTTTAGACATGTTGAAGATCTTTCCATCTTTTACTGTATCAGAGTACTATTTTTAAAAAAGTGAGATTGCCTTGAACTTTATGTTGGCTTTGTTGTTTGGTTGTTTTTGTTGTTTTTTTGGTTTTTTTTTAATGCTGATAATTTTAGCCATCCTGTTCTGAGGAAACAGGCTTAAAGTATCTTTAATCAATATTCAGTAACTCATTGTGGGAATTATTTGCACCTTTGAACACTCATCAATTTTTGTTTTAATTGTGTTTCCCTAGATTTGTTTGTTCCAAGAAAAATTAAATCTATTTCTTGCTTCATGCAGTATGTTTAGGCAGTCTGACACAGAGATTTATTGATAGAGGTGATTAATTACTCTACTACCATCAGAAGCATGGATTAAAGGCTAAAACTAAAAAAAGACTGCTGGAATGTACACAGAATTCTTCACTGCTATGAAAAGATCTCAGAACCTACCCTTGATTTGGAGTTGCCCATTCCCATTTCAATGTCCTTCTGTAGCCGTCTCCTCCTGCACTTAGAGAAGTTAATGATCCTCATGATGAAATAGAAAAAAGATTTGGGGCTTGGTACAAGACTGAAGGGTGGAGGTAATGTTTTTCCATCATCAAAATATGACAGCCAAAGTTTAGAACGAGCAAACTTCCACTCTACATCACTGTCATCCTGTGTTAGGAAATAAAATAGATGATGCACTTTGTTTTTATGAAATACAAAGCTTCTTTCAAATGAAATTGCTTCAAAATATCTTTCTGGTTTTAGATAAAATGTTATTTTTTTGCTAGCAAGACTTCCAGCAGGTCTGCAGAAATGCAACCACTATACTTAGTCTATTTTAACCAAATTTCAGTTGTCTCTTTATGGCAACATTTCATTGAGAATACTTAGTTCAAGCACATGAAGCATTTAAACAAGCATAATTTTTGCATCAAGTGAAAGCCAACATATAAACTCCCTGCTATTTAAAGTGGAGCTTTCAGGGGTTTTTCAAGTCTTGTTTTTCTTATTAAAGTGGTCACATGAGTTTGTTATTTGCACAAGTGTTGAAGT
The DNA here is from genome assembly GCF_049639895.1 of Pseudopodoces humilis. NCBI lineage: Eukaryota > Metazoa > Chordata > Aves > Passeriformes > Paridae > Pseudopodoces > Pseudopodoces humilis. The sequence goes on along the minus strand of NC_142205.1, from coordinate 67,584,498 downwards.
ATTAGACTCAAGACAAAAACTGGCTTAAAATGGTAGTGCTCACAGCTTTTTACATAACCAGGACAAGCAAGTCTGATTTATAATGGAGTATAGAAAACACAAACTTTGTGGAACCGAAAAAATGGTGTTAAATACTAACAAACTTATTTTGTCTTAATACACTCTTACCAAAGTATTCCAAGGCTGGACTATAACTAGTTTTCTCCTGCTGAATTCCCTAACATTTCCCAGAACTCACTGAAAAGACTGGGAATGACATATCCATTTGTACACTATGTCTTAGATTATCCTTCTTCCTGTTTGTGTGGGCGTGTGCTGGCATCTGTGTGAATGTAGTACTCTTTGAACTCATGATCTGGAAAGCTGGCACTCTAAATGCACTTTTACTTTCATTTCGGCAGCCTGAGATTTACTTCTGAAAACCAAGTATCTTCAATACTCTATGTTTGCTGATTTGTTTTTTAATTGGAGTTGGATGCCAAAAATAATGTGTGTACATGGCACGAAATAAACTTGTTTAGATCCTGTGAGGTTCTGCAGCTTGGCTGAATTGTTAGACAAAGTCAGCCTTACTTTATACATTTTGTGATATCCTTTCCTGTGGTAATCTGTTCTTTGTACTCTTTGCATATCACCGAAATAATTCCTATAAATTCTGCCCTTTTTTCAGCATAACAGAAGAGAAAAACTTGAGAACAGAACCTCTATTTCTTGATATGAACTGTTGATCATAGCAATCAGCATGTTGAGCAGAACCACCACCATTGTGACATTGTAAATGCCATAAAGAACATAACCAATGTTCTCAATGAATTTGTGATCGTATTTGAGGACAACAGAGGTTACTTCAGACAAGCCAAATATCGACCAAAATAAGGTCTTGAAACTTTCTTCCACTCTGTAGGGAAAAAAAGGAAGGTAATATTAGTAACTACACAAAGAAATATCTAAGTTGTGTTTACAGTCACTGATAAACAACCTCAATTTATTTGTCTGCGAATCAGAGCACTGATCAAAACAACTAACATGCAAGGAAGCATTTTTCACAGCACTTTCTACTTCTCCTCTGTGCTCCACCTATCCATCACAGCTAATAGAGCTGTAACAATACATGCAGAACAACATGAACTAGAAAGGTATTTTATATCAAGTAATATTCTCTTCCAATTGGTTGCCCACCAAGAAGTCTGGGTGATTGAAATATATACAGGTGAAATTATTTCAGGCTGAAAGGAAAGCTTCCATTATACAAACAGGGAACAATTGGTCTTTTGTGTTCTGCTTTCTGTGGTCTTCACTTTTATTTTAATGCTAAGAGAGAGCACACAATATCCCAGAGACTTTGTTATCTTAATGAAAAACCTGAACGTTTTGATTGGCTTTTTACTTACAATGAAACCTCATACTTACGTTGTAAAGGCCGGGTTTAGTTTAGCTCCAAGGTAGTAGGAGTACAGTATGAACATTCCAATCATAAATGCAAGAAAAACCATAATAAAAAGGACCATAAACTTGAAGATGTCCTTAACAGTCCTTCCAAGTGAGATCTGCAAGGGCCCAAAACTCTCATTTGCAGGCAGGATATATGCGATCCGAGAAAAGCTGAGAACAACAGCAATTGCATAAAGGCCTTCAGATATTATCTGAGGATCAGATGGGAGCCATTTATCTCTAGCTGGAAAATATGAAATACAGGGGTTACTCATTTATCACAATCTTGAGGAAGAAATCTTGATAGGATTTTTCCAGTAATGTGTCTGAATTTAGTTGAGACAAATATTTGAAGAGTCTAATAGTTGCTGCTCTATTCCTATTTCATTTAAGTAACAAATTATGAATACGAGTAACCTTCTGTTAGAAGAAAAGTAACTTGAAGAAACATGAAATTTTCTTCTGCAGTTTGCATTTTAACTTGAACTAGACAATAACTAATTCCTTACTGCATCTTTTAACATGAGCTATCTTAACAAGCACTACGGTAAAGCTGGGAAATTTATTCCTATTTGGTGTTTTATTGATGGGAAGTGTTGCCTGATGAACAATTTCATTTATTAGCCACACCAAGCTTTTGCTTTTCACAGGATATAACCTAATTCCCATAGTGACCATAAAGATTTTTGCCAATTACCTCAAAATAAATAGGATTGTGGGTTTTAAACACAATGTGGACAGAAACAATTGAGTTATACAGAAATTCATAAATTACTGTGTGAATTCATGCACCATCTTAGCAGAGCAACACTGAACTGAAGTGTATTTCATATCAAAATACCCTGTGTTTCTAAATGTGTATTTACATATGCACAAGTTCAGATTGGCTATATTGCAATTAGGGTAAATAACAAAACCAAGTCTGCTGTTATAATATATTGAAGCCCATCCAACGTCATATACAACGTCAGCAGCCTTTTCTTGTGTTGAAAATACAGATTAATCACACCTTTATTGACAATTTCTGCACTGCAATAAGTATTTAGTATTTTATTCTACTTAAGCAGACCTTAACAGGGCCAGCATCCTTCCTTCAGGAAGAAATGCTGATAGATGTTTATGAACATTAATAACTATGAAAAAACTGAACAAAAAAAAAGGGGGTCAAATTTAGCTCTAGGGTAAAGAGAGGCTTCTAACTGCATCCTTCAAGCTTTCCTATGTTCAAATGTGTTTGTTTTAGAAAAACTAAGCTCACCATAAGTAAAATATTCAATTTCTGGAGGAAGTGTGACCTCAGAGAGGTCGTTCTCCTCAATGTAGTTGTCCACATACTGTTGTGCTTTTGTGGCCTGAAGGAATGCCAGGAGCCTGGCTGTGAAAGCAGCAATGAAAATGGACAGCATCCCGAAATCCAGAACATTCCATAACTGCAAGATGTATTCCCTGGGTCCTTCCAGCCACAGCTCTTTGCATTCTGACCACATCATCCCTGCAACAAGAAATGAAAAAGCACAGCAATGTTTGCCAAACTGTTGTCATTTAAATTCCCTGCATTCTCCCATTTCACGGAAGTGGGTGATACCAGTGGAGCAAAGATTCACTTTTTTGCAGTATCACAGCATCATCATCCCTTTCACTAAGGTTATTCTCTCTTGGTTTCCACGGGGTTGATCAAATAGTAAGGTATTAATTGAGATTAATTAATGGAAATATAGTTCAGACATCACCCCAGAGAGGGCAGAGCAGAGCCTTGACTTTGCAGTGAAAGTACTGTGGGCTAACAACAAACCCTCTGTAACTCCAAAGGAGGGAAAACAAAGCGTGCGGAAAAAAGTTTCTTTCTCTTACTTTCTTACCATTTACATTCCTAAGCCACTTCTGAATCAGAGGGTTTAATTTTTCCACAAGAACACAGGTACCCAACAACACAGATGACCCAATATAAAAAGGGCACAATTATAACACTGTTTTTCCACTTTACAGAATAAGATGCTTTTCAGCATAGAGAGTGGAATGACTATGTGTAATTCTTTTTTCTTATTTAAACTTCTTCTCAGAAATTAATTTATGTGGATTTAATCCAGATCACAGCCTCAACATAACCATGAGATGCAGTCGTTGTGAATCAAGACTTTTTACTTGATTCAAAGAGGCTTCTTAGGGAAAACAAAAACCAAAAAATAACAAAATCACAACCCCACAAACTTTTTCTTGTTTCTCTGGCTGTGTAATTCAAAGGAGCTGCTGCTGCCATCCCAGCCACACTCAGAGCAGCCACACACCGGATTGGAAAATCCCAGTCCTTGCCTTTTGTCAAATAAAGAGTATAAACTGGAACTCCCAAAAGGCAGCATGCAAGTGATACCTCCCTACCCTGACACAGTTTAGGATAATGCAGTGCTTAAACCAGGAGTTACAAATGATTCCAAATCTGTCCTCATACCCTGCTTACCTGCCCTAAGGGTTTAGTGGTTGCCGCACACGGCAGCTGGATCAAAGGTTTAGGACCTGGGCTTCTCTCCTCCCTCTCAGAGTTTCTATTTGCAGGAAAACAGGAAGATGAAGGGGCAATATACCTACCAAGAACCCACACCATGATCAGCATTTCTGTCCAGGTGAACTGGGTAGTCTTCACCCTAAAGATCTGCTTGGGGTAATCAGTAACAGTGACATTTGGCAGTGTCGTTATGCCCTCAAATCTGTCTGAAGCGTTGAACACCAGCAGGCCTAGGAAAATAATGAAGGATGCTGCATGTGCCACAAATTTCATAAATGGGCTTCGAAGAATTCTTCCAAGCTGCAAAGGCAGAATGAAAGCATTCACTCAGTTTTGTCAAAGAAACACCAGGCATTCCAGAAGCATAAATGGGCACTCAGAGCTCAGGAGAGCCAGAAACCTCATTCTTAAAGGATATCCTTCCAAGAGCACTCAGCTGTGATGCTTTGCCATTTCAGACAAAAGGCTCCCACAGGGAGCCACACAGAGTTTGTTGTCCTTTTAGTGAGTGCTCATGTTCTTCCACAAACTCTAGATGGCAATGTTTGAGGGGAAACACTCTGAGGAATTGCAAATGTACAACAGCAGTGACCAGGAAGAGTTTGTAAAGCAAGCCCAGGGAAAGATAAATTATTAAAATCTCCAACTCCATCAAAACACTTTCCCTAACAACAAGAGTGTACCATTAACTTTTCTATAACTATAGCTCTAGGAAAAATTAGTTGTTTTCTTATCTCTGGCTACCATATTCCATCCACAGAACACATCTTCAGAGCTCTAAGTGCCAAATAAGTGCATGTGTCTATTAAAACTAACCACTGTTCCACAAAACGGACTAAGAAAAATAGAATCAAAAATATTAGTGATTTTTAAAATAAATTCAGCAGGTTTAATTCACATCTGCACCTGGTAAAAGAACAAAACAGCAGCAGTAGGGGCAGTCTGTCTGCAACAGAAGAGGGGACCAGGTGCTTCCAGAAGACCACAAGAGCTTTCTTATTTCAAGGAATTGTTTTCCTTGAAATTTGGGTCAGCTACTATGAACTAAGCAAACCAGCACACATTAAACTGTATTTACTACCTGGGCAAACAATCTCATGTTCCCTTCCTGCTCCTGACCTTTAAAAAGCGTTTTGTAATTGCAATATCCAACAACTGACCTGACTGTATAGCGCTTTTATTTGACATGAGCACTGAGGAAAAACGTCAGACGTTTCTGCTACTGGGAATTAGAGCTCAAGGACAAATGTCACTTTTCCATGTTAGACACCAGCTAAAAATATATTAATATGTTCCTATTATATGGAGCTGTGAGGAATAGATTTACTAAAGATATTAATGGAAAGTGACATTTCAGAGGATAATGAGTGTAACAATTACACTATTTTCATAAAGGTTTATCTTTCAAGTAAATAAATATTTAACCCAGAGAAAAGATCAAGTTCCCTTCAAATATGTAGATGAGAAAAACCTTATCCTCTTTGAGGTGAACTAAAAGAATGAAATATAAAAGAAACTCACATTTCTTTGCTTTACATATGCTAAGGAAATAAAATTGAAAGACCACATTCAGCACAGGAATAAATGGACTTAAAATTTTTTAAAATGTTAATGCAACAGAAAAATCTTCCAATCATCTGATTTACCAAAGATCTACCAGTACACCTGATTTGCAAACAATTCATGTGCTACAGACCATCAGGATTTCAAAGAAACTGCTGTTCCTTTCCTTCTGAGACCAGCAGGAAAGGTGGGAGCACTCTTACACTTTCACATATTTTTAAAAAGGTAAGAGTTTACAGCTATGCTCTTTTACAAATATGCCCCACAACGTGGTCGGAATGATGCATTTAATTTAATTTCTGCTCTATGGTTCAGCTGGCAAACAGACCTCCTAGGGCTGGTATAACAAATATTTTACTTAAGATTAAGTTCTGCATCAGTAAAGTCAACAGATGTTCTGCTAATGGTTTATATGGGAACAGCATGAGACCTTAGGATGCCACCAGAGGAGACTTAATAAAGAATCTGAGTGGTGACTTTCAGAAAATCCATGTTAGTAATGCAAAGAAATGACACAGCAGAGACAGTGAGGTGAGCACAACCTAGGGAAATTTAAAAAAGAAAAAAAGCTCTCAGAGAAGGTTATTTTTCTTTCCTTCAGCTTAATGCTAATTTATGTTCACACTTCATCATTGTGGTCCCTATTTACAGTGCAAATAACAAGAAAACCCTTAGCATCCTTTGGCTCAAGGTTAGAGATGGCTAAAAATATCATTAATTAGTTAAAATTTGGAAGCAGCAGAAATTGCATGTTGACTGCCAGAAAAGGAAAAGCAGCCCCGAGAACAGCACAAGACACATAATTTATAAAATTCAGTACCCTGCTACATGGTGCAATCCAATAACCAATGGCTAGAAAGGGAAGGCCCAATGCCACAACCAGCACCACCAGACACTTGATAGCTATGGTCTGCTCCCGTAATCCTGAGAGATTTTCATACCAGATTGTCAGTAGCTGTTGCTGACAGTTTGGATGGGCCACAAACTGCAAAGAAAAAGAAAGAAAAACCAAGACATGCTGTCATTAATAGTAAGTGTTACATGACTGCTACAGGTCTAAACTAACACGAGATATTTAAGAACCATGGGTTTTTTCTCATTTCCTTTAAAACAAAGGTTAATAAATATAAAAGAAAATGCCACACATCACAAGAGCATGTGGGGCATCAGTTAAGCACAAGGGTGAGCAGCCTGGTTTTCACAGGTGTTCACAGGCCAGGTGTTTCTCAAAAAAAGAGTTTGAAAACAAATCTGATAACTGATAATTTGTGTTGGGTTAGGAGTGAGATTCGGTATCTGTTGGATATACACCAGAAAAAAGAATTAAAATACTGTAAACCTTGGATACCATTTTATTATTCCTTGTACTCTGCAGAGATCATTATGTACTACATACACTGTTGTTTGCCAGGTCTTGCTTGCAAAACTCTATTAATATTCCAAATCTCATTAAAAACTGCATAGAGTAGTACAACAGGACAGACTTCTTGAAGAAAATCAAATTAAATCATTGGCAATGAAAACAGGGAACTGTAAACCTCTCAAGAAGAGCAATCTAAAACTGGTGCATGAACTTTAAAAAGGGAGACAATCTTCATACTATAACCTACTTTGCTGTAAAATTGAAGTCCCTAAGCATTCTGGTGTGTGTTGCATTAAGCAGTTATTTCACATATTAATGCAGCTGGTACATAAAGTGGAGTGGCCAAGAGAAATAAATAAAGAGATTGTAAAAAAAGTCCTTTAACAAATTAATGTCGACTCAAACTGCTTCTGTTCTTTTTATTAGGCTGTCACCTTTGAAGCTTATGCACCATAAAAACTGCCAGCCTGGCCCATTTGAGGAGAAGAGATCGGGTTTTTGTGTGTTTGTGCATTCTGACATATGCCCCCAGCCTCTTCTTTTGCTAAGATAAATTTCATTGTCAACTCAGGACATCAAAGGGACAAATCCCACAGCAGATTAACTGTGGACAAAGGCAGGAAAGTAAATAATTATTTCAAATTACAAAAAGACATTTTTAAAATCAGGCTTAAAACTGTAGGGAAGAGGAGGGAAGAAACACCCACATCATTTCTTCTGTTACCACAGGGAATGGGAAGAAACAGTAAAGGAGCTTTAAGGAAATTTACCCAGGGCTGGAATCAGCCCATGGGCCCTGTGGCACTTCACCCAGAGCTCTGTGCTGGTTTATTCTCCTGATCTATCAACATTTTGATCTGACACTAAGAGGAGATCTGCTATAATTTACAAAAAAAGAAAAAAAAAGAAAAAAAAAAGGAGATTTAGTGAATAAGATGCCAAGGGTTATGGGCAAGTTCTTCTCTGGCAGTGAGTCTAAAGGCTCTTGAGAGGATCTTAGCAACTTATTTAACTGTTGGCAGCTGCACAATGTGCACCACTTCCAAGCCCTTGGAGCAAGTTGTGTCACTTCTCATCCATAAAAGCTCTGAAATTCATCCCTCCTCTCTCAGTCTTTACTGAAATACTCAAACTTGTGATTATGTTGGTTTTATTTTCAGCAACTTTAAACTGTGCCCACCCCTGTTGTGTGTGTGTCTGTATTACCTGTATTTGCCTGCAGCTTCATTTCCTCCAAGGACAGTCGGTTCACACCACATTCTAGCTACTGCTCACATCATCCTACAGCCTTGTTCTTCCTGCTTTTCTCCTCTCACTCTATTTTCCATGCAGTTTCTCACTGTTCATTACATATGCTGAACTCATTATCACATGTATCTAATACTTTCAGCTCCAAGCAGAACACCAGTGAACAAAAATGATGCATGAGAACAGTATCTGGTCACTAAAAGAAAAAATATCCCAATTTTAATGTAGCTGCTTTTCCAAGCATAATTGACAGTAACACTTCTGATGTTTTCAGTTTCATGACCGTGAACCAAGTCATCAGTATGTAAATATTTTTCTGTATGACTCAGACTGATTATGTTATTTATTTCCACCATCAAAATAGCTGGGTTTAGATGGAGCAAGAACAAATCCTGGCACACTCTGATAAACTAAGACACAAAATACAAAGAGAGTTTTGCATCTTCTTTCTTATCTATCAGTTTAACATTTCAGGGTTTGAAAATTAACTCCTGTGATTTTATTCTAGCTCTTATTGACTTCACTTGGAAATTCCATCCTGATTTTTGTCTCAGCAAGAACTGCAGATTAGTTGGGCCAGTGTCAGCTCTTCTCTGGAATTTTGTTGGCCATCTGAAGACAGAGTTGAGACACAAAACTAAAAGCATGACTACAGAACTAATTCAGTATACAGAGCAAGACTAATTTGCTTTCTTTTTCTTTTTTTTTCCTCCCTTAATTCCCTTAGTCCTTCTCTATTGGGGCTGCAGTTTCAGTCTGAACCTTAGCTTCAAAATCACATCCTGTTTAAAAGATGGGCTCCACTTCAGTGCTGTACCTAGGGCATTAAGTGCAAGAGTTTCATTACTAATAGAATTAAAAACTCCCCTTCCCTAGCAGTGAAGTTCTGAGCACATTTGCTACTTGTCATATGTTTTTTCCTGCTTCTCCTCCCTATGGACAGGACATAGGCTCATTAACTATTTCATGGACCTGCTGCTCTGTTTGGCTACACTGCTGGTAACAGGGAAGTGACCTGGATGGACCTGACCTGGAAGCACAGCTAGAAACACAGAAAGTTAAGGAAACAGGCCACATCCTTGTCTGCTTCCTATGGTGAGAGTTGCAAAAATCCCATGTGGAGTTCCCACATCTGAATCTGTTCCAGTCAGGATTTCACTAGAATCAGTCACAGCTCTGACAGAGCAAATCCCAGCATTAAAGGACCACCACGACAGAGGCATTTCCATCCTTGCCATGCCCTGTGTAACGGCCGCTTCCAGGGAGCTGCACTTGTATGAATATGGTAACAACTGTGCACCAGCTGTTTCCTCCCACTAAGATCATTCCTCTTGTAGGTTCTGAACTGTATTTGTCATGAACTGCAGCCAGCACTCCGAGTTTCTCTCTTGTAAGAGAAGAGAACAAGTTTGCTATGAGAAATTTTATCTTTTTTTTTTTACTCTTTAGATTTCTGTTATTCTTAACAGATCTGTGTGGCCCTTTGCTCAGCAGTGAATTTCATCAGTGACAACAAACTCATAAAAGAAAACCACAGCCTTCAGCGTGAAAGCTGAGACATGAGCCTCAACAAACTTTTGGTACACATTAAACTGCAATTGCATAAGGAATGTATATATTTAGACACTACAGCACACTTATGCACTTTGGTTTTTTTTTTCCCTGTTCCAGTCTTTCAAATTAATTTAATGCTTGTATATATATATTTACCTTGATTTTTGGTAATGAATATGCACTTATCTGCTGTAGACCAATTCTACACTGGAAATGATGATTTGCTGCTTGGGATCTGTGTTTACAATTTTTGTCATCAATCTTTTGGTCATAAACACCAGCAATCCCCAGTTGTTCTGGTAGAGTCCTTACAGTTCATTTTATATGGCAGATTGGCTCAAGAGGTGGCCACGGAACACAGGGTTATTTATTCTGAGAGACACAAGGCTTCTTGTGGATATGATGAAACTATAATGGCTGTAAGGAATGGAAGTGATACTAATCACGTAAATAGGTAGCTGTAAATAATACATAGGCACTGCTGTATTTCCTGGCTCCTCTCACAACAGGACACAGTATTAACTATTTTCTGTGCTAGTCTAATGTGGGATCTTGAGGAGAACAACATAGCAATCCAATAAAAACTACAGTGAAAGGGTATGTATTTATGTCAAATATGTGATGCACAGCTCCATTTTTCAACACATAACACGAATTCACAAAATACAAATTACTTTGAGATAGGCATCTACTGAAAACACTTGCCAAAAACACAGGTACAAAGGTGAAGAACTGAAATGAATTGATCAAGCAGCCACAGACATATTGCATGCATTTCCAGGGCTGAGTTTTAAAATATTTTTTAAAGGAACAAACACGGTTAATCACGTGGAATTTCCCACTACGACACACAGTCGCAGATGAGCTATGTATGGGTTGAAACCAACCCTTTCACCAACACAGCCTTCTCTTTGGATTAGGTATTATTGAATTGACTAACACAGCCTGAGTGCCACTGAGTGAAAAACTGGCTCTACTGAAATACCTTTTGGGTTAATCAGGAGAAGGATCTGACCAACTGTGCAAAGCCTGGCTAGCGCACCTCATTTATGTCATTACAGTCTCCTGCCACTTCTCAGCGGTGGGAAGTAGATTAAACTGAACTCCTTCATTACAGTCCCCTTCTGCCTTGTGAGAGTCTTGATTACTCACACCATGTCTCAGTTGTGCCTCTGACCACGGGTTCACAGCACCTGCAGAAGGAGGAGGTGGCACTGCCCTCCTGCCACAGTGTCTGAGAGCTGCGAGGAGTTACCTTTTTGACTTCGTACTTAATGGCCAGCTTCACGCGGCTCAGGGACGCTCGGTGCCTCTGCGCTTCCACCGGCTCCGCGTTCAGATCCCCGTTCAGAATGGCCTCCACCTCTTCAGAGTCCCGGCACAGATCCAGGACACCAACCACGAAGTCCTTGCACTGCATGGACAGCTTGCGATAGTCATTCTGCAACAAGAGGGGGACAGAAAACGGCCCGTGACAAACGCGCTTCGGAGTCAATGGCGAGGAAAAAAGGACCTGTACAAGTTGCTAAAAATGAAGAGTTTGATTTTTACTGTGTCAGGTTTGGAGTGTATCAGATATTAGAGAATTTCTGTATAAACTATTTGTTCTCTGACACAAGGTGAACACCTAACAGCAGCTGTTTGACAAAGCATGGGAACAGGAGTGTGATGAAAATAACCTGGATGGGCCACAAAGGGCAGCTGAAAATATAAGAATTTATATTCTTATATATTCTTATTCTTAAAGCAGGACCAGGACTATGAAAAAAGTAACCTCACTCTAAAACTTTGCTGACAACTAATGAAATAATTGTCTCTGAGGCTACAAAATCCTTTTAGCTCTTTCTACACTGCTAAAGCAACTGAGTACTCATTGCTCTGATGTACACCAGGTCCATTTTCCCCTCTTTCCTTTTCCACCCTCTGCTTCCCCACCTTCCCTTGGAATTTCTCACACCCAACAATTGGTACAGTGGGTTACAAAGTAACTGCACGGAGTAACTGCAGGACAAACTTGGACCCCAAGTTTGTGGGCAAAATACCCCAAATTTCCTATAAGAGTGCTCTGGAAAGAACAGGAGAATTCATCTTCCATACCTGTTCAGTCTTTCCTAGGACTACCATATATGTCAACATCAAATATTTGCCTCTCTCTAATCTCCTTCCTCTTCTGGCAAAACATTAGTGGCTACATTTCAGAATGTTTAGTTAACTTTGCAAAGCATGCATGTCTGAAATTTTGCTTGTACTTTTGTTTATACTTATAAATGTCTCCCACCACCTCGGTGACATTACCTATAAACTCTCACCTTGATCTCTGCTTCAGCAGAAATCTCAGTCATCAATTTTGTGTCCATGTCCTCTCAGGCAGATTTCTAGAAATTCCATATCTGAGATGCGAGGTTTCCTCATGTGAGGTTACAGCTGGAGGAGGAAACCTGACTGAATCTGCCAATTTTACCTTCAGTGCTCAACTAGAAACAGCACAGCCACCTTTTTAAATTATTCCATAGCTTTTCTTCAGTTTTGGTTTTCTTTTTCCTCCACCAGCCACAAAAACACTATTTTGAGCCCTCTGCCTCTCCATTTTTTTGTGTTTTACTGTTAAATTCCAGACACTGCCTTTTCAAAATCACTTTTTGAGGGTGCAGATTTTCTCTTCGAGGTACCTGTCTTCTCAAAAATGTTTCCTTACTGCTTCTGCCCTCAAAATTTTCTCACTTAATCCCTCTTTTTTTCTGACACCTTCACTTTTTCCTCCTTCCCTAAGTAATTTACCTCCTTGTACTGGTAGTTTTGCTAAATTTTCAACTTAGAAGCTATATAATGGGGCAGAGAAACTAACGTGCTCTCAGTAGTTTCAAATTATTTTGGGAAATGATGGGAAAAGAGGATGCATAGGGTAAGTGCAAGAATCAGCCACCAATCCCATAGGTCAGATTCAGATATGAATCAAAATGAAATGCTACTGGAGACAAATAAATACTCCTAGAAGTCGTGTTATTACACAAGACTAACATCCCTGATACAGACTTGGAAACAACCAGCCCTAATCATAGACCTTAAACAGGATCCTGTTATTTCCTTTGGTCACAGAGGACAAATTAATTCAGTTGCCAGTGAAGCAACAGGATGTAAGGTTATTTTAGATTTGTTTTTGGTAGCCAAGGAGAACATGACAGAAGAACCAGTTATAAAAATAATACTGGGATGTGTAAATTCAGTGAAGGGATAAGCAAACTTATATATTTAGACTTTAGATTTAGGACTTTGAAAAAGGCTAAGTCTCATTAAAAAGTTAATCAAGGGAGTGATTAACATTGCTAGCATGGAGGTCTGGATGCAGATACAGCTTTTACACAAAATGTGATTAGATCCCAGACACTACAAAGATAAAAAGCTTGCAAAAGGACACTCCAGGATGGTGGCTAGAAAATAGCAGCAGTCAAAAATAAAAAAAAAACAAAAACAAGGAGGAACAGTCTTTCATGACAGCCTACTCAAGAAAGAGCTTCATCACAGAGGCCAAAACTCTAAGTATAAATTGCTAGAACTCAGGTTATGGAGAATATTAAGCAAAGCACCAGGAGGTGACACAATGTAAAAAGAAGATGAGGATTTTATACACTGAAGAAAAAGGAGTGACTGAAGACAATCCAATGAAGCTAAAGGCAATACCATGCCTTCAGTTTATTCAAGTCCTATGTTGTTTATTGTCCTATGTTTGTTCCCACAAAAGAATTCCTAAATCTTGATGAGAACTCAAACACTCTTCCTTAAGCACCCAATTTCAAGCAAGAGTTGCTTGCTTTCACTACAGCTAAAGGAACCATTTACTAAAGGAGCTGGCTGAGCAAAAAAACATGAAAATCATCAGACACAGCTTAACATTAAATCAACAGGAATAAGACTGACAATCAACTTTTCTCTAACACTTTAAAGCAGCTGTAAATCCACTATTCAAAGTGCATGGGAGGACTGCAATGACTGCAGTGATTTCAGTAATAATACACCATAACTAACATTCTTTCTCACCTGAATTTGCAGGCACTTGTAACTTTCCCAAGAAAAATAAGTATTTGTTTTACTATTATTTGTATCTAACCTACAGTCTAAAGTGGTATCTTATTAAGGTTTAATAAAATTTAGTGCAGATGGTTTTGTATCATTCAAGTGCTTTAATGACAAACCAAATTTTGTCTTTGTATGACTGAACATGGCTGTCCAGTTGCAGGGATAGGCTGCAATTACAAAATGTTTTCTCATTCTTTTGCTAATTGTGAAGAAATAGAAGAAGAAAATGTGGATTTCTAATAGTTAGGAAATAACAAGAGTTATTTCCATGCTTTTCATGTTTGCCTACCACAAGAGTTACCCAGATTTCTTCTAACAGCAGTAGAGTAACAGTGGAAACATGAATGACATGTTTCTTCATTGGTAGATACACCACTTACTTATAAAAGTTATGCTTATTGCCAGATAAGATTAACAGTATAATGGATGAGGTTTTATTCTGTCAATTTTAAGGATTAAATACAGCCTGCATTGCTCACAAATGCTGTTATGAGAACTGAAAACCAGCATCTGCATTTTTAATATCCCACTCTGGCTTTGAATCTTACAGCAGGAAAACTTGTCAGATTTCCCTCTTCAGGTCTTTATTTACCTATGTATTAGCAAATCAAATTTACCCCAGTCTATCTGATTGCTTTACCGAATTAAACAGACAAACAGTACCCGATTCTCAAACAACCTTCTACCTCAAGGGTGCTGTGTGAATATCAGAAATTTTAATCTATGGTCCCAGCCATCCAAATCACCTCTGCTCACTCCTGAGAAAATACAGATGAAGCCACCAGAGCCACACTAACAGTTGTACAAACGTATTTGTAAAATCAAAAAATATCAGCCTACACCCTGTGTTTCCCAGGTTCTGCAGCTGACTCCAGCACATACAGGACAACTGATGACGACTGGAGTTGCGAAGCTGCATCTCACAAGCAGTTTCAGAGGACTCTGACACACATCAAAAGCTGGATCTCAGCCTGCCCAAAATTCTGTGTTCTGTTGTCACTCATAACATCAAGCACTGCCTTGTAAATTCACCTGGAGTCTTGACAAAGTGGGTATCAGTCTGTGTGCAAAGAGCACACAAACAGAAAACCTTCAGATGACTGCACACAAGATTTGTAACCACTGCAAAGGAAATTTATACTGAGCAATCACATGCAGTCAAACAAAATGTAGGGATCTGTGGTTCTGCTACAGGAGCCACACTCCTGCAAGCACCCAAGTTCACGAGCAATGCACAACTAATTCAGTCATTATACTGAATCATAAATTTATGTTATTATCTGCTAAATGGCCACCTTGAAATCACATGTACGGTGAGTTTGCACATGTAACTGTATATGCAAATGAAGCACATAATTGTGCTAATGATTATGGATCTGGGCCCTGTCCTTTCAAAAGCTGGGCCTAAACCTAGATCAAGCTTGAACACTCTTTGTTAGTTCAGCTGAGATAACACTATGTAAATTTACTTGGAACACTGACAGATTCTGCTTTTAGATGCACGTCCACATCTTCCGTTGGTTCAGTAGGAGCTTTTAGCAAAACTGGGAACAGGGATTTATCCTATAGAAAGCTTCACTACAACCTTTTTGATCCTTGCCAGAGCAATTTCAGCTGGGACAACTGAGCTTGCTTACACAGGACAGTATTTAGTTGAAAGCTGGTATCAAGAGATAACCACGGGGCTTTTTAGCTACCTTGTCCTCTCTCTTCCTATGGTGACTCCAAAGGAGAGTTCCATCGGCTGCTCTGACTGCCAGAAATCCTCCCTTTCCCTGGGCAGTAACAGCTTTAAAATTCCCAGGGAGGAGGGTGAATATCAATTAACTTCAGTAACCCAACCCTGTCATTCCCCAAGCCAAGCTGCAGTGGCCATGATCTGCTAAAAATAGGAGAGCAGGAAAACATAAAAGTTGGGAAAATTTGTATTGCAGAGTATTTTGTGGTGCTACTGGACAGGAAAAGACAATTCTCCAACTATGGTAATGGTCACTTATTTACATTAAGACAAGATACAGCTCTGGTTTTTACAATTTGGTAGCGTTCTTGACTGAGATCAAACTGAAATTCCTGATGTCATCTGAAATCCTGCAGGCAATCCCTGGAATTAGGAGAGTAGGAGGACTAGGAATACCAAGTAAAGTCAGAGAAATACTGTACTCCCTGCCCTGGCCATCAGAGAATCTAATAGAAGAATGCATAGGAAGAAGACAAGTGGATGCAAAAATCAAAAAGGAGTAAAAGTGTCAAGAAGAAATAAATATAATAGATGAAGGAGAGCAAAAAGGACAAGCAGCAGGCTGAAACAAGGATTTCACAAATGGAAGTAAGAAAGCTTGGAGACGAAAGGAATAGAATGAAATGGTCTTTAGGGCTCCAGTTTCCTCATCTATTTTTATATAATTTTCAGTACTTTAGTTTTGGCTATGTGTCTTGCATCTTCCAAGAAAAAATCAGGGCTCTGTGGTTTCTTTGAATCCTTTCTCCTTACTTCTAAAAAGAAAATAAAACAAAACCCTAAAAATCATTGCAATTAATCAGGTTTTCTTGAGGAACTGACTGTCATGAATGAATGGCCTAAGTCACCTTCCCACATTTCTAATTCACTTGTGCAAACCCTGATTTGTGCATTAGAATTTCTTAGTGTAAATGATAAACAAGAGAGGCAGACTGGATTTTGCATATGCAATGGATCTTAGGTTCAATGTAACAAGCATTTACCAGGGAAGTTGTCCCTCAGGCGTTTTTAAACAGGTTCAACCTATGCTCTTTCTCAGTGGGAAAACCACCCAGAACAGTATTTTTCTGCAGGAGTGCTCTGCATCCTGGAAGCAGAGCATGCACAGGAAACATTGTTGGCCATAATATTCCATAGATACTGAGAATAAATAATGATTTAAACAGATTTGCCCATGTTTTTTGTTGTGAGAGAGATGGAGTATTTTGCCCATTTTTCTCCACCCTGAAACAATTCTGCTCAGTGCTGTGCTACAGATTGAATTTGAGTGGAATACTGGAGCATTTGCAGTGATGATCCTAGAGGAGAGTGCAGCACAAGTCTGCAGGAATGCAAATGCTGGATTAGAAGCCCTCTCCTCTGGGATGTGACAAAGCACACAAGTTATCAGCCAAACACATTCAGATGACACATCTATAGGGAAGAAAGCACTGGAAAGGCAGTTACAGATGGGAGGAACTCCAGGAAAACACTCAGCTCTCCTATCAGGCCTGATAGAAACGGGGAGAAAAAAGCGATGTGACGTCAATGAGGAAAGTAATTATTTCACTGGAATGTTTTGACGTTGATGAGAAGCTGGAATTTCCATGCCAGCAAGGAGTCAGGAACATTTTTTACTGTAGGTGCCAAAACTGAATCATCTGATACACCTGGCAAGGTTAGTAGCCATCTAAGTGCCATCCAAAAATACTGAAATATGTGAAAACAGTCAATTTCTTGGGGTTTTAGGCATCTCAAAATAGCAGGGAATTACCATTTTAAAAACTGAAATAATTTTTTAAAGCTCTGGTTTGAAATGAGAAGCTCAATAAAAAACTTCACCTTTTCTCCTCCAAAATTTCAAGCTACTTTTTTTTTTTCTGATTAAATTTGTATGCATGGTATTAGTACCTGTGAGATAGGAGTCTCCCACGAATTTCTATTTCCACTGTAATTTTTCCATGCAGTTCTAATCATCTACAACCTTGCCTAACAAAAACACAATGCAGCTTGCCCTAATTTAGCTTTTAGTGGCAGGGCACCTTTTCACCCGAGGAAAAAGAGAAATCTGACATTTTCCCCTGAATAAATACATTGAGGAAGTATTCAATTAATTTGCCAAGTTACACAATACACAGCATGGTATGAGCAAGTTCCTTCAGCAAAGAAAGGGGAGGAAGGGTTTAAGCTGAATTTTACACTTCGTCAGTGTGTGTTATAATATATTAATCCTACTCACCACTGAAAAATTATTTTTTGATTCTATTTTAACTCAGCTGAATATGGGCCTATTCTTTATCAGGAGTTTTCTTCCTCTTCTGTTAAATTTCACTTTATTAATTTCTGCCTGTCTTTCTCCAGGTTGTTGTATATTCCTTCTGAGTACTCCACAGGGTAAGCAGTGCTTGCTGCTGTTTGGAGAGGTTAATGCATCTTCTGTCTCTCTCAGATAATTTTTGAAGACCTTCAACAAGCAAGTGGTACCCAACACTGCCCTTGCAGAAGCCCAACAAATTTCCTGTTACACCCAGAGACAATGCTGTGAATATCTCTACTCGCTGAGAGCAATCTGTCATTCCCCAAGCCAAGCTTTTCTCATTACAAGCAGTCTACTGGGGTTGGATATTTTGTGGGGTTTGGCTGCAGGGGGAGAACGGGTGGCTGTTATGGCCCTTTTCAAGGTATCCAACCGAACTGAAAAATCATTAAAAAAAAGCAGTGGGCTACAGTGCTAATGGCTACTAAGCCATTAATTGTCTGAGGAAGAAGCTGAAATATGTAAAGAAGTCAGGGCACTGACATACAAAACCAGATACAGCTGAAAAACAGGTAAGAGGACCAACATCTGTAAACAGTCTAATAGCTGGTTCTGAACACGTACAGAACACATGAAAGGTGCAGCCAAAAAAATCCACATTGGGTATTCATAACAATTTGGAGACATCAGTCAAAATCAGTACAAATTAAAAATTAGAAGGTCAGTGCTGCAGTATCCTCAAGAAAATCAAAATGTTTCTGCTTTTTGCACTTACGTTACGCAGCATTTGTAACTAAGAACAATCCTTGTGTGCCGCAGCAAACAGAATCATTTTCCATCTGCTGCAAGGTTATCAGAAAGCATGCTTTTTCCAGTTTCCAATTTTACCAATTTTCTCCAAACACAGCAGGTGCAAAAGCAATTTCATTTCATTAAAAATTCCTTTTAAAGGCTTATGTATCAAGAATAAAAGAGACAAGAAGATGAGAGTACTTGTAATTGAAAAAGTAAAAGCACAGGGAATTATTTCAGCATCTAAGGACAACGTGAAGTAGCAGCAACTTTAAAAAAACAACAAAGACAGAGAAACAGAAAAACAGCATTACCTTGAATTCTTTCTCGATGTTGGCCAACTTGGCAAGTTCATTGCTGAGTTCTAGAGCAGTGAGCACTGGATCTTCACTGGACAGGGACAGATAAGCTGGACTGGCCAGTCCTTTGTACGCATTTATTCTTGACCTAGAGTGACTGAAAGAATCATGTTTTTGCTTCTCTGTGCAGTCATTACATTTGCAGAAATAATCATGAGGTCTTTCTATCCTTGCTCCTTTCATCAACAGCATGTGCACGACTTCGTATTTTTGGCAGTGGGCAGCTAAAATTATGGGAGTGATGTCTGGAGAAAAGCGGGTACCGTCTTCGTCATAGGAATAAAAATCATCATCCTGGAGCTCCTGCTCACAAGGGCTCAGAGTCAGTCGCTTGTTTACTGAAAACCCAGGATGATTCAAAATTGCTTCCACTATCCTAATGTAACCCTTGCTGATTGCGAGCAGCAGGGCATCTCCAATCCGTGCCAAGTTCTCTTTTTTTAACAGAAGTTCTGTCACTTCCAAATGTTCATTCCCCACAGCAAGCTGCAAGGCGTTTTGGCCCATGTAGTCAACGCAGTTGACATTCAGTGTCTTTGACTCCTCCAGCATTTTGCGCACCACGGGGATGTTCCCGTACTCGGCAGCATCCAGGAATCGCTCCTCCTCGGCCGTCAAGCTGGTGCCCCTGTTGTTGAACATGAAGGCCGGGCCCCTAATGGCCTGTCGCCTTCCCTTCTCCCTCATCATGGTCATACGCCTTAGGGATGGGCTCTCTTCTATGTACCTAAGGAGAAAACAAGGAAAAGGTAACAAATTTGCACTCTGGGAGGAATTTATAACTTCCCTTGTCCTTTGCCCGTTTACTGACTAGCAGTATCCTGTACTGGGATCGCTCTTGCTTGTCTGCAATCTGAAGGCACTCACAGGCTCAATGCCTCGGGCCATTGCTGCTCTCTTAGCATGGTCAAGATTCATGAACATTTTTCATTTCTTTTAGGATGTTGCTCCTCTTGAAAAATCCCTCCCAGCTCACTTAGCACATATAAAAAATGAAAACACATCTACTATACTGCTTTCAGTAGTAATTAATGTTATCCATCACAGGCATTCAAGCTGGTGGTATAAGTAAGGCAATACTTAATGCTTACCATAAAAGTGAGGTGAAAAAACACATTTTCTTCAGGATGTCTTGCCAAGCAACACATGATGAAGCCTGATCATGGCTTCTTGTGTTACTACGAGAAACGTTAAACCTGGAAGCTTCTGCTCACAAGCCACTTTGGTCAAATCACAAATTTTTGGAAAACAATAATATATACACATTCAGCAGACTTTCTGCAACTGAACTGCCCACAGGTTCCACACACCAGGAGTCATCCAGTACAGACTGGGATCAGCTCTCACTCCAGTGGACTCCTGCAGTGCTGTGGATTGTGTTGGGCCTGTTTCTACATCACCCATTTCAGGAGCTGAGAGGGTCTGCATATACATTCTTGTGCAGTAATCAAAAAAATGGGAAAGTCAAAGAGTTATGAAAATTGGGATAACTGCTACACTAGAAAGAGGAAAGCTATAGGAAAGTGAGGTTTTTAAAGGAAAATGAGAACAAGGAAATCTGTGAATTCTCCACAGAAGCCAGTTGCAAAAGAAGAGGGAGGAAAGAGAAGGGTGAAAAGAATGGGTGAGCAAGCCAATTTGACAAACATAGAAACTGGAATTCTGAACCAGTGAAGGTACTGGCTGAGTGAACAGGAAGATTGGATGCTGAGCTGGATCTAGCAAGGCAAGGAAACAAGAGAGGGACAGGGAGGTTCAGAGAAGTAAGACTGGATAGAAATTGCAAAGAAAAGGGACCTAGGATGAGAGGCTGAGGAGCAGACAAAGCCTAGCTGGGGAAAACAGCAGCAGGAGACAACTGCCTGGCAAGGTCAAACAACAGAATGGATGGGATCAGGCTAAAGTGGTCATAGCTGGGGGAAGAACAGAAGCATTTGTGCCTGCCAGAGCAGAGGCCAAGAGCCTGAAAACATACTCAGGAACCCTAACCTTCCTTCACCACCATCTGCACATAAACATGAAACCAGTCAGCAATCTCCCTTGCCTTTTCTAGTCCAGCTCAATCGTGAGGAAGGCAGCCTCCAGCTGCTATCAGTTAATCCAGTAGCTCAAGGGATAGAGATTGCTTGAGATGATTTGATGGGCATGGAGACACCAAGTGCTGCTGATAAACAATATGACTTAATGGAGGGTGGTGTGCTTTGAATACATATAACACACACTCTATATGTATATACACACACACACTACATACAGATAAAGAAATCTTTTAAGTTCCACATTTCTTTCTTAGGTCCTACGTGCCTCTGTTCCTCATCTTGCTGGCTTTCAACTTACAGGAGCATTGTGAAAATTAATTTTTTTCACTTTGCTGAAAAACTCAGACACAGGAGTAAAAAGCCAGACAGAAAAACTGAAGAGGAAATTAATCCTTCTACCCTCAGTGCATTAGAAGAGATGTGAGTCCATGTAATGAATGCCAAGGGCAAACCAAAATATTAAACAGCCCTTTTGGAGCAAACCCTGTCAGTCTGCAAAAAGGACAGAACCAAGAGAAAAATGCCACACGTACTTCCTGGGCACGCAAGGGCTCTGCATTGAAGTGGGCACAGTAGCATTTGCGCAGGCAGCTTTGAAAGGTAAATAAATCCAAACTGATGCAGGTTCAAATCCACAGGCAGAGAAACAGCCCCCTAAGTGCTGGTGGGGGTGGTTTTTTGTGGGTGTGATCTTCCAGCGATGATCTTTGCTCTGTTGACACCGCACAAAATACACCTGCTGCCATCACTGGATGCAGCACTGCCAGCCCTAGGAGCAGAACTAATTCCATTCAGGTTGTAAGGATAGGCCTGCCCTTCCAGCTATCTACATCAAAATGTAAAATCTTAATCACTTTATCAGACACCCACAAACATCCTAAAACCCAGTCCAAGCCCTGAGCATTTCAGTGAACACAAACAGGCAGTTCAGATGCACATCAAGCAAAGAGACTGGGAAACTGATTAGCAAGGGCAGGACTCTCCTGAGATGAAGCATTTGATCTTTGTACCTTTTTATCTGTGGCTGGCATTTCTGGACTACCTGAAATAGCCTGAGTGGCACCACAGTATAAGCAATGCTAACTACAATTCACTTTTTGAAAGATGTGGCAAAACTGCTCTGGCAAACATGACATGATCCATTCTTTCATTTTTATTTTTTTTTTCTTCACTTCCGTAACACTTCCTTTAATCTATAAAAAAGGCTGCATAACAGAGAGCATTTGTAACTCTGTTAAACACAGAATTGATTTAATGTCTCAAACCTCAGGCATATTTCCTACTTAGGAGAACTCAGAAATAAAGACTTGAGCCCAGAGTGCACATTGTGAACAGCCACAGTGCGCTGCTGTCTTATACCCCAACAAAATCAGAAGCAAAACCAGATACTTTGTCTTCTCATAGTTTCTTTTTAAACAAGATCTTATTGTCCTTTATGCTGTTACGCTTCCACTCTTCCTCCACATCCAAAATCACACGAGTACAGAAATGTAGTGTTTACTGTAATGTTATGAAGAAAAAAATTAAAGCTATTAAAAATGTAACAAAGAAAAAACCAAACTGATTCATGCTGACTTCTTGCTTTAAGAAGACTCTAAACTGCCACTTTGAATCTCATTTATCTTCTATGAAATACACAATACATTTGTCCTTATATATTCCATTTAGTTTTTCAGCATATTTTGAAATATGACATTTATTTTGTGATCACTGAGGAGATTCACCTGACTTCTGCAGAGAGACATAATGTATAGCATGTACATCATATATATACACACACACACATACACATCATATCCTTTCAAAATGTCCTTTCAAGAGTGGCTTCTTAATAAAGAAGACATCCTTAACTGTAAACCTTGTGACCGAAATGATGTATCTGAAGTGACCTTCTCAAAATAAAGATGCATGATGCTTGGTATTTTCATGACTCAAATATTGTCAAGACATCCCCCAAAAAAAATGGAAAGCAAAAAAATCTTCTGCAGCACCAAAGGGCCATGAGGCTTTTGTGTTCATCCACACTTCTCTTTTCTTCCACTCTTTCCTCAGCAAATTTGAAAACCCTGAAGCCAGCACAGCTGTGGCCAGAGTAATGCATGCAACAGTCAGGTACAAGGTCTCCTGTTCCATTTTCTGCTTTCCTTTTCTTACATCTAATAGTTTTAGCTATCCCAAAGTATGAATAAAATGGTTAAAATTTTAGTTTTAAGTTTTTGACCATTTTCAGCATGTTTGATATTGATTATTTGCCATCTGAAATAATCAAACCTGCAAAATCTCAAGTTGCATCTCTCAACATCATTAGACTGGCTTAAAAATATAATTAAAATGGAACCAAGTGTACATTAATTACTTATGTTCTATTTCCAAAGCTTTTAAAGTTCAGATACTCAGCCTTGTCTCAATAAGGTGCTGACACCCTACATTTATAAAAGAGGAAAGGAGAGATGGGAATCATAACACTCCTCTCCCCAACTGTTCCAAATAGTTGAAAGAACACACACACACACAAATATAAAAATACCTGTAGAATGCACAGAAAAACAAACAAACAAACAAACAAACAAAACCACAAAAGAACCAAGTGAGAAAAATGCTCAGTTATTCTGTATTAATTAGTCAGTAGAAAGAAAGAAAGATGGAACTAGAGATCAGTCATGTTAACTAACACCTGTCCCACCACATCTGGACACGTTTCACTTGGCCCTGAGCCTGCAGCAGTTAAGCAGCTGTTTTGAGGAACTGAAAAACTTCAGTGGAAAGAAGGAAGAACTTCAGGGACTGTACCCCAACCTTCAGAATCACTCCTTCATCAGCTCTGCTTTGCAGTAGAACTCCCACACAAGTGAGGCCAAGGCTCCTAAAGGAGCACATCACCTTTCAAGACCTTTACCTAATGATAAGCATCACAAGCTCTCAGATACAGCAGTGTTATGTGCACTCTGAACAATTAATTGGTTCATTACAGACCTGGCAAATAAGACACAAAAAACTATCCTACATTATAACATATTTATGCTCACCTCAAATATTTTCATCTAAAGTGTAGGACGTTCAAATGGGAAATAAAAAATTATTTAAAAACCAAGATTTTCCACTGAACAATCAATGCCCACTTGTCTCCTGTTTTCTGCACACATCACATTTACTGTGACCTTACTTTGCATCATATCCTTGCCTGGTCAGAGTTATTCCTACAAGGAATGTACAAAGCAAGACATTTGAGCAGGACAGCAACTGTAAAGGGCTGGAAAAGGCACAACAATGCCTCTGCTTCTACCGTGGGCTGTTTCAATTACAGATTTCTACTCTGTTACTCTGTCTAACCTTTTTCATGTTCAATCTAGAACTGCAGCAGGAAAGAAATGTGGGATGAAGAGTTGACCTGAGAATTCCTTTTTCCTTATCCCGCTCATTATCTACAGCAATCTAAAAGATTTATAGTCTTGTTTCTAAGTCTACTTTTTAACACTGCATGCAGCATTAGCAATTTTAAAGGAAAGGAGAGTAGCAGGAGAAACAGATCTCATCCTGGGCCTTCCCAGATCCATAGAGCAATTTGTGCTGAAGAACAGGCTGTTACTCTCCCTGAACTATCACATGCAATAAAAGATGGCATCAACAATTTACAAGCAGTTTTCCCCCCTGCTAAACTACAGTACATGAGTGATCCTGATTCCGTTCTAGCCCTGAAAAGGAAATGCAGTCCAGTGGTAACAGACAGATCTGATAAGTACATCATGCCACCAGCGTTTAAAAGCAACAACACTGGAGTCAGCCGAGCAGGAGGTGCAGATTGTGCCTCTTGTTCTGCCAAAAGTCACCTCTGAGGTCCCAGTTTTAAAATTAAAGACTGGTAATGGCCTTCCGAAAGTGTTCAGACATGCACATACCTAAGAGCAGTGCTGTAGCTAGTGACTCCTGAGATCTCTCAAAGTAAGAGATCTCAAGTGTTTTATTTGTTACTGTCACAGAAGAAAAAACAGCTCTTCCATGTGAGGAAGCAGCTCCTGGCTCTGAGCAGGCCCACAAGCAGTGCTGCAGGGGCAGACCCCCATCCTCACTGCCTCTCCCAAAGGAAGGCTCTCCCACCTCTCCAAGCTCTGCTACAGCCATGTGTCAGAATGGGCCACTGGCAAATTTGTTTCTTCACCGCTAAATCCAGTGTCTCCTTCCTGCATGGTTCTTCATGTTCCAAAAAATTTGGGAGTCCCTGCACCAAATCCAAAGTGCATTAAATGAAAGCTTCCTTTTCCCTTCTCTAAGCTACTGCCTGGGCTTTCCAGAAGAGGGAGGCTAATTCAGCTGAACAGCAGAACATAAATCAGGCCAGCTGCAAGATCTGACTGAGGTCTATACCCTCCCACTGGTCTGAAACGACATCATCCATCATCCAAAATGCCCTCGTGTCATCTCACAGAAGTTCTGGCTCCAAACTGGAAAGATTTAGTCCAAAAAAATGGGAAAAAAAAAATTACAGTGAGATATCAGGAGGAGGTGTACGTGCACTTAGAGGATGGAACAAACTCCTGCCCCATAAAACTATGCAGAGCTTTTTCTGACCATTCTCACTAACTCCTCAAAGGAAAATACCAGCCATCTGAATTCCTGTGGGGAAAAAAAGGACTATATACGGATGGCAAGAGGGCATCTATACACGCACAGAACAAGGCAAACAGGAAAGAACCAAGTTAACAGGGCTGTACTAACAAAGAATTTTAAAGCTCCTTTGAAACTTAGTCCTTTCTTTGTGTTCTGTCCCTCCAACCAGGAAACTATACAGTGATGTTCAGAGAGACTCAGGAAGTCAGGTATCTGATGCCTACTCCATTTAATTTACAGGTTTTGTCCACCTTTTTCCCACTGGGGCATATAGTACCCTGTGAAACAAGTATTACATCCAGTCTGCAATCTTAGTGGGAATCCGAGGTTAATTACTTTTTTTTCCCTGCAATATTTGGCACAGGAGGGAGCCAGCTGTACACTGACAGGCACCTTGCACAGGCTGCTGCTTTCAGAGATTTCAAAACCCAGCGATGTCTGCCTTCCTGGGCAAACTACTTCACATCTTCCTGCCTCTTCCCCCTTACACCTTGTGCTGAACATTTAGACTACAAATCCTTCCAGGCAAGGATTCTCACTCTGTGCCTGCTAAAGCCTGACGTGTCAATCTGAGCACATCAGGAGCAAGCTGATGTTCATCTTCACCTCATTAACATGCACAATCATTTTAGGCATTAGCACCAAACACAGATTGTTACTCCAGGAGAAAAATCCCAAGGATGACCAGAAGGCACATAACAGGGAAAATATAATTCTGTGTCTTTTGCCTCTAAGCCACAATACTTCAATACACTCCTGCCACATTAATCCATGTCAGCCCTTTTGTCAGTCCATTGGGCCCACAGATTGCCAGGATACCAAGAATTATCTAACAGGGAGCAATTCCACGAGACAGAGCTCACTCCAGGCTCAAACACCTATAGCTGGGTAAACTAAACTCCAGTTTGATTCCCCCACCGTGGTGTAGAACCCATCTCTTAAACACAGGAATACATCAGCCTTTCTAGAATGACACTTGGGACCCAAAAGCTGAGGACTCATAGCTTACAATTCATTTGAGCCAGCTTCAAATGTCTAAAAATAATGTGTCCAAGTCTCTTTTTATGGCAGATAAAGACAGGCACCTCCAAAAGAGAAGATAAATGACTATACTGCCTTTCCCACTGCTATTTCCTCTCCCACTCCATCATCTACAAGGGAGTCTAGACAAGTAACTCAAGCACAACTAACTTTCTGACAGCTGAAGACATGTGAAAGACCAATTCACTCAAAGTGCAAATTGCCCACAGGGCACAGGGTATCTGTGAAGAATTTCTGCACAGGGATGGTAAACCCCACTTTTATTTGTGGTTATCCCATTCTAAGCACCACCCTAATTATTTCTGTATTTTACAGCTGTCTCTGGGGTGATTTTAATTAAGGCTTCTACAAATGCTGAATATCTTATCTTAAAACTCAGCATTTGCTATCTGGCAATTAAAATATTTAATTAAGAACTAAACGTTGTCCTGAAAATATAAAATAGTCAAGGAATTCTCTGGGGTTAAGTCTACCTAAACTGCAGCGTGTTATAAAAATTAGCAAATAATTCATGGACAACCTACATTTCGCAAGTCAGGGAAAAAAAAGTTAACATCCCTACTAGTAAAATCAAACACATTTATCTTGCAGTAAGTCTAGCTGCATGGGCAGCATCTCTTTATATATCTAGATAGATAAATGTTCATGATTGCACCTTTGAAAATAAAATTTAGGAAGCACATATCCAAACAGGGTAAGGTGCATCTCCAGAACTAAGGCTTTTCCGCACAGGTCTCCTAGATTTATGTGGGGAATTTGGTTTTATCTCAGCATAGATTTAAAAAATATGTAAGGATAAAGCGGATGCATTAACAATACGTTCTCTAAACCTTAGCTGAGCCAATAACTGGGCAATTTCGCGGCAGCTACGCTTGTACTCAGGGGAGAAAAAAAAGGGGGTGGGAGCAGGGGGAAAGGGAAGGGATGGAATCTTCTCTGCCCCGGCACACACCTGTCCCCGCCTGAGGCTGAAGCAGCAAAGCCGAGGGCTGGGGAGGGAGCCCAAGGCAGGCAGGGGCCGGGCGATGCCCTCAGGGCACTTTGTGCGGCGCGGCCGCTCTCGCTCCCTGCCGGGGCCGGCCGGGACGGGGCCGGCGGCGCCCCCGGGCCCCAAACTCGCCGGGAGCCGCATCCCTGCTCCGGGGAAGTTGCCGGGCGGCCCCCTCCGAACATCCCCCCGGGCCCCACTTACATGGTGCTGGCAAAAGGGGGGGGCGGGTAGTATCCGTAGGGCTCCCGGAGGGTTTTGACAGCTCTTTGCGGCGGCGGAGGGGGCTCCGGCCCCCCATTGACGCCTCTCCAGCCGCGGCGCCGGCGCTGCTGCTCCTCTTCCTCTGCCCCCTCCTCCTCCTCCTCCTGCTGCGGGGGGAAGGTCACTCTCCCCTGCTCCTTGCTCTTCCTGCTCTTGCTCGACATGATCAGGGTCCCCTCAGGCGGCGGCGGCTGCCGCTGCTCCCGCTCCCGGCCGGCCTCGTCCGGCAGCGTGTGCGGCGGGGAAGGAGGCAGCAGGAGGAGGAGGGAGACACGAGCCCTGCCCGGCGGGGGACAGAGCACCTGGAGAGGACGAAACCCCTCACCACAAAACCACGAACACCCCGCCGCCCGTCGGGAAGGCGGCGCGATGCGCAGCCCGGCAGCGGGAGCGGGGAAGTGCCGAGGAGGCGAGCAAGAGACACGGCTCCTGGCGGCGGCTCTGCCCCCCGCCTCCTCCTCCTCCTCCTCCTCCTCCTCCTCCTCCTCTGCCTGTCATCATCCCTCGCTAGGACGGCATCGTCACGGAGGCAGCGGGGCCACGGAGAGTGCACCCGCCTCCCGCAGCGGGCGCTCCGGAGAGGAGGGGACGCTCCTGTCCCACCTCCGCCCCCTCACAGCCCGGGAGAGGAGGGGCGTGAGGGGGAGGCAGCGCTACAAATGTCCCTCAGCCGCCCGCCGCTGCCGCCGGCATGAGGTAAATCCTGTTCCCGCCAAGCCGGGCGTGAGGGGAGCCCTCAGGAGGTGCCCGCAAAGCCGGTGCCGAGTCCTGAGGGAGCCCGGGCTCCTCGGCCCCGGTGACAACGTGAGGCGGCGGTCTGCCAGCAGCGAGGTGATTCTCGCCGAAACGGCCCAAAAGCCCGGCCAAATCTGCACAAAGCTCGGCAGGTACTTAGGGAAATATCCAGCCCCACACTGGAAACAGTTGAAGTTGAAATTTTCAGGTAAAAAAGAAGCGCTTTTCACTGACTTACCGAGCGAGCCGAGGTTCCCCAAAGTGCTCCAGATGTCTCTGCCTTAGGCTTGACTACTTTAGTTCTGTGTGGTGCCAAGCTGAAAAATAGTGGGAGGATGCTGAGACGTCCATGGCATGTAATCAGAATTAATTATGCTCTATAGAGCCCAGTCACAGAGATTCCTACTGTACGGAAACTTATTACCTCTTCCATTATTATGAGGTGGGGTTTTTTTTGGTGCATTATTTCACAGGGAAAATGATTTTGTAATAGGAGAGCAACCCCTTTAAAATCAAGGCAGAGCCTGTGTGCTTTTGTATGCAGAACATACAGAACAGTAGAGTTCTGAATCTATAGTACATATGAGTATGTACCGTATAGAGTACATGTGTTAGTTTATATATAATAACGCCATTACTTTGTCTACATGCTGCTGAGATGCCATTTTTCTTTTGCTTTAAAATTTTTTGGAGCAGTATCGGTATCAATTTCCATGAAGCTGCGTTCCAAATCTGCCTTCAGGTGCTGCTGAAATTGAAATTTATGTAAGCTTTCCAGTTACTCCAGAGAAAGTGGACTTTCAATCCACATATCACCACTAAGATGAAATTCTCATTCGTGAGCATCATCAAGTACTCTTAGTGTAAAACACTTACTAGCTCACACTGTTTTCAGTACCATCCCTGGTTTTGCCTTTGTTGTTTTCCGTATGTACAAAGTTTGTCCTTGTAAAGTACAGGAAAAGCCAGCCAAGAGTTTCACAGAGATAGTTTATTTAGCTACAGCTTTGAAGGAAGAATTGGGCTTTGTTTTTGTCAGTTTAATTAACTTACATCTTGAACTGTTTAGGGAAGTGTTTTTTTATGTCTTTCATCACATGCAAAAGCCCTTTGAGCTTCAGTAGAATTATGTGCACAATAGAGCAAATTTTGTTCTCTAAGAAACTAATATACTGTGTAGCTACTGTAACTCTGAAATGCTTGGGGTTATTAATTTAAGACAGTCTAGGTGTCTAACCTAATTATACATCTGTATCAGTGTTATACATTTTAGAGCACAGCCACGCAGCAACCTGTCTACATCAAACCTTGTATTCTTGCAGGGATCCTTTCACTCAAAAAACGGTACTGCCCATATTGTGTTCCTTTTATAAAAAAAAATAAATAAATTCCTCTGTTATTACAGGGGGCTACAGGAATGGGATTTCAATTGCCTTGAGTATTTCCCTTGAGAATAAAACATAAGAGTACAGCTGAAAGTCAATGAGAAATGCTCTTGCCTCACAAATGTATGCTCAGAACAAGGCTTTCACATATCAAGGTTTGTTAGGGTTTTTTGTTGGTTTTTTTTTCAGAAATAGATAGAAAATGGTTTTAATATTGGTTCTTAGTTATAAGGAAGTCTTATTCTTGCTTTCTCCATTTCTGTTCCCATCACTAATTTGAATTGTTCTGTGGGCTGTTTCATGATTTGTGTGTTGTGTAATAGAGATTGGTTTGCTGTTCCTATAATGAAAGGTAATGTCCACTATTTTGTTATCCAGGTCACTGATAGTACCTTGGAATTCATCCTTGGAAGGATGCCTTGGAACATGGACAAGGGTAATGTAAAAAGAATTTACCAAATCCTTTTTTCTCTCTCCCCATACTGTTACAGAGCCACCAAGCTGAAATACATGGATCCTAATATGTGTTTAGATTAAGTGTAATATTCCCCCCTTTGTTTCTTTCCATGAGATCCAACCTAAAACCAGCCAGCATGGCAACAAAAGAATCCATTGCGAATCTCAAATGTACTTTGTATGGTTATAGTGTTAGAAATAAGGCATATTTCTAATTGGAATGTGTAGGGTAATTATCTTGGTCACCATGAAATGATTTATAGAAAATTTACCACAGTTTGAAGTGTCAGGCTGCTACCATTGGAACAGGAATGTGAGAATCCTCATGTGATTAAACTTCAGTTGTCACTGCCTTACCTGACAGTAAGAATTTAATAATCATCGCTGTGCCCTGGTGGTATGGTTGGGACTCTGAAGTGCCAGATTCAGACAAATAAAATGCATGAAGCTGCACTTTTGAAACAGCAGAACGAGTGAGAAATCTAAGAGTACTGAAATTATACCTACAAAATGTTGGTCAGGGCTGAATGTCCCAGAAAAGTTATTTCTGTTCATGGCTCATTTATATGAGGTCATGTAACTGTTTGTTGAAAACATTTATAATTTCATCAATGCCAATGCTCTAAATACTTATTCTTCAAAATATTTCATGTTACCGCAGTTTCAAATTGATGTCAACGTAGCCAAGTTGAAGAAAATGAGGGAGAAAATATGAATAAATTTGAAATAGCAGGCAAAGCAAGGCAGGCAAGCTTGTGCTGGCTGTAGATTCAGCTGGGTAAAGACTTTAGAGTCAAAGGCTGCCAATCCAGTACATTTTGTGAACGCTGACTTGAATTTACAGGGTTTGGAAGTGATGTCATTTTAATCTAGAAAAATGCTTCCTGGAAGTTGCCTAGACAGGAGTGAAATGATGAAAGGAATACTACCCTGAGGACAGAGCAGGAGCAGAAAAGCCCCAAAGAGTTACAGCTAACAGGGAAATAAAACAGGTGTGGTATTTTATTAGTAAAGGTGCTAGATTATTCATAATTTTCTTTTAGAACATGGATTTAATACCATAACTATTTCATATTTGTTTTGGAATTGCAGTCAAAATATAAATCTCTCATTCTTTTTGCCGGATTGACTTGATCAAGATGGGCTGGAATTGGAGTGGGACAGGGTTTTGTTTATATGGATCAATCACTCTCTGGCAGAATTTTTGTGTCCTCCTCAAAATTATGAGATATATACAATTCAGGTTTCAAAATTTCCCTTGGCAGTGTTCTTCAACTGGATCAAGAAATAGTTTTTCTAAATTGAAACAAAGTGTCTCCTAAGAACCCACAGCAACATATTTCCTTGAAATATTGTCAGAAACCTGAGTTCTGTGTTACTCTCTCCCGTTCTTTTTCAGCTTCTTTAAGCTGAATGAATGAAGTAAAAACAGATAGCACAGCTAGCATTTATTATAATAAAATATCAGGAAATATATTCAGGTTCTTGGACTAAACTACCATAGCAGTAAGACCTTGCAGGTCTATGAGGTGCCCAAGTGAGTAGATGTACACTTAAATAAGACTGGGAAAAGTAATGCGGAAAAGATCTTTTAGGGAATTATGACCTGGGGTTATCCTTTACCAGAACTTCTCTGACAGGTACATTAACACTGTTAATTTGAAAATAAATCTAACCTGTTTGTTGAAAATTGTACTGTAGACACTAAGACCTCCTTGTTGAAACCAAGTGGTTTAGATTTAAGAACCAGCAACATGCAAGAAACCTCTAGTAACAATTTCCCTTGTGGAACAACTTCGTATATCACATGCCAAATTATTATTTTCCTGCTTTATTAAAAAAAAAAAATAAAAGGAAGAGTACTTTCCCTCAAGAGACAAAACTGGTTTTCATTTGCTTGAAGTGACAGGTGAAGAGAAGCAGAAAGATAGTCATGGTAATGCTAGAAATAGAATCCAGGTCATGCAGTACATTGAACCCTTCTCTAACGTGTGTGTACTACTTTCACAAAAATTGGGAAGTTGGTGGGAATAGCAACAGTGTAATGAAAGCAAAATTGGCCTTCTTTGCCTCATACTGGGAATTTGCCTACTTGCCAAGAACCCAGTGTTTTCAAGGACATTTAGCTCCTACATCAAGGACTTCTATGAAAGTCTAAACAGGTTAAATCAGCATGAAGGATAAAGAAGGAGTGATGTGATGTCACTGATCTGTAAGCAGATCTCAGCCTCAGAACTAATATTATGGTTTAAGGCTTTTTACATGAGATGAAAAGACACATTCCTGAGACTTGAGCCTGTAATTTCAGGCACCCTGTGCAGCCATTCAGGCCCATGTGAAGTGAGTGGGTACAAAATGCTGTCAAATCACCTACTGCAAACCAGGCCCTCAGAGCTGTGTGTTACAGTGGTATTATGTGGTCTACTTTGTAATATTAGAAGGCTACTGAAATGCCAGTGGTACCATTAGATAGACACTGGCTACATTTTCCAAGAGAAAATGGACAAATACTCTTTCTTTTTTTGGCATTAAGTGGCAACTGTATGTACATTTACGTATTTGCACCTATTGGTTCCTTTTGCCTTAAAGCAAGCCAGGTATGTCTTTAGACAAATCCAATCAATTTTTGAACAAATCCACAGGATCCTGAGACTGTGCCAATTAAGTATTATTCCTCTCTTTTCAGTCCTACTAGTAGAAATTAGAAGTTAGCAGAAGTGCCACTTGGAAAGGGACTGCAGAATCAATTCTCTTGTCTCTGCATTGCCCTGGGGACTGTATGTAGCTTATAACCACTGTAAAGTTTACTTTCCTAAGATTTGCTTATCATTTATATATAAAGGCTGGATTTTGTTTTCCTTAGATTGGTTTTCCTGTCCCTGTGTCAGCCAACACTCCTTCAAAATGTGAACATGAACCTTAGCCTGCAGCTGACTGCTGGGAACCACGTGATAAGTAAATTTATTGTCACAAGCCAACATCTTTAAGAAATCCTTTTTCTTTTTGACAGTGATTCAGATAGGGGCAGGTGGGTGCAATGTGCCCTCCTGTCCCCTTGCTGGTTGATAGCAAAAGTTACTGCATGGATATTTCCAGTGTTTGAACTAATGAGGCTGAGGGTTGCAATGGATGTGTGGAGTGCAGAGTAGCTCTTATTTTAGCAAGTTATCAATGATTTCCATCCTGTGCAAGTAATTAAGTCTGAGTATTTTTGGACACAGTTTGATCTTTCTCTAATTGGGGGATTTGAGTCACTGTGGGGATCAAAACAGGGGAAGCAGGACATAAAAAAAATAATAGCAAGAGGCAAAAAGGTCAAGTGTTGAATTAAAGCAGTTAAAGTGGGTGATTTTTAAACCCAGAAACAAGTAGCTTTTCCACACTGTTTTGTGTTGTAATATATTTTAATTTGTAGGCACATTCTCACTTGTGACTCCTTAGCAGAAAGAACTTTAAACAGTAGCTCACAGGTATGAAAGACAAACCTGAATGACAAGCATGGCTCTCTGAGGAGGAAAAAAATCCTTCATCCAGGTATGCACCATTCTAAGCTCCCTTATCCAGGGTGTCTGGTAGTTTTGACTGAAAGGTCGCCTCATTCTGCCATAGTTCAGAGCCTACTTTCCTTAAATCTCATCGTTGGATAAATACCATCTGGTCCTAACTCCTTGCTGTACCTCAGAGCATTAAACTCCTCTGGCTGGAAGAGGAGTAAATACCACAGTGCCCAGTGTTGATTGAAAATGTAATCTCTCCTCCACGGTCTGCTGTGGAACAGGTGATAACACTCCACCAGCGGTGCTCCCTGTTTGAGTGACAGCAGCTCAGGGGTTGATCCCAAAACGCTGCTTTCCATCCTGCATCAGAGGGATGGGCAGCTACGAGAGGGAGGAGATCAAAGGAAGATGCTGCTAAGCAGGAGGAGGGAGCACATCCTCCTGTGCAGCTCCAGAGTCATTTGGGGACAAGAGGAAAAAAGCCTCATTATCTGGTACAGCAAAAATGTTTCCAGCTCTACCAAATAATTCCTACCCTTGAAATGCTGTTCAGTGCCGAGTGAAGGGCTGAGCACTCTGAGTGTCATCATTCCCAGGGGAGCAGGAGACAATACTGGCAACGGGTGGGTTAGTCTTAAGCCTCCTGGTAATAAATGTCTCCTAAAGAGGCCACATCTCACTTCTCTGAACTAAGACAAACTAAGATCCAGAGACATTCATTAGGAATTAATCAGAATTTATATCAGAGGCATGGTGAAGCCTGAAGTCGGATTAAAGCAGCCACAGGTGCCAACACTCTGCTTTTCCATAGAATAGAACATGTTTAACTCATGGCAAATTCAGGTGTTCTCTGAGGTTGGGGATCCCATAGTCTGTGTTATGAAATGAAAACGAAAATCCTATACATACTTCTGTTGCAGTTTTCCTGCCTTGTATATAAGAAAAGCTAATTTTCATAAAAAGGAGCGAGGAAATACCAACATTTCTAGCAATTGAGAGGTGCTCAATAACAAAAAGAAAAAAAAACAACAAGCAAACGGGATATTTGGAAAAAGTATTCCTGTTACGCTTGCTGGTAACAATCTTGGAAGCAACTGACAGAGAAGATGAGAAAGTGTGGGAGAAGGGAGATATGACATTATTATAAATTATTCCCTGCAGGCAATTTAGAATATATTAAAGATACAAAATCTTCTGCCATGAAAATTAGAATAACTCTTCTGTTGTCAATAACAGATAATGTCCCGTTGAATTAATATGTGTTTTGGGAAGGAAGAGGTTTGTAGAGGTAAAAATATGGGAAAAAACCCTCATCACTCCTGTCTCCCAATGATCCACTCTATGCATGTGCGACCAGGTACTGACACAGAGGTATGGACATCACATTTCTCACTTCACTTTCCAAATTAAGGAAAGCAAAAAAAAAACCTTTAAGGATCTTGTCCATTTTATTGGTTTGTTTGTTTGTTTGTTTTTTTGTGCGTTCAGGTCAATTCTATCAATCCCATTGCAACCACTTTCAGTGAAGTTTGAGATTCATATTTGGCTTTCAGTAGAAACAGTAACCCATGAAAAGCTGGGAGAAATTTTCCTAGGGTTTCAGAGCAGAGCCAAGTCCAGCTGGACTGGTACCTCAGACAAATTAAGGAGAAAAGGTAAAACTCAGGAGACCCTCACATATTGCATTAATTTTTAAGACATTCATGTCCTGGTTTTCAGGAGTAGACTGCAACTACAGCTCCCATTAAAACTTATGAGATCTGAGGTGCTTATTCAGCAGAAGAGCTTCAGTAGAAAGCCAGGTATTTTGTGGTAACATGACAGACAGACACAAGGAAGTGTCTTTCATGCAGAAAGCATTTATACACTTATAATAGAGATATTTCCATCTCCCTCAGTATTCTTCATTATATTACCAGATCTGCTGTGTGGAAACTGCCTGCAACAATGAGGGCTTTGTCTAGGAATCCCACCCCCTCAGCTTCCAGGTTCAGCTAACAGGGATTTCTTTCCAATAGAGAGCTTAAAGAAAATTCATCTGAATAACCAGAGGTGGAGAAAGCCCTGAGAAATTGAAATCCTAAGCATCAAAATTAGTCCGTAAGGGAGAAGCGATACAAATGGTTTCCTTATCAGATGGAACAGCTGTTGACAGAAATATGTGCCTGGCAAGCCAGAGATTTTGGAAAACTGGGAATCTGCACACTGTGGACTTTGATGTGGGAATAGAATTCATCTGACGAGATCCAAAGGTTATTCAAGGGCTTGTTAAAATCAGATGAGTAAATATACATTAAATATACATCCTGTGTGTAAAGCCAGTATGTTGAAAGACTTACAGAAGCATTTAAAAGAAGCATTTAAAAACTTGAATTGTAGCTAAAATTTGGTTCTCAAATTAAAAAAATCCCTTTTACACGTGTCATCAACAACAACAAAAAATAACTAACCAGCAATATTAGATCAAAAAAAGAAAACTTCAAGAGCTTCACACACTTAAACTTCCTAACATAGACATTTGCATTGTAAAAAGGGTAATGTGGAAATTATTGTGAACATGAGCAAAGTTCTAAAAAAGGCCAAAAATGATACTCTGACTTGTCCCCAAACCAGTGAGATACATAGAAAATGATGGAGATATTTTGAGGAGGAGGCAAGAGCTTGTTTTGGCCATCTTTAGAGGTGACATCACCACAGAAAGGAGGTAGATATTGAGAGGGGAGCAAGAATGTGTGTATCAGCATTTTTACCCTTTTCTCCCTGTGACATTCCCACAATTAACACAACACAGCTCATTAGATCCTGAAAGGACTGCTAGGCACTGTCCTGAGCAGTGTCTCCCTGCAGCCCTATTAGATTAGATATGCTGAGCCAATCAAATAATCAGCATCCAGTTTTGTGGAAACCACAAATAAAATCCAGATACAAGGTACAAGGGTGCCCTTCACTTGCAAAAGCTGGAAGATCCCTGTCACATACTGAGATGTTAAACCTGACTGTACATCCCATGAAGAAAAATAAGTAGGAAATTTTGTGTTCCAAGACACACAAACCTCGCTTGTTCCCATGTAAGTTCCCTGCTTATATTTCTTTACTTTTCCCATCCTTCCTCTTTTCCCTCTGCTGCCATCCCCACGCAATGCAGCAATAATTACCAGTAGTTCTTGCTGAGGCATCTGGACTCAGTTCAGCAGCAACAGAATATGATTCAAATGAAGGAAATTCAGTGGAACACTCCTGCAAGGCTCTGATCAGTGCATCCTGTTTGTAGCTGTTCAATAGAAATATCCTCTAATGTCTATCTAAAATCAGAAGTGATTTTTTTTATACTGGCACAAAATTGTGGAGATTTGTGAATACTATTGATTTATTCAGCTGCTGAATCGAAATAGAAATGGGAGAGGTAATGAAAATGAATGTGAGCAGCATCGTGCACAAAAACAATTGACAGTTCAAGAGAAACAGACCCAACCAGAGCATAAACACAGCCTTAAATGTTATTAAAATATTAAAGCGGTACATTGGGTCATTCATGCCATTTGATTACTTTAACATTTGCAACCACATGGGACAAGGACTTGACATGAAGGATGGAGTGGCTTTTGCACAATGGACTATTCAAATTGAAAAATTGGCCAAGTGCATGACGGACAATTTGCCTTCCTTTGAAGCATCTTGCATTTGCCAAGCAGAGGGGACAATATTGGAATTGATGGATCATGGGATTAATGGAGCATGGCAGATCCTATGTTTCTATTAAAACTGACTGGCAGAGGGCATTGTTCCAGACACAAATTTGGGATTAAAAGTAAATGTATATGTTCTTCCAAGCCTTCCCTATATAAAAAAAAATTACAAGGTGCATGATTTCTGTTAAAATTCATTAATTTTATGTAGCTTGATTTTTTGGTGCATCACTCTGATTTACAGATTTATTTATGAGACACATGATTTAATATTATTATTAATTATATTACTATATTAGAATAATGTAAGGTGTTAAAATTTGTGTGGCTGAGAAGTGTGGTGGTCTTGTGACAGAAGTACTTCTAGGTAATATGAAGGGAATAGTCTTGGGAAAGCAGAGATACAATTCAGTGTTGGCTGTCTTTATAACCTTTCAGCCAGTGTAATGCAACAAACCTACCTAGCCCACAGCCATAAAACCTCTTATCAGAATTAAGCCAGAATTAAGAAATTAAAAAAAAAAACTCCATTTAAACCTTTTTACAGGCAAAGGCAAGGCTGGAATGGATAAGTATCTCAGAATGACATCATCTTCCACTCCGTCCTTTTTGTGGCCCTTAGAAAAAGGGCAAGGCAGGGCATCTGGTGCCTAGCTGCCCATTAGTGCTACAAAATGCTCTTCCTATATCTAAAGGGACTTATCTTGAAAGTAATTAGGTGTTTTACCTGCTTCTGTCTTGACCTTTGTTGGAAAGCTACTCTAGAACCTTTCATCTTTGTGCAAATAAATCATTTTCCATTGCTGAACACTCTTTTTGTTGAACAGTTTTGTTCGACAATGAACCACATTGTTGTTGTCTAGGGACTACATGCAGCAACACGGTGGATTTGTGCATGTCATTTTTTCAAGCTAGAAAACTATTGCATTATAAAGGCAAAGAGCCTTTAAAATCCATCTCCCTCCAATTTACATCATAATTATTAAATTGGCTCAGAGCTCAGGTGACCATCCTGCAGTGAGCCATAGCAGGAGCAGAGAAGACTATCACACTGTATAACTTCTAAATTAAGTAATGAATTAAGAGCCTTCCTACCTCCCTTATGTATCAGTGGGGAAAAGGAGCAGCTCTTCCAGTCACTCTAAATGCCTGCATTAGGGAATGTAACTAGGGATTTCCAGTTTAGCCACCAAAGTTTGGTCCCTGAGGTCAGGTGGTACATTATGGTCAGAAAGGGGAAGCTCTGAAAGGGATTGCTTTACCAGCTTTATCTAAGTTTATCTTGGCACACTAGAGGCATGGTAAGAACTTCTGAGATAACAGCTCTACCGAAATCCACTGCTGGAAGTGGGGGTTTAAATGCCAAAAGGGTTATTGCAAGATTTCTTCTGATTCCTATCAGACTTGGATACTTTCTTGGAGAAGGATGCGGGGAAAACGCAGGTAGAGGACACGAGGGTCCCAAGTACAAAAGCTGCCTTGGATTTCTATTCAAAGCTTGTAGTGTTCAGCTTCCTCCTTCCTGGTAATCCCAACTCATTCAGGGAGCTTCACATGTCAGAGTGATGTGAACGTGACAAGTGGGCACTGCTTAGCAGGGCCCGTGGCCAAAGTGCAGAAAGGAGACCTGAGTACGCCTGAATTTTGTGCTTCTTAAAAGTGTTTTCACTTTAGACCTTTCAGCGTTGTGCAAGCACTCGCCTGGGAACGCTCGTGTTGCCATATGAACAGATGCTTAATGCTTACAGAGTGCTTCAGGTTTTTTCCAAAGAGCTTAAAGGACATAAATAATTGCTATGGTGTACCCACTACTCAAAATGTTAAGTTCATTACAAGTTTAGGGCCAGATGATCTGCCTGCACCTTAGAAAAGGTTTGAAAGTGCTTTCAAAAGCAGTCATAGCTGGCAGCTGTAAAGAGATGATGATTATTTCTTCCCTTTACAGCAGCCAGAGAAGACACTGAAAAGGCACAAGCTGTCACAAATAACAGCTTTCCTGTCACAGGACAGGCAGGATTTTGTGAGAGCTGGAAAATGATGAGCCAAGTAGTAGTTTTTCACACTGATGACAGCTTGGGCACAAGCTGAAGTCATCTCTGAGAACCCTGAAAGTGGAGGTAGCAAAGAAGATAGCAGGTAATAAGCCAAGACAGTTACATGAAGAGGTTTCTTCTCAAGTTTCCAGGGCTGATGATTCCTGCTGCTTTCTGAACATGTTTCTTTAGAGCATGGAGGTAAACAGGTACGTCCCTTGATGCTGCAGATGCCTGCAAATGAGTCCTGGCTTCCAAAACACAGTAAAACCTAAGTTTTACTACATCTTTCAGCTTGAAGGGATTTATGAGAAGCTTGCCCTCATCTGTGCAGCTCTGTGCAGCCAGGGAATATGAGGTCTCAAGGGCTTTCCTTTTTATTAGAACAAACCCATTAGTTTTATGAGCTTTTAAGTAAAGCATTGGCAAAAAGCAAAAAAATAGTAGCTGATATAAAAGATGCATACCTCTTTATCTGTGCATGAGAAATTAAATAATTTTCATTAATTTTCAGGGATAAAAAAGGACTTTGACATACATCTAAAATCAGGCCAGGTTGGGGATAAGGCAAATAAAACATTCTGTGCGGGGCTGCTCTCAACCAACCAAAATGTTAATTTCTCATTCACTAAGTCACAGCTCAGGGAAATATATTTGGGTCACTGCCCAGCTCCTTTGCTCTGAATTTGGATTGGCCATCTTGCTGCTGTATTAGCAGTCCCTGTGCTCTATTCCAGAGAATGCTTCTGGGAATACATTTTTGTGTTGTGATTGCAGTAACAGTAAATACAACTGGTCTTTCAGATTATGAAATACTGAATATGTACAGGTCACTCCACTTAGTCTGGCTGCCTTTTAAGTGCATTTCCTCTCCTGCCTTTTGAGACAGTAAGGTCAATAGGTTGGCCAAATGTGATGAGAGTTTCTTACTCAGATTGTGGAAAATGTGTATTCGTATACATCCATTACTAGTGTACAGAACAACATATAAATTATGCATCAACCTTTCTTACCTACAAAGCCAGTAAAGTAATAATATAATATGTCAGGGGTTGATTAGGGGATACCACATTTAAATGAAAATCTGCTTTGCTGCAATAGAGGTCTGTGAAACCACAGATACGTAGGACCGTGTATAATCCCAGCCATAAATTCTGTTCTCTGAGATCAAGTGTAGTAACTCACACAGATATTTGTATAGCCTTTCTTTGGCATGCCCAGCAATGCAGATTTCACAAATTCTTTAAACTATCTCCTTATTGCTAAAATGTAGATGGAAAAGTTAGAATTTTTAAAATTATTTTTCCCTTGCCATGAAAAAGTAGATTTAATTTACAAAATGAGAACTCTGTAATTTGTTCTCTTGGTGCACTCAGGGCCCCTGAAAATGCTAAATAACCTCTTGCTAACTTATTTCCCTACTCTTCCCCTTAATATTTTATTTTTTAATTTCATTGTGCAATGTGTAGATCAAAAATGGATTTATTGACTGAAACCATTCTAACCTAATTTGACCTATTCTGAGTGCAGCTGTGGCACCTTAATATCACAATCTTTTGAAACCATAGGCTTCAAGGACAGTTTCCCTACAAAGACCTCACACTGGGAGTACTTTATCCACTTATTTCCATAGGCTGGTATATAAATAATTATTTTCACACTGGATGGACTATTACATTTCTATTTTCCAGGTGGAGTGGTACAGCTTTGACATGTAGAAAAAGTTATTTTGCAGAGACTCGTGGAATAGTTTGGAAGAGACCTTAAAATCACTTCGTTCCAACCCCCTGCCATGGGCAGGAACAGCTTCCACTAGACCAGGTTGCTCCAAGCCCTATCCAACCTGGCCTTGAACCTTTCCAGGGATGAGACATCCATTTATAAGGCTCCTTTTTTTCTCCCCAGTTACCCCTTGGCTGCAACTCGTCCATAAGTGGGGGAAGTATCAGGCTGCTTCAGTATCTTTAAACAGATGAAACAGAGAGGTTGTGCACGCTCTTAATAATAATAAAACAATTTTTCTAGCCATTAATAATAAGTAAATAATGTTGAATTGATAAAAATAGAAGATCTAGCCCACTCAAGCATTTTTTTTAAGGGATCATAGTTCTAGCAGCATGGGATTGGACTGCTTTGCTTTTGTATATGGATTTATCAACATTTCTGAAGGTAGTATCACTGTTTTAGTAAGAAAAACACTGTATATTTTCACTGGCAGACGTGCAACATTTTTTCACTAAAGCGAAGACCACATCACCAGGCATGGGGTTGAATGTACAAACTAAATTAACAGGATAACTTCACCATCTTACAAAGCCTGCAAGTCTTCA
Organism: Pseudopodoces humilis; assembly: GCF_049639895.1. Taxonomy (NCBI): domain Eukaryota; kingdom Metazoa; phylum Chordata; class Aves; order Passeriformes; family Paridae; genus Pseudopodoces; species Pseudopodoces humilis. Next base: position 67,542,581 of record NC_142205.1, on the reverse strand, counting down.
TCTCCTGACCAGCCAGCTGAGGGAGATGCAAAATACTTGGCCAGACAGAATGTGTGCATAGCCTTTATAGGAGCACATGAAAGAAATTTTTTTATGAAAACAGCATTTTTGCAGAGCCTGGTGTGGAAGAGGAACCTGCCTGCTGCTCCTGCTCCACCTGCCCATGAAGGAGTGGACTGGGCCTATTTCCACAAGTACCAGTAAGAATTTTCAGAATTAGGGTATCCTCTCCTCTCCTTCTCTGAGAAAAGGTGTTTGCTGGGGAATTACAGCTTTGCCTCATTCTTTCTCCCTGTTTTGCCACAAGTCTTGGTGATGGGCTGGAATGATGTCAGTTGTCCTGATAATAAGAAATGCTGATTTCCTCACTGCTGTGAAGTAAAACAATAAGCTGCTTTTTGATAATATTTGCCTCAAACCACACTTAGACAATGCTCTGAATTCCCCCTGAGAGGCTAAACTAATACTTTAAACTCAGCTCTGTGGGTTATTTATAGATCCTCTGCTGGCTGGTGATAATGATCCTCCTCAGGCTTAAGTCACAGGCAGAGTAATCCCCTGAATTGGAGACCTTTTATTAATTGTTCCTGTAATTTTGCTTTGTAGGAGGAGAGCTACGTCCTACCTGCGTGCTTAGATGCTATTAACAAAACACCTCAAAGAGCATATTGTACTGTTCCGAAGGAGCCTTACCTCAGAGAACAGGGACCTGCAGTACCTTGGCTCAGATTCCTAAGAAACTGCCCAAACTTTATCCTGAGGAGAAGAAAATTCTCAGGCTTTATCCTGAGAATTTGCTTACTCCAAACCACCATGGCTGAGGCATCCTTCACGTGCCCACAGCAGCAAGAGCCAAGAAAGAGCCAAGAGTAGTTGTCCCAAACCACACAGCCAAGCAGCTGTGTTGTCCAAGGTATTCAACACTGTAGAATGCTAAAATAATTATTTTCCTCCTTTTTTTTTCCTTTAATTTTTAATTAATTTGGAATGTAGCAAGCCCTAATCAGATAACAGAAATGATCGCTCATTATTCAGAAAGAAACAGATGCAGAACAAATGCTCCCTCCTCTTTAATGTGCCTTTGGGAACAAAGAAGCAGGAAAATTGGAAAATTGAAATTGGAGCAGAGAGTCTTAGAGCCTCTGTAAGGGAGGAATAATGTTGCCTTTGCTATACAGTTCCTCTGACCTCCTTCACTCAAGCCTCTTCCATGATGTCCTCACTAATGGTGCAGGTCCTGCAGAGGTATTTGGGAGCAGAAGGTGTTAATAAAACAGTTCTCTGCTTTTATTCATTCCCTGAAGGCATGTGTAAGTTTAGGGAGGGAAAGAATATTCTTTACACTGGTGTATGGAAAATGAATGTGTACTTTGGGGTTTGTCATCATGTGTAGCAAGGTGTTATTTTCATGTGAATCTCACTCTGGCAGACAGGTATTTTCTGAAGTGATAAAATTCTTTTCATCACAATTTTATTTCCTTCACCAGATTTTACCCAGTTTTCTGCATATGTATGTGATGAAAATGATACCACATTCCATGAAAATCTCGAGAAAGATGGGAACACTTGAAAAATCATTGGCATTATAGATTTCCTACCAGCAATTCCACTGAAGAGTGCAATGAGAAAGCAAATGGCAGATTATTTCCCCTCATTTTTCATGCTTCCAAAAGAGTTACAGGTGAGAAGTATTATCATAATGAAGTCAGTAAAAATAAGCTTTACACTGCCCCACAAATTAAGAAGGGTCAAAACTTTGTTAGAGGGTCAGGTCCTACACTAAAGGAAAAATAATTATATAATCAGACAGTTCATTGGTGACACAATGGAGCACTACTTGCACCACCAATAGCTGCTAGAATGCAGCTCCATTCTGGAAAATGTTTTAAATTAATTTCTAATAGACCATGCCTGCTGTACAACAAGTTCTCAGGAGATTCCTTCAGAGAAACATCTTACTGAGGGATCTGAGGAGAAATCTCTCTGGGAAAACTCTTTTAAGTTGCTTTTAAAATTAGAATGTTGTACTGCCAGATAAAAAGACAAAGTTAAAAGTGCTGCAGATTTTCTGATAGAAAGAGTACTTCCTGAAATTTCTTTGTAGTCTCCAATGAAAGTTGAAAATATACAACTTTCAAATGTTGAAGAACTGGTCTCTGTTAACCTGCTTCAGTATTTCAAGCAATGGGAACCCAGGAAGAATAAATTGCCCAAATCAGGGTTTTGTGTACGATGTGGGTTAACTCTCAGAAAAAGAAATGCAAACATCGCAAAGTTAGGAATTACTCAGTGAAGAGGAGGAATATTCAGAATAATTAAACGAGGAATACTGATAATGTTTGACTAGGTGATCCTTCACAGGTATTTTGTATAAACTACACAGTATTACAGCACTGCACTGATATGTGTGCTTATGCTTAGAAATGAATATTATAGAAGATAACAAAAAAATAATCTTTTTAACCAAATTTGCTGTATCCATATTAGCTTCATGAGGCTCCACTGGTAGTTATGGAAAGGACCCACATAACCAACCACCCCATTTGATTTCAAAGAACTAAGCTAGTAGGAATACAGTGGACACAAAATATATTATTTAGTCACAGTTTTGCAAAGCATCTACAAAATAAGTATATAAACAAAACCTCAGAGATTTTTTCAAAAACTCTTCAAATGAACCTACAAAACAACACTTAGCACAGAACTTCATTAAGGAGAATTAATGACATAATCTCTCTGTGTGTTTACTTCTTCAGAACAATTACTTGAGGCAGGAAATCTTCAGATAAAAACCTTTAATGATGCTAAGTCTCCTATCTAACCTCCTTCCCGAAAACATTACAGTTAATGATGACAAATTCTTTCCTTTTGTATCATAATAAAATTCAGCCTTTATATGTGGTTCAATAAGAACAAAAGACAATTTGCCCTCCTTCTTTCTGATTATAGATTGACACTGGTAATTAACTTATGAGAAGTTTAAGAAGGTGGAAAAAACTGTTTTTCTTCTTTTGTCAATGTAGTTTTTATTTCTTCTGAACTTGCCAACAGATCAATTTTTTCAATTTAATGAAAGACCAGCGAATTCAGAAGTTCTGGGGTACGGTGAATGAGGAACTCTGCATTTGCTTTTCTCTTTCACAGGCTGCAACCTACGAGATGCAGTCAGAGCAGGTGAGAAGGATAAAAGTATAGCTACAAATGGAAGAAAAACTACGTGGTGGTATGTACAATCCTATGAGGGTCAGGAGCTGTGAGAAGGATTTATGAACCAGGAAACTGGAAGGGAAAGCAAATACTGCCAGCCTGGAGTGTGGTATGGAGGTACTGTAGCGGGAAAGCTCATTTTCAGATAGTCCTATCTAAGGGCCACATGCTGCTTGGGAGCACATAAGTGCCAGCAGACCTGCTTACTTACTGATACCACCAAATATATTGGGAGTTTATCACAAGTTTTCAGTTACTGTGCAAAAAATGAACTTGGACCAGTTCTGTTTGTATCTAATGAGAAAAGAGTCAGTTTTGCAGAAGAAATGACAGAGCTAGGGATTATGCATAGAGGACTGCAGGCTTGCTCTTCAGTTTAATTATAATTTTGCAATTGAGTCTAAAGTAAGTCCTGTCAGTGATGCTAGTGGCAATGAGTCCTCTAGTACTCAAAGGATTTGCAGAAACCTTATGCCCTTTAAAGGACATGCAGGTAGAAAAGTCTCTGGTGCACTTTGATAACATCATGTACTCCTGAGAAGGTGACACCTGGGTTTAAATCCCAACAGTAATTTTAGTGTTTCCTATACTAAGGCTGTGTTCTGACAATCATTGCTGGGAAGGTGGTGGCAGATTGAGACACACAGAGCTTCTGGTTACTGCTGTGCCAGAGCTCACCCCGTCAGTTCAGCCTGGGGAATGAATTCCTGGAGTGCTCCTCATCAACACCACTGCAGAAGCCAGCCCCTCTCATCTGTGCTGCTGCTGTGGCTGCTTGAAGTAACTCGTCTGATTTAACGCTGGAGTGGCTGAGGAGAGCTCATGTAATCTGTTCCCTGGCTGAACTGTGGGGATGGAGCTGCTGCTGACAAATAGGAGAGACTTTCTGCATAGATCATCTGAAGGACACCTAATGCTGCTGCCAGTGCTACCTTTGGCAGGCTGGAATCAATACCAGTTGCTTTAGAGGCTCCTTATCAGTCTGGGTAAAGCCAGAGACTCTACAGAAGCAGCATCTTAAAAGCATAAAAGCATAAAACTGATGTTTGAGGCAGTGTAGGTCCACCAATACTGGATTTTTTTTATGAAAGCTCTTACTGAAACAGTAAATGAAATTGTCTGAGCAATTGTCCCTTAGTATTGCACATGGAAAAGAAAAAGAAACATGTTTAATTCAATACTGCAGGTCTTTGTCTTTTATGGGACCTGGGTAACAGTAAGGAATTGATAAAGTTCAATCAGGAACTTTAGGAAGTTCTTAGCTGAACAGAAGGTTCTGGTAGGCACTTTGTTACTGGAGCTGGGCCAGGGGAGCTGAGGAAGGACCCCCACAGTTCAGAGAATTGCCGATACTTTCTTGTAGTCCGGCACAGAATGTAAAACAATACGTGATAATCTTTTGAAGTACGTGCTGGAGTTTCCACTTTTTGAATTTAAAATACACAGCCCTGAAGTTCAGGCAAGAAAAACAAAACAGCACACACAAGAGTGGATTCCTTTGCCTGAGTCTAAAATGTAAACAGAGCACACACCCTGAAACAAATACCCACCATAACCCCCAACCCCAAACAGCAGCCCTTCTGAGTATACTGAATTCTGCTGTTATCTACAGGTATTATCAGCTTTTATTATCCCCTTCCTTCATTAAAAGTAAAATTATGTTCAATTTCAGCTCTCAGATCACTGTTTTTTTCCAGGCTGAAAGAAAACACCTTTCCCAGAGAGGAGCACCCAAAGAACTCATTGTTGCTGTAAACCACAAGAGCTCTGTTTTAAAATGATTTTCCGTCTTTGTGGTTGCTGGAGCTCGGCTGAGGCAGAGTTGACCATCAGAGGTGAATGGGGAAGTAGGAAAGAAGCTTGATGCTCATTTTCTCAAGGTGATTAGGTCTCAGCCATGAGATCAAGGGCTGCACTGTGTGTGCTCACACCTCATCCCAGTTGTGTACCAGACACAGCCCTTCTGTGAGAGAAACTGGGGTATTTTCAGCCCAGGACTCCTGGTGATACCCTCAGCTGGAACTGGTAGACCAGAGCTGCAAGTTTTCAGCACATGCCCCTGCTAGGCAGAGTTGGCATCACCTCTAAGTCCCTATCAGACCCACACTGAGGCCCGTGTGTCCTGGGAGCTGGAAAACTCTTAATACCAAAAGGCCATGTCAAGGTCCAAGTCAGGGGTTGTTTGTTCAGAAGACAGATCAACAACACAGCTGGAAAGCACCCAGGTACAGTTTCCAAGCCCTTTCTGAGCTCCTTACCCTCATCATAACTCTTCTCCTCTACTCTCTTGCTTCTGCAGAAGTTGTATCCACCTTGGAGAGGGGAGCAGGAGCTGCCAAGTCACCCTGTCAGAAGCTCACTGCTCTGCTGGTGTGCAATTTCTCCCTGTCCCTGCTCTCCCTGCCTCCTTCCAACTTATCAGCACCAACCTCCTCCATTCCCGCTACATCAGATACACCCAGGGCTCTGGAGCTGGGGAGGGGCAGGTGGGAGATGCATCAGCAAGTGTCAAAGAGGGAAACATGTAGGAAATTGAGAGCAAATAGTAAAAGAATAAATAAATATTCAGGAGGATTTTGTGTTTGCAGATAGTTACACTAAATCCATCACTTCTGTCATCATTGTCAGAGCCCTGTGACACAGCCTGTCCTCACTGGTTTTAATGGGCTTCAGATTAGATCTTTAATCAATAAAAAGTATGAAAAGAGCTGATTAAGAAACAACTCCAGGAGTCTGGCTGGTCAAAAGCCATTTTGGTGCTTGAATGATGCCCCCTGCTCAGCAGTCAACCGCATCACTCTTGGGCCCTTTGCTTTCAGAGGACGTGTCTGTGGGTGACAGCGACAAAGAGAAATACACCTAGGGGACACCATTTGATCCAGAACTGCTCCCTGCCAGGAAGGGCTGACTCTGGACTCACAAAGATGCTTGTTTTTAGATTGAAATACTAAGCTGGCATCTACATTGCAGTAGGCCAAAAGAGAGTAGGCTTGCTTTTTTGTGGGAGTGCTGGTGCTAAAGCCAGCAGTTTTCCTGTTTGCTAAGTCTGCAAAAGCAATGACTAATATGGTCAAAGTCAAAGAAATACTGTCAGTTTAGCAGAAGCCCTGTTTCTAAAGATTTTGAAGTCTCACTTTTAAAATCTGCAAGGAGAAGAGTTTCTTATATTGCACAGTTAATACTGAAAACGCTTTCCATAGTAAGTTTGATTTTTGGTTTCCTTCCCTGCCTCTTGCAAATGTAAATTGAATAAAAATGAAAGTGTAAACTCCATAAACTCATTTCAAAGTCTGTCAACAAACTCTTTCCTGTGCACGTGTTGAGCCAGGGAAGTGGGATAACTGCAGGCTGAAAGGGAAACTGTGCAGCTCCTTCTGCCAGAAGATAATGCTTCCCTATCTCCCCATTCTGGCCACTGCCATAGGAAACATCCAGGATTTCAGATAACAGCTTTTGAGGCAGCACAGAAATGGTGACCAGTGTTCTCTTTTCAACAACAGCAGTTTCAGTAACTTTAACCTGTAGTTCAAGGGCACCTGCTGGTGTTGACTGTTTTCAAGGATGGCTCAGGTAGGCAGAGAAGACACACTGTGCAAACAGAAAATGTTGAGCTGTCATTTGCCAGCTACCCACGAAATGGAAAAAATGAAGAGCTGATATTATTTGAAGGGAAAAACCACCTCACTCTTGAAGGGTGGTGAATGGCAGAATGGCCAGCATATAATCAAGGAAGCTGCTTAGTTTAATGAAAGCAAATGTGATAAATTGCTTGTTTATAAATTACTTACTCCTTGTAAATGTAACTAGTGAAGTATTTATTAGTTGAAATCGCCAAAATCATGTGTCTCCAAGCTTGTGAGCTGTATATTAGCAATGCTAAGTGTTACCACCAGCAAGTTTTCATCATCATATTTTATTATCAATAACAATATATTTATTTGCACTGCTTTGTGCGCTACCCAGGTGGGATCTGCAGTGATCACACTGTGAAAGTGTCAGCAACACTCCCTCTTAGGAATATTAATGGCATACACCCTGCCTCCATGGATGTCATGGTCAAAACTTCCAGTAATTTCTCTGAGAACAGGAGCAAGCCTTACATGTGCTGCTCTGCTCTCTCCTGGCATGATCCCACTCTTCAAGCTGAGGGCTTGGGAGCTCCTGGTGGGCCAGAGCTCCATGGTCAGCTGACAGCTCATTGATTTATTCCCTGGATGCAATGTCTTGAAGCCTTTCCTCATCTATTTCTACTGCTGCTTGTTATTTTAGGGACATTTTTGAAGTCACCTTGCTCACGCTGAAAGCCTGGAAGGTAAGGTGCAGGATCTTTGCAATTTGACACTGTAGCATTTGAAAGAGGAGGTATCCACAGTGAATTAAGACACTGCCCTTACAGCTTTGTCAATGCTATATTTTTCCAATTTGTCCTGGAAAATACAGAAAAATACATGTAAAGAAGTCACTTTACCCACTCACATGAGCAGGCACTGCTCTAGCTGAGTGTGGTCACCTCTGTGGCCTCAAAGCAATCCTGCCAAGCAGCTATCCACAAAAGTTTGGGAAAATATGACATTAGAGGTGTATAATGTGCCAGAGGATCTCCTAGGCAACTTCCAAAGCCCTTGGTCACTTAGGGCACAAGCATTTCAAGCACTGAACACAGGTAAGTTGCATTGTAATTTACAATAATAAACCATCACTGTTTCCTGTGTTTAATGGCTCTCCACAAGCACAATTTTGACAGCCTTTGGTCTGGTTTTTGTGCCACAATTATTACCTTTACATGTCTTCTTTCACGTCTAAATCGTTTTCCTAAAATCTCCACTTAAGCATCATTATTCCCTCAGTGGCACAATTATATCACCCCTTAAATCCATGTTATATTTGAGCATGAAGAATTCACTGTTGGATTCCTCCATCCTTTTCAATTTTAAACCAGAAAATGAACAAGTAATGAAAGGTATAAACTCCCACAAAGTCTCAGTATGGTCCTGCCACACAGCAGCCATTGAGACACCAAGTGAAAAGTAGCTTCTCCAACAAAAAGGCTGGAGGAGGTTTAAAAGAAATGTAGGTGGATATTTGCTATTAAAAAAGGCTTATTGTACAGAGCTGGTATTAAACATGGGGTGATACCCCTGTGTCTGTCTTTGTACACCCAAACTCCAAGCCTGTGGGAATTTCCAAAGTGCAAAGAACATGGAGTATAAGCCAGAATTATTTGTAAACATGGGATAGCTGAGATTTATATAACAGGCTACTGCAGATTTATGAATCCAGGAAAGGAAATAATTACAAAGGAAATTAAAGTTAAAAATAGTCATGAACCACCAGAAAGAATGTGCTTGCACCTCTTTCTCTGGCAACAGAGTGTAACACCCACTTGCTGTGTGGCAGTTCATTCTTCTAGATAATTAGTAGTGCCAGGAATGGGGTCTCCAGTTTAAAAAAGAAACTTTACTTGGTAAATACTTCTCATTATATGTTCAAAATGGGTTTTAGATTGCTTAGACAAAAGGCTTATACTATATGCCTATACATCTAGCACAAAAAGTCTAATAATAGTGTATTTCAGTATAATACACTTCTTTTGAGAGCCGGAATAACTAAAAATAAGAGAAATTTTAAAGGCTAAAGCTAACCTACCATCTGACGCCATTTATTACCAGCAGAACAGCATAAAACTCAGTGTGTGAAATGTAAGATATGAACACTGGAGGAATGGACACAGCTGCTTCTAGTTACCCTGCAGATAACTATTTATAGGGCTGGAGACACACAGTAAAATCCAGTATAAATCAAGAAGGCAACTGGCCAGAAACAAGATGGGGAGAAAGAGCTCTAAACTGCTGGATATTGCTGTCACCTGTGGTGCATACAGTGGCACTGGGACCATGTCAGGAAGCTGGGAGGATGTCCAGGATCTTTAGGGGCTTCCAAATACTGCCCTGAAGCAAGGCATGGGCTTTTAGTGGGTTCAGTGAACAGATCATAGGAAAACACAACAGCAACCATTTTTTTAAGAGTGAAAATGTTATAACCCATACCAAAAAAATCCATACTGAAGAAAGGAAGCAGTAGCACAATTAAGCTTTACATGTGCACATCCAGCAAGTGATGTGGCGTAGAAAGGTGGGATTTTAAAATAATAAATGAAGGTTTTTGTGAAAAAAAAAAAACAACATGTGCAGGTACAACACAGGGACACTCAAGTGTGTTTTAGGGATTGCCAAGATACAGCAATGGGATCTTGTGGAATCCCTACCTGTTTGCTTGTTTTCACCTGTCATTTTCTGAAGTTAAAAGTACCAATTTTTTTCCAGAAATAGCATGTTTAGTGCTGTCTAAAAACAGTTTTGATAGATGATTTTTAGAAAATTTTTGGTTTCTACAAGCTATACCCTGGGCTTGCTGAAATCACTGTTAATTTTGTGTGTTTGATGCCTGTTTCCTCACAGGATAATCTGTGTCCAATAGGTCTGAATGAGAGGCACAAGAACAGTCCTGAGAATCTGGCTAAACAACACTGGTCTCTAAAATGCAGATTTTATTATCAGTGTTGGTTTACAGTCACACTCATTAATTACAGCAGAAGGAAACAGTTTATGAAAGTGATACTTTGAAGAAACTAATAAAAGTGAACATGTTTTGTTAGTATTCTCATATTCTACTCTGACACCTGATCAAAGTGAAAATTATATTGCTTAGTTTGGAGGACTGTGACAGCACAACCTTTATGTAAGGTAAGTTATATTGTCCTTTGCAATTTTTTTAGGGATTGAATGAAGAATATCTTCAAATATAGATCTTTCTACATTTTTCTTATATTCACATAAGATCTGGGTGCACAGATGCAGACACCAGTAAATTACTCACGGAGCAAGGATGCTTTCCTCAGTTAAGGAACCTGTTCGGGAATCAGTTTTTGGCTGCACCATGAAAAGGGGAACTCCTTTGAAAGACAGGCAACATTCAGTGAAACTCCTTGAATAAATATTCTTTGGAAGTTAAAAAGACACTGAGTACTGAAAGGTCAAGTATGGAGTAAATTAATTCTGTAATTGATAACAAGCGACTTCCAGCTCTGGCAAATTATGTACTTAAACCAAATTATTAATATTTGTTTGTTTTCTGAACTAAGTGTCTGTGATTTTATCCTCAGATGAAAAGAACCAAGGAATTTAAGATTTTGCCCTGAAGTTAAATGATGTGGGTGTTTTGACCCAGCAGCTTCTGGCTTGTTGAAGTGAGTTTTCGCAGTGTTGTGAATATTTTGCATAACGAATATTTATATTTCTTTATCTCTAAGCTCAGTGTTTGTTTGTTTTCAATGTAATCTAGAATGAACTCTTATAGTAAATACCGATGTTACTTAGAGGAAACATAAATCAACCACTGATATCCTCACAGCTCCAGCAACTTCAAACCCCACACTAAAGCAGAGTTGAAGACAGAATTAAGTTTCATAATACACAGAGTAGTAGAAATGTGCTTTTTTCTTTCCTATTTATTTGCAATTGATGTCTCAGAGCTGGGAGCAAGAGGGAAATATTTTGAATTCTGAGTTGATTACCGTGCTGCTCTTCGTCCACCAAAGGTGTGAGACGCCCACGTCTGCACTCTGCAGCCTCTGATACCAAATGCAGCATCAGGAAAACAATTCCCTGGTATTCTAAGAGAGCTGCTCCCTGCAAGAGGATTGCCTGACAAGGGCTTTTCAATCTGATAAGGCTATGGAAGGGCTCTTTACAGCCTCCTGATTAAATGAATTGTCTCTCAAGTAACTGATGCCAGTGAATCAGCTTCCAGCTCCACAATGGTGAATGCCTGATTCTGCTTACTGGGCTGTTGCAGGATTTTTAGAGGGGTCATACCTGTGAGTGTCATTTAATGTCAGTTGGGAAGTGACTGCTCCATTCCCCTGGAAAATGCCAGGGCTGCTCTAACAAGGTAAATGGTTTAAGTCCCAGAAAAGACTATGAATATTCAGTCATATTTTTGCTTTTGTTAAATAGTGTTGAGTACCCTGCAGCTTCTGGTTCTTTCTGAATAAATTCTGGCAGCCTTGACATCAGTTTGTCTTTGACCCTTGGATGGCATCACCCAAAGATAAAGCAATGGGCTAAATGACTTGGGAGCTTTTAGAACAATGTTCAGAGAAGCATCTTCCACTGCAAAGCAGAAGAGGCATAAATAATTTAAAGACAGTGCTTTTACTCAACTACTCCTCTTTGCTTACAAAGAAAGTCTTGGAATTTCAGGCATGAAAATAAACATACTGAGGTAAATGGGGATGCCACCCAATGTAAAACAAGTTATAGCATAGAGGATGTAACTTTCCTTAACTTGAAAGTTATATGATGAGACAACATTTATAAAATCTTTTCAGCTGCCGTGCTGATAACTAGAGATGCAACATATGCTGGGAAGAATTCAGGATGAAATATTCTCTGTTTTTTAGGCCATGAGAAAAATTCGGGCAAGATTGAAAAGTTATACCCTAGAGACAACATTCAAGCCTGGGCCATTTGTGCTGTGTGCATATACATACACCATCAGAAGATGCCAGTTTTCCCCCAAAAGGGAAGCCTCTGGTATGTTACAGAGCAGACAGGAGTGGAAAAACCCCATGATTTAGCCCCACCCTGAAAAATGTGAATCTAGATATTACAGTTATTTTGTTACTTTACTTTAAAGGTATTGAATTGTGTTGCAGTGCATTGTATTTCATCTGTTAATCTCAAACTGCCTCGAGAATGGCTCAGTGTGTCAGGAGAGGCTTTCCTGGAGCTTCAGATCTGAGTCATCAACTGGGTTACAGAAGACAAAGGTAATTAATCAATTCATTTCTCTTATGACATGAGCTTTTAGGTTTGTGTGGCTAAGGTATCTTGAAGCTTTGATTATTAGTTTACCCTTTTAAAAGTAATTTCTACAAGTAAATTTCAAATGTCAAATGTATTTTATTGGCTGGAATCAGTGTACAGAAGGATGGGCTGAGAAAAGCAATTTGGCATCATTCCTTATCAGAAAGAAAATGAAGGGAAAACTCCTTTAAGAAGAGAGAATGAAAAGAAAGCGGGGGAAAATATCAGGAACTCATTTGTAGACACTCCCCCAAAAGGTCATGGGAGGTAATGGAAGGAATGAAACTGGTGATGCAAATCAGCATCAGAGGCAAACATCCCAAAAATGCAATCTTCAAAAAAGCAGCAGGCAATCAGGCAGGGGTGCTGAGAGAATCCACAAAGCTCACGTCAGCACTAACCTACAGCAGCCACCAGCTCCAGTCCCTGTCACACCCAGGCAACACCCCTGCTTCCAGGGAGCTGCACTCAGGGGTCAGAAACTTGAACATAACACCAGGAGCCCCCCTAAAAAGAGGAAATCCTGGCACCCATTTTCCATGGCTCCAGGCTGGGATGCAGTGACTCACTGCACTGCCCATGTGCAAGGCATGGTGAGAGCCTGAGAAGAACCAGTTTCTTTGAAGTGAGTAAAATGATGCTGAAAAAATAATTCTCAGGTGTAAAAATAGAGGGATGTGAAAACAGGACAAATCTAAATCTAAAAATGATATAAATTTTTGGTACTAATTGCTAAAATTACTCTTTGTTACCAGTTTTATTAGAAATAGTTCTAATTCTTGCTGCATTAACAAAGAAAGGAACAAAGACCTAGAAAGCTGCAGTGCTGCTGGCTGTCCTAAGGCAAAGTGAAGCTGTTAAATTGCAGGTTACAAATACACACAGGGGCTCATTTTTCAGACAAACATTTTGGACTTCAGCCAACCTTTGCTTAGAAATACTGCATGGAATAACCTTTGGGCTTGATTTTATCTGTTGCACAAGCAGACTTAAAGCCTCTCCATTTCCTGCTCACCAATAGAATTGGAGTAAGACCCAGAGTTTTGGCTACCCTGGATTTTCTATTTCAAACCTGGTAACTTTAAGTTGTGGTATTACACTAAGAATAGAAATAATTTTTCCCTCTGCCTTATTTTGGTTGTTCTGGGACACATTCTGCCCTGTATTGATAAGAGTTTAAAAATAAGTCTAGTCAAACATAAAAATATTTTTGTGAGAGGAAAGCACACGTCTCTTTTACAGAGAATGTAAATATTAGTGTCCTTTAGAAAACAAATAAGTTCAAAGGTGTAGAGGGGTAAATATTTTTCCTCGTATTAATTCTGTATTTCAGTTTTCCAGCCAGGCCTGTGTCAGCATTAAAGCTTTTACCTCCATCTCTTACAGCAGGCACAGGCCCACCTTCCCCAAGTTCTAGTGATAGCTTTGAGCTAACATTTCTTTGTGTGACTTATCTGCATGGACCTCATCAAAGCCTTCAGGCACCATGTGGGTAAAAACATTTGGAAGAGCCTCCCAAAACTCCATCCCTTCAGCACAGCAGGTCAGGGAATAGTGCTGGAGCCCACTGCTCTAGCAACAGCAGGGAAGGAGGTGGAAGGGGGGGCTTCAATATGAAAACCAGGAATATTTAAACAATATTTTTCTTACTATGCTTGGTATGATGGGAATGTTATAGAAAACAGTGAGGATAAACCTCGTTAGGTAACGCTGGCTTTGATGGTGGTTCATCTGCTGGGTGGAGGATGCATGGAGCTGCTCTGAGCACGGCTCTGTCCAGCAGGGTGCTGGGGACAGCTGGGGTCAGGGCTCACCTGTGGCACTGCTCAAGGGATAATCCTGCCAGTGCCTTTCTGTGCCAGGTTAAGAGCTCTTGTCAGGCCCCCAGGGGCATCCATGGCCTTGTGCAGCGGGCAGGATCATGCTCGCTGTTTGCTGATCCAGCTGGAAGTTGTCTCTGCGGGGAAAACCACGCGGAATGCTTGAGCAGAGACGAGCCAGGAGGCAGGAACACGTGGGCCACAGAGCGGAGCCGGGAGCCCTCTGCTCAGCTGGGCCGTTTCACTTTGGCCCGAGTAAATCCAGGCAGCCCGTAGACAGGTCTCACTGTCAGGCCAGCGAGAGCAGCACCAAGGCTTAGGGAATGTGTGTTTCTCACCCACAGGATTTATTTTGCAGCTACCAAGGGGTACAACCAGCCTTCTGATCCAGGTGCCCGAGGATGGGTACCCCTCAGGAGACACGGGAAACCTTGGGGGCCTTGAGGGAACGTGGAGCTCAGCACCAGTGTTGACAGTGTGCAAGGACCTCGTGGAAGAAGGTACGTGTACACACACACACACACAGTCACTGTTTTGGTTTCCTCTGGTGCACTGCTGAAGGCTGGAGGATGCACGCCTGGGTGATTTTAAAGAAAACTAAGTGTTTCATCATCCCTGGGCGATTCTAAAGAAATGTGTGTACTTATATTTGGCTACACAGGGCAGTCAAGCCACGGCCACACGTGTTCAAAAACGTTTGAAAATTCACTTTTTAAATCTCGTTTCGAGGGGCCAGCTTTCTTCACCTGCTTTGGAGGGCACAAACAACGGGCGGGAAAACGAACATCCCCTTACCGGGCGGCTCGGCCAACAAACTCCTCCGGTGCCTCGCAGTTAAACGCTGCGAGGACAAGGGCGAGCGGCAGGTGCCGCGGGCGCGCAGGCGCTCGCTCCGCCAGCCGCCGGCCGGCGGGCAGCACCCCTTCTCCCGAGGTAACGGGCACCCAGCCGCGCCGGGGGCGGTATCCATTAGCCAGACTCCAATTTCGGGCCCCTGTGCCCGCCGGCCCCGCAAGGTATCGGCTCCGGCCACGCCCGCGGGGCCAAGCGCGCCGCGCACATCTGGCGGCTCCAGCTGTGCCCGCGCCTGCGCGCGCCGCGGAGGGGCGGGCGCGGCTCCCGCACACACACACGGGGGCGGCGCCGCCCCTCGCCATTGGCGGAGCGGCGCCTCGGTCCCGCCCCCTCGGGGGGCGGACGGCCCCGCCATTGGCTGCGCTGGACGGCGGCGCCTCTCGGTTGGCTGCGGGGGCGCCGTGGACGGGGCCGCGCCTTCACCGTGAGGTGCGGGAGGGCCCCGGCAGCCGCTGCCGCCGCCGCCGGTTCCGGGTCCGCGGGGAAGAAGCCGCGGAGGGCGATGGCGTAAGTGAGGGGAGGGAGCTGAGAGCGGGCTGCGCTCCGCTTCCCGCTGGGATGGGCCCGGCGCGCAGGGGTCGGCCCCGCCGCTCGCCCTGGGCCTGCCGGGAACACGCAGCCGCCCCCGCGCCGGGAGGAGCCGCGGTTCGGCGCGGGGCTCTGCCGGGCCGGGACGGGGAGGAGGCCTGGTGCCTACCCCTCTGCCCCGGAGGGCGGTGTGGTGACCCCCGGGTGCTGGTCCCGCCGTGCTTCCCGTGGTCCCGGCCGCTCCACGGGGGAGCGGTGCCAGGAGAAGCCCCTCCGGTGTCGGGGATTCCGTGTTTTCCCTTTGGCGTGGGTTAACGCCGTGCAGAAAGGGTGTGAGGCCAGGGGGCGGGAGCTCAGGCGCCTCCGCTTGTGTTTGGCCTGCGAGGGAAGTTTCTCTGTGCTGGTCCCTGGGCGGTGAAAGACGATCTCTGCCAGTGCCTCTGGTCCTGAGAGGGTTTGAGACACACACAGTGATTTAACAGGACTTGCACCTGCTTTTTGGTGCGTCTGAAGCTGTAGTGGTAGTGATTCGTAATGATGTTTTGATAACGCGTTTGCACTTTGCATTATCAATAAAAAACCCGATGTAGTTACATTATGGATATAATTAATACATAACATAACACTGATACCGTGGAGGTGTGTTTTAGAGGTGGCCATGTAGCAAATATTCCAATCACAATCTCTAGACTGGTTTTCCCATCCTAAGACACATCTCCACAGCAGCCTTCACTCAACTTTGTGAAAACTTCCCAAGCTGGTAGTTTGCTGCAGCATGTAACTTTATATTCCATTAGCTTAATATTGAAAAGGCCACAGTTGTTGCCACGTGAGTTCTTCTGTTGTGTCACTTAATCCAGTAATTCTGCTTTTCTGGCTTGTTCCTTTTATTGTGGCCATGTAAGGTTTTTTCCCCCGCCCTCTGCTTTTTATATGTAGTGACCAGCTAAACAATGGGGCCAGAAATTTTGGCAACTGAAAAGAAAAACTGGTGTGGAGGAGGGAGTATTCCTCTTGTTTGTAAAAGTATGTTAATAGGTTATTCAAACAGCCATTGATAACAGCAGTATTGAGCGTCCAGTTAGGCAGTTGGCTCTGAATGGATGTTCAGGGATGTTCGTTTAGGAACATGGCCTGAGTTTTGCACATTCTGACAGTGTTCATGAGTAGGTTTTTTTGTAGTGGATCGTCTGGGCTCATTGTGTGAAGGTATGGACACATTTAGGGAGATCTCTTATCCTCGTGCATGGCGTGCTGAAGTCACTCACCCTTTTGGGAATGCTGTTAGAGAACTTTGGCATGTGAAATGTGCATCAGCTGCTGTTTCGTGATTGCTCTTTTGCATCGTTTTATCCCGTGGGAAATAGGCAAGAGGTTTATGCTTTTGGTTAGCAGTGTGCAGAATTACCTTGTGTTTACTGTGATATGTAATACCTTCTGCTAGTAACTTCTTATCTCCTCACATAACTTGTTCTAGCACTTGTTACTGCATCAAAATCTTTTGTTGTGACTGGTCTGGTGTGAACCTGTAGGTAGTTCCCTTAAGGATGGAGGTATTTGTAGCTACAAGACTGACTCTTACTTTGATTGATGGCAAAGACTTCCCCTTTCCTCAAATTGTGGTGATGTGTCAGAGGAGAAATTTAGAGGAAGTATACTTCTAGAAAAATTCATGGGTATGGAGTAGATGACTTAGTTTCATAGAGTATTTCAAAGGTGCAGTGCTGTGCTCAAATTAAAAAAGCGGAGGAAAAGAAAAAGTTATTGCCTTGTTAAGACCAACAACAAAGGCCCCAAAGGCAGTAATTTTATTTTTCTCTCTAAGCTGAGGAGTGTGCATGAGGGAAATCCTTACTTATTTCTACTACTGTGAGCCTTTAGGTTCTGGTTTTTGTGGGTTTTGGGGTTTGTTTTTTTGGTTTTGTCCTTTCTTTCCTCTTCAGTATCAAAGCCTGGCAGTGTGAGCAGGAAAAGAACCAGCTCTCCTGAAGAAGTCTGGGAGGCAAGGTTGAGCAGTATTTTTTTACTTTTTAAAAGGTACATTAAAAACCATCCCAATCAGGGATCCTAGGCTAGCAGTGGTGTGTTGGTTGCCATAGCAGGAGTTTGTCTTTTATCTTTTCTGCTGGAAAACTCACGTCATGTACTATTAAAAATAGATAAATAAAAGATACCACTTGTGCTGTGAAACTCTAGCTCATTGGGTAGGCTATTGTGAGAATGATTTTTATCTTGTATCTTACCGTTTCTTTGAGTATGCTTTAATTCTGATTTAAATGGTTTTGAAGCAGACCTGTTATTTACTAAGCTACTGTAGTGCAAATTTTGTTTGACTAAGGCTGTCCACACACCGGCTCAACCAGGTGTGGCTCTGCTGAGCTCTGCTTTCAATGCAGCTGCTTCTGCTGGGGGTTGTAGCGGGATTTCATTAGTGTAATTAAAGCTCTAGTTTATTTTGTTTACAGTTTACCGCTAGTGGGACTTCAAGCACTGGCAGACAGGGCAGAAAACAGACCTGAATCTTTGCTGATTTTTTGCAAAAAAAACTCAGACCTGCTAATTTTAATTGGGTGCCAGCTATGAAGGCAATGCAATTTGTCCCGTGGCAGAATTGCTCTGTGGCTGCTGTCACTTCCCTTGGTTTTTTTGTGTGGGTTTGTTGGGGTTTTTTTCTGAGAACAACCTTCCTCTCTTCCTTCCTCTTCCCTTTGCTTGTTGGCTGAAGAGTAGCTGAATTTCCTAAGCTGTGCTGGGATGGGTTTGAAATGTTTGACCTAGCTGGAGAGTTTTGGGACAGGCGCCAAGGTTGGCAGCTTTTTGTTTTGTGAGATGTGTTTAATGTGCCTCTGGGTGCTGACAGTGTAAGAGTATCCTGAGAGGAAAGTTGTGTCTATGTTTGTGAGCCTCCTTTATAATATCATTTACTTATCTAAACCTCTGATTTCACAGCGGGAGTGCTGCAGACCCTTTGAAAGGCAGTGATGGAGAGGGTAATGCAAAAACGCCTTTTCTTTCCCTTAAGGAACTGCCTTAAGTCTGGCTTCTTTTTTGAGACGAGGCATCGAGACATGTTATGTACATCCATTTATTGAGATGTGGGGGACTTGCCTCCTGTCATTTAATGTGTCACTTTGGGTGTAATCGTCACTCCACCAGTTACTAATTGCTGTAGAAGCTGGGAGTGTCCTCAGAATGGTAGTTAACCTCTAATAACACAAATTTAACATAAACTCTATAAGTACTTGATTTCTGTGAAGATTTGAGGGATATGTCTGGCAGATTTAAACTCCTGATTTATTCCCCCCATGAATTCCAGCAGTAATAAGGGAATTGGCCACGTCAATTATTTCCCTACCCACTTCATAACCATATAAAAGTATTTCTTCTCAATATGAAATGCCAACTTTTCCCCCCACCTTTGGACACCCCTTTTATTCAGCTGTTTCTACAGGGGCGTGCCAGGAAAATGACTTTACAAAGGATGTGATAAACAGACATTTCTTTTTCTTTCTCCTCTTCTTGCTCAGCTCAAGACCCACGTCACCTTAATGCTCCCAGGCACTGAGTCGAACATTGGTTGCCTTTGTGCTCATCTGTAGGTGCAGGACAGACCTTTTACAGGTGGGTGCAGCTGTCCCTGCCAAGTGGCTGCACTCCGGTCACCGAGTTTCTGGTTTCTCTCCTGCCAGCTCTTGCATATATGCATGCCTCCTGTAAATTTTTTATGACTTAGCTCAAGCAGAGGTTTGTTCTTGGTGTTGAGTTAATTTGCCAGGCTGAGGTTAAAACGAGTTTACCTATCTGATGTGATTGAAATGAGTTTATAGATGTTAGGAGTAGCTGCTTTTGAGTATTTGGCTTTTTAGGGATGGAATATTTGCAGTGAAAATTGGATCGGGTTTGTAATACTGGAAGCAGGCTGAAAATTAAGTGCCTCCCCCCAGGATTTTAACTTCCCTTGTATCTTTTTGGTACTGTGAAGAATGGATTATGTGTGACACAAGAAATTAAAATTCACTTTTTAAAGTCTGTTAAGTATGTGTTTTTGCTATAAAGACAGCCTGGCTGACTGCAAGGTGCAACTTCACAGTAAAATCGAATCCTCATACCTTTAAGGCAGTCCAGTGTCTTCCTTTAGCTTGCTAAGTGCTCCAAACATGCACAACCTGAAAAGCAGGCCCCTAGTATTTCAGTATGGGCATCATAAATAAGGGATTTGGCCTTTATCTCTTCTTGCTTCAGATATTCATTTGGAGAAAGATGACTACACGACACCCTAAGGGGCTGCTGTGAAGATAAAATATGAGTATCAGTGTTCTGTCACCTCAGTGCCACAGAATACTCCTCCTGTCTTCTTCCCAGGAGAAAGCTAATACATTTTTTATTTATTAACGTGGTATGTGGTAAATGAGAGCCACAAGTGACATAATGAATAGTAAAAATGTGTTTAAAAAATAAGGCAGTGGGGAAAGCAAATAAATCCAAACACTTAGGGTTTTGGACTATATTTCAGCATGCTGACTGGGCTGTTCATCACAGAACAGCAGAGACCTTGAGAAAAGATGATAAATAAATGCAGAGATACAAATGTGAAGTTCTGGGTTTCTGTTCCTCTTTGTTATATTTTCTGTTGTGTTTTTTGCATGGTTGGCAAGAGTCAATTTCACACCTTCCAGTCTTGTCATTCCAAGAGTAGCTCCTGGTAGAGTTTACTTCAGAGAATACAGTAGGCTGTATGAAGGAGCATTCCAGGCTCAGCAGCCTATGGATGACTGTTCCTGGAGAGCTCAGCCGTTTGCTCTGATGGCAAAGTTGAGTTTGCACCCAGGAGTAAATGTAGCAGAGTGTGGGCAGTGAGAGGCCAGGGGAATTCACACCTATGGTTACAGTGTATAGGGCATGGCAGAGGAAGGCTGAGAGGTCCAGGGCTTAAACCAATGGCTACATTGTATAGGGGGTGGAAGGTGTGGGACTGTGGATCCAGAGAAATGCTGGCTACTGAAAGTAGCAAATATTTGTTCTGAAAAGATTGCATCTCTTCCTCTAAGCAGCCTTGATGGTCTCGGTCCCCTGCTGCTTCATCCTCTGGGCCTTATAAATGCACGGGGACGTTATGAGCAGTGTGTACTCCTTAAATCTCTGGTTGTATCCCCATTCTATTACAATAATTCATAATCTAAGTGGATTAAGGACCTGATTACTCTGAGAGGTGTGTTGAGAGTTCACATCCAGTGCAGGTGTTGCTACTGCCTGGTTTTGGGTAGTTATGCTTTTATTGCCAGCATCCTCCCTCAAGGAACTTGATCAAGGGCAAAGACTTACCCTAATGAAAAGAAAAAAAAAAAACAACAAAAAAATCGTTGGGCTAGAATGTTAAAGGATCATCTTTGAAGCTCAGATATGTTGTATTGACACATGATGAGTGATGGGGGATTCCTGAATTTATTTGCATGCAGGTAGAAAATGTATCCCAGAAAAAAATTGAAAGTATGTCCAGTTTATGGTTATGGATAGTGATGATAAAAAAAGTGATGAACACTGTATTTAAGTAGCTATGTGTCGAGACTCAATGATTTCAGTCTCCAAGTTGTCTTGCCACAGTCCTATTTAATGATTTTTAATCATTTCTTAGTATAATGTAATTTTGGATGATAATTTCTTAGGAAAAAGCCATGGTTCACTTCCTTGGCAAGATAAATATTGGTGGTTGAGGCAATAGAATGACAGTCCTCACCTATTGACAACTTTTCCATGGTAGCCTTGGTCACAACAGAGTGACCCCGTTGCCCCTTGGTGGGAAAGGGAGAGAACAAGTTCTTCCATCCTTTTATGCTGGAAGTGTTGATTTGGCTTTCTCTCTTTACCCTCTGATTCAGGGGTTAAAGGCTCTCGGAGGCTGCCTGCAGAGACATCATCTGCCTCATCATATGAGCTGACATGTGCCTTTTTTATTAGGGTACTGTGGATGTCTTAAAGCAAATCACAGTGCCATTATGGGATTTAATTTGCTGTTCTAAAGTCCCTTCTGAAACAACAGCTCCTTTCTTAGTCTGTGTACATGTGTGTGATGTTTACTCCTCTTATTCCTCCCCTCATAAGGGAGTAAGTTGGTAGCTTTTTTGTCATCCCTGCTGGAAACTGGTGCTGGTTCATTGTGTTTCTTTGTTGTTTCTTTTATTCTGTGTGCTGCTTTCATGTTCTTCCCTCTCCATTCTATTCCTTCTTGGAGAAGGGGTAATGGACAAATTATTAACACTTATTCTTGGGACTGTACTCCTGTTGTAGTTCTAAACACAGGCTCTTAGTTCAGCAGAATACAACAAGAGAAACAAGTGCATTAAAGGCAGTTTTTTCCCAACTTCTCCCAGTTAAAATAATGATAGTACTTTCAGTATTAAAGGAAAAAACAGATGAATTGCTACATTTATTGCTAACATTTGCCAAAACTGACTACTCCAAAGCTGTTATGCTGCTGAAAAACTAAGGACTCATCAATATGAGTTTTATGTTCTAAAGCTCTTGATGGAGAAACCAGCAGAGACTTTGTAAAAAATGGCAATAAAGTCTACTCATTTTTTGAAGGTTGAATACTGTCAGGAAGACAGGCTGCCAGGAGCTGGAAGGTGTTAGAAAATAAAAAAAAAAAAGAAGCAGAATTAATACTTCTTTTTTTGTAAGAAGATTTGACAGATAAGGTCCAAGGGAGAAGACTTCAAATAAAACCAATGCAACAAAAATACTGCTGTGTAATTACAGATGTTCCTGAGTTGAGCAACTCCCTGCTAATCACATTTAATTAATATAATCCAGTTGCAAGGTGATTTATGGGTGATTTAAAGAAGTCAGAAGAGGTCAGGACTGGTTTTCTGTTCTCTATAACAGATCAACCAGGTAGTCAGTTTTTACAGAATGATGCAAATCAATCCTTAAACAGAATTAATGGATACAGGAGGTTTTGGGAATTTTCTGTAACTGCTAGAAGTGTCTCCTTTGGCCTTTTCTTCTGCAAGGGCAGGGGTTTAGTCTTGTTACATTTTTGCATGTTAGTAAGCTTAATACAGCCTTATTTCAACTTGTATGTTCAGTTGCCTTTTGACTTACTGCTGTTGCACAACAGTTTTAGACATTTATTTGCTTTTGTATGCTGTAGAGGGCATTCAGGGTACTAAATTTGGAGAGCATATTTTGGTGTTTTGTTGATATGTAGGTTGTTTGGGGCAGTCATGTGCCTGGAAACTGTTCCAGCAGAGATGAGTGGAAGCGTTTCTGGAGCTCTGGAGTAGAAGAGGTAACTGAGAATCATGAAGATGTTATTGAAGAAATAAAACAAGTACATTTGTATTTGTGTTAAACAGACTGCTGGAGATGATTTAAGATGGTACATAGTCCATTCTTTCCTGTCCATGTTACTCATTTTGATTTTGAAATGGTTTTCTTTTTCCTTCAGTTCTATAGGTGCTGATGCAAAAACAGTGTAGCAATGGATCAAAGAAAAAATGATAGTTTTGTCCCAAGTATCACGCAGCTGGAAGACTTCCTGACAGAACATGACTCTAACGTGGTTTGGCTGTTAGTAGGTAAGGTTAACTCTTCTGTTTTGGTTAAATTTCTTTTATGATACCGTAACAAAGGATTAGCATGACAGTCAGCTACAATAACTTCCTTATGCCAATATGTGCCTACCTGCCATTTAATCTGGTGTAGTTTGGAAAGTGATCTGAGGACTATTGTGTTTAATGACACAGCTTCCAGTCTGAATTGTGTGCCACAATGAGCCTTTAAGCCAAGCTTTCATTTAATCATTTTCAAGCTGGATTTGTAAGCATGCCTGATTTAGTTATGCTGATTTATTTTTTTTTTTATAGCACTAGTGCTATTGCTTATATTGGTATAGGTATTCTTATTTTCTGCATCTATAAACAAGTCAATCAAGGACAGGAAAATAAATATGAAGTTGTATTCAGGTCCACATAAGAATACTGAAAGTGTGCAATGGATTCAGACTTTTCCAAAGGTAGATAATGCCTGCTTTTCAGCCTTGACTCTTGGACTTGGAGTGAGGGGCAACACAGGATCAACTTTATTTTTTCACTTTCACTTCTGATAAGTTAAAGCAGTCTGTTGGCTATTGACATACTGGAATTATTTTTCAGTAGGCCAAATTAAATAGAAAGGACATAGGTAAATTATTTGAGGGTGCTTACTTTTTGTTATTTATTTCACTTTTAATGTGTTGAAATGGAAAAAAAATCTATGCTCAACATAGATTTCTCAGTGTAGTCAAGTTGAAAATAGGGGAAGTCGGTGGTAGTAGCTCATGGTGAAACGTGGGACAGATGCAAATAGATCTGAAAATTTTGTTTTCAAAAGCTTTGACTTGTTTTCTGTTATGAAGTTTGGATAGAAACACATTTGAATGATTGAGTTTATTAACTGACTCAGTTTCAACCAGCCTTTCCTCCTTTGCTTTTATCTGCTGACCTATGGCATTCTATTATAATGGGACATAAAAAGATATCAGTAATTTCCTCTCTTGAATGGTGAAACAACTAACTACTGGTCTCAGTAAAAGGTGATGATGAATTCCAGAAATGAACATGCTCCTCAAAGAGCTGTTGCTCACTTCTGGAATCATTTCTAAAAGTCACATGCAGTAAAACTTTGGAGATGCAATTTCTGAAACTTGGTTTCAGTGAATAGGCTTGAAAACTCAAGAGTATAATAATGAAATTAATGAAGTTTATGGGATTTGGTGAAGGACAAGGCTACAGTTGGCAGCAGAGGTGAATCTAGTGCTGAAGGCAAGGGATCAGGACTGGAAACTGCACTGGTTTCCCAGTTTTTCTCAGAAGGTTTCACCTTAAGAGGGCATCTTCTTGACTTAAACCATCTAGCAGTGTCTAGTTGAACTTGAACCTCAAATTAAGCTTTATGGACCCTCAGAGTAAGAGTCATCCCACCTTTCTCCCTCCCCACAGAGCACCAGCTGTGAGGAGCTTACTCACCTGAAAGTGGGGGAGGTGAACACTGTCCTTGGAGTGTGACTGCCCTCAATGCCAGCCGGAGTTTCTTTCCTGGGATGTAGCTTCCACCCTCCCTGCTCTTTCCTGTGTGATCACCCACACAGATTTGGTTCGTTTAATATGTCAAGCAGCATATTGCCCAAGGGTATGAGCTGCTTGAATTTTGGTCACACTGGATCCATTTCCAGTAAGGAAAGGACAAAAGTCATGGGAGCCATTTTCACCCTCTCTTTCTCTTTCAACTAAGTTTTGTTATGAAGCAGTGGAGTATCCCACTGAAAAAATTAAAGGGACAGTGGAAGAACAGATTGTTTTTGTAGTTTTTACTTTTTTTTTTTTTTGAGTAATCACCTGAACTCTCTTCAAAGTGAAGTCATGCTCCTATGCCAGTCTGCACTTCAGCATTTCCATATAAGTTTTCCATTTTTAACATAAATTAAAAACTTCTGTTACAAGGTTCAGGTTTTTTCCCTACTTTGCTTTGGGTGAAACAGAATGGTAATTATCAGTAAGGTGAATTGGAACTAGTCCATTCCTTGGCATTACCATTCCTTTTGGGTTTGTCCTTCTGGAAGCTTAGAGAACCCTTGTAATTAGAATTAGGTTACTAGCTCTTAATCAACTAAAGTAAAAATTACTTTGGGGATTAGCAGACCTAATTTAAAATAAAAAAAAAAAAAGTGTTTCTCATGGGATTGCTATTTCCTTTTTTCCCTATCAAATTCCATGCTTGAACTGTTGAGATATTTTTGCTAACCCAAGGGCTGGTATATTTCTCTCAGGATGTAGCATCATAGGAAATGGTTTCATGTATGATAATGTTTCCTGTGATAATATGTGAAAGACTGGAAATTTAAGTTACAGCTCACAATTTGGAGAAAAGTAGGGAAGGGATGTAGTATGACTTTGGAAGTGTTGGGGTTTTTTAGGGTGTTCTGAAATAAATGTCCCTGTGGGACAATCCATGTTACAATTCAGTCTGTAAAATCTAACTTCTTACATGATAAGTGATGTAAAGAAATAATGTGGTCCTCTGGGAGGACAGGGTTTTTTTATATTGGGGAATGGAAGAGCACTGAACAGCCTATATTTTTCTGGCCTTCCTATTTCCCCTTTTTTTCCCCCATCTCTTCACACCCTTCTCACACCATCTCTCTAGAAACACCCATTGAAGTTTCCCATCAGTTTAAATATTTTTTTGAAGAGCAGGAAGAACACTGCTATGCCTCATAGTCCTAATAGGTAAGGTTTTTATCTGGGTCAGTGTACTTTAAAATATGCTTTAATTCACTGTAATCTTTCAACAGCAACAATATTGTCCTGTGGATGGATTATCTACCTAACTTACTATAATTCCCGGAACATTGGACTCATTTTAACGCTGGTTCTTAACAGATTATATAAACATGGCTACATCCATATTGGTAAGTTGTGATTAATGTAATGCCGCTCTTTGTCCGCTGCTTTTTATCATACCTCAGTTTGCTAAAACCTTGAAGTAAACTCAGTGTTCCTTTGTTAGTGTGATTTGAAAACATTCAGTGGATTCAAAGCAGAGACTCAAGCCTTGAGTCCCTGTTCCAACACTGTCCTTGCTTTCTAAATAAGTTGTCAGAACAACTAACCACCGGTTGATCCATACTGGCACTATGATATGTAGAATTGATACTGGCTAGAACATTTTGCATCAAAATCCATTAACTTTTTATTAAAATATTTTAAACTTTTTTTCAATAAAACAGGTCAGTGCAAATCACTTGGGCACTCACCCACTTACAAAAATATCTGGTGCTGAGTCACAGAGGGCTGTAGCCCACAACCTCACTGATCACACTTTTAATTTTCTTTCACTTGCTCCTCTGCCTTCCTCTGTCTGCTTCACAGAATAGCTATGACTTTATTTCTGGGCTTTTTCCTGCAACTATACATCATAAATGTAGTGAAAACTTAAAACCAAAAAAAAATCCCACTCACACTTGGCCTGCCAGAGACACCCTTGCAATTTATTTGCTTATGTCTTGAAGAATCTGAGAACTGTGTTCCAAACCATATTCAAATCCAGCTTTTTTGAAGAGCAATATAGGTGAAATACTCACTGGCTTCTACACTTGATCTATAGGCTTTTATTAAAATTTATCTGTGAAATTGCCATTGAGTAAGGCCAGCTGACGTGGCTGAGCAAATATGTGGTATTCTTTATAAACCTCATCACTAAGTAGAACATAATGTTAATCAAATCCCATGATTGACAGCTTGGTTTCAGTTGTTTCCTGTTGATTTTTTTTTTTTTTTTTTTTTTAAATTATGGTGTACTTAACTTTCTGTGAGTGAGGTGAAAAGCCTTAGGAAAAATTCGGGCTGTTGCATTACTTGCTGGTCTTTTCATACTTATTAATCCTTCTTGCTGTAAGCATAATTTGTCATAATAATTGGACCAAAATCCTTACAGCCATTTAAAATTTTTGAAAACAATTCATCAGGAATCTTTGTTTCTCTGATTATGGTCTTGCACACAATGGCTTGAGACTGTAAATGTTCTAAGCAGCTTTTCTAACTCTCTTGAGCTTTGCAAGGCACCTGGATGTTTCTGAGTGACTCATGTGCCTCAGGGGCTTGGTTGTTTTGTTGTGCCAAACTCAGCATCCTTTAGTTGTGTACTTTGTCTTCTGTGTTGTGAATCTCTGACTTCCCTTCTAAGGGAAAACTCAAGATACTCAGTTAACCCATTTCAGATAATTTAATGCTGTATTCTCTCTGTTCATAAAATCAAAAGCTTTAGGCTAATAAATATTTATTTTTTTATATATAATTAGGTTCCTTTTCATTCTCTGTGCTGTCTGGAAAAGTCATGGTGCGTGAAATCTATTTCATCACGGAGGACATGTCCATCAGGTACAAACATCCAAGGGAGTTCCCCTTCTAAATAAGTATTTTAAATACAGGTCTAAACAGCACAAATCAAAATGCAGTTTTTCCAATGGGCAGTATATTTATAAGTGCTAGACTGTCTCTTTTGGTGCTAGTATTTACTACTCCAACATACTTGTGAGCTTGTTTGCTGCTTTAGCCTTATCCTTTGGAAGTGAGTGCTGGATAAGATTGTAGCTGTCCTTAACATTTGTCAAATAAGCAGCTTTGGAATATGCAGGAGAATTGCTTTTTAATTTATGTCTTTGGCTCCCTTATGCTTCTGCTGTTAAGTCTGGAAGCTTCATGTTGGCCGAGTAGTTGGCATGTATTTGCTGGGACTCAGAGGAATTTGTTTCGTGAACTGCACGCCAGCAAATAGTTTGTAGTTTTGATTTTTGCTATCAGATTTGGAAAGCCTTGAGGAGGCAGTGGATAGGGGGTTTTATACAAGTTTCAGCTAAAGCAGGAATTGTGTAATACACTGTGTAATGTAATGCTTTGTGCTTTCATGTTGCTTGTACACTGCCTCAGCTGCAGATCTCTGCACAAACTGCATGTGGGATGTTGGATTGTCACTCTCTCAGCTTCTCTTTTATTCCAATTTATTTGATTCAGAATTCAAGATGGATTTATCATTTTTCGCTGGTGGAAGATGTACAACCCTAAGCAGAAGCAGCACGGTAGGTTTCAAAGTTGACATTTTCAGGTAGCCTACAGGAACACACTTCCTTTGCACAATCACAGGCATTCAATTGCTTTGTAAATATGTACCTGAAGTACTCTGGATTCTCAGAAGATATGGATTTGTTCACTGGTTGCAGAGTAGATTAAATAAATACAGGATTCATTATCGGGGACATGAACCCTTCTTGACCCAAACCGTTCATTAATCTTAATAGTAGCTTTCATTAGCAGGAGTCCAAGCATAATTGTCTCTGTATCGAAGTTGATAACTGTGATGAATAGAGGTGTCTTATGTTCTGCAAGTGGCTTTAGTTTCTGGTTTTCAGTGAGTGTTGTGCTTCCAGTGTTTTAGGTAAAGTGTTATGGGAAGAGGTGTTCTTAGTATTTGACAAGCCCATGTCTTGATGACATCTGTGGTCACAGAAGTGGGGAAGTGTGAAAAATTAATTTATTTTTCTTCCTTATCTCTGGCTGAAGATGGGTGATTAACACAGATGCAAGAGATGAATTGTATCTGCAGAAAACACAGTGAGAAAGCCTAAGTAGCCTAGGGCTGTGCGCTTAATCATTTATAGGAGTAAAATCTTGTTGAATGGGACTTGGGTCCTGCCGCTTGTGACTTTTGGAGCCATCACAGCTGCGTCGCTCATTCAAGGAGGTCCAGAAATGTTAGCTGTCTACAGCTGAGTACACTAATTAAGAGGGTCATTGAACTTTAGAGGGCTTTTTTTTCCTGTCCTTGACTTTGGGAGTGGTTTCTGCTGGTGTGAAGCCTCTTAGACTTGTCGGCAAGTTCGTGGAGCTGTTGCTGTGTCAGTACGAGCTCAGCAGTGGCAGAAGTATGGCATGCAATCAGTCAGGTGAATGTGAGACACCACTCTGGGCAGTGATAGGAGTTTGGAAGAGCTGCTCATTTCTGTTTACTGAGGCACTACTCACCCTCTGAGGTGGTAGGGCACAATTCAAATTTGTTATACCATATAAAAGTCATTCAAGAAGTGGAACATAGTCTTACAGTTAATTAGATTTTGCCAACCAAAGGTTACTTTCCAACAGGTTTTCATAGGTTTGTCCTGATCTGCTAGTTAAAACATATTTTTCTAGTGGATCAGAGAACGAAAAAAGGAATTGCATTTAATGCAGTGAAGATGGTTGCCTGTCCTTTATGGTGGCATTTTTGCTTTGCAATGTTGCAAGGCTTTAAGGTTTCCTGCTGGCATTTAAAGCTACATGATTAGTGGACTTCTAACAGAAGTTAGAGGTGTCCAGGTCTGACAGCAAAGTAACGTGGCTAAAATACTCTTTAAATGTTAAATCATGCTGGGGCTTGAGGTTTTGTATATACTTGAGAAGTGGAAGTGGTTTAGGAGCAAAAACTGGAGGATCATGTTGTGGACAGGGCACACCCTGATGACTTGGCTTAGGTGCCACAGCCCATTATCAATTTTCACATTGTGAAACAATCTGGTAGTTACTTACACATAACCTACATAAATGCTTCTTTGAATCATTTAGTGTCATAACATTCAGATTTGCTTGTCTCTTTTTCCTTGCCCTTTTTCCTTCTTTTTCAAACGTGTTTTAGCCAGCCAAATTGATGTGTGGAGGTCAAACCTTGGTTTTGTTGTTGGGAAGAAGAGATACTTGTCTCTTTAAATCCCCTTTAAACAAATGAATAAGAACATATGATTTCATTTAGTAAATGAAGTCTAATGCTTGCATCCAGGAATTGAAAAATTACATTTATTTGTGTTCTTGATGCTACTGAGATCTTCCGGGTGAGCAATTGTGTGTCCCGATCTTTGTCCGTGTTATTCTTTGTCTGACTCTTATTGATGCAAGTTAAGGCTGGCAACAAATGGATTTGATGGTGCTTTTATGAAAACAGGAAGGAACTGAAGCTGGCTTATTAACTTTCCTGTCTC
Source organism: Pseudopodoces humilis (assembly GCF_049639895.1). Lineage (NCBI taxonomy): Eukaryota > Metazoa > Chordata > Aves > Passeriformes > Paridae > Pseudopodoces > Pseudopodoces humilis. The sequence goes on along the minus strand of NC_142205.1, from coordinate 67,512,762 downwards.
CTGTTCAAGAAAACTGTGATGTCAATGTGTTCTGGAAACTTGCTTTCCATATGTATATATTTTTGTAATTATATGGAAATACCTGGTACTGTAGGTGTGATGGGGAAAAAGTGGGTTGTTGTTGGGACAGTGTCGCAGAGATGTATGATTTTGGGGGACAGATGAGTTTTTTATTAAATTGGGTGCATTTAATCAAGCAGATATCTCTAAACCTTTCATCTTGGGCATCTGCATTTCTTCTTTTGACCCTGACAAATGTTTGCTCTGAGTTTTAATTTCTCGTGTCTTTGGGAAATGCTGCCTTCAGTTAGTACCCCCTGAGTTACAGTTTGGGGACTGCTGTAAAAACCATTGATTCTTCAGCTGCCTGAAGTCTGTTTGACTTAAGAAGACCAGATGAGGTTTTTAGAGCATCTCAGGTCTCTTGAGTCAACGTGTAATGGGCACTCTTTCAACTGGGTAATTAGGGGGAAGTGGTGTGAGCTTTTCCCTCACATTAACTGCATAATTAGGTCACACTTTCTGAAGCAAAAGTGTGTCAAAGTATGTCACAGTCAGCTCTCTATTTCATCAGCAGATGTTAAAATAGGTTTTAAGGATCAGAGAGCCAAGCTGATAGAACAGTTGAAATTTTAATTCAAAATTAATTTGACTGATTACACAAAATTAGTATGATCCTGTTAGTTCTGCATATTAATGTTTTCTGTTTCTCTGTGAGAGAGAGCTTTTTTCCACTTCAGGCATGCTGTACCAGGGAGCTTGGCTGGAAAACCATTTGGGTTTTGAGATTGAATTGATCTCAGTGATAATCTGTGCTAAAAAGCAGAAATTTTCACTGATGCTTCTGGTCTATGCATAAAGAGGGGTATTTGTTTGTTTGTTTTCATACATGAGACTGAAAAACTTCATTTACCATCTTGTGCAGTTTCTGGCTGGATTTATTTTTGGACTGTGACCTAGGGGTGAAATGCCTTTCAGATTTAATATTTTGTATGCAGCTGTCTTATTTGCCAAGTTTTACTGATTTGCTTAGAATGCTTCAATTACTTTGTGGAGTTTTTTACTGCTTTTTAATATATACTTCAGCAGCTGTTCACTACTGTGTGGATTGGTTTTGCAAAATGTGCAAATTTGAGAAACTGTAAATATTCCTAGGGAATATTGAAATAGAATTAGAACCTCTTTTCCTACTATTTGATTAGATCCAAAGGCAGAAACTCGACTGTATATTATGGTGAATGACTTTGAATTTCACGTGTACAACCGCTCTGAACTTTATGGACAACTTCAAGAACTGTTTGGCTTGGATCCCACAATAATTCCAGCAAAAAAAGATGATGAGAGAGCACAAGTGAATGGGAGGCAGAGAACACACGCCAATCTTGAAAGGTAAATAATTATTAATTTTGCTATTTTGTCGATGCTTTGTTCTGCAAAGCGCTGAACTAATTGGGGAATGTTTTGTTAATGTGTGCTCTGGAGGCCAAACAAGGGAAGCACAGCTGAGAGAAATTGCACTGACAAGCCTGACAGTCTGAATATTTTCCCTTTCCTCAGATTTCTTACCAATGATAATTAAAAAACACAGCTCAACAAACCAAGCAGTCTTGTTTAATGATCAGAGACAGGCTGAAAAATCTATTTCAAATACAGTGTGGAGAGGAAGCATGTGTTGAAGAGGATTATGCTGGCAGAATAATAGCAGTTTTGCTCAGTAGAAGTAACAGCTGCTCAAGACATTGAGGAGGCAAAATGTGAGGATCTGTATGGTCTTGTGTACAGCACACAAACTGTCTTCTGTTAATTCCTCTCTATGGGGTACCCCAGAAAACATGGTGTGGAAATACAAGGAGTTTTACATGGCTTGTGTGCAGTGTCATCAGAGGTTCAACAATCAGCCTCTCTTTGGGCAGGACCACACCAGACTGATTTACTGTCAGGAGCAGAGAAAATCTAATGAGACTTGAGTCCTGCCACTGCTGCTGGCCAGTGGGCAGCTGCAGGATGCTGTGGCAGTCCTGAGTTTGAGTAAGGGCTCTGCCTCCCAGCCAGTCTCATTGTGTTTTTATCTCAAGCCCTTATTGACAGGCACAGGAAGGATTTCTGCCTTTGAGGAGGATGTGTCTTGGGAAATGAAAAATCCCATTCCTCAACAGGAGTATTTAGAACAGGCCAAGATCCCATGAGGAAGATTTATTTAACTATTGCTCTGAGTTAAACAAGGCTAACAAGGTTTCCTACCTGTGTCAGCACCAAGGTGTAGCTCCATGTGCTTCCTGCTGTTCTCCCAGGCTTGGGAAGCCTGGAAAGTTGTCTCCTAGCAAGTCCTTTGCAGGAGGCACCTCTGGGGAAGGAGTGTTCCCTGAGATCTGTGCCCTGAAGACCTCTGCTTGAAAAATTTGGTTGGTTCTTTTGCAGAAAAGACAAAATAATAACCTCCCCCCCCCTTTTTTTTTTTTTTAATTTAGTGTTAAAGTAAAAACAGAATCTCAAGACCCCTCTTCTTCATGGAGATCACTTATTCCGGTCATTAAAGTCAATGTGAGCACGGTGAGTGAAAATACCCTTATAAGGAAAATATTTATCAGTATTTGCTTAAAAATTACTCTTGCCATTTATTTTTCTTACACATTCTATTTAAAGTTTTTGTTTGCCTTCATGATTTAAAGAAGATAAAATTATGCCATGAGCATTCCTCTGACACAGTCACAAATCCTGCTGGTGCCCGTGGAAACACGGTTACGTTCTAACTTCTGGGAAATACTCTTGCCTTAGACTTAGTAATGATTTTCAGAGTATCACCAAGTAATTAAATTGTGGGTGTTGTACAGTATGGGGTGTGTTGGGGTTTTGGCAGGTGTTTGGGGTTGTTTTCCTTTTTTTTTTTTTTTTTTTCCTTGCATGTTTTAATAGCAATATTTGGACATATTTTTTAAAATTTGAAGTTACATCCCAAAACCACACCCCCCCCCGCTCAAAACAACCCAAATTAACAGCAGCATGAAAGAACCAGGAAAGCTGTTATTGAGGTAATAGAAGAAAAAATTCAGAGTTTAACATATAAATATTTTTAGCTATGCACAGGTTATGGCCAGAACTTTTATCCATGTTTTTTATTTTCACATGGCTGGTTCAACTGCATTTATTGTAGGTAAATAAATACTCAAATGTAGGAGATCAGTGTAAATAGATATTTAGATATAAGACATCAGTGATTACCTGTGAATTACTGGGTTTGCTTTTTGGTTTAGGGTCGCTTGGCATTTGGGAATCACTATCAGCCACAAACACTTTGCATTAACTTTGATGATGCCTTTTTGACATACACCACAAAACCACCTTCAAGCCACCTCGATCAGTTCATGCACATCGTGAAGGGAAAACTGGAAAATGTTCGAGTCATGCTGGTTCCAAGTCCAAGATATGTTGGCCTTCAAAATGATGAGTAAGTTTGGGGTATTTTTGTATCCATATTATTTTATTATTTATTTTAAGAGCACAAAGAAGAGAATGTTTGTTGTGCTTCAGTGTCTTTATTTCACTCAGTTGCCGTTTATTACCTGAAGCTCTGGAGGTTTTTAATTTTGGATCTTGAACAAATTTCGTTTATGGAGAAAAGCGCTGTTTTTTGTGTTTGTGTGTGTCTGTGTTTGGCTCTATTATTAAACATAGAATCGTAGAATAGTTTGGGTTGGAAAGGTTTCTTTGAAGGCCATCTAGTTCAACCCCTCTGCAATGAGCAGGGACATCTTCAACCAGATCAGATTGCTCAGAGCCCCTTCCAGCCTGGCCTTGAATGTTTCCAGGAATGTGGCATCCTGTGTCCAAGGTCTGTTTTCCTTCTCTCAGGTACTAGAGCTGTACCCAGGCTTTGCCAGCACTAATTTTTTATCTGAAATGCAAGGTTTAAAGTGTAGACTTCTGTAAAGCTGATTGATGGTTTAGGAAATACTAAAAAAAAACCCAAACTGGGAAAAAGTTGTGTGATATTTCTAGAGGGGAAACCATGTTATCTTCTGAAGACAGATTGCTGATCCTTTTACCTCTGTGTATTCTGCATAAGTGAGGTTAGGCAGCTTGAAAAAACTGAAGTCAAACACAAGCCTGAGTGCTTGCATGAAGTAATAAAATAAACTGTACATCATTTGTACCTTAATTGGCTTTTTATCAGCCAAATGCTGCTGTTTGTAACATGCCTTTATGTTGTTCAAAGAACATTTGGTGGCTGTGTACAGAATCTTACTTTTCCAACATGACGACAAAGGAAATTTCTGCAACTAATATTGAAAACAAACAAGATTAAAACAAAATAGGATTAAGATACTCAAACTATTAGCTTTTCCTCCTGCTTCCTCTAAGTATTTGCTTTTTATGCTCTTACCATCCCTCCAGTTCATGATGGCTGAAGGATGGCATCTGTGCACAAAATGTGCTCTAATTTACTGGTCAAATTAAAAAAATTGCCCAATTCACTGGCAGTGGAGAACGTTTGACTCTTTAGAGCCTGCCCTCTTATACTGCTTTGGCTTAAATTTTAAGTTGGGTGGTTTAACTTCACCTTGAAAACTGACATTTTGTACTGCAGACATCCATCGCAACACTTTTATCACTCTTTGCAAATAAGTCCTCTGAAATTCAAGGAAAGAACAAAAAATGGTGCTAGGTAAAACAGGTCAAAGTAGAAGAAGTTTGGAGGCAGCAGGCTCAAGGTGGTAGTTCAGGATAGATATTAGGGAATACTTCAAAATTATAATAATAATCTCATTTTAATTTACTGCCATTATCTTGTTTGTGTTAAAGTATTTAATCTTTCACTGCTGTCATTACTCTCAAAGTAAACTTAGTTTCAAGGTTCCTGCTCTTTTGCTTTTGAAGAGTTTCTGGCAGTACATGACTTCTACATCTGCTGTCTTCCACGTTTTCCAAGGCTTCCTGCCTTTGGAAATGAGCTGTGATAAAATGGGCAATGTGCTCTAACAGGTCACACTCTTAAACTGTCGTAGGAATTGTCTTTTTTTGTCAGGAAATGACACTTTATGAAAGTGGCTGAGAAGCTGCAATAGTGTCTTCTGCAGTAAAACCAGAATTATTAATATGTAAATTAACATGGAAAAGGGATTGTAATATACCAATTTTAAAGTGTTAGGAAGAATGTTTCATCTCTTAGTTTTATTACTTAGATCTTTTTATATTGAGGGAAGTGTTATTGAGGCAGAACAGCTTTTACTTTTCTATTTTTTTATTAACTAATGGTCTAATTACTGAAAGTCTTGTCCCTTTGGTGTAGAGGGCTATTTTAGTAAGGAAACAATTAGCAGGTGAAAGAACAATATAGGACAAGGAGAAACGAACTCTTGACTGAAAGAAACGCTGAAAGTGAAACTCCAGTGGTTACTTGTGGTTTAGAATATCTGAGAAATACCTTTGTGGAGAAGGACCTGGTATCTTTGTGCTCAAGTTTACTAAACCTTCAAGTTATTTAAAGTAATAATTATAATAATAATAATAGCAACATCATGATCAGAGGTTTGGTTTGTTTTTTTTTTCTCAAATCATTATGCAAATCCATTATGCATAATATGTTGCATTTAAAGTAACTTGAATTCTTATAGATCTTAAATAATCTTAGCATGTGGATTTTCACTCTTTATCTTTGCACTCTTTCCTTGCAGACCACCGAGGCTGATGGGTGAAGGTTTTGTTGTAATGCAGTCCAACGATGTTGATATCTATTACTATATGGATGAACCAGGTACAATCTGTTAAATACAAAGATAGTTTATTTTTTTTTTTTTTTTGATGGTGAAAAAATCTTTATGCTAAGAGAATTAATGCAATGTTTTGGAGCCAATAGAAGTAGCATAAATACACTTTTGCTCTGACTGCCCTTAAAATGTTGCCTGAATCTTGAACAAGGACAACACATTTGGGTAATGGTGTGTACAGGTGTAGGGTAGGTGGCAATTTTTGGATTATTTTTGATCATGTTTTTTGGCCTTCCACTGGAAGTCTGCCTTGAATTGTGTCTTCATATTTATATACTGTAGTGCTCTCCAATAAAACTGTCATCAGGACGCTTAATTGTCTTGTGCTTAAGCAAACATTTCTCATGCTAATTTGAAGCAGCTTCCTTTAAGGATGTGTTCATTATTTGATGTAATACAGGTCTTGTACCAGAGGAGACAGAGGAAAGTAATGATGGAGAAGCCAGCAATGAAGACAGCAAGTTACAGGACCTGCCACCATGCTGGGGTTTGGACATCGTGTGTGGAAAAGGGACAGACTTCAACTATGGGCCATGGGCTGATAGGCAGAGGTATGACAGTGATTTACAGCTTTCATCTTAATATCCAGTACTGCTGAGAAAGCTTTCTCAAGTTTCCATTGTGTGATTGCTCAGACTTTTCTCATTTGTGTGTGTCCTGGAGTCACCCCACGACAGTGTGTTTTGGGATAGACCAAGTCTGAAAGAAGAGTCTTGCCACAGTGGTTTAAGATTAGTAAATTCACTGGAGTTTATCATGTTTGCCTTCCAAAGTTGGGATTACTCTCGTTATTAAATTAATAGATTATGTTCCTTTTTTGTAAGCAAAATATTTTTACGGTGTATAAAGTATCACATACCTAAAGGTTTTAACTTGTTAATTGGCGATCTTTAGATTTATCAAGCTCCTGTTAGACTAATATGGGAATAAACTGCATATTGATGAGGAAATTTTAGGGAAGCAGAAATCTGGCTGTGAAAATAATGAGGGAGGAATAATTTATCCCTGCTTAACATAATCAGCTGCTTGATGTTATCTCCAAAGTATTTATTATCTATTTACTTCAATACAAGATACTAGGCTAGAGTTCTACTGTTCTTCACTTGTCCCTGGGTGTTTTGCACATGAGCATTTTTTTGTGAAGACAACAGGATTGTTTAGAGAGTAAAGGACTATTAAGTAAAAGTGACATCATCAGTGCTTTCCCTCTTTCCCCCTGTTAATTACAGGCTTGTACTTGGCCTTCACTAATTCTCCTGTGAAACTGTTATGATTTACTGTCTCTCAGGAGTGTGAGGATGGCAGCCCAAAGAGTAGTCATTAGATATGATAGTGCATTTAAGAGAAAATGTCGCTTTCTAAAACCCTTTGCTAGAAATATGAGGTCAGTGAATCATTAATGATCCTTTTAATACTCCAAAGAAAGCTTGCCCAGTAATGGAGTGGTTTTTTTAATCTTAACTGGCTCAGTAGGAAGCAGTTGAGTGCAGAGTGCATAGACTTCCTAGATACATACTAGGAACGCTTTTGCATCTTGAATAGATCATGGATGTTTGGAAACTTTTGAGCTGCTACAACAGCCAGGTGTTGGGTGCAGGAAGGAATTCCACTCCTTTGAGATCTATGCAAGCTCTGCTGTCTGTACTTCATCAGTCTTCTGTCTTGTGCTTCATCTTCATCTGTTGTGTTTCATGGCATGTTCACCTATAAATCTGTAGAAGTGTGGTTTCCATTCTGAGGTCCTAAAGTTTTGTATTTTCTTTATTTCTGGGTTTACATCAATTATTTAGGCAGAAACTGAAGAATAAATAGATCACTTCCTACTATGCTTTTGTAGCAGATTTTGTAAACCAAGGATTAGAAATAAGAAGAAAAACATGGTTTGTTTGCCTTCTGAATTAAATATATGGCTTTTGTCTGAAAGTTAACTTATTGCCATTGATGCTTTTGGAGGTTTCAATAATGAGTTGGAAGGCTCCCATGATGAAGATTTTCAACAAATATTCTTATCACATCCACTGGTTCTCTAAAGACTCAGCTAAGAGGAATATAGTTAAATGAACCAAGTAAATGCATAAATACATATATATATTTCTTCTGTGAACCAAAAACAGCTCTTTTTTTTCTTCTTCTTCTCCACTAGGGATTGCTTGTGGAAGTTTTTCTTCCCACCAGACTATCAAGTTATGAAAGTCTCAGAAATTGCTCAGCCTGGGAAACCAAGGCAGATCCTTGCTTTTGAACTGCGGATGAATATCATTGCAGATGCCACCATTGATTTGCTTTTTACCAAGAACAGGGTAAATAATGAAACCTTATCAAGAAATTAGCTTTGTCTAGTGTGGTTGTACTGTGCTTTTTGGTTGTGCACAGTTTGATTTGTCTTAGGTGTTTATTACAGAGCTATGTTTTAAAAGCTGGGTGATTTTTGTCTTAGTTTTTTATAATTATGAGCAAACTCTTTAAAGAGAAATGTATTCTGAGAGGCATTATTTTAAGTTGCTTTTAAGCTTTCAAGGTACATCTTAAGGCATGCCAACTCCTACAGTCTTGGGGCTTCATGATCTGGGTATGTCCTGTGCAATCTTATATTCTGATGAAGAATTTCACCATGATGAAAAAACAATTGCTTCTTATATTGAATGAAGGAATGACACTGGGGGGAACAAAACTTGTATGTGTAGGAATTTGGATTTTTCTTCTCCTTGTTGCTACTCTTCTAAATGGGATGCAGCATCACTTCATTGTACACCTGTTTTGTTGTTTTGTGGTGGGTCTGAAAGGGTCAGAATTGTAGTGTTAGAAATGTGTAGTAGTCTGCCCTCCCAGGCCTTGGATCAGAGTTATTTTATGCTGTTTCTCTAACTGGACAATATTTGTTCAGCCTAAAAACTGTGTTATTTTGTATCAATGCATATTGAAAGTTCATTAGTGATTTTTCTGAAGGCAAGAAAGACTTTAATCATCAGGTGCTTTAATCCAGGTATGAATAATGACAGCCAGAGGCATAAATAAACCTAGAAATCACATTTGCACTGTTTTGCTTTCTTGTAATGCAGGAAACAAACGCTGTACATGTAAACGTTGGTGCAGGATCCTATTTGGAAATAAATATTCCCATGACAGTGAGTGAAAATGGTGAGTTGAGGCTAAGACTGATTTGTTTCCCTACTGTTTTTCCTGGATAGTTGTCATAATTCCTGTGTGTATGAATGTCTTTAACTGTTTTTCCTTTACAATCTTGGGATGTATATTCCTAAGGAAAGGAACAAAAATACTTCCTTGTACAGTTCACTGCAAGTTATTAAGGCAAATACCCATCAGAATACTTCTTGTGGAATGCTGAAATCACTGGTAAAAATTGTTTAAATACTGGTGTAACTCTTGTATCTAAATGATCATTTGATAACTTTTGTTTGCCAGGCTATTCACCTACAATTAAAGGGCAGCTCCTCCACGTGGATGCCACCAGCAGCATGCAGTACAGGACTCTCTTGGAAGCAGAAATGCTGGCTGTAAGTGTGCATTAATAAGCACAAAGCTTCAATCTCTAGAGGATTTTTTATAAAGAACATATTTATTTTTCTTTGGAGCAGTCTTTAGTTTCTTAATGCAGGAAAATGCCTTTTTAACGTGTCTTGCCAAGACCTAAATATATAAGGCATTTATATATACCAACATAATAATAGTGAATGTGTGTAACCTTTAGTGACTTTAGAAGCACTAACTTGGTGTATAAATTATGGATTTACAAATGTTGCTTCATTTCCTATGTAGCCACATGTTCATACAGGCTTTGCCTTAATCAATTATTACACACACTAGCTCTGCTAAAGGATGTGTGTGCACAAGTACTTAAAAGCACTCCAGTGTGCTTGAACTACTTGAGACAGATTTGATACTGCATTATTCTTTTGTTTGCCTAATATTTCACTTCTGCAGTACTGTAATTGTGTAGATTACCCTTCTTATGGGTTTTTAAATTATCTTGAGTTTTTTTACTGTGTGAATTTGAACAATATATCAATGGTTGAAAAATATTCCGGGGGATTTTCCTTTGGTGTGTTGTGAAAAGTGATGCTTTTGATGAAAGCGTTGCTTTTTAAATTGCTTTGTACATCTACAGCAGCATATGTATCTGAAATTCATAGTATACCTTTCCAAATAAATGAATATACTAACATTTGACCTTCAAACACAGAAGGAGAGACAGAGATTAAATTATTAAGGAACTGGAAGGGCCTTCTGTTCATCTCAGCAGGAAAACAGTTTTAATTATTCAGTAGGGTACATACGTGAAAACTGCTGAGAGACAGGGTCGGGCATTGTCGTCTTTTCAGGTAATCCTGATGCTTTAATTTCTTGTCCACAGTTCCACATTAATGCCAGCTATCCCCGGATATGGAACATGCCACAGACATGGCAGTGCGAGCTGGAGGTTTATAAAGCAACCTATCATTTCATCTTTGCTCAGAAGAGCTTCTTTACAGGTAACCTCTTTGCTAAATAAATTACATGTCAAATATTCTTTCTTTGGGATTTCTTTTCAAATTTTGCTGGGCTGTGCAAGGTCAGGTTCTCTGATTTCACGTATTTAAGGCAACAAATTTTTTCTGAGGACAAAGTTCCTGATACCTATTCAAGAATGTTCAACTACATGATACTCTTGCATTTAAGTAGAAACACAAATAATTTCATTTTCTAATATCTAAATAAATGTGATTTGCAGTTAAGTGATACTAAATTTATTTCTTACTAGAACTCTTACCACGGCTACTGATTTGCTTAATATTTATCATCCATGATGTTGATTTCTCTTGATATCTCTCTTTGCTTGGCTCATTTTCAACTACTTGGGCTTTGGATTCTGTCCCTGTGGCTGACAGATGATGAGGAAAAGTAATTTGCTCCTCAGGATTCTGGCTGTGAGGAAGAAGGCAATGCAAGGTGGTATAGCACCACCCAACTGTTGCTGGAAGCTCCAGCTGCAGTAATGGAAAGAATGCAGCCCCATCACTGCGGTGCTGCCTGGGCTAATTAGCCCTGCTGGGAGGAAGGTTTAATTAGTGCAGGCTTGGTGCCATGCTAATGAAGTTATCCCCTGAGTGAGGCCAGAGCCATTGTCTGGGTAGTGCCACAGTGCCCAGTGTAACCTGCTGCTGTGGTCAGAGCAAACATCAACTTCTCCAACACGAGCATCCTAAGAAATGACTCACCTGATAGCTGTTAACTCACCTTTTCTTGCTTGGTGTGGCTCTAGATTTGATCCAAGACTGGTCCAGTGACAGTGCACCCGATATTTTTTCATTTGTTCCATATATGTGGAACTTCAAAGTCATGTTCCATCAGTTTGAAATGATCTGGGCAGCAAATCAACACAACTGGATTGACTGTTCCACCAAACAACAGGAGAATGGTGAGATCACATTTTTTTAAATTTGGAAGAAGTAGCATATACAACAAAAATCATCAACAAAAGACAGTGTATATAAATATATGTAGAGAGAAAGTACTAGAATTATACCCAAAACTTGCTGAGTAAAGAAAAGCATCAAGATACTATAGTTAATTTTATTGTTTGCCTTAGATTTCCTTGTGCTAAGTACAGTGTCTTTCTAGAAAGAACGAGCTGTAGGCAGTAAATACTTCCAGAATAATTGATTACTGTAATTTATTACTCTAAGTACAGTGTAGTTAAATGGCAATATTCAATGATATGAGTTCTTTAATATCTTTTCGTAATTTCTACATGTATGTTTGATATTTCATCTAAGAAGAAAATAGGGAGTAATTTTGACTAATTTGTTTTTCCTTTTCCCTCCCAGTTTATCTAGCAGCTTGTGGAGAAACCCTGAACATTGTTTTTTCTCTGCCTTTCACTGACTTTGTTCCAACCACATGCAATACTAGATTCTCCTTAAGGGTAAGATCTTTTGTCTTGTAAATGTGAGACAGCTTCCCTTATTTTCTTGAATCAGGAAATTTTGAATTAACGCTTTCCTGAAAGAAAAATAGTCTTTTTCACTTCCAGTTCATGGAATTTTTCTTTAAGTAACCCAGAGGTAAATGGTTTCAGTTTTCTTGTGTGAAGCATTTAATCATAGGCTGTTTTAATTTATATACACACATATATAGACAAAAATGAAAATATTTCTGAAAAACACAAACATGCATATGCTTCACACATACATGTAGATAGACATTTAGTATGTATATTTATTATATATACTTAAATTGTGTGTCAGTCTATGTGTTTTATCACTTGGAATTCTGTTCCTCTTTATTTATGAAATGTGAAAATCAAAGGTGGAATGGAATACTGCACTAGCTACTCCCAAACCATTTTGGAAAGCCATCTTCCAGATTTTTAAGAGGTTCTGTAGCATTAATAATGATCACAAATTGTTTTTAACAGATGCAGATAATTCTTTGAATTACTGTACTTTTTGTCTTCCTTAAAATAGAGGCTGTCTACTGCTGCCAAAAATAGAAAACTAGTTGATGGTGATGTTGCTAATTTGGTATCATTTGATAGGAAAGAAATCAATGTTTTATAGGTTTCTTTCTTTTTAAAGTGTGATTTTGTTGAGATGTGGAGTAAGCTTGGGTTAGTTATTTAATTTCTGCAGTATGGTTTGAGCAACAGAATAACAGGGATCTCCTGTTGCTCTCCAATGTTTTATAGATTGCTCTAGTTATGTGCAAGGTACTGGACTTGTAAAGATCCAGAACTACAGAGCTCTTGGGATTGTACTAAAACTTGGTGGGAAACAGAATTCTTGTCTAATTTTGCCTGTAAAATGAGGATGATGGCACATACAAACATGAAAATAGCGTGAGCATTACACATAAAGTGAATGCAAATTAACTCTCCTGTTGCTGATGTTTGGTTTTTAGGGAGAAGATGTTGATCTTCATTTGTATCTGCCTGATTGCCATCCTAGTAAATATTCCCTTTTTATGCTGGTGAAGGATTGTCAGCCCAATAAAATAAATCCCGAGTCTTGTATTTCTGCGGAATGTCAAAGCGGTCAGAAAACGGGCAAGCCCAAATGGAGGAACATTACTCAAGAAGAGTGAGTTTAATTGAGATATTTATATATGTATTTATATCTTTATGTTGACTTTTCTTACTTATTTCGTTTGTGATTCATGAACTTTTGAAGTTGCTTTAAAGATACTTAAAGGAAGTATTGTGCTTGAAATAAAAGGGTGCTGTTTCCTTTTGAAAGGGCTGGATGGGTTGAATGCTGGACAGTCCCAAGTGTTGTGTTTACAATTGACTACTCCTGGCACCCAATTTATCCTCAGAAGGCAGATGAGCAGTTAAAGCAATCCTGTAAGTGACACTACCTTTTCCTTGTTAGCATGGGTCATTTGGGACTTTGGATCACGCTGCTTCCATCTGCAGAAATGAACTTGGAACTGAATTGCTGTTTTATGTCTCAAGGGAATGTGTTGATCATTAGAATGCACTGGGATTGATTTAAAACCTGACAACATTCCATACTGCTGCATTTCAGGATGTGTCCCAGTTCCTTGTGTAAAAAAGAGGATGCTGTCTGCAGTTCACTTCTCCTTGTCCTTAACAAATTGTATCCCTTAAATGGGTTGTTGCAAAAGTTAAAATATCACTTGGTATATTAAACATCAGTATATTAAATAGGAAGTCAAATATTTTTGGCCATATCATGTTCTTTAGCTTTTCTAAGTTTTTTTCTTTTGGATGTTGTGATCTCATCTTATGATTTAAATGCTTAAATACATTATATATGTGGTGTAATAATATTGTCTTCCTTTTATGGGTATCAAACTGAGATTTCATTGTTCACTGTTAAAGTGAACCATCAGAAATGATTGTTGGACTGGTCAGTCAAATTCTAATATCTAAGAATTTATTTGAACTGTCTAAATACTTCTAGACAAATATCCTATAAGTGTGTGCTTGCAAAAAAAAAAAAAAAGTTATAAACACAGAGATTAAAGTAAGTTAATTTAAATGCAGAGGGAGGTATGTGGGAAGTTATGGGGTTACATAAAACTCTTTCAGGTTGAGATTCTGGAAGCAGAACTGATGGAGATGTTAGAAGAATAATGAGGGCTAATTTGAAAGGTCCACAATCAGCAGGTGTTAGGAGACATGCTGGATGGCATTTTTAGGGTTTGAGTTCCAACAATTGACATCTAAAAGAGCTCTAATTTGCAAGGATGAGGCAGAAAAGGTGAGATTGATTTTGCAGATGCTCATTAAGTGCTCTTGTGAGACTGTCAGCTTGTGTCGAATGTGTGTTCCTCACATTCTGAGAACATTTCCTCATAATCGCAGCAATTGAAACCTGCATTTGCAAGTTTGTACATACACAGGTAACTCATCTGCAGCTTCCTCCAGTGATTAATTCAGCAGTCCACCTCACTCCCACTCCGTGGTGCTGATGGAACCTGTTTGTTGCAGTAGCAACATCCGCATTTTGAGTCAGTACATAAAACTCTGAGAAACATGTTGCACTACAAAAGATGCAGTTTCCATAAAAAGTGGTCATCTCACTGCAGCATTTGGCTAATGTGTAACTCGTAAGATAGTGTGCAAGCACTGAGCAAGAACTGTAATGGGGAAGTTCAAGCCTTGGAGGTTTTTGGCTGCAGGTGTCTGTAGTTGTGTATGTGCCAGTTCTTCCCGATAAACGGGCACCTGAAATCTTCCTCCAGCTGGAGCATCAATTTTTGATGGTTTTCCCATAGAGTTCTCTACTCCCCAGCAATCAGTTCACATCCCCAAAACCTTTCCCTTTACTCACTACATTCTCATTGCCTTTCCTCACTTAGGACAGACAGGTTTTGGGCTCTCTTGTTCCCATCTCCAACTAGAAAGAAGGGGTAGAAAATAAGATTTGAATTTCCAAACTGTTTTGTGACCAGAGTAACTGAGTTGTTGGAGACAAAATTTTGGCCTACAGAGCTACTAGTTCAGAATAGATTTTTAGTACAGCTTTGCACTTTGCATGTTTATTCTTTCTTGTTTATCCTGCAGTAGCTGTGTGGTTGTGGGAAATCTGCTCTGTTGAAATGAAAGCATGTCCTTGTTTAACTTCAAAAGCAAGATAAATACACTAAATACTTTTTTCAGAACTTGAGGGATTGTTTTTCTCTTGCATAATTAACATTGACTAAAATATTCAATATTTTCTTTTCTTCCCATAGTTACCAGAGATGAAAAACCAGTTCTGTAGCATAGATACGCTAGTGTAACTATACAAATTAGGTGCCAAAAGTTGTATATTTAATACACATTCCTGTTTGCTGAACTTTGTCCAACAGAGGCCTAAGTTGTAATCAAAATCTGTTTTCTACTCTTATTTTGCTCCCAAGTGTCAGAAATGGAAGAAACAATGTTATCTGTGCTAAGGCCGTCGCAGAAAACCACCGACAGCGTGATTTCATCTCCCACAGCTTCCACCCGCCTTCCCCTCGACCCCTCGGAGCTGCCCCCGGATAAGCTCCACGTGGAGCTGGAACTCTCCCCAGATTCCCAGATAACCCTGTATGGACCCTTGCTCAAAGCCTTTCTCTCCATAAAGGTAGGCAGAGGAGCACCACTCGTAAAATTTATGGGTTGGCCATTTGTAGCAAAAGGCAAGAATTAGTTCTGAAATGGAAAAATTGAATTCTGAAGAATATGTGAATTTGGATGGAAACTTTTGGTAGGCACTAGTTCTAGTCTAGAATTACTTTGGTGATCTGGTATTGCTGGAATGAAAGTTATTGTCACAAGCTTGGGAGAAGACTTCTTACAAATATATATATATATATATATATATATATTTATACACCCATATCAGCATAATTCTTCTTTCAAGAAATACTGCATGTTCTGGACATGTGCAGAAAATTTCTTCTTTCGATTTTCCACTAATAAAATAAAAAAATATTCCATGATTACGACTAGAGCTTATCTAAACTCCAATATTTATGCAGAGTTATATCAGAACCCATGCTTTTGGTGCATTTTAAGTTTTGCAGTGTGCTGTTTTTCTTAATTAGATTCCATGACATTTCTGGAGTTAGGATCATGGAGGGGACTGGGGAAGGACATGAGAATAAGCTTAATTTAAAAAGCTTCTTCAGTAAATATTGGAGAAGGATTATGTGTCCTTTCCTTGACATTAATCTATTATGCTTTAGAATGTGTGTTTGGGTTTGTTTGTTTTTTTCTGTCTTCTCTTCCATAAGTGATTTTCTTTTATAGGGTGTCTAAGTTTAATTCCTTCCCATCTCTCTCACCCTCCCTTGTGGTGATAAAAGCCAGGACAGATGAATGTGTCCATTCTGTTTGACTAACAGCAAAATGCTTGAATTTGGTTGATTTTTGTGGTTGTTTTTTTCTTTGTGTGTGTGGTTTTGGGGGTTTGGGGTTTTTTTGGTGGGTTTTTGCTTGTTTATTTTTCTCTGAACATCTGTATCAACCTGTGCAGATCTAGGCTAAGGTAATGCTTCTGGAGCTGACATTTTGGAGCAGAGGTTGAGGAATTTTCTGAGACAGGTGATCAATATCAGGACTCACTGAAACAGTAATTTTCATTAATTTCTGTGAGGTACAGCATATAAGCAAGCAATAGCAGAAAATACTGGTTTGTAGAGTACAGGACTTGAATATATGCTCATGATTTTTTCATCTTGTCGATAAAATAAATAGGATTAAAATTAGGCCAGTACTGCATCTTGAAGACTTGATTTCTCCTGGTACAGAGCAAATGAATCCATGTTTGAATTGTTTATTGAACCCTCTTTTTGAAGCCCCTAAATTCATGAGGGAGCTCTGGCTTTTCAAGCAAAAGCAGCACATTTATTTTATGCCTCTGGAGCTAAATGCAAACAGTACTACATTAGATCACTGATTCTATAATTATTTCATTTTTAGGTGCAGATTTCTCACACAAAATTTAGCTTTTCTATTCTAATTCTCTAGAGAAATTTTAGATTAATAGCTTGTTTATGAAAATGTGCATTTATTGCTCTTTTTAGCATTTTTGTGACTCTCTTTGGAACTTCTGGTCCAGCTGCGCTGGGACCATCTTTGGAAAGATTTCTAGCAGGGCTTTTTATGTTTCTCTTCCTGACTTGTGGTTGTTTTCAGTTTGTTTTCATTGATGTTTTTTTAATACATGGTGTAGAGATCCCTGGACACACATTGTCCATGCAGCTTTCTTAAACCTTCTAATCTTGGGTGGTGGTTTTTTGGTGTAGCACACCCTGCTAAGGGTTTACTGTCTGGAAATTAATGATTTATAGGTTCTGGCATTTGCAGCAGGAGTTGTCAGGAGTGACTTACTGGAGCTCCTACTGCTCCAGACCCTCTGCTGGGTCTGCCTTATTAAAAATCACTGTAAGAAAATTCTTCTTGAGAGTTTAGCTTTACTTTTAAGGGAGAAGATGTGATAAATTGCCAGAAACCTGATGGATTTTTTGTTTCCCAGTAGAATTTGGCAGCGTTACTTTAGTCTTAGATAGCTGAAGAGGATTTGCTTAGACACAAGCTGGCTTTTAGACCCAAGCAAGAAATGTTTATGACCTAATATTTTAGAAACATGCTTAAGACTTTTAAGTTTGCTGAAAAAAAAAAAAAAAGTTTAGAGAATTGAATGAAGGTGACTTCCTGCAGGATGTGTGTTGTGTTCTTACTCTGTTCTGTTTCTTTAAAAGCACAAAATCAGTTTAAAAGTGTCAGTAATAACATTTCAGAGCAGTTGCTTGTGTTGCATGCATCTCAAATACCAGTATTGGGAGAACTACGGAGCTGCCTTCATTTTCTGTAAAGCACAGTGCCTATAAATTTGCAAGTTTAAGCTATTGAGCTTTCATAAAATGAAAGTATCTATGTTACTCTAGCTATGGATTATAGCTATACCACTTATTTTAGGGAGGATTAAAACCAGAAGATCTGATTTGTATTTCAGTTGATTGCCTGCATGTTTTTCATTTGTTTTCTGTATGATCATAACAATTCTTTCTCCTAGGAAAATTATTTTGGGGAAGATGACATGTACACTGATTTTGAAGAGGTCATTTCAAGCCCTGTTTTGTCCCTGTCAACATCCTCAAGCTCTGGCTGGACAGCTGTAGGAGTGGAAAATGACAAAAAAGAAAATGAAATTTCAGTCAAGCCCGTTCACCCTCTTACTTTACGCCCATGGGATATCACTGTGCTTGTTAATTTGTACAAAGTGCATGGGAGATTGCCAGTGGTAAGTACTTTATAATCATAAAAGAATTTTTTTTTTTTTTTTAAATTTCATAATCTGGATCCATATTTAACTGCTTGCAACATTTAGTTGCTGTGGTGCTTACCAAAATGTGTAGATACTCTCTGCTGAAACTGTGGCTCTCTAAACAACTTTGGGACAGGATTTATTTTGCTTATCTGGGAGGCAGAACTGGATAGTTTTTTAATATGCTTGTTATTCTCAGAACTTGATTTGTATGATATTTTTGATTGACCATTAGGATTTGTCCACTGATTAGCGCATTTGTCTTCTAATGGTGCTGTCTGGTCTGTCCACCTCAGTTCTGAGGGAACCCCAGGAATAAAAAATCCAGATAAAACATGGGGTTCACCCAAATCTTTTTGAATTGCTGTTTATGCCGTTGTCAAAAGGTGTTTGAAGTTGCACAGGCTTCCTTTTGAGTGTCCTCTTAGAGGAAAATCAGCATACTTCCTGCTCACAGGTTTGCAACTAACAGTAAAGTTTTAACTCTGTTATGTACTTTCAGGCTCTGAAATAGATCTGTTTATTTTCTATTTCAGCACTGCAGTCCAGATGGTCCAGAGTGCCCTACAGCTTTCTTGGAGAGGCTGTGTTTTGAGATGAAGAAAGGATTTAGAGAAACAATGCTTCAGCTTGTACTGTCTCCAGTGAATCTGTTTCTGAATGACAATTACCAGGTAGTCAGTCAGTGTTTTGCAGCTGTATTTGTGGAAGTTTTGTTGATTGTAAAATTCTTTTTTTGGTAGGAATTTTCCTGTTGTGCAAAGGTTTTATTGAGACTTACAAATCATAAGAAAATTCTGATGCATATTTTGTAAAAAAAAATCTTTATTTTTGTCCAGATTTTTTGGGGCATTTTATCAGTAAAATAAATAGGATTAAATTAGGCCAGTGTTGCATCTTTTCCAAGAATTTCTTCCCACTTCCTTGTCCTTGGCAGCGCCCTGCAGTGGACGAGGTGCTCCGGGAGGGTCACATCAGCCTGTCGGGCCTGCAGCTCCGTGCCCACGCCATGTTTTCTGCGGAAGGGCTACCCCTGGGAAGCGACACTTTGGAATACGCCTGGCTGATAGATGTGCAGGCTGGAAGCCTCACAGCCAAAGTGACAGCACCACAGGTACCATCTAGAAACCACTCTGAAGTACTGAAGTATTCTTTTTCCTTCTAAAACTGGCGTAGCGTGGATTTGCATGATCTGTGCCTTAAGTAACCTTTACTTTATAGCTTTATAATTTATTTAGTTTCTGTAATTTCTGTAAAGTGACAGGAGATGCCAGATGAGCCATTCCCACAGTCATGTTTTAAAGCAGGAGGCAAACGATATCATTGGTGGGAGAATAGTATGGACAGGCCTCAGGAGTAGCTGCTCACTGCATAATTCTGCTCCTTGGTCCCACTGGAACATAGTTTGCTTTCCCAGTATTGCACTTTGTTAGGTCAGTCTTAGCACTAAACCCTTTTAATTTTGCCATTTATGTTACATTTATCTTTCCACCTAGGTGAATGGCTCCAAGTATACAACAGGGAGATGATTTTGATTTATTTCTCATGTGGTCTGCCAAATCTTTAGAAAAGACTGGCTTTGCCCAGTGTATTCTGAGGCACAAATAAAGTACATACATTCTATGTAGTAGTTACCATTTGCTTTAATTATTTTTAAGACACCTCTACATCTTCTTATTCCTCTAAAAATTGGTGTTATTTTGTAGGATTAAGCACATATTTCACTGGGAGACTTCTGCAGCAAATAAAATAAGGCATAC
Source organism: Pseudopodoces humilis (assembly GCF_049639895.1). Taxonomy (NCBI): domain Eukaryota; kingdom Metazoa; phylum Chordata; class Aves; order Passeriformes; family Paridae; genus Pseudopodoces; species Pseudopodoces humilis. The sequence continues at coordinate 67,492,974 of NC_142205.1, read as the reverse complement.
AAGCAAGTTTAGTAAATCTAAAGAATAGCTGTTTTCTAGCTACATATACAGATATTTGTGGTGGTACTTCCCAAAATGCTGCCACTGATTTAGATGATCTGTAGGATTTGCTCCACTGCTCTATGGTTCAAAATTAAACTTAATTGATTCAAACTACTCCAAGGTTAAAGAACATTTCCTAAGGCTTAATGCAACTGAAGGTTTTTCTTCCCTTATAAAGCCATTCTCAATTGTATGCATCATATAGGATTTTTTTTTTTTTTTTAAATTGTCAGCACTTGAATTTACTGTTTCAGGTTCATTGGCTTTTTTCCTTCCTTAGTGTGATGTATTGCAAGAATTTGTGAAGAGACTACGCTGAACAGAGGAGGAGAGATTCTGTGCAGGACAGTCATAGCTAGATTAAATTCCATTCAAATTACTGCTGATTTTAAGTGCCCTTTCCTTTGGCAAGCCAAAGAAAACCCATTTCCCTCTCATAACAGAGACAGACAGTCATGAATCATTTCCTTTATGAGCGAGCTAACTATATAAAAGACTTAAATCAACAGTAGGCTAATTACTAGGTCTAGCAAGATTCAGCAGTGTTTTGTTGAGCCAGTTTCCTCCTGTGCTTTCTAAATGTTACTTTGTTGCTTTTATAGAAGCAAATCTGACATTTAAATTATGAATGGTAATGAAGTACCTTGAGCTATTCTTTGTGATAAAGTTGGGGGAGCTCTGTCTTTACAATGAAGTTCCCAGCTGACTGAGCAAAAACTGCTGCCTTTTATTAAGAAATAATGTAGGAAATCGTTTAATGTCACTGTGCTTTTCCGTGAAAAAGTACAGACTTGCGTGTTGTGGTGCATTCAAAAATAAAATGCAGGCCTGAGTAGCAGGAAGGTGCTGAGGCCTCCTGTTCACATCCCAGCCCTTGGGGTTGTTCTCTGTCCTCCATGGAACACCATAAGTCCATTTTTTGGTGATGGACTATGTGCTGTTGTTTGCTTACAGCTTGCCTGTCTTCTGGAATGGGGGCAGACCTTTGTGTTCCACGTGGTGTGCCGGGAGTTTGAGCTGGAGAGGCCCAAATCCGTAATCCTGTGCCAGCACGGCATCGATCGCCGCTTTTGTGACCCAAAGGTACCTTTTCATCCATCCCTACTGCTCACTGGATGTGCACAGGTTCTCTGGAATACTTCAGAAATCCACCCTTAATGTTACCACAACATAAAAAAAAAAAAGGATTGGCACAAATTAATAGTTGTTTCTGTATTTATTTTCCTTTATTCTTTCCCTTTTCCTTCAGACAAACTCTGTGCCTGGGCCATGCCCAACATCAGATGACTTAAAGTACACGATGACACGCTTAGCCATGGATGGAGCAGATCTGTATGTGGTAGAACATGGCTGTGCCACCAACATCAAGGTAAAATATTTCTCTTAACAGCATTTAAAATACTTTGTCAATTTGTATTTTTTTGACAGAATATCGACCTGAATTGATGGCTGCTTGCATGCAATGGATTAAGCAGAATTTCTAAAACTTTTAAGCGATAAAAGGTCATCATGGACTGGGCCAGGAGTAGGTGAATTTGGCTTCTACTTAATAATTCCATTAATTATGTTGGCAAATGGTAAGGAGGAGTATATGTCTCCTAAAATAGAAGTGGAAGCTGCAGGATTGGTGTAAAATAATTGAGAACACCTCAGGCAATATAAATCTCAGTGTTTGTACCCGAGAGCTGATAAGAACTTGTGCTGTGAATTATTAATTCAGCAAATGGAGATGATTGATGTGGATCATGTACAAGTCAGTGCTGGATAACTCACGATCCTCTGGTGAGAATTTAGATGTATCCTTGGTAGAGAAAGGAAAAGTGTTTTTGCCACTGCCTGACTGAATCCTCTGTTCAAAAAGGGCTGTGCAGAGAAGAGCTGTTATCCTACTGCACAACAACAAAAAAAAGGAATAATTTACTCAGTGTAGCAAAATATAAGTTTGGATACAGTTGAGTTACGGTAACAACAGAAAAGATGAAAACTGCCATGCTGACATAGCTGAGTAATAATTGTGCTGTTAGTTAATAAATGCAGTTTTAAATGGTAGACTTAAAATTAAAACTTTTGGGCACAGATTCACATTATGAGCAAGAATCTAACTAAAGGGCACTGGTAATTATTTTAAACATTTTTTTAATGACGTGATATCTCATCATTTGAATGGCTTGCTGCCATGTGGCAGTAAAAAATATGTTTGAGCCTCCAAATTCTTTTGAATCCAATATTAAAAAGCACCATCATAAATATTAACGGTGTCTGCAGGCATAAATATGAATGGCAGTACTTTCAAAGGCAGCCTAATAACCTGAACCACTCTAGAAAATTATATCCTGAATGTGTTCCATTCAAATTAAAAATAAAAAGAAAAGAAAAAGAAAAGGTTTTCAGTAGTCCTTTATAATCTGTGACAGAGATGAGAAACAATAATATTAACCCTTTAGGTAGCTCTTCTATGGCTGGGTTACCTTTCAGCTTTTCTTGATTTAGAGATAGCAAACTTCCTCTGAAATTTCAGGTGCTTCATGGTGACATTTTGGAGAGGACTCAAGCTGTGCAGGAAACTTGATCCAGTGTGTTCAGATTGTGAAGTTTGAAGACTAAACAAATTTGAAAGTTTCAGTTTTTTTGGGTTTTAGATGTCAGTGAAGAAGTTAATGATTTAAGTTTTTTAAAGTTTCATGACAGTGTCTATTGACAGTTGTTTTCTGTTTTGATCTGTTTACAAAGGGATGTTTCTTAGTAGCTTTTTTATTTTCCTGTTACGTAAAAAGTGGCTGAGATTAATTTCTAAGCTTGCCTTCTCTTGTGTGTGTGCTGATGTGCATATAAAACTGCTTCCCCCGAGAGAATTTTGCTGAGATCTTTTTGGGCTGCAGTATGTGATGTGTTAACTGGTTTAAGGCCACTCTTGCTTTGTTTCACTGACAAATAGCCAGAGTTCTTGTTTAAATCCTGTTTTCAGATGGGTGCCATACGCATTGCAAACTGCAACCTCCACAACCAGTCTGTCGGGGAAGGCGTCAGCGCTGCCATCCAGGACCTGCAGCTCAGGCAGTACGTCGAGCAGGTGAACAACTGCAGAACTGGCCTGCAGCCAATACTGAGGAGGGCATACTGGCTGGAAGCTGGCTCTGTCAACCTGGGCCTTATCACTGCTGACATTGCTTTAGCTGCAGATCATCCTTCTAAACACGAGGTGCAGAGGCATTTCTTGGAAACGCATGATAACCGAACCAAGAGGTGAGCGATGCCGTCGAGGGAGGTGCATTTGAGAGGGATATTTGTTAATCTTGCTTTCAATGAGCTTCAGCATGGTCATGTTCTGCTCTTCTGCCTTTTGTAGGTTGTGGTTTCTGTGGCCTGATGATAATTTGAGAAACAAGAGAAGCAAGAACAAGTGTGGCTGTCTCGGAGGTTGTCGGTTCTTCGGTGGCACCTTAACGGGACTGGATTTTTTCAAACTTGAGGAACTGACACCTTCAAGCAGCTCTGCTTTCTCAAGCACCAGTGCAGAATCTGATATGTTTTATGGGCAGTCTTTACTGCAGCCAGGAGAATGGATAATTACTAAGGAGATTCCTAAAATTTTAGAGGGTGAGAATGCACTGTATTTTTACTCTGTTTTGCCCAAAAGTATGATTTCTTAACATTTTGCTATTTTTAGTGTTTATGAATCTGATTAATAACTACAACTGCTCAGGCTCTTGTGGCCTGACCCCTTCTAAGAGCAGACAGAGCTCGAGCAAGCTTTCATATGCTGGATTTTTATATTAGCATGCACCTCCTTTCTCAGCAGAAAGGACATTTTTGACTTGTTCTACTTATATAGGAAGGAGCCAACTGAGACAATCTGATGTTTTGCTGACATGATTTTATTAATTTTTGTCAGGACAACATGCTGGGATGTGCACACATTTCAAAACCAGGGCTTTTATTTAATAATGATTTTTATTCCAGTAGTCAGGCAAGAGTCCACTGCCATTGTGTCATCAGAAACTCTGTTTTGCTTTTCCTTCCCTGATCCTAGGTAAAGCAAATGGTGTCAAAAGAAAAGATTGGGACTGCAGATCTGTGGGGATAGAAATGGAAAGGAAAGCACAACACCTGAGCCTCCAAGTGCCGCTGCGCTCCCACAGCTCCTCCTCCTCTTCGGAGGAAACAAGCAGCTCCAGTGCTGCCCTGCCCTTGCTTGCAGGGGAGAAGGACAGCCCCTCATCCACTGCTGAGGATCACCTGGGACAGAAGGAGTTCCTGGCCAGTGCAAAAAGGGAAGATGCTCACGGAAGGTCAGTACTCTTGTCCAGGTAGGCATGTAACTCAACTCTTGAATGCTCTGAGATGTAAGAAAAGCGTTTGATTTAGCAATTTTTCAAGTGTTAATGGTGTCGCTAATATGTGTTTCCTAGTTTGACTGCTGATTTGGATCCCTAATAGGGAACGGTTACCTGAGGAAGGTAGAAAATCCAGCATGTAAAGACACCAGCACTTGCTGGTAAACGTTTGTTTTTACATCCTCTGTATGTAGACAAGCGGCAGAGTTCAGTATGTAACCAGTGTTACCAAAATAATGGCTATGCTAATAGAGAGTCACAGAATCACTGATGCATTTGACAGCTGCTACAGTGTAGGAAGAGAAGCATTCATAAAGAAACAAGCAAGTGAAGTGTTTGTTTCCATTCCCAGTGCCACGGCAGAGGGTGCAGAGGGCCGGCCTGCTTCCCCTGGCCCCCAGGAGAGGCCTGTGGGTCAGTCTCCCATGAGGTCCCCGCTGAAGAGACAGGCGTCCGTGTGCTCCGCGCGGCTGGGCAGCACCAAGAGCCTGACGGCGGCGTTCTACGGGGACAAGCAGCCCGTCCCCGTGGGAGTGCAGTTCAGCAGTGACGTGTCCCGCAGCGACGAGAACGTCCTGGACTCCCCAAAGCAGAGGAGGAGCTTCGGCTCTTTCCCTTACACGCCGTCAGCAGATTCAAACTCGTTCCACCAGTACCGCTCCATGGATTCCAGTATGTCCATGGCGGATAGCGAGGCTTATTTTTCAGCTGCGGAAGAGTTTGAGCCGATAAGCAGCGATGAAGGCCCGGGAACCTATCCGGGGAGGAAGAAGAGAAAAAAGCAAGCTCAGAAAACTGAATACAGTAGGGGATCTATTTATCACAGCGTGGAAGGACCCTTAACAAGCACAATCCATAGAGAAATCAGTCAAGATATGAAAACGTTGCCAATTAAGACTCATCCTTCCCAGGCTTCGTTTGTTTCAGCTCTGGGAGGAGACGATGAGCACGCTGACAACATGTATGTCTTGGACTCTGAGAAGACTGTGGAACGTGAGCAAATCACTTCCCAGCAGCCTGTAATGGCATGTTACCAAAACTACCTGACGCAGTTCCAGGTGATCAACTGGTCAGTAAAGCATCCAACTAACAAAAGAACTTCCAAATCCTCATTGCATCGCCCTTTAGACCTCGACACACCAACAAGTGAAGAAAGTTCCTCATCTTTTGAGCAACTGTCTGTCCCAACTTTTAAGGTATGGAAGATGGAGGAGTAGAGAAAGGAGTAAGAATTGAAAATAACTTAAAATGGCTTAGTACCATTTGTGTGAATAAGTTACAAGAAACTTGAAGTTTCGTAGCTTTTAGTTAAAATGAAGAATACCTTGAATTTCTGACTTCAGATTATGGGCCTGAGTGGCTGGAAGGTTGTGGGACAAAAAAAGGTGGAGTTAGAATTCTGTGGATGTGTGTTCTGCATTATCATTGTTGCAGTTAAGAATGCTGCCTGTTGAATGATATGCAGCTGGAGGACATTTGTGTGAGTTTCCTTTCCAACCCAAATGAACTGCAATAGCAGCACATTTAATACTGATAAAGTATAATTCAGGTCCTCAGTGCTTTATTTCAAAATAAAATTGCGACTCAGATTTAGGAAAGTTTTTTTTTTAAGGGGCTTGAGCATACATGCTTAAGGAAGGAGCTGAAATTAAATAAATGAAAAATAATGGAAATGACTTGATAGAAAAACAGGTGTTTGAAGTCTGGAATTGAATTTGTTATGATTTTGCAGAAAAGGTTTGTGTTGATGCAAACTTTATGTAGATTAGTATTTGCAGGGGTTTTTAAAAGCAGTAAATCAATGTTTATGTAAAAGCAACGTAATCTGATTTTTCAAGGAATTTAAAAAGCTAACCTGGCAGTTCCTGGATCCTGTATTGGAGAATATGCTTCTAAGGGTTCTTTTAGGAAAACCAGCTTTAAGGGGAGTTTTTTTTAAAGATCCCTTTGGGGTTTTTATCATATATGGAAGGAATGTAATCAACTTCTTTGCACTTTTATCTTAGATTGTTAAACAGGGTCTCACAGCTAATTCATTACTGGACAGAGGCATGCAGCTTACAGGATCAACATCTAAGTAAGTTGAACACAGCTTGACATTATTAGCATATTTTTCAAGAGTAGAATTTTCCTGGTACTCTCTTGAAATACTTTCGCCCCCGCTAACCCTTTCAAAATTAGATTTACAGCAGTAGTTTTTGGTGCCAGATCTATTTCAGAACAAATCATTCTATATTCTGAAATATTTGGGTTTGGTCAAACAGAAAGTACACAGTGCAAGCATTAAATTATTTCACTTGTACGTTTTTCAAGATTACAAATGGTGGTTTCCTTTAGGTGAATTTGGAGGTGCTAATGGCAAGTGTCCATTTGATTGCCAGAAGCAGAACTTGAATCGAGGGAGGCCCTTATCCTGGAATTGTATTTTTGTACTTTCTAAGATATGTGGTAGAAGAAACTTCTATTATGTGGATTTTGTTTAAAAATTATGTGGATTTTGTTAAGAATTGAAATGATACCAGAAGACTTTGGTATTTGTTTTCACAAAGCCTGATCATTGATGTGTGTTTGACCTCTTTAGCACACCTTACACTCCTTTGGATAAGAAATCTGCAGAGAACACGGATGATGAAACAATAACAGAGGAGTGGACGTTGGATCACCCGGTCTTCCAGACACGGACAACGGCAATCGTGGAAGTAAAAGGAACTGTAGATGTAGTTCTGACTCCTCTTGTAGCAGAGGCACTGGATAGGTAATTTTATTTTGATAAAATAAAAATTTAGACTAAAAATTGTCTAAAGTCACAGCTGTTCTGTTCAGCAAAGGCTTTGGTAAAAGGATTGAATAACATGGCTGATGGAACAGCAGGGCCTGGTGCCCAGCGGATGTAATTCTGCATTTCCGATGAGGTAGCTGGAAGAATGGGAAGTGCCCTTTGTGTCTGTCAGTGCTTGCTTTTTCCTCTGTGTGTTCATTACATGTGGCTGATGGTGTGCCATATGAAACTGGGAGTTTCAGTGGTCTCTTGTGGCTTTTTCCTCCTGGCAGGTACATCGAGGCCATGGTGCACTGTGCCAGCTCCCGGCACCCAGCAGCAATCGTGGATGACCTGCACTGCAAAGTCCTGAGGGATGCTGTGCAGAACAGCAAGACCAGCTTCTCAGAAAATGTGAGGAAGGAACAAGGGCAATCCTCATGGATTTGAGAGAACGCTCTGTTCTGTGTCTTATGTATAAAATATTTTAACTGAATTTAGTGTTTTGAGATATAGTAGCTAAATTCTATATTGATTTGGAATGCATACTTACATGCATTTTCATAACTCAAAAATACATATTGTCTTTCACTGTCCAGAAATCTTTTACAGGATTGAAGGTCTGGGGTTTTTATTTACCCAGATTTACCGGATTTGGATGATGGTCTAGAGTAATTTACTCTGAGATCAAATGACACATTATGTTCTTTGAAATTACTATAGCTGGTATTCTTAAGTTACCATTACATTCATCTCAGTGAGATGTTATTTATTATTTTATAGTAGTTGGGGAGAGTGGTGAAAGTGCCTGTGGGTTTTTTTGCAGTTCATCTGAGACCTTAAAAAATTAATTTAACTTAAAAAGAATTGTATGGTAGTTCAACAGAATTAGGTGTTCTTTCTGTCCAATGTAATGACCATATTTATATTTTATGATTTCTTAGTCTTCACAGTGTGGTGGACACTAATAATTTGCTTCATAGTAAGTTGTTTTATTTAGCCTACGTGTGTAGAATTCAAACTTCCAGCTGAAGTCTGGTTGTTAAAGTTTATTGCAGAATGGCACTGCTGACCTTACGGTTTTCAACCTACTGTACCTCTAAGTGCTGCAGCCCCTGTTCTGGAAATTGTGGTAAATTGCCTAAAATAAAGTCAGAATCTCTTTCTGCCTCTATGCTAATAAAATTTCCTGTTACTACTGAGCTCAGCAACTCTTGAGTTTGTGCTAATAAATTACTTTTCTCTTCTCTTCAAGTTGTCTTCGAAGCAAGACATCAGAGGAACAAAAATAGACACTACCACAACAGGAATAACAAACCAGGGACCAGCACAGACCAATCTCTCACTTAAGCAAGATAATGTGACAATTAAAGGTCTTCAGGCCAATGTTACAGTTCCAAAGGTAGCAATTTTTTTTTTTATCTTATCAGTAGGAAAGTGCCTCACAAAATTACCTTTATTTTGCATCCCTGTTTGTTCCTCTAAAGCTGAAGTGAAGCTGTGCATTTGTGCTAGAGAACTAAAGTTTTGAATACTTGAGCTGCTTAATTTTATGATGGTAGACATGCAGTACTTAAATATTAACTACCATAGCGGTAACTGGCTGCCATGTCTTTAAATTATGTTCTAGGTGTAATGGTTTTAGTTTTCTTTTCACTGAAAGTATAAGATAAGGTTGTATCAGAAATCAGTGATTAATGTAACATGCTTTTCTAAATGTCTTTTCTCTTTGATGGATTTTTATGTACAGGTGAACCTGTGTTTACTTCAAGCATCTGTGGATGAATCCCCAGGAGTTTCTTCCAGCAAAACCGTGACTCACGTTTCCTTAGTAGCTTTGTGTTTTGATAGAATTGCTACTCAAGTTCGTATGAACAGGTAAGAATAGTACATGTCACTATTTGGCATAAACTTCAGACATATTTCATTTGGTTGTTTTTGTTTGTCTTGAGATTTGCTTAATTGTTTTTTTCCTCCCTGATACTGAAAAGGGGTATAGTTGAAGAGCCTTCAAACAATGCAGAAACTGGGAGGAATTCTGTCACATTTGATCGTTACATCCAAACCAGCAAAATGCAGCCCCAGTCTTCTGGCTCGCTGAGATCCAATTCTGGAGCAGAAAAAGGAAAAGAAATTGCTGCTAAATTGAACATCCATCGTGTTCATGGACAGCTTAGGGGTCTTGATACAACAGGTATTAAACTTTTAAATATTAAAATGTGGAAATTTCAGTTTCAATGGAAGCAGTTACAGCTGGTCTTGCTCTTGTAGTTTGGTTGGAGGTTTCTTATCAACGTGAATAAAGAGCAACTTGCACCCAGAGCTTTTGCAGACACTTGAAAAAGAAGTTTGGGATGAATTATTATTCCACAAAGTGCTGGATTTAAACTTACGCAAACTAAAAGCTGTCAAGACAAACTTGTAAGCAGGTTGTGTGGCACATGTGTGTTTCCCTGTAAATAATGACCCACACTGCTGGAGTTTGAGGCCTGAGCTCCCTTCCTCCCAGCTGATCTCTTTTCAGCTACCATTTTTTGTCACCTTTTGCAGGGAATGAATTACACTTATTTGCTTTCTTACTCCTTTCTAACACTTTCAGTATTGTGCTTGTCATACCAGCAATTCAGCATGACAACCTGGACATTTTTAGCTATAATGACTCTAAAGCTGAAAATCAGTTCTGCACAATTGACTTTTTTGTTGTTTGTGTTAAGGAAATGCCTTCAAGAAGCTATGAGTTCTGCTATAACTCCTGATCCTGGAAAAACTAACCAGGAAAAGATGACCAAAAGTAGAGGCAGTTTTTGTTGAACTGCTTAGTTTTGACGGAATTTATACCAATTTTTACTCTGTTCCATAAGGAACAGGAGTCTTTAGACATGAGAAAGCACTCTGTAAAGCCAGGATGATTAAAAAATACACAATCAATAAATAAATAAACAACAGAAAATCCCACTGCTGTGCAAAGATGAGTGAGCAAATGAAATTGGAGGAAAACGAAACAGAGAAATTGTTACCTCCCTTTTTACTTGGCTATGGGTAGAATGTTAGCAGTAGTGCCCTGTGTCAAGTAATCTACAGACATTCAAGAGAACCACTTTTGGAGTTCTAACCGAGAAAAGCCATCATCTTCTGTTTGAAAGGTTTGAGAAGAGCCTTTCTAAGGATCTTAGCATTTCATGTTTACTTCGAAAGTGAATGCAGTTATAAATTGGAGGCAGAGAGTAAGGATTAGAAGGGCTATAAAGTGACTCAGCCTAGTTCTTTTCCTGAGGTATTTGACATTTAGGTATAAAATGATTTAAAATATTGCTCAGTGCTTGGATTTTTTTCAAAGTTCAAAATTATCCTGCCCATATTAACACACCAGGAGCAAGGCTATTTTCCTGGTTTTTTGTACATATTTTTCTTGCTCATGCTTCAAGTTTAAACTTTTTCTTTCTTTTTTTTTTTTCTCCCCCTCCTGTTTGAGGAATACTCAAGGCCTAACTACCCCCCAAAACACTCTAAACTTCAGAGAGCCTTTGCAAGATGTAAAGTTTTCTCAATTTTGGAACAAAGTAGTAAATATGTTTATTTTCACAGATATTGGAACTTGTGCAATAACAGCCATTCCTTTTGGGAAATCAAAAGTTCTTTTTACTTTGGAAGAGTTGGATGAGTTTACTTTTGTGGATGAAACAGATCAACAAGCTGTTCCAGATGTAGCTCGAATTGGTCCTAGTCAAGAGAAGTGGGGTTGGATCATGTTTGAGTGTGGAATTGAAAATTTAACTATAAAAGGTAAAGCTTTTTAAGGCTGTATATTATTTTGTTTCATGAGATTACTGACAATTCTATTCTTAGGTCTTCTGGCTTAGAAATTATTTGGTTAGAACTTGTTGAATCTAGGTGATACTGAATAGTACATGTCTGTGGTAAATAAATCTCATAGGTTATACAATAAAGACATTTTTAGTTGTAAGTACCACTAATAATAAAGTGTGAAATAATTTCATATAAACTGGTTTCATCAGTTTCTGAACTTAAGGTTGAAATTGATGATTTCAGTGATCACTCAGTGATCATTATCTACAGGAAGTACATTATAGAGCCAGAATTTTGCTCTGGGAGGGGAAAGCTAGCTACAAAAAGTAAAAAAACCCCACAGTAAATGTGTTTTTTCTGTCATCCAAGTTATTTTTCTTTTAGAGAATAATATTTTAAAAGCCTTTATGTGAGTACTCTTCATCTGCTTGTGGTAAGCCATCAGAAGCTCGAAATTGTAGTGATAAGCTGTTGAATAAAATGGTAATGCATCTTGTTTAACCAAAACCATGTGTATTTCTCTGCTTAAGTACAGATCTTTTCTATGGGGCATAACTTAGAGCTGTTTATGTGCTGCCAACCTTTACAGTCTGGGTATTTTTACAGGGGGAAGACAGTCTGGGGCAGTGTTGTATAACACATTTGGAGTCATGGGTAAATCAAGAGACACAGAAAGAGGCGGATTGCTTGCATCAAACAACTCCTCAGATTCCCCCACTGGTAGTGGCTACAACACTGATGTGTCTGAAGATAACCTCCCTTGTGACAGAATCAGTCCCTCTTCAGATATTAATGGAAATTCAGTTTCAGATGAGCAGGTGTGTTCAAGCTGGGTAGAAATGACTGGTCACTTATCCTGTTTGCTTAGACACTAAAATTCCAGCTTTCTGCAGGGTCCTTTGGGAGGATTAGTGGACAGCATTAGGTTTTTTTTTCTTTACCTAAATGCCTATGAAAAAAAAATTTATGAGCATGTATGGTATGTTAGTGCCTTTGAGTGTAATAATTTTGGAAGACAATTTCCCTTCTAACTTCATGATTCCTTGTTTTTGAAGGATGAAGGAGTTGAATCAGATGATCTGAAAAAAGATATCCCCTTGATGCCTCCTCCCCCTGACTCCTGCAGCATGAAGTTGACAATCAAAGAAATTTGGTTTAGTTTTGCGGCTCCCACCAATGTGCGCTCCCCAGCCCATATATATTCAAGGTATATTTTTTTCCCTGTTTAAAAGAAAGAAAATGGCAGTTCTGCTTTGTTAAGTCACATTTGTATTGGGTAGTTTCTGAATGGAATTTCAGTAATTTTTGAAGTTTCTTTGGAAATGATAATTTTGAGTTTGTATATATCACAGTAAGACTTGCTTAATTTTTTACTGTTGTAATTTCTGTGGAAGTGTTGCTTGAAAATTCTTAGTTAGATGTGATTAAAAGAAAAAGAAAGGAAGAGTAAAAAACCCAAATGAAACTAAAAGCCCTCACTAGCAACTTCTGGTGAGAGGGAAATGTTTGAGGGAGAAAGGCAGGGGAAGATGTTTGTTTTGAGTAGGTGAGATGATAGTGAAGAAAACAGCTCAGTGCTTTTGGTATTCAACCTGATATCATCCATGATCTGACTGCCATTGCACTGTAAATTTCAAGATGTGTCTTTCTAAGATTTGCTTTTTCAGATTGTGTATGTAGAATAAGCCAAATATTTCAGTCTGTCAGTACAGAGCCATAAATTAGAAAATACTCTATTACTCTTGCTTGAGCCCTTTAGCAAAAGTCCTTCATGACATATAACACTTCATGTGGGATTCAGACAGTGATGAGAATTTCAAACTCTATGATTTCAGTAGGGAATACAAATGGGGAAAGAAAGGAATGGCAATAGCAAAAGTGAGAAGAATCATGGGTGTGTGAGTGAGTAAAACAAAAATTGCCTCAGGTACTTTTTGCCAGTTCTTGTTTTCTGGGCATTAAGTCTGTATTTATTACTTTACATCAGTGTCCCACCGATTTGACTGTCGCTCATAACAGCATCAGAAAATCCTGCTGCTGCCGCTGCCTGTGAACACCCCTTTCTCTTTATTTGTCTCCACAGGCAGCTGAACCTCCTGAGCACAGCAACACCTGCAGTTGGTGCTTGGCTTGTTCCCATTGATCAAGTGAAGTCGTCATTAAATAAACTGGAAACTGAAGGAACCCTGCGAATCTGTGCTGTTATGGGGTGCATTATGACAGAAGCTCTAGAGGTAAATGACCTTTATAAAATCAATGAGCATATCAGAACAGGACAGTGTGATAGCTAACATGTAGTTTGTGGAATTCTGGATGTTTTCGCTGGCAAACTTAAGAGGATCTCTTATGAGCATTTGGTGAATTGGTCACAAGAATTCACAAAAAGCTGTGCTTTTTGTACACAGTACTTCAGAGCTGTTACAGGTGAGGAAGTCTCATGCCTCTTAGAGGAGTGCATCTCCAGGTAAAATAAGAGTAAGAAGTATGGCTATAGTGCCTAGTATATATTTTATCAAGTATTTTTGTTTGCTGTTGGTTTGATTGGCACTGTCTAGTGGGAAGATTTTGATGGGATACCCACGCTGAAATCCTGTCTTGCGCAGTGAGATGGATGACTTAATAAACTAGGAATAAAGTGTTTCTTTGGAAATTGCAGCTGGCTTTGGTCTCTTAGTCCAGATGTAACTTTATAAGGCCTGCAATTTCAATCTAGGCTTTTCTGTTATTGCTTCATGTAAATAATTATGCATCCAGAATGATTTTTCACATGCAGTATTTAAAATTAGGTGGGTACCCATGAGGCAAATCTTTGTTGCAGAAAATCTTTGTTGCAGAAGTTCAAAATGGGGTTAGAAATTTGTTGTCTCATAGGTGAAATCTTGTCATTGATGCTCTGTTTGCAGGTATGTTCATATGTTGAAAATGTTTTTATTTTAATTTAGAATAAAAGTGTACACTTCCCTCTGAGAAGCAAGTACAACAGGCTTACCAAAGTGGCTCGTTTCTTGCAAGAAAATCCTTCTTGTTTACTCTGTAATATATTGCACCATTACCTTCATCAAGCAAATTACACCATTATTGAGGATGCCACTATGGTGAGTTACCCAGGAAAACTGGAAATATCTCAGTCCTTTAGTTTCAAATATGTCAATTCTAATATCTTAAATTTGGCAACAGTTTGAGGAAGGTTAACAAACAAGAAAATATAATCCAAACTCATATGCATCTTTAAAGTGATAAGTAGATATGGTTTCTCTCATTTCATTTTCTTTGACATCTGCTATTTTTGTTATGACCTGTATATATGCATAATGCTTATCAAAGTATTTTATTAGTAAATACATGAGATCATAAACCAAAAAGGCACAGCTTTAAAACTGTGTATGGCTTTTTTTATCAGGTTTCATTCCCTCTCTATCATATTTCAATGGCCTTTTTGTAAGATTTCATTTTTCATGGTTTTAAAATTGAGTAAGTCTCAATTATTGAGGCAAGTGCATGAACTGGTTACTTTATTCCAAATTCCCTCCTTGAAACTAGTTTTCATGTCTTCTAGAAACTGGGGTAATGCAGACAGTTTAAGGAAGGAACTAGAATTGTACAAACTTCAGGGTTTAGGAATCAAATGTTTTCCTTGATGCCTTTAGAATGTAAATGTCTAGATTGTAGTGGGAAATAGCTATTTGAACAAACATCAGGCATAAGGGAGGAGTGTTTATTCCTGATTTTGTGTCATTTTCATAATCCAATTCTACAGCTGTCAGATTTAAACACTTCGGTTTTGAGCATATTCAGCGGAGAGCCAGTGATCAGGAATAGCAGAGTTTGCGGCACAAATAGCACAGTTTGCTTTGTGGTCAAAATACCAAGCTTTTGTTTTCTTTAGGACAATTCAGTGATGTAATCAAAACAATCCCTATATTTAGCCTCAGATTTATGTTCCTAAAATACTGCTTATGAACAATGGAAAAAACAATCTTTTTAATGGCGTTTGTATGGAGTTGCTATGAATCTTAGCCCATAGTTCAGAGCCTGATAAATACTCAAGTACTTTTAGCTTCATATTTAACAAACTGGCTTCCTGTTGTTTATTTTTGGCCCCTTGGGCTAGATCCTCAGGTCACATAGATAAATGTATTTGCTGTGTTCAATGAAGCTATAATTTTTGTTTCTCCTTGGCTTCTTGCTTGATGTCTTGTGGTTGCCAGCAAGTTTGTCATAAGCCTCTTAAGCACAGAGATTTAAGAGAGCTTTGACTCTTTCTGCCTTCCAGTTTGCTTCATTATGCTGTGATATGAATTTTTCATATTTCTTTTTTATTTAAAGAGTGATGGCCTTCCTGCCTTAGTGACCTTAAAGAAAGGTCTGGTTGCCTTAGCAAGGCAGTGGATGAAGTTCATTGTGGTCACCCCAGCCTTTAAAGGAGTCAGCTTGCACAGACCAACCCAGCCAATGAAACTGCAGCCAAATGCCTGCCACGAGCATGAGGATGGCCTTGGACTGGACAATGGAGGAGGCCTTCAGAGTGACACGAGTGCTGATGGAGCAGAGTTTGAATTTGATGCAGGTATTTTTGTGTTATCATCTCCATAAAGATTCATAGGGACAAGCAGCTTCTCTCAGACATTTTTATCTTCCTTAGTTTTAATGCTTGAGACATTACAGTCTCCTTTTTTAGAATTATCAGCTTCTTTTTTTTATAACCTCCATTCTCAAGCTGCTGCTAACAATAATAATTATAGTATTCCAATAATTAGTGCTTGTTCAGGGAAGAACAAAACAGGAGATCTCTCTTTCTTCGCATTTTCTATCTTGTTTTTTCCTACACAAAATAAATCAACTTATTTGCTACCTTTCAATTAAAAGCCAGGCAGCTGTTAGCACCTTTAAGAGAGCAAACACAAAGATGTTTGTGTGAGAAACTGGTATGTAATCATAGAGTATAATGGAAATTTTTACCCCCTTCTCTCAAATATCTGTTTTTGATGAAGCACAAACACTTGGATTATTAAACAGAACCCAGCAGACCCCTCTCTGAGGTGTTCTTATTTGTCTGTAAATCAGACAGCACTGTGTAGGTGTGTGTCAGCACTTGGCAATTCGTGACTGCTTGTAGATAAATGTGCCTGATAATAGATCATCTTGGTCCTCCAAATATATCTGAATGAGGAAAACTGTTTGCTTGGATGCAGCTACTGTGAGCGAGCACACGATGCTCCTGGAAGGAACAGCCAATCGCCCTCCCCCTGCCAGCGCCTCCTCCGGGCCCGTCACTGGTGCTGAGATCATGAGGAAGTTGTCCAAGACTCACACTCACAGCGATTCTGTGCTGAAAATAAAGGTGAGTGCACAGGGCTGGGCACCAGGGCAAGGGAGGTCATAGCTGGCCTGTTCCGGAGCAGTTCTGTGGCTGCAGATGAATAAAGGCATGCAAAAAGTAACTAGAGCACATGGAAGGTCTGCTCCTGACCTCCCAAAAAGGATGCTCCAGCAGTTGGTCTATATTCTACATCTATTCTTTTTTGTTTTTCTTGCCAGTTGACTGCATGTGCATCATTAAAGGATGCACCCAATCTTATAGCCTTTGATCTTTTATTTATGGCAGCAGAAACAAGGATTTAACTGTCATGATACAAAGTCTAAGACTGGCAAAGCTTTCCAGTAACTTGTAGTAAAATAATTGTGTTCCAGCCTTATATTCAGACCAAATGCTGCTTTGTTTTTGCAGTTTCTACAGCACTTCATTAATTTCTTTGTTTTCTGCTTGCAGGGCATCCATCCATATCATTCCTTGAGTTACACCAGTGGAGATACAGCTACGGATTCGCCAGTGCACGTTGGCCGCTCCGGAATGGGAGTCAGGGAAAGTCCAAGGAAGGAAAGTCTGCTCAGCTATCTCACTGGGAGCTTTCCTAGCTTGCACAATCTTTTGGAAGGGACTCCTCAAAGAAGTTCAACTGCAGTTAAAAGTAGTTCTTTAACAAGAACAGGTATGATGTAGCAAAAAAAAAAGTATGATGTCACATAAACAGATGGAATGCAGCATAATTTTCAAGTCTTTTTGAATGAATAAGGAAACAACCATTTTGTGTTTGTTTTTTCTTGACCTTGTAAGTAGATTAAGAAGAGAGCTGGAACTAATATTTCAGTAATGTATTTTGCATATGATAAATTGCAGATTTTTAGCAATTTTCTATTCAACAAATATTTTAAAAGCTTGAAACATTGAAGTGTTTGTGGTCTGTATTGTTTTTCAGAGTGCATTGTTATCAGTTTTTCTTTATATGTAAATTACATACTGTATATGTTACTGTATCTTCTCTAAAACCTCTCTCCTTCGCTGTCAGGGACTGAAATACTGTTCAGAAAAAAAGGTATTTTGGTTTCTTAATGACTCTTTTCCTCTAATTAATGGTAGAGATGAGCAAGTGCAAAGCCATGTGTAGTGCAACATCCATTAGTGCCATGTATAACTTCTGTGGTAGCACCTGTAGTGCTGTTTGACACATAATTTAGTTCAATAAGCCTTGAGAATTAGGCTTACTTTTATAGTAAGTAGGTGGTGTCAGTGAAATTGTGCCATGTTCCTTGTTTCTGCTGACTTGGATGCAAGAAATGCTGAAGTTGCTGCTTTATCTGCACAGGAAATACCGTGGCCACAGACATGTTGTCTGAGCACCCTTTGCTGTCTGAGCCCTCCTCTGTGAGTTTCTATAACTGGATGTCCAATGCTGTGGGCAACAGGGGAAGCGTCGTACAGGAAAGTCCAGCCACCAAGTCTGGGCACAACAGCCTTCCAACAGGTATTGCTAATTTGCAGCTGAGTTCCAGGTGGTTCTGGGCTGGCTGTGCCTGTGTTTGCCGCATTCTGACTGAAAGCAGTTGAGAGAGTGATTTATGTTCAGCAGGACTTAATTGGTTCAAAGTATTACTTGTGGGACTTGCCAGCAACCTGGAAAATTAAAAGATGGGATTTAAGCAAAACTGTTGTTTTCTTTTGCCTCACCCTGGCTCTGAAAATTCAGCTTTTTCTTACATTTGGAACTGTCAGTGTAGCTGCTGAAAGTTAAGCCATGAAATCATCTTCTGTGGTCAAGTTCCTTGGTTGGGTTGGCTATTTTTGATCTAATTTTCATCTGCTTATTTTGTGATTTGTGCACCGGAATCCTTGCTCTTTCTCAGTTCCGTTTTGGGACTAAACATTAACATGTATTTTGGGAGTAACTTAGGAATGGGTGTAAGGGAATGAAAAAAAAATACATTTCTGAAAGTGTTAGATGTATTAAAAACCAGATGTGTAACAATTTATTGCAGCTCATTTATTTTTCTTATTGGCCTGTCATCATTCCAACTTCTCAATGTGTGTCTTAATTTTCTTTTTCGCTAATGCTGTACTTGAATCTTTTTTCTGTTAACGCTCCTTCACCTGTGCTGTATTAATCTTAGGCAATAAGAAATTGTTTTAGTTTGTTTTTAATATTGAACCAATAGTCTGATCCTACAAATGACATCGTGCTGTACGTGTTGCTTAACTGTTGTGAACTGTGTGAACTGGAATGTGTTTCTCTGCAGAAAGACTCTTTCCAAATTTGAATTGGACAATCTCTACCTGTTCCAGCAATATCAGGCTGTTTCTTTATCCTGAATGCCACCTTTGTGAGGTTGCAGACCTTATTGTGGCTTGTTTATCTATATAAATAATCTCGCTGAATTAATCGAGTCAGTGGTGGTGAGATTTGCTGTGGTGTTAGTGTTCCATGGGTATTTATTTTCCAGGTGTGGCACCCAATCTTCCTACTATCCCCTCTGCTTCAGACTTCAACACAGTTCTGTCCAGTGACCAGAACACCCTGGATGGCACCCACTCGCAGCACAGCACCAGCCAGGATGACATTGCAGGAGTAGAAGAGGGCAACCAGGGCTTTCCTGCAGTCCAGCTGGCAGATGCACAGGTAACTGGGCCTGCACATCACCAAATGGATGAGCAAGAGGGTGGAAATAATCGAGGCCTTCATAACCAAATGGGTGGGTTTTGTTTTGTAGGTTGTTTTCAAGCCTCTGCTAAGTTACACAGGAATTCAGTCGCAGGATGCGATGCCCCTGTGCTACAGGATGTACTTTGGAGAGTACCTCTCCTTCTCAGGAACTCTGGATTGCCTCAGAGCAGATATTGTAGATTCAGACACAGCAAAGGAAAGGAAAAGCAAGAGAGCCCGAAGGTATGATGAGAGATGTAAAAATATGTGTACTGGCCAAAGAACAGAAATTAGGCTTTTCATGTCCTGACAGATTTTCAAAGCACTTTCATCGGATAAGGAGCAACCCCTTTTTTCTTCTAATCTTTCATTCTGTCTTCCTGTTATCTTCCAGTGGAATGGTTTGGGAATTGTAACTGTTTGAATCTCTGCTGCTTTTGAAAATTGGAGAATGGGAAAGGGGGAGAGCTGGTGGGAATAATAGTGGGGGAATTTGAGTGGCTCTGAAATGGTGTTTAATAATTAATCCCATAAATAATAATGATGTGACTTTTTGTGAAAATGCTGAATCCTCCCCCAGACCAATTTTGTGCAAACCTTTAGGATATAATTGAATGATTGCATGCCAGTCTAGGTTTCATGGAACTGGATGATTGCTATGTTAGTAACACACCGTATCAAACTGTGAAAGTTCATTTTATTATATTTACAACTGTGGTAAAAAGGTGCTATCCTAAGGGAAATAAAAGGCTGGGTTCAGTAAATGAGATGTAAGCTGTGTAAAAAACGTATTTGACTCTCATAAAAAGCAACACAGTAGTGACTTGTACCTTTCCTTTCCTTAGGCAAGGAGCTGTCAATCTTCCTCCTCTGGAATTCAAACCAGCTTTGATGTTAGAGACTTTCAGCATTAGCGCTGTGGTGATGGAGAAATCCATGTGCACCCCTCACAACTCCACCAACGCCCTTTCCTTCCACGACTTGAACAAGCGCTATTACAACACCTTCCACTGCAATTTCACCATTTCCTGCCAGTCCATCAGCCAGCACGTGGACATGGCCCTGGTGCGGCTCATCCACCAGTTCAGCACCATGATTGATGACATCAAGGCCACGCAGACAGACATCAAACTGAGCAGGTACACGGCTGGCTCGGCCTCCCCGACCCCCACCTTCAAAACCCGCAAGCACAGGGACTTCCGCTCCTCGGATTTCAGCCGCAGCTCCCGGGGCAGCCTCAACGGAGGCACCAGGGTGAACAACACCAAGAGCAAGAGGACAAACAACGACAACAACAAGAAGGAGTCTCGCAACAAGAATTCCCTGGGGAGGTCGGAGCGAAGGACGTCCAAAGTGTCCAGGAAAGGCTCCAAAGATGTGGTTGACCACGTGACGATCCATATGGATGACTCCGACTCCATTACCGTGTCGGAACAGAGCGAGCCCTCTGCGGAGTGCTGGCAAAATATGTATAAGCTGCTCAACTTCTATTCACTCATTTCTGATCCAACTGGCATCTTAGAAAAGTCTTCTGAAACTTTTGGGCCAACAGGTAAGGTGGTTCATGAGCCCAAATAATAGAGTGTGTGCGCTTTTGTTTAAACGGGGCGTTCTGAAGCTTGGTCGTGAGGTGGCTTTTGAGAGTCTCACACCCCATCTAACTTGGATCCAGAGGGGCAAGTGGTGAGGATGCACAAAAGAAAAGCTTTAACATTTCTCACTCATTTTGTAGTATGGATTGAGTTTGTTCCTCCTGAGGTGCTGTTTTGTGTTCAAGGGGCTGCTGGAAATGCTGCTTATTATCATTCGGTGAAAATATGCAAGCAATAAGCCAAAATAAAGCAAATAAATAAAAAAATAAGCAATACATAGGCCATTTAGAGGGAGAAAATTCCTGCCTTGAGAATGACTGAAAGTAGGAAAAAAAAATCTGTGAACTTTGTTGTGGGAGCAGGAAAGGTGAAATACTGATTTTTGCGAAGTCCCACAAAAGCTACAGGTGTTTGGGTCATAATTTCACTTGAGATCTGGTGTAATTATTGCTATTTCCAATGTATTTCAGCACACCAGAGTAAATATGAGAGCTGTCTTAGTATCATTCTTTTTGTTGCTGAATTTAAGTTGCTGTAAATATGTGGGGGATGGCAGAGTTGCTCTATAGCTATATAGCTTTGGATTTCTTTTAAGTAAAGAATGAAATCTAAGCAAGTCTCAAATGAGAACTTTTGTTAAATATATGCCAGTATCTTTCATGCACAGAATATCATATCCACAGTTCCAATATCTGCAGAAAATGTAAATTTTCTTACATTATTTTTAGCCTCCTGAGCATTTGAAAGGAAACCTTGCTCGTCCAAAACAGAAATATAATAACCTTTGCCTGTGGGATGATCAAAAAATAAATGGGACCATTGGAAACTGTCAGGGCATTTTTCTGGTACAACAATAAAATCAGATCATTGCAAATATTTATATAAGGTACATAGGAGCATATCTAGGAGTAATAATGAAACCACATCTCTCATTATTGTCTTCACTGTGTCTTGGATTTGGTTCAGTTGCAAAGGTATTGGAGTGAAGTGTGCAAGGCACAGATAATTTTCCTGAAGAGTTTTCTTGACGCGAAAGATACGTGATCCACGGTTTGAAATACAAATATAAATGGGATATGCCAAGGATTTATTATAAACAAAGCCTTGAATAACTGCTGGTGTTTGTGTAGGTGTTCGAAGCCCCACGGAGCCTGCCTGCAGGGTGGTGTTTGAGAACGAGCAGGACAACGGGCGGAAGCGCAGCCTGGTGACCTCGGAGCCACAGCACGTGACCCTCATCGTCTTTGGGATAGGGATGGTGAACAGAACCCACCTGGAGGCTGACATTGGTGGCCTCACCATGGAATCAGAGCTGAAGAGGATCCACGGCAGCTTCACCCTGAAAGAGAAAATGAAAGGTGGGATGAGCTAAAAGCATTATCTGTAATTGAATTCCCTGGCAGCTTTACATGTGCATGTGCAGTGTGTGTGTACATAATATAATAATATTCAACAAGTTCTTAAAAAAACTATTACTAGGATGCTGAAGGATTATAAAAGGATGCAAGGTCTTCAGAAAGTGCCATGGAGGGAATCCTCTTAGAAGACAGTTGCTCATTTTCAAGAGATTTCTTCCTGTCACAATTTATAGCTGGCATCACTTAATGTGACTGCTAAAGCTGTGATTTTTCAGTTTTTTTCCTGTTGCAATATTTTTAAAAGCAGTAGGCATATCTTTAATATTTTACTGACTGAAATGCTGTTAAATATCTTTTCTTCCTAAAGATGTGCTACATCAAAAGATGACTGAGACATGTGCCACTGCTCACATTGGAGGTGTCAATATCGTCCTGCTGGAGGGAATTACCCCAAATATCCAGTAAGTAGGAAGTTTCACAATGTAAAATTGTTTAAGTGCATAGAAGTGGCATGAGTTGTGTGTTTATTCTCTTGTGCTTCTAATTGATTTTTGAAACTTGTAGGTTCAAGCCATATGAATTTGTCGGGAGTAGTTAATCTACTGATGCTGATTATTCCTGTTTAAGATCTATTGTGTTTCTTTAATAGATGTGTTTTTCAACCATTTTTCATCATTCTTTGTTCTCTCATCTTATTTTTACAGTTCTAATATCCCTTCTCTAGCCCTTATGTAACTGACACAACCTGGCAGGGGAGGGGAAGAGAACCACTTCTTGTGCATGAACATTGTCAGTCACTTGCTCAGCATCCACATCCTTCTGGCTTTTTTTATTTCTGCCAGGTTCACAGACTCAGAAAGCCCATGTATTATTTTAAGTTGTTCCCAGCTGCATCTCTTTCTGTTTGAGTTTCAGAATGAGCTGAACCACAGTTCTTTGTAGCACAGATCACCCTCACACGGTTTGGGTGTTAGCTGGGTAACCCTCAGTATGTGGACTGGTCTTAGAACAACACGACCCTTGTAGAAAGGGGCTAAACAATGTCACTTGAGTTTCTCTCCCCTCTTAATTCTTGGGTAGTTCGGAGGATGCTACATAGAAATTAAAATACACAGAATTTTATCATTTCCTCAGCTAAATTGCTTCCAATAAGTTTGTTTCAGAGGGATAAATAAAAGTTCCAACCTGGCATTCATGAAGGGTTTCTGAATGTGACCAAACCTCTTCATGTCTGCTTTACATGTAGGGAGGATAGAAAAGGATAGGGGGGAAATAATGATAAATCTTAAGAACACCAAGAGCAAAGAACAAACATGAGCAAAACCAAAACCTTCAGCTTGGTAATTTTGAAAGTAAATGTCATATTGTGGGTTACAAGTAATTAACTGACTAATTTTGCATGACTGTTTATTCTTTATTTGCTTTGTTTTTGTTTTTCTTGCTTTCTCTTCAATCTTCATCTGTAGACTGGAGGATTTTCCTACATCTCCTACAAGCACAGCCAAACAAGAGTTTCTGTATGTCATATTATTATGTTTAATAGTCTTGCAATTAACTCTGTGTTGTGTAGCTAATGGCTGCATTTCTACTGTGTGTGATTGTGGAGGCAGATGTTGCTTGAACACATCTAGTATTACCTAGATAAACTTTTTAATGAAGCCTGCTAAATATTTGCCTTAAAAAAGCCCTTGTCAATGTTGGCAGTATAGTTTTAGCAGCTACTATTGCACTGCACTCCCTACTGTAATGTTAGAATGGTTTCACTGGCCCTTAAGTTCTTTAGATCTGCTCCTGTACTTATTTTAATGAGCTTAAATACTGTTGATAAATGTAAGGGAACACAGAGGTTAGGTTTGCTTTGGAACTGCTGTGCTTGGAGTGATAGTTGTGGTGTCATCATGAGCAGGGCCATTCCTTTTTGTCTTTATTTTCCTGTGTGCTGGTTTAACTCCCAGACATGCTGAAGATCTGTGTGGGTGGGTGCAGGTCTCCTCTCTCACAGAGTCTGTTTATTCAGTGTTGTGGTAATACAGGATTAACTTAAAAATGTCCTTAGAGCTCTGGAAGGAGAGGTGATGGACTGTAAAACTGCAAGTGATGTAGGGAAAATAATGGGGTTTGTGTTCCTTTTTGTCTGGTAGCAGCATTAAACCAGCGCATCACAGAGTTGTTGTATTTGCTGCCTTATGATGTGGTCAACAAAAGTACAAATGATTAAAAGGATTGAATGAATCTGTGTGGGATAGGTCTTGTGGCGAGTCATGAACACGATACAGCCTCTGGCTTAGAAAGTAAATTCCTTATGGCTGGAATTAAGGGAAGGATCCCTTCACTTACACCTCAGGTATCTGCTGCTGCCTGAGTTTTCAGCTGACTCGGTGCAGTAGTTCTTGTGTGTTACAGGCCTCCTGATGGCTTTTTTCCCCCCCACACTTTTAACAACATTCCCAAAAATCTGTTGAGTACTGGACTTGTAGTCAGTTCTTTAGTGGGACAGAGCCCTTTTGTCACAAATTTGTCTGGAGAGCGATGATTTATGGTATTGATGTGAGAATATAGAATTCTTACTGGAAGCATTACTGGTATGTAACTTAAATAATGATTAATGACTTTAATGAGATACAACCAGATGCATTACAGGCACATCACTGTAGGTAAGCAAACTGCAGCTTTTTAATAATAAATGGATAGCCAGACAGTCTTTCCACATTTCATTCTGTCATGGAAGTAGGTTTTTTGTAGGCAAACAGCAGTGAAATTAATTTGTTGCATGAAATATGGAGAAAAGCACACTTAATTTTGCTGAGGTTTTATTCTCCTGCAACAGCTATATGGTGTAATACATTTTTAATTAAGGAAATGTTTAAAACGGATTGAATGCAGTAGTATTTTGTTTTATAGATGGAGATGCAAATGTGTTGTTTATTGGCTTCACAACAGCTGGGTCAGAATGGTAGCAGGGAGAGAGTAGGAAATGAGCAGACATCAAGAGAAATAATTATGTTTTTCTTTTAAAGAGGTGAATTAAAACAATTCTGGCCCTTTCTTAAGTAATGCTTATTTGTATAATGTTTTTCTGAAAATTGTTGTGAACTGTTTCCTCCTTCATCACGTATTTTGAAATAATTTCTACTCGACAGCCTGCCCTAAAATATTAATTCTTAACTGCTTTAGGTGACTTGCACTTCTTGCATAGTTATGAAAATATGAAAATGTTCCTTGAGCTTCAGTCAATTAATTTGCTGTTGATAGGCCAGTGGTTGCCTTAGAGTGCTGTGTATTTCTTGATTATAAGCAGAAGGGTGATGTCTTTTTTTGTTTGTTTGTATTTCCACATCTGGGTTGTTTTGGGCTTGCTGATATTTTAACATAAGAATAAGAAGAGACATTACTTAGAGAGTGGAGTTCATAGAATATTGTATCTTCCACCATGAGACCAAACTGTCTAGAAACAATTTAAATAGGATACAAAAAGTGTTATAGCTATACCCCTTGAAATATTGTATTTGAGAAACTTGCATTGAATGGTGCAGTTTTATAGTCTATTTTCCAGACATTTTAGCTGATGTATTGCATCTTGACAACTATATTTCCTTCTCTTTGAGGCTGTAATTCTGTGTTGGCTGCATAATATACTTCCATTGGGTAACCCTCCAGGAATTGACCATAGAAACATTAATGTGTTGCCACAATACATTTTTTAGTAGGAGTTTAATGAATTCTGCTATGCCAAAATTCTGTTAGGACATCAAAAATTGCCAGCTTTGTGCAGTTACAGTTTTATCTTGGGTAACCATTATGAACCATATCCTCCTCAACATTAAAATAAGGTTTAGATGATGCATTTTGGAATAATATGTTTGAATTAAACATCAGTATTAATTCACAAATTCATCATGTGCTGTGTATTTACTGTTAAGTATTTCCTCCAATGACCTATTTGGATGCAAAACTCAGATTTGACTTTTGACCAAAAGGGTGATTGAAGATTATTCCTGAACAGGAGTTGAAATGGAAGGCTCTTTTTTTGTTTCTGTGTGTGCAAATTTGTCTGTCTATGTGCAGCCTGGTGTGTGTGCACTGAAATGACCCTTACTTTAGGAAAGAATAGCAGTTTTTAGCAGGTATTTTTGCCATGCATGATGTGTAGTTCCCTTAAGTGTAGCGTAGTTGTTTGTGGCATGTAGTGAGTGCATCTGTGTGTAAAGTGAAAGAAAAAGGAACGTGGGTGTAGTTGACAAACGATATTGCTTCAAAATTCAGCTAACACTTAAAAACTCAGTTTAACCTACAACCTGCAAATGACTGCTGTTCCCTTTTGCTGTCAGAACCGTGGTGAAGTGCAGCATTGCCAAATCCCAGGCCCTGTACAGTGCCCAGAGGGGGCTGAAAACCAACAATGCAGCCGTGGTGAAGGTGGGAGCCATCAGCATCAACATCCCGCAGCACCCAGCCACGCTGCACAGCATGATGGTGCGCAGCTCCCACCAGCTCTCCAAGCAGATCTCCGACCTCATCCGGCAGCCCTCCACCGCGTGAGTGCTCCCAAATCCCTCCCCCTTCCAGGATTTTGCCACCCTGGGTCTCTGTGGGACAGCCAGGCAGATTAACAGGAAGGGTTTCCCGCTCTTTGTCTTGGCCCACAGGCCCCAGCCAGCCAAAGAGGATGTGGCGACTCCTCTGCCCTCGGAGAAGACGCCAACGAGCATCAATCAAACGCCGGTTGAAACCAATGAATTCCCACAGCTGCCAGAGGGCTTGGAAAAGAAGCCCATAGTGCTGAAGTTCAGTGCCATGATAGATGGGATTGCTATTGGAGCAGCACTCCTGCCATCCCTGAAGGCGGAATACAAGATGGGAAGGATGAGGAGTCATGGGATGACAGGTAACAGTTCTCTGGAACTTTACAAACATTACTGCTTTTAGTTTGGCCTTCCTATAAGCATCCAAAAGCACTCAGTGTTTCTGTTGAGTTATAGCTAGAGCTTTGAATCTGTTGCCATCAGCTTTTTTTTTTTTTTTTTTTTAATGTGGGCCCATATAGAGAATTTTCACTGTGGTTGTTACACAATGCCCAGAATTCAAGACATGTATACATTCATATGTAGCATCCTCCCAGGAAGCTTCCCTCTCGCTGCTGAAATCTGTTTATGATCCTTGATTAATTAAACTTTAATTTGTAATGCTGCTTGAGAATAGTCTTACAAGGCCTCAGTACACTCGAGGTGGTTTATATGATTCCCTTCTCAATCTTACTACTGTGGAGTCTTCGTTCTCTTTAGAAATTAAGGCAACCCAGAATCATGTGCGTGGATACTTATAGTTCTTTAGGTCTGTGCACTTCAATAACATTTTAAACATTTCAGTTTTTTTTATTGTTCAGAAGCTGTTCTTAAATTTAAGGATAAATAAGAGATTCTTTTCCCAGTTCATACCTTCCTTCCTTTTACAGGTGCCCAAACCAGATTTAATTTTGAGCTTCCAAACCACAGACTCCGCTTCACTTCAAAAGTTTCTGCCACTGACATGTCAACCATTCCTCCTTCGGCCAGTCTCAACCTGCCTCCTGTCACCATGTCAGGGAAATATGTCATGGAAGAGCATGACACTTACTCTGACCAGATCTGGAGCATTGATGAGCTCCCTGCCAAGCAAGGCTACTACCTGCAGGGAAACTACCTGCGCTGTGTGGCTGAGGTAGGTCTTGAAGGCTGCAGTCATCTTTGGTAACTTATTTCCCTTCTGTTACAATTCCTTACGTATCTTCACATTTTTTTAAACTATCTGCCTCCTCTAGAACTCTCAGGTTTACAGGTTGAATCCAAACACTGAAAAACTGGAAGATCATTTTATTGTTTTATAGCTGGTTGTTGGGGTTTGGTTTTTTTTGTGATTAGGCAGCTCCTTAAGTGCAATAATGATGTAACATGGAACCTTAATGATATGAAATTTTCTGCTCGACACAGAGTGTTCTGTTCACAAGTTCTACTTGTGTGCCAATTTCCATAGTTAATTTTCCCAGAGAGAAAAGTGATGCTCCTTAAAAGAAACCTACCTGCTGGGGAGAAGGGGAGCATTTCTACTAACTAATTCTTTAGTCAGAAAAATAGGCATGTTTGTAATTGAGAATTCTGATGTTTGCAGCTAAAAAAAAAAACCAAACACTAAAAATCCACCATTTTTAAAACTAAGATTTGTTCTCAAATGTTCTATTTCTTCAGGTTGGCTCCTTCGAACATAATCTCACGACTGACCTTTTAAACCATTTAGTGTTTGTGCAGAAAGTGTTCATGAAGGAAGTAAATGAGGTCATACAGAAGGTTTCAGGTAAGCAGAACACTTAAAAGCAGTTTTAAGTAAGATCCTCAATCCTTGTTTGATAGCTCTCAGGACCAGCTCTTTAATTTCACAGATACCCTCATTTCACCTCTAGCAGTGCAAGAAGCAGCAGGAAGCAGAGCTGGACTTGGAAATAATAAGAGGCTCTGGAAATTATTCTAGGTCTATCATAAGCAGAATTTTTATTGGGAAGTAGGATTGTTTGGCATTCTGGACATCAGCCTCTGTGTCTCTCCATGGTGTGACCTTGGCTGGGTTACTTTATTCACTTAGTTTGATTTGAACACTTTTTGAGTTATCCTAGAAGGCAGTTACAGAAATGCAGCTGATTTTGAGTGGAAAGATTCATCAATAGCTGGAAACATCATGAGGAAAGAAAGAATAAAAAGTGGTAACTAAGTGAAAAGAGTGTCTGTGTGTACATCTACCTCCTTTCATGGCCCTCTGTGTGTGTGTGTGTGATTTATGTTCAGATATACAAATATTCAGATATACAAATGCTATAAAAGAACAGTTCAGGTCCATGTGATGTGGACTGCCCTCGAGGCACTTAGAAAATGCAGTGGAGAAAATGGAAAATGTCAAATTCCCTGAAGGCTAACAAAAAACACCATGATATTTGTTCCAGCCAAAATATATTAGTATTGGGTAGTAAGAAAATGCTTAGGTAAAGAATAAATCTTCTGACAGCTGTCATTATTCTATTAAGAGTATTTTTTGTTTGTAGAGGAGCATACAGTGCTGAACTAGACTCTGCATTTCGATCTGCCTGGCATTTTTATGTGAGGAATTTATTACCAGTGCTGGTTCTCTGCTTTTCCAGACTGTAAATTTGTATTGCAAGTAGCAGCCTGATGGTTTTTGAAATGTGAGTGTTGCCTTCCGTATTGGGCTGATTCAGCAGGGATATGGTCAGGTCAGCAATCCGTGGGTCTGGATGCTCAGAGTAGAACAATGGGGGCAGAAATTGGCTTGGTCCCTCTGGCTTGGAGCAAAGTAATTTCCTCAATGGCTTGAAAATACCAATTAGTGTGATGTGCTACAGTGTATTTTCTAATTACGGTTTGTGTTGCACCAAAATATTGTTTGCATATTATCCTTACATAAAAACTGTGTGAGTACCAATTACTGAAGGTGAAGTTGCACAGACTGAGAGCTAGTTAATAAACAGAGCAGTCCGTAATAATTGCATCTAGAAGTTAAAGGCAGTGTTGGTTAAAAGAATATTATCCAGATACAAAATGGAGTGATAAAAATTTATTGTGGATTGGGGTTTTTTGAATCTGTGTTTTAACTGCCTGTCCTTAGCACCAAATAACTGTAATCAGATCATTTGGCATATTTAGAGAGAATTAATGGCTTAGCCTTTTTCAGCAGCAAGCTCTTTCTATAAACTAAGTTGGGATGTAGATAAATATCAAGGAGAATTAAAACCAGGGTTGCTTCTTCAAGGGTGCATAACTTGGGATGAAATGTGCCAGGATGAGGAAGTAAACCCAAAAATAAAATAATTGCAGAGTATTCTTTCCTCCTCTCATGGAAAAATACCGATACAATTTCAATTCCTCATTTTCATGGAATTTGCATAGTATTTGGTCAAGTGTTAAATTTGGATTGTCAGATAAGTAGGAGATGCATTGGTATCAAAACACCTTTTTTTTTTTTGAAAAGTAGGTGTCACTCCTTACAGGTTTTGAGAGTTCCTGAGGAAGGTTTCCCAGGAGGGTGGAACATGCCTCTTTTCCTTAATTTTTAATGGAGAGATATTCATTGTATGTCAGTAGATGAATTTGCACTGATATCTTCAATACTCATTTGTTTTTGTAAACCTTCAAGTAGTCACTGTTTAAAATGAGGCTTAATTCATGGTCTTTTTATATGTATTGGTTTTAAAATGTTTTCTTTGGTGAAACTGTGACTGTGCATATTTAATGTGTGCAGGAGGGGAGCAGCCAATACCTCTTTGGAATGAACATGATGGTACAACAGATGGAGATAAACCAAAAATTCTTCTTTACTCTTTGAGCCTGCAGTTTAAGGTAATCTGATGATGACAAAACCATGGTAGTTGGTTG
This sequence comes from Pseudopodoces humilis, assembly GCF_049639895.1. Classification (NCBI taxonomy): domain Eukaryota; kingdom Metazoa; phylum Chordata; class Aves; order Passeriformes; family Paridae; genus Pseudopodoces; species Pseudopodoces humilis. The sequence continues at coordinate 67,462,693 of NC_142205.1, read as the reverse complement.
GTTTTATTTTATTTTCTCTTCGTGTCTCTAAACCAGATGCTCATAACTTTGTGCCTTCCTTATCCATTAGGGAATTCAGGTGACAGCTACAACTCCCTCAATGCGTGCTGTGAGGTTTGAAACAGGGCTGATAGAGCTTGAGCTCTCCAACAGACTGCAAACCAAAGCAATGCCTGGAAGTAGCAGCTACCTCAAACTGTTTGGAAAATGCCAGGTGGATTTGAATCTGGCACTGGGACAGATTGTTAAACATCAGGTTAGTGCTCAAAATCTTTGCATGTAATGTTCTTAATAATGTTATGATTAAAAAACTACATAATCAAACCAAGAGGCTGTTGTACAGTGCTGGGTTTTTGTTTGTTTGGGTTTTTTCTTCCACATGCTATTAATATCTTGAAACTTCTTAGCCCCTTAGAAGGGTAATAGCCTTTCTACTGAGTCAGACTCAAAATGTTTGTTGATACTGATACAATTTTTAGAATATTTGAATGAAAGAAAAAGATCAGAGGAGATCCAAACTTTGCTAGACCTACATTTTGACCTAGTTTGTCTGCTGGTACCTGGAACCACTCATTCTAGGACATGAAAGTGTTTTGTGATGCCTAGAAACAGACAAGTACAAATCTTAGGACCTACAAATCATCTGTCACAATAGAGGATCTGGATATATAAATAGCTACATAAGTTAACAATTTATGATAAATAAAATAATGCTGTGATCAGAACTTAATGAAAGAATATTGAAGATCCTCATTGGGACTTTGGCTAGAGAAGAAAAAGAGGAAAGAACACAACTTGTTTTAATTTTATATTTTGTCAAATGCAGTGATTTGGGTTTTTTTTTCTTCCCATTCCCATCCCTGAACTCTTCCCTGGTGCAAACCCCTCCCTCTTCCCATTTTTTTGAACATTTTAAGGTTTATGAAGAAGCTGGCTCAGACTTCCATCAAGTTGCCTATTTCAAGACAAGAATTGGATTAAGAAATGCTCTCAGAGAAGAAATCAGTGGCTCATCAGACAGGGAAGCTGTGCTCATTACTCTGAACAGACCCATTGTTTTTGCCCAGCCCGTGGCCTTTGACAGAGGTATTGTAGATACAATTGCTACAAATTCGTGTTCATACTGAGGAAGAGATATTTTTTTTTTCTCAAAAGGCTTGTTTATTCAAGACTCAATACATTTCATGTTAAGTAGCTGAGAAATTTGGGAGATCTCCACCTTGCCAACAGATTGATAATTCTGTCATCAGACATGGAAATTCCATATGTTGAGGTGATTGGTTTTCAGATGGGTTTGGAGGAAGTTGCTGTTGTAAATATTCACAGATGAATAATGCTGAAAGCACCAGGACTTCCTCTATTTCAATGTATTAACTCTGATGGTAAATGATCAGGTTTGTCCAACTTGTCCTTTGAAGCACGAGCCTGATCAGTGCATCCTGAATGTGTGTGTGTGTCCATTGTCATACATCCTCTGACTGAAAATAATGGAGGAACTGTAAAAAGGAAAAAGAAGATTAATTAGTGAACATGGATTGCTTTTCTTAAAATGTTGATTTTAATTAAGCATTTTTGGTTTCCTCATCAAGCTGTGCTATTCTGGCTGAACTACAAGGCAGCGTATGACAACTGGAATGAACAGAGAATGGCTTTACATAAAGATATTCATATGGCCACGAAAGAAGTGGTGGATATGCTGCCTGGAATCCAGCAGACTTCTGCACAGGCCTTTGGGACCCTGTTCCTTCAGCTGACTGTCAATGACTTAGGAATTTGCCTGCCCATCACAAACACACCCCAGGTAAGCAAAAGTGTGACTACTGGAAATCTGTTAAAACACCAATTTGTGTGTAGTACAGACCAGAGAACCAGGTGATACATGTTTCAAAAGAGGTCTAGTTTTATAAAAGGAAATATTTGGGCTTTTTTAAAGGGAAATATAGGTGTTAATATGGGGAGGTAGAAATTAATCAGTCAATCTGTATACTTAGGATAGTATATAGTTGTACACATCAAAATAAACACCAAAAAAATCACATTAAATTGAAAGCTACTTTTTGTCATTGTTTAATCAAGTCATCTGTCATCTTCCTTGGAAAAAAACAATTGATCCTGGACTTGTGTTGTGTGGTCATGGGGCCATATGGATTATAGCCCTTGATCAAACATGGATTTTTGTTACTTTTCCAGATGAACTTGACACCCGCTGCTCTCATAAATTTCTAATGTAGGCATTGCATTTAGGAAACAGCACTGTGAGGCATTGTAGGGGCAGAGGTGATGCTTTTGAAACTCTCTGCAAAGAAGCAAAAATACAAGGAGATAGGAGCAGGGGATCAGTTAATAGGGAAAGATAAATGGCATTTAGTAAATGTACAATATCACTTTGGCATTGCAGTTACCAGTAAATTCTCCTTGTGATTTTATTTTCCAGTCTAACCACTCTGCAGATCTCGACACTGGCTCTGCTTTAGTCCTGACTATTGAAAGCACACTCATCACTGCCTGCTCCTCAGAGTCTTTAGTTAGCAAAGGTCATTTTAAAAACTTCTGCATCCGCTTTGCTGATGGCTTTGAGACAAGCTGGGATGACTGGAAACCAGAAATAAGAGGAGATCTAGTCATGAATGCATGTAAGTGGGGGTGATCTCATACTGGACAAGAGTATTTCAGATACAAATCCACTTTTGCCCTTCCCATTGGCTTGAATAACAGTTGAGCTTTCCCAAAAAACCTGAAAAAAAGGACTTTGGCCTTTTGAAGGCAAAATTATATGGACTTAAGAGGTTATATTCCTTTGTTGTTGTTTTCCTTTATAAATAAATTTTGCTGCTTTATATATCATTGTAATAATTTAAGCTCTGTCTGAGAGATGTTGGAAGAGTTGAATGCATTGCTTTTATAAAATTTCATAAAATCCCAGTAACTTTTAATAGTCTAATATAGAATACTTATATATAGAATGGTGAAAATTCTAAAATTTGTATGGGATTTTCAGTTGATCCAATACATATATATATTTATACAGAATACATATTTAGAATTTTGTATGTTACCAAAATAGGTTCGCCTTACTAAATAAGAAAAGCCCTTGACTGGGAAGTAAAACTAGATCTCCTGTCATTCTTTAATTATGGCAGGCAGGAGACTGAGGGTGGGATTGGGAAGGGCTGGTCTAGATCAACTTTTACTGGCTGCATCATCAGTGCATTTGCTTTGTATGCTTCATGTAGGTGTTGTGCCAGATGGTACCTATGAAGTGTGTTCTAGGACAACAGGACAAGCTGCAGCAGGTAGTGTGCTTGTTTCAATAAATAAAGTCCTACAAAAGAAAAGCATTCATAAAACATGAAATTAAAGTCCTTTAACTGTGTTTTAATTTAATTGGGTGGAGGAGAGTCAGCAATAGTTGCCCTAACACTAATGTCATCCCATTGCTTCCTGTCCTACTACATCTTCCTCATGCTGAGGCTTTGCACCCTGAGCTGCCATCCCTTTCTCTCCTCTCCCAGAAAAGGCTTCTCTTTTTCCCAAATTCCCTCTCTGCCTGGTCAAAGTAGTCTGGACCTACTCCAGAGCATTCAGAAGTAGCTGCAAGTCTCTGTACTGGTCGTACTTCCATCTAGAAAGAAAACCGTTATCTTGTGTAGTCATGCTTAGAGCAAGGTTGGTATCTTGATGCTGAAAAGTGGCACCCAGAAAAGTCCTGGGTAGACAGGATATTTACTAGGCGCACAGCACATATAATATAACATCTTCCAGCATCATTGTTCAAGCCTTGAATAAATAGGTCAGCATTTGTACATGCAGAAAGACATGTTTTATGTTTCTTGCTGTTAGAAATTCTGTTTTGGAATAGTGTACTTGCCTGCATTTGTATGAACTGAAGCTTGAGATGCTCTTTACTCACTCTGAGAGGAATGTGTTTTCATTAGGTCTGCCGGTGTTGTATCACTTGTTAAAGAAATACTGTGAAGTATTTTCATCAAGCATTTCCATTGTGGAATGTATTTTTCTCAGAATGGGCAGAAAAGACACTTCTGTGTAAGACAAACACTGTCTTGGCTAATGAGTATGTAATTCACTATGATGGGTTTTTTAAAAGAGGAAAACCTGTTTAAACTGATTTTTTATCTTTTTTTAACACAGAAAGTAGTAGTGCTGGAACATGGACACTGAATGTGTTGTGGAAGATGTGTGGTATTGATGTCCACATGGATCCAAACATTGGGAAAAGATTGAATGCTTTGGGCAACACTCTCACCACATTGACAGGAGAGGAAGATATTGATGACATTGCTGACCTCAACTCTGTGAACATAGCTGACCTTTCAGATGAGGATGAAGTTGACACCATGTCTCCTACTATACATGCAGTAAGTGAATCCACCAAAATAAGTGCTACTAATTGGAAAAAGTCTTCTGTCAAATGGAAAGGTCTTAGTCTTGAGTCCAGCATGCTAGTCTTTATAGCTCATACAAGTCTTGTTACAAATCAGAAACATTTATGTGTGTGTGTTTTCTAGCTCCATATTTCAAAGGCATCAAGTTGCAGATCATATTTCTACTGGTATTATGTGGAAATACTGATCTGGATTTGAAAACATGGAGGGGACATTGCACCTAACCTCAGGTACCCGAACTGTAAAAGCTGTGGCTTTCTTCTAGGTTTTTTCCACAGGAGAGGAAGTTACTAACACGAAAAATTTAAAAAAAAAAACTACTTCTACTCAATATGCTGCTGACCTTGCTTTTTGGTTTTCTACAAAACCATTTTAACAGCTGTTCCTTAATGTCTCTTGCCTGCTGACAGTGGAAACATTATCCCAGCCCACTAATGCTCCTGTTTGTTGTTCAGAAATCAGGTGGAGGTTCCTTGGGTGGAGATGCACGCAAGCTCACATTTGGGCAGCGGATTGTAAATCACCTGCTGGGTTTGAGCCCCCCAACCCACCGATACTCTGTTCCTGTAGAATATCTCTTGGGCTCAGCGAAGCGGGATTTGCTCCAGCCTAGCAGAGCACATATGAAAGCAGGCAGATCCTGCTCATGGGGACATGTATGTAGTAGTTACAGTGTGTCTAACTGAATGATGGGCTTTGGATCACTGCAAGAAACCCAATCAGCTGCCTATTCACATGAATTGATTCTTTTGCATGCACTAGTCCAAATTTGAAGGTGTGAAATTCACTTTGCCTGTTCACAATGTACTGATGACCAATTTTTGATGAGGGCTTTAATGAAATGTTTATTTTAAACAGGAGATCGTTGATCATCGGCGGCAGGGAGCTTCCAGTATCCAAACTGGAGAACAGCGAGGAAGGAAATTCTTGAAGCGTTTGGTTGATATTAGAGAGCTCAATGAGCAAGCGAAAGTCATTGATGACTTAAAGTAAGTGTGGTTTGCTTTATGTTCTTATCATACATCTTGTGGCACTGTTACGGTTCAGTGCAAATCATTGCCTTTATTTAAAAATAAAAGATTGTCCCTTTGGATTCCAAAAGCAAAGACTGTATGTGCAAGTATTCTCTCATATCTCTCTGGTTGTTCCTTAAGTGTCTTTATTTTTGACTCTGCATTTTAATGACTGATTTATAGTGTTTTCCTATTAATTCATGTTCCATCTTGATTTATTTTCAGGCTGATTACTTTAGCAAAATATATTACTTTGAAACTGTAATAAGCTGAGGAAGAAGAAAAATATTTAAATTGACTTTTTTTTTTGCATCTTTTACATTATGTTTTCAAGATAAAACTTGAAAACTTTCTTACACTTTACTTCAGAAAATCATTAAGAAAAAATTATTTCATATTTCCTGAATTTCATCTGACCTTCTGTATATTTTATTAATAGTATTTGCAAGCAAGGTTTTTTTGGCTTGTTTGGGCTTTTTTCCCCCTTTTCCCCAAGACAGAGTTACTATAAATGGATCTGTCTGGGATGGGAATACAGAGATTGGTAGTTACATGTTAAATTATGAGAAGGGATGCATGTTTTACTGTTTGTACTTAAAATGAAATTGCTGTCACCATTCAGAGGGAAATTTTATCTGAAATTAAGATCTTAGGTTAAATGTTTGTTTTCATACTTCTGTGGCTATATTTGGCACTGGTCATAAGTATTGGGACAAAAGAGAAAATGGGATAATTCCCAGGGATAGCATTCTTACAACACAGGTTTTTGAAACTGTGGAAATAATATCTGTAAGATAACTCAACCATGCTTTATCTCCAGGAAATTAGGTGCAAGTGAAGGGACCATAAACCAAGAAATTCAACGCTATCAGCAGCTGGAGTCAGTGGCTGTGAACGACATCCGCAGGGACGTCCGCAAAAAGCTCCGTAGATCCAGCATGAGGGTGAGCAAGATTAAGCTTCTTTGAGAATATTGTAGCACTTTTACTTTGCTGGCACACCCATGTACAGTAGCATTTTAGCTTGCCAGAGTTTCTTCTCTGTGTTCTCAGTTGTTGCATTTCAATATTATTTCTGGTTTAGGCTGCCTCCTTGAAAGACAAGTGGGGTCTGAGCTACAAACCCAGCTACAGCCGATCTAAGAGCATTTCGGCATCAGGGAGGCCACCTCTGAAAAGAATGGACAGAACAAGGTGAGCCTGTGGGAATCAGGGATCTGTGATAGCCACAACAGCACATGGAACAACAGGGGAAATGTTGGACTTTGGCCTGAAGGGTCCTTTTACCACAGGCAGCAGCTGTTTGTGGTGGAACTGGATAGGAGAAGGTCATTTTGCAAGGCAGGCATGTTCTAAAAAGCATTTTTTCTCATTTTTCTGAAACCTCTGAGAAGATTTTACTTCTCCAGCAACTTGGGGTTTTCTACAGGATCCTGTTTTCAGAACATATTGAAGAAATATATGTAAGGAAAAATGGCATAGTGTAATCTTGTTTTGTACACCTGACTTACAATCATCTGCTTTTTCAAAGGGCTGTTGTAATGAGAAGAAAGGGAGATGCTTTTTCATATGTGAATAATTGTCCCATGTGGCAGATTACAAATAGCTTGCTTTTCTGCAATTTCTGCATGTTGCCCCAGGATTGAAAAGCTTGCATAGAGAAATTAGCAGAGATAGAATACAAGTCACATGCAGCTTCTCTTTTCTTCTCCCCCTCCTTCCTTTTCATGTACCCAAGTGCTTCAATTGTGATTTTATATATTCCTCTCTAAAAACTTATAAGTATGACCTTATATTTGTGTAGCTAAATGTTTTCATGACCCTAAAATCCTGTAGTACAACTCAAGAAGCTGTTTTGGTTCTGTTTTGCTTGCAGCTCTCGACTGGGAGACAGTGAAGACCTCCCAGATATCCGTGTGGATGCTGCATCCCCTGGGCCAAGAGTAACCTTCAACATACAAGATTCTGTAAGAATTCCTTTATATGTCATATAATTGTATTTCCTGTGCCATTTGGTCACCAGCTCATGAGATAATTATATCCAGGCAAACCTGAATTGGGTCTGCTTCTGCTGGCGTTTGCATCAAATTACAGATGTGCTTTTGGAATATAGACTTATTTCATTAGAAAACAGATATATTTTGGTTCCTTGGCACAGGAATTAATTGACTCATGAGAGAAAAATATTTTAAAATGGCTTGATTTGTTTTTTAGGTTCACACAGTAGTAATTTTCTTGGTATTTTTGTCAGTGGTGCGCAAAAAATCACCTAGGTTTTTTTGGTGTTGGGATATATTTAGAGTTTTGGAAATGGGTATTAGTCAGTTTGCTATAGCTTTACAGATGTATCCTCCTCAGTGTTTGAAATGGATTGTTGAACTGGTTTGGGGTTGGTTATTATTTCTGGGGTTTTTTTTTTTTTTTTTTGTTTGTTTGGTTTTGGTTTTTTCTTTTTTGTTCTTTTGGGGTTTTTTCTTTTTTTTCTTTTGTTTTTTGGTATGTTTTCTCATCTTTATAATGTTCATTTTGCATGGCTGAGATTATTGTAATTGTTTTAATTTCTATATTTTTTTCATTTCTATTAAGTTGAATCAAATAGCTTTGGGGATTGCACAACAATCCAGCTGTCCAGGGGAAGGGTATTTTCAGGTATTTCTGAGCAGAAACAAGTATTTTTTGCCGGAGAACTAATTTATCTCATAGGGAGCTGCTTTTCAATATTTCATCTCTTTTGCACTCAGCTAAACAGAATGTATATCGAGCTTGAAAATATTTAAGTATGTAAACTAAGCAGAGGAACGTGATTTATTGTTGATCAACAACAATCAAAGTGCTTCTACACACTTATGTAGATTTAAAACTTCTTGTAAAATGAATTACTGGCTTTTTGCTTAAAGACTGAGCAAGGCTGATGTAAAGTGACCCAAGTCTAGCTTTGAAATGTGCTTTAGAGGATGATTTCAGTGTGTGCCTTCACCTGTTACACTGTGTCCTGATGTAACGGCAATCAACACTGGTGGTACAAAATAATTACCAGGTGGGAGGACATCTTCTCACACTCTTAGTTCTGTTAAAATTCTTATATTTAACGTGGAACAAGACATTTTCAAATAATAGCAAGTAGGCAATGTTCCAAAACTTAACATCCTGAGAACAAGCAGAGTTTTTAAATTGCTTTCAAAACCATGTTTAGGGAAAAAAGTATTTTTCTTAAAAAAAAATAATATTAATCAAGCAAACCCAAAATTCAAAACAAATCAAGAAAGGCAAAACTAAACAAACAAACAAAGAAACCAAACAAGAGACAGTAATGTATTTTTCTTTCCTTCTAACTCTCCTCATGCTCCCAGGAAATAAATTCCTATTTCTGAGAGAATGGTGGAAATGATACCTGGGAATGTACTTTGCACATTTAAATATGTTCACATTTAAAAGCTACCCTACCTATTATTGTTGTTATGTAAAAGCTCAGTTAGCTTAGGTTTTGTTGGCATAGCAAAATACTATCAATCACTTAGGGGTATCAAATGTTGAATATTTAAAAAAAAATACATTTTCCTGACATCATACCTGTTGCTCAGCAGAGCTCTAATTTGAATTTGCAGACAACTGTGTAGCTCAGTGACACTGCCTAGGAAGTGCTGGTGTTTAACACTTGTAGATGCTTTTCATAAGCATTTTAAGAATTTAATGTTGGAAAATTGTTTGTGGCATGATTTCTGTTAGAAGCAGGAGGCTCCTTTAGGATGTTTGGTTCCATGCTTGGGCCAGGATGCCCAGGGAGCGGTGCTGTACATTCTGTGTAGTGCCCTGCATGCCCTCACTAATGCTTCCTGCAAGTCGTGGGCACCTGGGCTGCCTTCTGTCCTCCTCTTTCAAAATAGTTGTTAAATTTAAATGAAATGTTTCCTTTCCTTCTAAATTGGTAAGAGCATGATGAGTCTTTTTCTACCAGGCTGAGCTCAATCACTAGGCAATGGCAAAGGTCTCCCCGCCAAGCTTTCATTCCCTTCTTTTTCATAATCCCTCTTGCAATTCCTTTGCCTGCTCTCTCCGTGTTATGAGGAACTCAGAAGTGAGAGTTTCTCATAACACTCTTGCTTCTTTATTTCCAGATCTACCTACTGCATTCTTGGTGGAAATCATATCTGTGGAAATTTACTATCTTTTTGTCTTTTCACAATCAGTTTCCAGAGGAGACAGAAATGGACCTTTTGTCCGTAACTATTGATGGTCCCTCCCATTACTCATCTACTAGTGAAGGCTCATGCTCGGTATTTGGTTCACCCAAAACTCCAGTTGTCTTCTCACCCGGCATTCCCTTCCAGCCTGAAGAGGGACGCCGGGATGACAGCTTATCCTCCAGCAGCGAGGACTCGGAGAAGGAGGATGACCATGAAAGGGAGAGGACCTATTTTTATAGGAAACCACCGTAAGTAAACTGTCCTGAGGAACAACACAGAAATTGAGAAGACACCTGAATATACTTTCAGTAATTTCAGTACTCTCAAACTTGAAATATTGAATTCAAAGCTACAAATTCTGTTGCTGATGAAGTACTGAATACGCTCAAGTGTGTGTGTGGAAGGCAGGTGAGGTTGTGTCCACTAGAGGTGACTGTGTGGGAAGGAGGGATCCTGATTGGAAAAGGAGGTAACTTAGAGATTTCAGGGCTTGGAACAGGATAAAAGAACTTGGAAAGTGAGGTTTTTGAGGCAGAGAACAGGGTGTAATTCCAGAAACTGCATGTAATACTTAGAAATATGGAAGGTATTGTGTCTATATATTTTTGTTCCTTTTTTGATTGAGAATTTAAGAAAAGCTCAGTTTTTTGTACTACCCTATATTGAGAAATGTAACATGTTAATGCAAGGTGTGTCACTGTACTGCTGCATATCAGATAAGGCCTTTTCCAAAAAGGTTTCTATAAGATTATACACTTAAGTGTGGACATAGTTTGGGAATGCCTTGTAGCCCCTGCTGAGGTAAATGTCCTGCTGATACCTGGCCCCCACCTGTGCCTGTGCAGGAGCACTTCTCGCAAGAAAGCCACGGGCTTTGCTGCTGTGCACCAGCTGTTCACCGAGCGCTGGCCAACTACACCCACCAACAGGAGTGTCACTGGCACCACCACGGAGAGAAACATCGACTTTGAGCTTGATATCAGGGTTGAAATTGATTGTGGGAAGTGTGTGCTGCACCCCACGATGCTCCAGCAAGAGCATGACGATATCAGTTTGCGAAGGTAAGAAATGTGTGCGTTAGTTCATTACCAGCACCATAAGTTGCAATTGTACTGGCCCAGTGTGATGCAGGAAATTACTTTAATAACCTGAGTGTATTTATTTCAGAAGCTATGATCGGAGTTCCAGGAGTTTGGATCAGGAGTCCCCTTCAAAAAAGAAGAAATTTCAAACTAATTATGCATCTACTACTCACTTACTTGCTGGCAAGAAAGTGCCATCATCTCTGCAGACAAAATCCAGTGATGTGGAAACAACAGTGTTTTATATTCCTGGGGTGGATGTAAAGGTAAAATGAAGGGATAAATCGATGTTTTCTCTCCAACAGTCAAACTGTTCACTCCCTTGGTTTTTTAATCATTGTTTCTGTATCCTAGCATGAAAAGATCTCCACACAAATGTCCTTGTATTTTGTGACTTGAAATCCTAATGGAGTAAGAACAGGGAAAAACCTGCCACTACTGAAGGAAAACTTCAGTTGAGGCAATGCCATAAATCAAATGCTCCTCACTTGATACAGCTTGGCTTTTCTAGTCTTTAAGTGTGGAAGTACTATGTGTGTCCATGTCCAGTATTCCAGGCTGTCTTCAGGGATAACAGTTACGCCTCAGGTCCTGCCTGTTGCTTTTAATCAAATTCAGGAGTAACTAAAGATCTTCTACAACTTCTGTTATGTTCTGTGTTCTCAGTAATAGCCTACTGTGCACTTAGAGGAGGTGTGAACTCCTGGAATATCTTACTTTGATTTTTTTATGCCAGTTTCTGTATGCCTGTGTTTAGTAGTGGAACAGTGCCACCACACATTAAGACAGAAAGGAGGCTGTGTGTACAGGTGGCACAGGATGCATGTGATGTAACAGAGAGAGAAACAAGCTTTAGACAGTGTTCCTAAATAATGAATTTCTTCTGATTCTCTGTGTTTTGTTGAATTTTTTAATGATTTATTAATTTATCTATATTTAATTTTTTTACTGAGTTTTCAGTTCTTTTTGTGTATAGGATGTGAATTGGAACGTAGTGTACCTGGCAGTGACAGTTCTGTAAATAATGAGAAGAAATGAGTTTTAGAGGGAAGAAGTGACACCAAATGGCTGTACAGAAATTGAGTTCTTTGTGTGAAGTAACTTGATCTTGCTTTGCTTTCCAGTTGCACTACAACTCCAAGACTCTAAAGACTGAATCACCAAACACTTCTCGAGGATCCTCCTTGCCACGCACCCTTTCCAAAGAGTCCAAGCTGTATGGTATGAAAGATACTGCCACATCTCCTCCTCTCTCTAGCACTATCCACAGCAAGACTAACACCTTACTTCCTCCCCAACCCCCACCCATCCCATCAGGTACTTATAGACAAACTTTCTGAACCTTTCATGGATATATTTTTCCTTGGTGTAATCTACTGCCTTTAGATCTGGCTACCCCTTACCTGGAGCACTGTGTTTATCCAGGCTTGACTTTACTGCACAAACATGACCCCAGAAGCAAGAATGCACTTGATAAAGCTGCATTTTCAGACATTGTTTGCCAAACCAATCTCAGTAATATTTTTGTCACAGTCACCATATCCCAGTGTTGGGCTGTCACTGCCTTCTCCCAGTTTTCACTTAAAAGAATGTCAGAAAGCAAAGGGTAAATATCTGTAAATATCTCTCCCATTGAAGGCCTTTAAATAGCCATGATTTGGAGTAAGATGAGCTCTAATACAAGCTTTGTTTTGTCTCCAGTGATTCCTGTTTTCAAGCAGCAGGCTGTTGCTACCTCATGTCAGATCCAGAGGCATGTAGATCGCATCTCCAATTTCTGAGACTTTCACTCTTCTCTCCTTTGGCTTTTTAATATTACTTTAAACACAAAGCCAAAATTTTGTCAAAATTGATGATCAAGCAAAATGAATAACCGGAACTTGTGCTTGTGGGTTTTGCCTTATAAAATCACCGGAGATGCTGGGAGAGAACAGTGAAATGGGGATACCTTCATCAATTCTCATGCTGTTGAAGCATTAGCTCTTACTCCTTTAGGTGGCCATCTTCTTTATGATTACCAGATGTTGTGTAGTGGTTTATGCTACACTTTTGTTCTCTACTCAATCTTCTTTCTAATCTTTGCCTTTAAATTCTTCCCACATTGTGTCCAGGTACTGAGTCCTGCTGGTTGAATGTCTGTAAGCTCTGCATTTGGTGTGGAAATTGCACTTTGTATGATAACATAAATGCCTCCCCAGAATTAGAGATTTGGTTGTAATTGCTTCATTTCTTTAAAAGTTGTATTTCTATAAGTATTTATTAGTCCTGAATGGTTTTGAAACACTTTTATTGTTGTTTATACTATTTATTTTTTTAATAGTACTTTTTCTCAGGAAACCACTCCTCTGGAATGGAGACCAACTTGTATTCTCTTTGGTTTCCAGTAAAAGTAAGATAGGACAATGTAGTCAGAGACATGAGGCAGAAACCTTTGCACAGAATGAAAAGTCAGTGCTTTTTTTTTTTCTAGCAAATGAAAGGATTTTTAATCTCTGTTATAGTAGTTAATTTTTATATTTTTCTTGGAGAATTTTAAATCTATGTCTGCATTGGTGTATATTCATTCTAATAGCTATATTGCATAGAGACAGTAAGTGAGCTGGTACTAATATCTTCTTTGGATGTTGATATTTTGATGAGCATGGATTCAAGACTCCTCTTTCACAAATTTACAAGAAAGTAACCTTTTTATTGGTTTATACTGGCTAGTTCCAAGTTTTCAAAAATTATGGTTTAGAATCTTTAGTCATTCTGTGCATAAATATAGTAGGACTTGCCATTTGCAAGTTTAATTTTTTGATGTATTTTCTTTATTTAAACTGACATTCTTTCCAGACTTGTGCATTTGTTTTTCCTAATACCATTTTCATTTCCAGTCAGCTGCAGTTACTTTGCACTGGGAGAAGAGCTGTCTGTGTTTGCTTTCAGTGCTATTTTCTACAAAGTGAGGTGTCGACAATGACAACAGAGTGCTTGGTTGAGAATATGAGCAATGGAATTAATACAATTAAGCCTTACAGACTAATGGTTATTTTGGCAAAGTGAAAACTTAATGACTTAATTTCTTCTAGCAGACCTGATCTAGAGCTCTTCAGATGATAGAGAAAATTAGAGGGCACAGCTTGATAAGTTATGAAGTGTCTTCTAATGTTTATCAGTGGTATTACCTTAGACAAATGTATCTTTTCAATATTGCAGCCAAAGGGAAAGGAAGTGGTGGAGTGAAAACTGCTAAACTCTACGCGTGGGTCGCGCTCCAGTCACTGCCAGAGGAGATGGTGATCAGCCCCTGCTTGCTGGACTTCCTGGAGAAAGCCCTTGAAACCATCCCCATCACACCCATTGAAAGGAATTACACAGGTCAGTTGCATTGTTGTATTCTGGCACTCTGCTTTTTTTTGGAATTGAGCTGCTTTTCCCTTCAAATTCCACTTTCTAATGAGTTCTTGTACTTGTTAAAAGCTGTTAGCTCCCAGGATGAAGACATGGGGCAGTTTGATATACAAGATCCCTTAGAAGAGTCCACAACATCCCTCGTATCATCCTCAACATCAGCATATTCCTCCTTCCCTGTAGATGTGGTGGTTTATGTACGAGTCCAGGTGAGGTTTTAACTCAACACCAAGGGTAGTAACTTGCTTTAGTCAAGTTGTCTTTTAAACAATCCATGCTTCTAAGTTTGATTTTTAAAGAATAAAAACTCAAGTATCCCTTCTGAATGCTTTATTTTCTTTCTTCCTCTCAGCCCTCTCAAATCAAGTTCAGCTGCTTGCCAGTATCCAGAGTTGAATGTATGCTGAAGTTGCCTTCCCTGGATCTTGTTTTCTCTTCCAACCGAGGAGAACTGGAGACTTTAGGCACAACATACCCATCAGAAAGTGTGTCCATTGGTGGCAATACTTCACAGAGCAGCCTAAAGAATTCAGCTAGTAAATCTGGAGCACCAGGTAACATGGGTATGAATGTTGATTCTATACACAAAATATTTAAGCTTTATTGCTGCTAGAGGGCATAATTTGAAGTGCATTTGGTCTGTTTAATACTGCTGTTAACATTCAGTATTATTTCATGTTTGAAAATGCTTTCAAAATCTGATTTTTTTTGTCCCCAAAAAAATGACTCCAGGTTCATCACCTGGCCTAGGCAGCCCTCTGGGCAGGACGAGGCACAGCAGCAGTCAGTCGGATCTGACGACTTCCAGCAGCAGCTCTTCAGGCCTGAGCTTTACTGCCTGCATGTCTGACTTCTCCCTTTACGTGTTCCATCCCTACGGAGCTGGAAAACAAAAGTCAGCTGTTACCGTGCTAACCCCTGGATCAGGAGCCTTGGGTACGGAACAAGGTTTTGTTTGCTTTTATGAACATTATTCAGGTGTGGCATGGGTTTCTGAACTGCAGCTTCGAAAGGATCACAGAAGATGAAAATGTTTCCTTCCTGCTTCCAGGGAACGTGGATGAGGAGCCAACTTCGGTCACTGGCCGGAAGGATTCCTTGAGCATCAACCTGGAGTTTGTGAAAGTCAGCCTGTCACGGATCAGGCGTTCGGGAGGCTCCTCCTTTTTTGAGAGTCAGTCGGCGAGCAAAGCTACCAGCAAGATAGACACCACATTGATCAACATATCGGGTAAATGCTTCTTTCATTTTGATCCCAGCTAATTAGAGAGCTGCTGTTCCAGTGATGGACTTTACTCTTGGCAGGTTTTTTTTGTGTAAGATCTATGTATTTATTTTCTGCCCCTGTACATGGGATCCTGACTTACTGGGCAAACAACAGGATGGTTGTGATTGATCTGCCATTAAAATCTTCCCGTGATGAGTCTGAGGCACATCCAACACAAGCAGGACTCAACATAATCTGTATTCTTGGGTTCTAGCGTGTCTTTATGAAATGCATTTGTATCTAATGTTGGACTTGGAGAAACAGCAACACCTCAGTAAACTATTTTTTCATGACAGCAGAGACAATACTAGTAGGTGAAAGAGAATTTGACTTGGTTACCAAGACCTGTTATTACTGGGAATTTACAGCTGTGTGCATGTGCTTTTTCAGCTGTCTGTGACATAGGATCTGCTTCTTTCAAATATGACATGCGCCGCCTCAGTGAGATCCTGGCTTTTCCCAGGGCTTGGTACAGGAGAAGCATTGCCAGAAGGCTTTTCCTGGGTGATCAGACAATAAATCTGCCAGGTAGGAGACTGCTGCTTATCACAAAATAACTTGTTACATAAAGGGTTACAGTAGGAATTTTTAAAGTATTTATTACCCTTGTCATATTATTGAATAGATGTAAATATATTATGATTTACTCCATATGCAGTCACTCAGAGATATTTGATAGGAAATGAAATACATTTGGACACTCTCCCAATTCTTCTTAGTATACACGAGGATGTGGTTAGACACAAATGAAATAGTTTTTCTGTATTTCCTGTGTTGCTTTTTCTCCAGTAGCATCAGGCCCTGGCACCCCAGATTCAATTGAAGGAGTAAGCCAGCACCTTTCTCCTGAATCCTCAAGGAAAGCATACTGTAGGACATGGGAGCAGCCCTGCCAGTCTGCTTCCTTCACTCACATGGCACAGTCACCCAATGTTTTCAGTGAGCACAGTGCCAGCAGCAGTATGTCACCTGGGACAGCATCTCACAGCCTCAAATCTCCAGCTGTCACAAGGTCCAGGAGCGTCTCTGACTCCTCAGTGCCTCAGAGAGGTGAGTAGATAATGGCATTTTATTTTTTTTAATAAAGTATTTCCATCAGTTGAATGAAAGAAGTATGTCATTACCACTTTCAAAATATTCTTTTCCATAGTGCCTGGCACTGGGGAGTCAATGGCTCAGAGAAGGGAAAATGCCTAAAAGGGATGAATGAAAGTTGCTAGCATATTATCCATAAAATTTCACTATCTGTGTGTGTACAGTGAGTCAATTTCTATGACAACTAATGCAAATCCTCTAGTTCTCACTTATCTTCTCTCATGGTTTTGTGCTATTTAAATATTGTGCTTGTCAGTCCTTTTGTAATATTCACAATGGATATATTCTGCCAGTTTTTCCTAGCATGTGGAATAATTTAAATTGAAATTTTTGTCTACTTTTTTTTTTTCCTGTTTAGATACTCTCTCAAAAACATCAACTCCATTTAATAAGTCAAACAAAGCTGGAAGCCAGCAAGGAACACCCTGGGAAACACTGGTTGTGTTTGCTATGAACCTAAAACAATTAAATGTTCAAATGAATATGAGCAATGTAATGGGCAATACTACGTAAGTATAAACTATGATCAAGCATTATTTTAACAACTGAGGGTGTTTTGAGGGCAAAAAGCCAATTTTTCCCCACAGACTGTTAACAGTCTGTTTCCTTTTAGCTTTAAAATCCTACCCTTTTCAGTTTTGAACTGCGAGTCCCCTCATGAATACTGTAGTTGCTTAATCCTGAAGTCACATATGCCTAAACCATGTTATTTACTGCTTTCCAGTAGATAATAATCAGTTTCTCTTTCGACTACCTGCAAAGTTGTTATCTATTTCCACCTCTGTTCTAGGTGGACCACCAGCGGTTTGAAAAGCCAGGGCCGTCTGTCTGTGGGAAGTAGCAGAGATCGGGAAATCAGCATGTCTGTGGGCTTGGGAAGATCCCAGCTTGACTCCAGAGGGGGAGTTGTTGGAGGTACCATAGATGTTAACACCCTGGAGATGGTGGGTAAGTTGGAAAGCCTCCTGCTGTTAGCATATGATCCAGTCAGTAAAGGTGATATCACTGGAAGAACTGACTTTGATCTCTTTAATTCTGTATTTCTGTATTGCCTTGGTTCTATTTCAGCTCATATTTCTGAACACCCAAACCAACAGCCCAATCATAAAATTGAAATCACTATGGGTTCTACTGAAGCACGTGTTGACTATATGGGATCCAGTATCCTAATGGGAATCTTCAGTAATGCTGATCTTAAACTGCAGGATGAATGGAAGATTAATCTGTATAATAATCTGGATTCGAGCATGACTGATAAAAGGTAATAATATTTCCTGTGTTTAAAATGTATGATGTTTGATAATGTCAAATGTCTTCTGTCCAGTACTGCTAACCAGCCAAGTAAGTGTCTTCTAAAATGCAGAGGGTTCATTGTTTGGTTATGTTTTTGGTTTTTTTTTAGTTGTCAGTAGGAAATATATTAACTTCTGATTTTCTTGCTGTTTTTAATATCTAGTGAGATATTTGTCCATGGGGACTTGAAATGGGATATCTTCCAAGTGATGATTTCAAGGTCAACTACACCAGACCTGATAAAAATAGGAATGAAACTCCAGGAGTTCTTCACTCAGCAGTTTGATACAAGCAAGCGAGCTCTGTCCACCTGGGGGCCTGTTCCTTATCTCCCTCCCAAGACGATGGCAAACAACCTAGAGAAAACCTCACACGAGCAATGTAAGCGCAACCCAAAATCAATATGTTCCCCAAATTAAAATGTTTTAATTGCAAAAATTACCTAGGAGATAGTGTCAGTGAAATAGATAAGAAAATATCACTCATAATTCCATGTTTTATTAAAAATACAAATACAGAAGTAATTGCTGGCATATCTTGCCTGAGATTTGTTGTTCATGTTTGCTCTGCAGTGTTGGATGCAGCCCATCATCGCCACTGGCCAGGAGTTCTGAAGGTGGTATCTGGGTGCCACATATCCCTGTTCCAGATGCCACTGCCAGAAGATGGGATGCAATTTGGAGGATCCATGAGCCTGCACGGGAACCATATGACCCTGGCTTGTTTTCATGGACCTAATTTCCGCTCAAAATCATGGGCCTTATTTCACCTGGAAGAACCCAATATTGCATTTTGGACTGAAGCCCAGAAAGTTTTGGAAGATGGTAATTTAAACTGTTTACTCATTTCTCCAAATTTCTTTAAATGAGTTTTTAATGATGTATTATTACATAGGAAGAAATCAAAGAAAAATTTATTTTCTTTGTCTGAATCAAGAATATTTCCCAAAAATATACTACTTATCTAAAAATAATCTGTTCCCTCCACATCTTTACCACAATTTGCTTTATCTCTGGAATAATGCAAAGTACATTTTCAAATGTACTGGATATGATCCTGATGATGAGCCTATCAAGTGGATGCCTGGCTTTTTAATTATGTGTGTGCATATTTGTTCTTTCTAGCTGCATGATGAATTTTGATGATCTTATTGCTCATATTTGTGTTAATATTGTGAAATTTTATTGTCTGTGGTTACTGAGGATTTAATTTCTCTGTTGTTTGCAAGCTTTACACTAGCTTTTATTCCACTGGCACACTAATTATTCATATTAAATACATGTAGAAGAAAGAGAGAAAATTCCACTACTCTCACTAAGCTGCTTTTACCTTTTTTTTTTCCTCTCCCACCCCACGGTGCCCACACTTTCAATGCAGGTACCAGTGAACACTCCACGTACATTGTGCAAACCCTGGACTTTCATTTGGGCCATAACACCATGGTCACCAAGCCCTGTGGGGCCCTGGAAAGCCCCATGGCCACCATCACAAAGATAACGCGGCGCCGCCACGAAAATCCCCCCCATGGAGTTGCCAGTGTGAAGGAGTGGTTCAACTACGTGACAGCCACGAGGAATGAAGGTTCGAGTCAGGTCCATTCAGTCTGGGGATTATCTGCTTGCAGATGGAGCTGTTGAAAAGCTGCTAAATCTCAAGTGTATAAACAGCAAACTTGATTGACCTTTTCTAGCCATACTTTTGGGAGCAGAATAAAAGACAAAAATCTTCTCAGTAATCATACAGCAGCAGTTTTACAAGTGACTCTTCTTAATTTTTTTGCCTTGTTGTGATGTAACATGTCTCATTGTTCCTGTAGAGTTGAACCTGCTTCGGAATGTTGATGCCAACAACCCAGAGAGCAGCACGACAGTGAAAAGCTCAAGCTTGTTAAGTGGCTTCAGGGGTGGCTCCAGTTACAACCATGAAACTGAAACCATTTTTGCATTGCCAAGGATGCAGCTGGATTTTAAATCTATTCATGTTCAAGAGCCCCAGGAGCCTTCATTACAAGGTGCAGTAAAACATAATCAGTTATTTTTTTTTCTTTGTCGAAAACTATTTCTCATCAATTAGGAGTTAAAGGCAAAGGTAGTGTGCTGATAAGAGGATTTAATCTGAGAATTGCTGCAGATCTGCAAGAAAAGATAACATTTTGTAGTAAAATGTAGAGGAAATTATTTTGAGAGAGTGAAGATCTAGTGCAGACACTGGTCACTATAAAAGAAAACTTGCTAAGAGAAATTAATATGAACATTTCAGCTATATTGACTGTTTTCATAGGGTTGGTTTCCTTATATTTACTGAAATGTTAACTCTGGTCCTTCCTCTCAAGAGTTGCTGGTTCAATGAAAGAAATACTATTTTTAAATGATCTGCATTCAAATTCTAGGAACTTTTAGACTTACTGTATGTACTTGTGTATTAATACTGTTTTTATCTGACTGTAGATACAAATGTTAAACCCAAGGTGGAATGCAGTGTCGTAACTGAATTTACAGACCACATCTGTGTGACTATGGATGCTGAACTGATCATGTTTCTGCATGACTTGGTGTCTGCTTACCTAAAAGAAAAAGAAAAAGGTGAGTTGTCATTCATGAAGTAACACTTGTCTGACAATCTGGCATTCATTTGACAATAAATACTATAACTCATAATCATGCTCCTATTTTGACACCTGGTGTTTTACTTTCTCTTCATAAGACAGTACAGGCAGATGAAAACTTTTAGAAAGTTTTATTGTTATTGCAATGCTTTCATCGGTGGATCCCTTTCAAGACATGCATTTTTTCTGATTTCAGAATTATTTACTTTTCTACCTCAGTATGTTCAGTTGCAGCATTTAAATTTGGCATGTCCATTCTTCAGCAATATGTGGTCTTTTGCAGAAATTCTGGAAACATCAGGTAGTTCTCTTTTTGCTGAGACTTGTGCTTTTGTTTTATTTAAACTGTGTACAAAAAGAATCCAAGTGAGCTGCTCGTGACTGACTGGTGTTTCTCCTCTCTCCCCTTTGTAGCAATTTTTCCTCCTCGCATTTTGGCTGCTCGTCCAGGGCAGAAGAACTCTGTTGGTGTCCTTGAGGACAGCTCCACTGACAAAGAGGCAGAGGAAAGCATTACCTACACTACAGTTGACTGGAGGGAGTTTATGTGCAATACCTGGCATTTGGAACCCACGCTCAGGTAGGAAGCACCTTTAGCTGCAGTCTCTTCTGCTATGCATTAATTTTTGGATTAGAATTTATGCAGATTAAAGGCATTGTCAGAGGCTCTTCTGAATTAGGATGCAGTAAACTTAAACTCATTGATATCAGTCAGGTTTTTCACCTCCTTAAGCATACTCTTCCTTTGAGACGATGTTCTATTGATCATCTTGAGCTTATCTGTCTAAATTAAGTTCAAAACAATGCCTGTTAGATTTAAGCTGGTCACAAGCAACGCTGGCGAAAATGGATTTTTTTGTATATACAAATACCTGTTTCCTATATTTATATATTTGAGACTGAGATGTCTATTTATTGCTTTTTTAGATTAATATCCTGGACTGGGAGAAAAATTGATCCTGTTGGTGTTGACTACATCCTCCAAAAGCTGGGCTTTCACCACGCAAGGACTACTATCCCTAAGTGGCTGCAGCGTGGTGTCATGGATCCTTTGGACAAAGTTTTGTCAGTCCTTATAAAGAAACTTGGTACTGCACTACAGGATGAAAAGGAAAAGAAAGGAAAAGACAAAGAAGAATATTAAAAGTACAATGTGACAACCCTAACTCCATTTGATTTTATCAAAGTGTTTTATTATATTTTAAGAACTTAAATATGGTTTAAAGAGAAACCTAACAGCTTTTTGCTACTCTATTTAAAACTTACATTGTGAGTAACTGTTTACTGTGGTACTTGATACCATTCTGTATTTGAAGTTATTGCATGATTATGATGATGATGATGACGACCAATGTATATTCTGGGAAGGAATAGCTGGAACACTGTAAATCTGCTCCTCAGCGTCCATTTTATGATGTGCAATATGATCCTGCATCTTTACAATACTTGCAGATTAACTGTGAATTTTCTTAAAATTTTACTTGCCATAACACAAACCCCTTGTTGATGTGACCAGTAATTGATTTGTCAATGTAGACTGGTGTAAATTATATATATATATATATATAACTTATGAAACTGTGATTGCCTTAGTGCTAAAAATCATGAAGTTTATTACACTTGTAATAAAATTTAACTACTGTACAGGACCCTTTTTTTGTATTGATCAAGGAAGCTGAACAACAAGAAGAGAGTGTAACTTTGCAGAGTGTGATTTAAGTGAGGTGAAGCCCAGAGGCCAGGGGCTCGGGAAGCAGCCGCAAGGCGGGAAGCGCCGCCCCGACCAAGAAGCGGGGACGCGCCGCTTTCGCTGGGATGGGGGAAGCGGCTGCTCCCGGTCAGTGCTTCGCCGGCTTCGGCTGCCGCCCCTGCCCGCTGGGAGCGGCCCGAGAAGGCGAGCAGGGGGCCGGGAAGCGCTATGGAAGCGGAGCCGGCCGCATAGGGACAAAAGCGGGCGGCGGCCTCCCTGCCCCAGCTGCTCCCTCGGCTCCTCCCTCAGCCGCAGCTGCGGCTTCGCGCCTCGGCCGCGCCCCTCAGCAAAGGGCGGGAAGGGCTCTGAGGGGCCGGCCCCGGCACTGAAGGCCCGGCGGGCTGAGGCGTCTGGGCTGCTCGGCTCTCCGAGGCCATCGCCTCAGGGCGGCTCGCAGCTCCCCGGCTTCTCCACCCTCGTGTGGCCTCGGGCGTGCTCCGCCTGCCCGCGGGGTGTGAGCGCTGAGGAGCCCTCCACAGCAGGACGAGCGCAGCAGGTGCAGGTAATAAACCCTTCAACTCCAGCGTCAGCTCTTTTTGGAAACTGGAGAGGGATGAGCTTCGCTGCTTGGACTCCCCTCACTCCCTTAAGAGTGGCTTGAGGAGTTGGGGTGTCCTCCGAGGGGCAGAGCCGTGTTCCTCATGAGGGAAGGTGGTTTAATAAAAGGGAAAGGTGACCGCCCTGCGGGAAAGGACACTGGGTCTGGCTTCTGCCCCAGCCCTGGGTGAGTTGTTCCTTGTGTTCTTATGAAATAGCTTGACCTAAGAGAACTGCAGTGGGCTTGGTTGTTTTGGTTTTTTTTTGCAGGGTGTCTTTACTACTGGCAGCCTTGGTGCTGAGTTTCCTTAGGTCGGTCGGAAATGGCGAGCAGCAATGGCTGCTTTGAGGGTGCAGCGATGTTCACCTTCAACCTTGCACCTGAGAAGATTTTACCACCCGAGGTTCTCGGACAGCCAATTTCAAAGGATCTCTCCGAGCCTGTGACTGCAAGGCTGAATCCTCCACTTTCTATGAGGTGCAGTGAGCCCGGGGTGATGAAAAATCTAGGTACAGTTCGCAGTTTATACACTGGGATTTGCTGTTAATGCTGTCAAAAGTAACTTTGCTTTTTCTTATCTAACTTTGCTGTATTTTGTTACATGACTTCTTTAGCATCTCCTTAAGCTTGTCCCTCCTCTTCTAAAGTCTTTTTGTGCTGGAAGTTTGTTACCCATTTGCTGTAGGGTGACCTGTGGAGTCTGCAGCATTACCTAATTATAAAGTTCAAGTTAAACATTAAAAGTACTGCAGATTGACAAAATACAGAATATGTTCTGCTGCATGAATTTTCATAAATAACGTCATGTAGGGTTTTAATTACAGTTTGAGGTGTCCCAGGATGTATTTTGAATTGTGTCACTTTGAAGTAGTTGTGTTGAGGTTAAGGCACTTAAAAAGTGAGGATTTATTTTAGTTCTTGGCTGGGAAGTGGTTGTGCTTGGGTATATCACACCCCTGAAGCTGATGATTTTATCTATCCAGTGGTTACTGAAACTCTTAAAGTGTCTTAAAACAGCGAGTCCCACTGCTGCACAGCTTTGTGTGGAAAAAACTCGGGTTCCACTGCATGGTATCTGCCATTAGCAACTTGGATATTATTGTTGATTTACAAGGGGCAGGAGGGGGGGGATATGTGTTGTATTTTTTTTTTAATACTTGTCTGTGTTCAGAGATTACTGGATTTAATACAAGTAAAAGTAAAGTAAAGCTCTGATGCTTTTAAAATAGGATGTACATACCATTTTGGAATTGCTGTTGTTGCTAATGTAGGGTTCAGCACAAAGCAGTAATGCTCTACAGTAAACTTTGGTTTGCTTTTTTAAGAAGCATCTGAAAAGCATCTATTGCAAGCTCTTTCATTGTGAGTTCAGTTCTCTCCTTAATTTTGTTTAAGGACCTTTTCTTTTTAAAGGAGCAGACGACACCACATTTTCAGCCCTTCCCTCACAGAAGGACCTGGATTTGATTGAAAGATACAAACAGGGAGTAATAAACCCAGTGTCTGCCTTGCATCTGTTTGCCAAAATACACCACCTGCAGCTTGAATTGAAAGAAACGAGTGTGGCAGGTAAATACTTCTGCTACCAAATTCAGTAGTATTTGCTTATCCTCGAGGTTATCTGAGTTGATTTGATGGTGCTGATGCAGCTGAAACTTTTTACTGCTGATTGCACTACCCCCACATATGTTGGAGTTTGGCTGCCCTTTTGTTGCCTTCATAGCTGTTTCTTGTGATGAGGTGCTACAGAAGTAGATCAGGTGAATTTTGTTTAGTTACTGCTGTTACCAGAACTTTGTGAAGACTGCTTGAAGCAAAAGCCAGCAAAATTTTTTGGGGAGGTGAGGGGTAAGAGCTGTACTTTGCCAGAATTGCCTTTTTATCTTGTATTTGTTCTAGGAATTAGTATAAGGATGTAAATATGGATGACGTGCCTTAAAATAATTTCACTGATTGCATCTGCTTTTTTTCTTCTCCTTTAAAGGCGATGTCATAAGGCCTTATTTTGCCTTTTGTGCTGTGATAAATGGTGTTTGCTACAAGACTGGGCTGGGAAAGAACAAGAAGGAATCGAAGTTAAATGCAGCTAAACTGGCTCTTGCTGAGCTACTTAACTTGGAAAGTACAGGGGAAAAGTCTTTTGAAGATTCAGGTAAATATTGTAACAACACGTAATTGGACCTTGAAATGGTTGGCTTAACAGTGTCCTATGCAAAATATCTGTGGTTTTATTAAATCAGTATCAGCCTCTGTCAGGTTTTTTGAATCCTTGGGGAAAATCTGTAGTTTGGTTCTGAAATTTTTTTTATTTTTGTCATTTGTGTTTTAACAAATACATATATAGCTGATGCCACGAATACTAAAGGAATTAATTTGTTCCTGTGGCACTTGATTTGCTACTCATTAGGTACAGCAACATGAAGTACATCTCAAGTGGGTTTGAGTTTTGATGACTAAAAGGGTTCCCCACTGAGATACTGCTTTCAACAGAGATCAGTTGCCATAATATTTTATCTTCTTTTGAGTTTTGCTGTCTGAACGTTGGAAGCTTACAAGGACTTTAGAATCAGAAAATAAAATTAGTAGAGAATTAGAAAGTTTGACTTGCTGGAAATAGTGTGAAATTCATGCTTAGAAATAAGGAATGTCCATCCCACTGTAAAATGTTGTTAAATTCTTAGATTTTCCCTATGTTCCTGCTGAGCTTCGACCTCCAGCCAACTCTGCTTGTGTTTCAAGGACTGGTAAGGAATGGTCTATTTTTTCCTCTGTTGGTTCAAATTGCCCAGCAAATAGTTTATTTTTAAAATTTTTCATCTTTTAATACATTGTGATTTCTATGTTGTTACTGTGGTTTTAAATGTTTTTGAAGGCTTTAAGAACTATTACTAGGCTGGTTCTACAAAAGGACACAACTTGAGTAAATTGCTTGGATTCAGTAAATTGCTTGAATTTCTATCACCAGTCCAGGTAATAGAAATAGAAACAGGATTCTCTGTCCTTGCTTGAGCCAGTGTAGAGTAGGTGATCAAACTTGGGCTATAGCTGTTGTTAATATGATGGATGATAAAAGCATCAAGGTGTTCTTGAGCTTTATTTAATCCTGAGGATCTTCAGAATCCTGAAAGTACGTGTGGTTGTGCTTACACCATGCATTCAGGGTTATAATTTGGCAAGTCTTTTTTTTTCCCCTACCTGTGAATTTGTGTCTTGATGGATTCTGCTGTTTCATTTAGGAGGAGAACATATCTATCAAAAGTTCTCACAAATGCTTGAGGAAGTGTTCAACCGCCTGACTGCCCAACACACTGAGTACCAAAGCTGTGGCAGTTCCCTGGCTGCCTTCATCATTGAAAAGGGCAAGTCTGGTTTGACTGTGAATTTTGGGGAGTGGGAAACCTGTTCCCACAAAGCACTGAGAGCGTGGGAGCAGCTTGGTGGGCACAGCCAGGCCAGGTGACCCTACCGCCGTCTGTGGTTTTAGGTGGGCAGCATGAAGTGGTAGCTCTGGGGACAGGAGAATGCAACTACAGCCGGCGCTTCGAGTCCTGTGGGAGGCTCCTGCACGACAGCCATGCCATTGTCACTGCCAGGCGTTCCCTGCTCAGGTGAGAATGTCCCTGCAAATCCTTCCCTTGCAGCCAGTTTATTGCAGCTTTACTTCTGCAATTGAATTTTATGGCTGTACGAACTGATAAATAATACATAATAATGTAAACGTCTATCTACATTGCATTGTGTAAGATATAATTTATTTTTCTTTTAGATACTTGTACAGGCATCTTTTGCTGTTCTATAACAAAAATCCAGCCAAGGCAGAGAGATCCATATTTTGCACAGTACCAGGCTCGAAGCTGCTTACCTTCAAGCAAAATTTAACCCTCTCTCTCTACATGAACCAGCTTCCTAAAGGAACTGCTCAGTTAAAATCAGAGGTGTAAGTACTGTGGCATTTCCCAAGATAAAGTGAAGATTAGTTATTATCTTGTTTTGGGAATATTAACGTACAGGGTAGTAGTGATAAATATGAGATACAGCTCAATGTGATGATACAAAAACGTCTACACGGGTTATAGGATGAGCTTTTGTTTATTACAGACAATAACCTGTTAACCCCCTTCCCAGGATACTGTTAAAATATATTAAATCATAAATTTAACCACTGAGCAAGTGGATGTAGTGACTCAATGCCATCCTGTGCACTACAAGATTGGAGTACAAAGAGCCTTGAATTGAAACAAAAGGCTCTGCTTTGATGTCTTACCCCTTTGTAACTAAGGGGAAAAACTGTTCTGCTTCAGAACAACCAGTGGTTTGTCTCCCTTACGTGTTGTATCTTGTAGTTTAAATATTTTGAATCACAGTGTGAGGTACATTTTCAAGGAGAGTTTAAGAACCTTACAGCTGTCTTTTCATGAGTAACTTCTGTTACAGTTCGAGTAGACAAAAAGTGACAGCTTGTTTGCAGCTGATCTTTTTAATGTGTGCACAACTGGTGGCTAAGATTAGATCAAGTGGCTGTTTCCTATTTAAATACTGATTTCAGTATTCTAGGCACTCAGTCTGGTATTTCTAAGAATTGCAGACACTGAAGATAATACAAGGCCTAGATCTACTGATGATTTTTTTTTTGAGAAACAGCATTGAGATGCCACTTGCTGTGATCTCTGGTCAGAGTGCTTTCTCACTGAAATCCATTCTCTTGTCCTGCCATAGGCATCTCGGTCCCCAGTCTCTGTCTGCTTACGAAGCCAGTGAAGAGCTGAGTCTGCACGTTGCTCTCGAAGGCAGGATTTACCTGGCTGTTTGCTGTCCCCCCAAGACTGTCAGAGTGAGCAGCATGTCAGCTGGTGACAAGCTGACCAAGTGGGAGGTGGTTGGTCTTCAGGGAGCCTTGCTGAGCCACTTCATAGAACCCGTGTACATCAGCAACATTCTTGTGGGTACGTTCAGTGCAGAGTCCAGGTGGGGGGGAGTTTGTGTGTTTTCATATTACAGTTTGTTTGCATTTTATAGAGTATGAACTAAGCCACAAACTCTTTGAAGAATTCCAGAGTTGTTCCTTGAGATGCAGTGGACCAGAGTGTATTTATTTAGTAGGCAGTCAGAAATGCTGTTGGATGTGAGGTAATGTGGGAAAACTCCTCAGCATATTTTTATTCTGAAGGGTTGAAGTTCTGTTTTGGTGGTGTCTTCTGCAGGGAACATAAAGAGTTGGTGAAAAACAGTGGTTCAAAAAAAAGAAAGCATTCAATGAAAATAATAGTGCCTCTAGAGAAGAAAGTGGGAAATCATTTTTGTTCTGTGAATTGAATCTTGGAACTGATCTTTACAAACATGAGTTTTACGTGAAAAAACCGACTATAATAGATTAAGAACGCAGAAATGTCTGCATTTTTAGCTTCTTAATTTGATGCACTTGTTTGTGACTGATCTTGTCCTGTTTACTAGGAAGTGGAACTTGTAAGGATACAAAAGGACTGGACATAACCATAAAGCAGCGTCTTGATGATGAACTTATTTCAAAGCTTCCTGTGCCTTACCTGGTCAACAGATCTCATATTTACTTGGTGAAAGCTGCACTGCCAGTCCAAACAGATTTGAACCAGTGGTCACTTAGCTTGAATTGGACATTGTCAGATGCATCCCTGGAAGTTGTGGATGGATTAAGCGGGAAAACCACTGAAAGGTCCACATTTATCTTCATTTTGTTGGAAATAATGGGTTTGTGCTGGTTTATTGGGAGTATTCAGCTCTTAACCATGAGAGAAGTTCTCTCCTGTGTTAGCTGAAAGCATCCTGTGATTAGGTGAAGTTTTAGAGATCTTGTAAGTTCACAGTGAGATACCAAGACACCAAACAGAACAGTTCTCTGATTGGAGAGCCCTGTAGTCCATTGCCTGTAGTATAAAAAATGTTTTCGCTTTCACAATGCATAAAACTAATTAGGATTCTAATTGGGGTGGATTCTAATTGAGATGAATTCCAGTGTGATGGCATTCACAGAGTGTTAGGAGGGAGGGAAAAAGCCCCTGTAACGATCAGAGCAGTCTCCTTGTAGCGAGTTTGTTCCCGAGTTCCATCCCTGTTGCCCCGCTCTGCCCGCAGCTCCCCGTTCCGCAGCGGCACCTGCCTGGCCAGCCGCCTGTGCAAGGCCGCCATGTTCAGCCGCTTCAGGATGCTCGCCGGGGAAGCAGGACGGGGTGATCTGCTCCAGTTTGCAACATACCACGAGGCAAAGGTGAGCTGGCACAGGGAGAGGTGTCATTTTTTACTGTGTTCATGCTTATTACCTGTTTGGTGGTAAAGAATGCAGATCTCTGTAACCATAATTCTTGAGATTTTTCAAGGTTCTTCCTTTCTCTTTTTTTAGATTAAATCTCAGTTGTACCAAGAAGCTAAGAGCTTGCTGCAGAGCTACTTAGAGCAACACAGCTATGGATCGTGGATTGTGAAGTCTCCACATATTGAACAGTTCAGTGATTGATGGTGTTGGATTGAATGTTAAGTCGGTTTGAACGATCTGTTTCAGTAAATACAGTTTTATCTGAGTAGTAAAATGTTAAGTTCGTGGTTACAGGAAGAAAACAATTCCAGTACTGCTTCTTGTCAGTTTAAATGCCGTTATTAACCGCCTGTAACAGTTCAGTCTTTTCCTAAAATGGATGTTTTCTCATAGGTGGGAGTATTCAAGAGCTTTGTAAATCTTTGTTCTGCTTTGCCCACCAATGGTTCCTCATTTCAGCTCACTGACCCCGACTCCTACAAATCCCCACCCTGTGGAGTTAACATGTTTTTTTTTCTGATAGTTCCAGGACTTTTGTATATTGATTTCTTACTCTTTGTACCTTTCCCTTAACTTTAAAAAAGAAAAAAAACCAGTAAGAGATGTATTTCTTTAAAAAACAAGCATACCTATGTGAGAGGTTTTCAGGAAAGAAAAAAAGAAACGGGCAGTCTGTGCTTTATCTGTAGGTATCCGTCCTTTGCTTGAGAGTTTTGTTTAGTGTCAGTTTGCCAAGTGGCTTACAGTTTATGTTGTTTGTGCTAGAAGAGTTAAAAAATAATTTTTGTACTTACGAATATGAAACCTGGAATGACCAGCTGTTACTTAACTGTTGTGTGACAATCACTGGTTCTGGTAGTGGGTTTAAAGCATTATGTGGGCATCAAAGCTGTAAATAAGAAAATAACGCAGTGTAGTAGAAAAGTCACCAGAAACAAGGTTTTTTCAGCTTTTGTGGTTTGCCTCAAACCCTATCAATGTTAATGGTCTTGGATGAGTTGGACTCCTGCACCCTCAGCTGACTTCATCGCTGCACTGACAAGTCCTAGTGAAATTGTCTGCATACGCAGTAACTGGAAAATGGTGCCTGTCACAAGGGAATTTACTTCCAAGCATTGGAAAGTAAGGACTTAACTTCCAAGGATTGTTCTGGTAAGAACACGGTAGCATTTGGGAGGGAGTTGTTAAGTGCCATGTTTGGAGTTGGTGTGGTGATGTGAACACTGGTGTGTTCAAGCTAGACAGTACACTTGGATTATGTTCCATGATTTCTGTAAATCATGCAAGAGTGGGGAGTTATGCAGTGTTCTCATACATCAGGAATTGTGAGCATAGTGTTGTAGTCATGTTTAACCTTCTTAGTGTTAGAGGAGTCGCAAAAGAAGTTCCTCCTCCTGGTATTTGTTTTTTTCCTTAATCTGTTCTTCCAGCTGATCTGCAGAGTCTTCTGTGGGGTAAACTTAGGCTGATTTACAAGTTGTTGAAACTCGCTGACTCGGTCCTTGACCTTGTTTTTTGACTAATGTGCTCTCTTGCTTTCTGTTACTGTCCCTTAACTTTGTGGGGTTGTGTGGTGGTGTTTGGTTTATTGTGGCACATGTTCCACAGACTGCTTGTTCCATGTAATGTTTTCTAAGAATGCTCGATAATGGCTATTGTATTCCAGGCTGGAGCACAGTGTTGCCCTTTTGCAGGGGTGTTAAAAGTTCAATAAAGGTCCTTGACAATGTGTTAGCCTTGCCTGCATACACACAGATGCTGGGAAATGATACACCTGCCAAATCTGACGTACACATTGCATACCACACGTGTTTGCACTCCATGCACTTTGGGATTGTGTGTTTTGTGTGGACTTAGTCTTCTGCTGAGATATTGGCACCAAGGTGTTTCCTGTAGTTGACCCAGAAGCCTTAAATATTTTCGAATACTGAGCTTTTTCTGTGTGCTTCAGCCATTTTATTGATTCAACAGCCAACTGAAATTCATGGAACTTAGACTCTGCCTTAAGAAGCGAGAGGTTTGTTAGTGAGAAGGATGTGTCTGGCTGGACGTGATCGCTGTGTCCTTGAGCAGTAAGTTGATGGCACCAGTGTAGGTCCACTTCTTTTATCTGGATTGTTCTTTGATTAAGTATTGGCATATGCAGCATGCATTAAGCTAGTAAATGGGCAAGCATGGAGATGCTGTGTCTACATTTCTCCTTGGCTACGTCAGTAATCCCAAAACCTATAATCCTACAAGCTTGAGAGAGGCAAGAGAGCTGCCATTCCAGTGCTGAGGCTGAAGCTGTATTCCCAGCAGGTCCATGCACATGGAGCAGGTGTGCATCCTACAGATGTGGCACAGAGCAGACAGAGGCAGATGAGCACCAGCAGCAGCCTGTGCGCTGAGCTCAGCCTGTCCCCTCCATGCTTGAGAAGAACTCGGCTCCAGGGGGAAGAATGGATGTACATATGGATATGGGTGGTGTGTGGGGCTGTTCTTTCCACTTCCTGGAGCTCTACCTGACTCACACAGGTGGAGTGACACACAGCGACCATTAGAAAAGCTATTTCCCAATTCTGTGCCCCCACTGAGACTCTCCAAACCGCATTCTGGTCTCTCTACTTCCCTGTTTCTCCCTTCAGCTCCCTTTTGCAGTGCGATGGAGAGGAAAATTTGAAGCAGAAAGGCAAAAGCCATGGAGTTGAGATAAGAACAATTTATTGGAAACAACAGTGGTTCACATGGGGGAAAAAACCCCAATAATTGATAGACAGTAGTGGACAGCACCCTCCACCATTTTCTGAACCAGAAGGAACTCCTCCCTGGAAGAGGATCCCTTTCCTCCATCCCTGGTAATGATGTAAGGTGATATAGAACGACCTCTGTATCTTAGCTCTGCCCTCTCCTGGATACTGCAGAAACTTAGCTGTATCTTGGGTGGAACCAGAACATTATTCATCCTTCTTATATATGAACACAGGTCCCATTTCCATAGTCAGTGGCTCTCCCTCCAAGGTGCCAGTTGTGTTAATTTAGTCCATCATTTGGGTTCTATCCATCCTAGATTTACACACAATACAAACAGTATTGCACAGTTCAACCTTATAGACTGCTCTCACCCAGAAATCAAATCCCATTCAGGTACAAATTGTGTTTCCCCATCTCTCTGCAATTACCTCCCCCAATCTGTCCCTGGGTTTTGGGGCAAAAGCAACCCCACAGATGTGGTTTTGTCTCTGCTTGAAGCAGGACTAATCTACTGAATAATGTTGTCATGCATTGGATTGTGTCACACCACGTCTCAGACTTCATATGTACACATGTCAGATGCCTGTCACATAAATGTCACATGCCACATATCATGTCATATGCATATCATGGCACATGCCATACATCTTCATTTTATACTAGAGCTGTACAATCAAGCAGGAGAAGGCAGCTCAGGAAATCAATTTTTTTAATTATTTTAAGGAGTTCTGTGGGGTTTTTTCCAACTTAAAGGGAGAAGGTATGTCTAGTAAAGTTCACCTTGTTACGCATTTTTTGGATGCTTTAAACAACATCCTTTAATGATGTCTTTTAAAGCTTGGAAAAATACAGAAGCTGATCCTGCAGATGGTGTTTAAGAATGTGGACCTATCTATAATTAGATGTAGATTTGACAGACATAACTGTGTGTAGCACAAGCACCTTCCTCACACCTCAGCTAGATATTTGTGTCAGCAGTCTTTATACAAGTATTGCTTTGAAAAAGTGTCTTGAACTTCTTGGTGGAGGTGCTACATGGCAGCCTGAACATGTTTTGAAAATCCACAGCAGATCATGGATACTGTGCAAAAGTGATGTGATCCCCAAAACTAGAGCCAGGACAGGCAAAGTCTTCTCTTTCCATGAGTGTAAACCTGCAGCTGTCTCACAATAGCCCTACTCCAAAGCAGTATGTACAGACCAAATGCCAAAATAAGTGTGTGTAATTTCACAGTGCTTGTGTTTGTGACATTGTTATTGAGCTCCAGCCTTTCCTTATGAATGTGTGGGTGAGTATCTCTTTACCATCTTTTCCTGCTTTCTGAACGATTTTACTGCTCCTGCCTTACCTAATGCTTATTGTTTAGGGACTTGGGAAATGTCTTGGTTATTCCACGTGGGATGTCCAGCTGCACAGACTGACTCCAGGGTAGGTTTTATCCAACTGCCAAAGTTGAGGGCTCCTGTGCTTAAGGAAATGATAAAGGAAGCCTCACTCACTGAGAGAATTTTGTTTAATGAAAGCTGCTCCTTTGCCCTCTCTCTGGTTGCTGAGAGCTGGGGCAGCACTGCAGACGAATGTCTGAGCTGATACTGGAAGAGGTTTATTTGCAAAGCCACGTGTTGCGTGTGATGCTGTTTCTTTCTGCATGCTGCATTTAAGAGGTTTTGGAGTAAGAAAGAATCTCGGTAAAGAGAAGGATTTTTCTACAAAGATTGACAAGGTAGAAGGAATTCTTACACTGAACTTTCTTGCCTGTTTCCTCGTCTTCTGCGTCCTACTGTGTTCAAGTGTTTTTGTTATTACTGTGATCGGATTTGAGGAGAGGGTGGAGCTTAGCTGTGTGTGGCTGAGGTGACTGACAGTATTTACTTTCCTGAGTCCTTGTGGGTGGGGGCAGAGCACTCCTTCACCGTGGGAAGAGGAGTAGAGAAACAGTCTGCAGTGCTGTAAGTATTTTCCCAGTTTTGGCAGAAAGCTGTCATTAACGCCTGTTTTCTCTTTGCAGCATGTAAGGAAACTGCTGGGTTTTCCATTGTTAGTCTGGTTTTAAGTGTAAGGTGAAGTACTCCATACCACACCCACCAGGAAAGCACATCAAAGTCTAAACGATAGCTGTTGTAGTAGGCTCACTTTCATCAGTTACAGCCTGCCTTGTTAGTATTGTCCTGGGGCTTTTGTGTCATAAAAAATGCTCTTTCACTGTTTCTTTGTCACTACTGAGTTCATCTGCTGTTGGGAGTAAGCACATTTCTGAGGTTTCACAGAAAGACTTATGACAGTGCAGTCTATTCACATGGATTTACACCTTAATCTTAATTTCATGTCAGTTTTGTTGTTCTGGGACCTCAGTTACCTGCACTGTTGTTATTTCAGGTGTATTACTGTTTTCATAATGCTTCCCTGTCTTTGAAGAATTTTGAGAACTGCATATTTTGCTTACACCAGTGAGAAAAATGTGTCCTGCAGGAAGCTTGTGTAGCAAAGTAGGTACAGATCAGGAAAAAAGGAGTTTCTTTTTTGAGGGGAAGCAATTTGGTGCTCTATACCTTGTGATGTGTGCCAGTGTAAACTGGCATTTTATATTGCTTATAAAAGGTTATTTGCAGGTGTCTTCCTTTGAGTCTGGTACCTGCACACTTGCATGGTGCTGAGTACTTCATTGGGGCTTTTTGTGTGTTTTTTAAAAAATTGAATATTAAGTCACCCATAAAAAGGACAGTGTCACAACAAAGAAGACTCTAGACGTGATTTTTACTTGTCCATGACATTTATTAAATATAATCTACAAATAACTTTCAATAGCTTTTTCAATAAATAGTTTTCTTGGGTTGTTGACAAAGTGACAACGAATGAGTTTTCCAAAGAACGTTTGAGCCCCTAGGGCTTACAGAAAAGATCAAGTGTGATCTTGGACTCTCTCACCACCCACATTAAGAACATTCAGTGGTCTCAAAATGGACAACAAGCTAGTAGTATGCCACATGGCAAAAATATATAAATTATTCAGAATTAAATATTTCAATAAATAATGCAGCAGTAAAAATAAAAATGGTTATACAATTTCTGTCAGCATGGATTGCAGGAAGTTGGTCATTTCTTGGTGGAATTCAGGAAACTTTTTCTTCTCATTGGATTCACACTTCTTGCATGTCGGGTTTGAGAAATCAGGATCCTGCAATACAGAGAATTTTATTGATTGGTGAAAACTTTCTTGCTAGCTGGTTTTAACCATGATACATCAACTTATGTAAAGATTTTCCTTTAACAAAAACCAGCCCTTAATATTGGTAGCCTGGAGAGTACTCTTAAAATGCTACAAGGATCTCTAGGCTATGGACTTTATTTTAGTAGTATGTCAGGGTGTGCTACATTCATCCCTGGGCCCTCCAGCCATAAGCTTATGGCACAGTTTCCAAAGCCATTGCTATGTAAATTATTGTTATGCTCCTAAAAGCAAGCTTTTTGTCAGCATAAGATGCTTTGCATGATTCAGCAAAGAAAATGTCATATTTTGTTAAATATTGGCTTATATAACCAGTAGGGCTCAGATCTATTTTACTGCACTTTACCATGCAAATAGATATTTTCAGAGTTAATCTTGGCAAATTTTTGTACAAAACCCTGTGTTTTCATGAGTTGATAACAGATCTTGATGCATGAACACACTGATTCTGGCATGGTTTTTCACTAATGGTGAAACACTTATTTCTTTTTATTTCCCTTATTTTGGTAACACTTGTAAAAGATTAAGTACCTCAAGATCCTCGAGATTCTTTTCGATACTTTTAACATATTCCTTTTCCTTTTCTTCCACATCTTGTTTCAGGACCTTCAGTTCTTTCAGGAAACATGCTAGAGTTGTGTGGTTGCACTCCTAGAACAGTGAACAAAATTGTTACGTGTGTGACTTGTTTTCCTTGTTCCTGTTTTCAGATTCCCTGTTGTTTTTACCCTCATCTCAGGAACGGAGCTGTTTGTTTTCTGCAGTGTATTACAGTTCATTTGTTGCCATCAAAGTTGCATGGGGGGATGTTACGTGTGGCCTTAATTCTTAATTTTGAAAAGTGAGTATCCTTTACAAGATGCTTGAAGTGTTGCAGTATCTCTTGGGGACAGAAAGCTGCAATATTTATTCCTGAGCCGAGCCTTACTCCTGGTTGCCATCTGAAAATTGTGGGTTAGCAAACAGTGGCCTCTCCTAGAGGCATCTTCAGTTGGTGCACTTGCGTTGCTCCATCTAATGTCTGCATCAGAACTGGCTTTTGAACAGGGTAAATAACTTTATGCACCACTTTTGCAAGCTATTTCAGGCAGTCACAAATATGTTACTGATCGCCCCAAACATTTGCGTTTAAGCCCTGGAGCTCTGAGATAGCCAGGTCTTAATGCTGCCAGCACATGAGAAAAGGGACACAGATAAGGAAGTGGTTGCAGAATCTGACTTAAAATCTGCACTGAAACAAAAGTGTTGTTAAGTGAGAAGTCTTCTGAATTAGAAACTAAGCATAGGTTCAAAGCAGCTAACAGATAACTCATGTAAAGCTTTTAGCTACTTCCCAGTACTAAATAATTCATGCTCTTGTTTATTGGGCTGTTTGCATGCTGAATGAAAGGTAGTACAAATCAGCAGCCTGTCTGCAGTAGAGCTGTGTTCGGAACACTGCACACTGATGTGCTGTGTTTCAGAGAGAGGTGACCACAATGATGGTATTCTTGTGGGAATTCAGGTATTAACTCAGTGCCACACAATATGATTTACAGCTTATGTATCCAGAAGGGCTTGGTTAAGTTTTATTCATTAAGAGAATTAAGTAGAGCATAACTGAGTTGCATCATTGATGAGATACAGAAAATTTACCTCTTAAACAGAACCAACCAGTGGCTGTGCCTCTAGTTTAGATAAAATGTGGGTGATTTCATGTGGATACTGCTTTAATCTATTTCTAAGTCAGGTTTCATTCTCAGAATTGTCCCTGTGCTAGAATTAACAGTATTGCCTCCTGCAAATCTTATACCATCTTTAAGTTTTTCATGAACCACTTTTTTCCTGTGAATTCAAGCACGTTTTAACTAGGATGAATATGAAGTATTCATTTTGTATTACTTATTGCACAGAAGCACTGAAATAATATTGCATGTCAGCCTTTTAATGCTTGAGAATAAAAAGCAAAAGCAGAAGTTTCTTTAAGAAATTGCACTCCCTAAATTAAATTAAAACTGAACAGAAAATTCAGACTCACCCGTTTGTCATTCGGTGTGTAAAAGTCAAGAAAATTCTGTAGAGAAGTGGGGGGAGAAAAGTTAATTTTTCTGAAAAAATTGCATAGAAAAAACTATACAAATGTATCTTCAGGTAGAAGAAAATCACTACTTACATTGTCGATGTCTTTCAGGAATGCTAAATCAATTATTGAAGCTTTAAGACGTTGCTCTTTTTGAGCAGGTGATAGCTCAAGAGGTGCTCCATAAGCTGCAGTCATGAGAATTACTGCTGCAATACAGCCGAAGGTGAGGACTTTGCACATCATGTCAGTGTTATCTGGGTGCCAATATTGGAGTTGGAATGGATGGTGAGAGCTGATAAGTTGTCATTAAGCTGTTTAGTGTATTTATACTCTTCTTTCTGAGGGGGGAAAAATATGGGGGCGTCATGAAGAAGAGGTTTTATTACACATTTTTTCATATGTTCTACCTGTATGGCAAGAATCATTACTTTTATTTTTCCTCCCCTGATGACACTTTGGAATTTTTATCAAGCAGGAGGGATTTTACCTACATTCACTGCTGTAAGAGAAGCCCACACTCAACTTTTGGCAGCCTCTCTTTGTGCTTCCTGCATGAAACACTTTTTCCCTGCTCTGTCCTACTCCCCCATAGAATAGGCCACCGAATGTACTCCTGCCATACAAAATGTCCTAAAGGTGTATAATTTAATCATTCCTTTAGTGAAGAAGAAAGAAGCCTTAGAATTTTAGTAATTGTTGATTAAACAACAGGAAGAAAGTTGGCTTCCTGTCTGAAGGTGGTTTTCTTACCTTCATCTTTTGCAAAGGCATTTGTAAGCTTAGGTGCCTAACTCAGTCTTTATAACATCAAATTTGAAACATTTATGGAAAAAATCCAGCAGCATTCCTTGTCTGGGGAAGATAAACTATTCCTTCTATTGCCGTTTATCTTAAAGCTACTCTTCTCTCATTGTGTGCAACTTTCACTTTTCTGCAGCTTAGAATGAAAATGCACCACTGTAAAATGTTTACAGATTTTATTGCTGATACCTGGCCCACTGCATCTTCTGTATCACAGCACTGAAGTTGACAGTAGGCAGTCATTTGACACTCAACTCTGGCATAGCCAGTATTATTAAATTGTTTTTCTTTTTTGCTTCATGTGTCTGTTGGCTGATTTTTTTGGGATGTAAGGTGTTTAAAATTCATGGTTTCCTTCATTTTGAGTGTAGTTCACTCATTTGAGCCATATACTCCCCCTCCTGCCCAGCAGGTTCTGACATTGTGAAACACGCTTCTGGTCAGCAAATTCAGCTGCTGAAGCTGTGTGGAGTAAATTCTGGTTTGTACACTGCTGTTGTTTGGAATTCTACAGCATTTCAGATGTGCAGAACTGGGTGGGTAACTGTTTTCACCTGCCATTGCATTATGGAAACCTACATTACATGTTCTGATCCTGCAGTCAGAGAGGATGTGGATCTGCTGGAAGTTGGTTAGAATATACTTTGGCTTAGATTAAATACAGCCATTACTATAATTCTTTTTATTAGTGTGTGTCTGTCCCTTAATCATTAACTCAGTGCTAATTAGCAGTGCAATCCCAGCTCTAGAGAACATCTTAATTTCCTGGTTTTGAAACAAGCATTTAATGTCTATGGTCATAAGCAAGTCCTAGTAGCTACTGGAGCTTGCAATATTGTAATATTTGTGCAGTTTCAAACTTTTTCTGGCACTTTCTGTTTGTATCTTGTATTTATTCTGGGTAATTTGTAATGAGGTCAGCTGCTGAGCACTGGGTTGTTAACTTTTCTCCAGTTTCCTCCTTTCCAGTTTTCTTTTTCAGGTCTTGGAGAACTTAGGAAAAAAAGAAAGCCTGACCATTCTGTCAGAACTTTTCAGTAAGTTTGCAGCCAGGTCTGTACAAAACCATGTAAAAAATTGCAATTCTGGTTGTAGTCCAGATGTAATTGGAATCAGCTCTTTATCTGTTCATTCTTTTCGAAGACCAAAGAGGCTTGCACATCCAGGCAGCAGGATTGAATCTTAATATGCAGCATTTAACAAATTGTGCACAGGAGTTTGAGTGATTCATTTCTGATTAATATTGTGCTGCAGGATTTGTGGTCCAACAGGAGAAAACAACGCATCTTGTTTTCACCATTTTTATTGGATGTACCAGGTGAGGAAGAGATGGCTTGGAATGTATTGATGAGGTGAGAAACAGCAAACCCTCAGTAAATGTTAACAAACAACTTGCTGTGCTGGTCAGATTTCAGTTATCATGCTCAGTCTTTGCTCATATTTATTACTGGGCAAGGAATTACTTGGGGTTTCATTCATTGATTTAATCCTCCCAGCTTCACTGCACCAGAGTTGATTGCTTTTTAACAGGAAATTAAGTTACTCTTTTAAATTGCCCTGGAATCACAGGGGATAAAGTAGTGCTAGAAATGCTGAACTGTAAAAATCCTGCCTGTACAAAGTATTGGGGCCAGGTACCAGTGACCATGTCATACAGGGGGTTTTTATTTGGTTTTAATGCACTATTATGAAAGGTTAGTTGATTTATATATCATTTTATCTCCAAATTTAATATTGTTATGCTAAAATAATATATAAGAAAATATAAGATATAAGAAATTGCACCCTGCCTGAAATGCTTGAAGAAACACTTTAAAAGCCTTGCCTAAATTTTCAAGGAAGATTAATTGGCTGTAAACCACGTATTTCCAAAGGAAACAATATTTGTGGGTCATGGATTTGGAAAGGGAGAAGCTTCATATTTTAGTGGATTGTTTATACTTTTGGTAGTACTTGTGCCTAATTTAAAGAATAAGGGCTGATTTTCTCTTTTAGAAAGTGGCTAAAAGTAAGTGACACACACTGACTAAACCCCTAATCTGTACAACTTCAAAGTCTGGAAAAGTTTTTGCATAGGATCTGACTCTTCTCAGTTTAGACTACCTTGTCCTTCTAATCTGAAATCTTGCATATTTTTTTTTGTTTTGTTTTTTCCTTTTTTTTTTTTTTTTTTTTTGGTTTCTGCCCTTGCAAACCTGCTGACTGGTGAATTTTGGGGGCAGGTTTTAGTTTCATTGAAGCATTTGGCCTCAATGATCTTGTTGATCAAGGTGCTTGCCTCCTTGCTCCATCCCCAGAACAAAGCAGTATTCAGCAGAAGTGAACGTCTTGGTTGATACTTCAGTTCATGTGCAGGTGTTTTTCATACTCCTGTTACAGTACAGGATTACTGTCAGTAGAGTTACAGGAACCACAGCAGAGTTCAATACTGAAATGATTAAAGTGATAGCAAATTTTTGATCATGGTCTGTTGATTTAACACTTTCTAGATGTGTTTCAGAGAATTTTGGGGGAACAAAGGTTCTGCTTGCAGATCTCATAATTCAAACAATAATCTGTAGAAAACAAACCTCTAATATTCATATTCTGCTCAGTAGGGAGACTTGTGGAAATATGTTGAAGATTTGAATAAAGGATTGAGTGACAGTTATTTTTCATTCAATTTTAAGCCATCAAAAGGAGACATTTACCACTTTTTCAGCCTTTTCTCAGTCTTTCTTATCTTTTTTGATAGATGTTACAAGCAGAATAGTTTCCAGATAAATGCAGTGGATTCCCTAACGTATTAGTATTTAAATGCTGGAGTGAATAATGGATTTAGCTAGTTGCATATTGTCCCTGATCAGGAACACTGTTTCAGGAGAAAGTGCTAAAAAAATCCAGCCTCAAAGCGAGTAATTGTTAAGAGTGAATTTTTCCTGCAAGGATGTCAGTGGGGATTTTTTTTTAAGAAGGAGTTTTGGTTTTGAAGACTTGACTAAAATGACCTGGAAATAATTAACAATTGGGAATCTCTTCACAAAACCAATGTTTGATGTAATCTTCCATTGAAAGGACCAATATTAAGAGGGAATACTTTAAAAATAAAAAATGTTCTAGTTATAAATAAGCCTTGGGGAAAGGAATTTGAATCTCTGCTTAGGAGCTGTGTGACACACAATTTCCGTCTTTCTGAAAACCTTGCCTGTAATTGTCGAACAGGTGTGGATTTAGTTAAGGTATGGAGGGCCCTGATGTTTCCTGTCACTATAGTCTACTTTAAAATTACTTTTCAGGAAGTAATTTTACAAAGGTTATGAACTTTGGAGTTAGTTTTTGTTTTCTGGTAAAATTTGAGATGATTCTAAGTCTGAATGAGAAGATCAATTACTGCAAGAGTTATGGCTGAATGCAGTTGGGAAGGTTGATCGATAAAGGGTAAGGTTTAGGGCTGGATGGCATGCACATTAAGATGGTGTGCTGTGTTTACAGAAGAAATAGTTTAATTGTTGCAAGACTTCTGGGTGAACTTGAATGACTTCTTTTTGTTTAGGAATAATCTATCTTCAGGAGGTTCAGCATATATTTACAAGGATGATTAATCGTGTTTACTCATGTTTTCCTTTTACATCCAAATGTACTTTTTGAGGCTGTCTCCACAGTGAAGTGTTGCCAAAACTTTTGTTGCCAACTTCATCTTAGTAGAATGTGCACCAAACCTGCTAAAAGTATTCTTGGTATACCCACAAAATAATACAAGTGTTAACCTCTGCTAGTTTTGGTTCACACTTCTCCTTAGGTGCAGAACTGTAGAGACCAATACAAATGCGCTGCTGATGAGGCACAAATCCATGAGGGAAAGCAAAATGGAGGTGTCCTGAAAGGAGGAAGACAAATCAGAGCATCCTGGTCAGCTTAATAGGAGAAAGTGCTTTGTTGTGGCTGGAAAGAAACTGAGGCCTGTTGATTACTCTGAGTAGCTCAAATTAGAGCAATGATTGTTTTCATTTTGGAATGAGAGGTGAAGAGAAAGCCCAAAGGCAAAAGATTTCTGATTTTCAGTCTTATTGTTTTGCAGTGGAAAGGAGGCTGGTACATACACTGACAAGCCAGGTTGTTGCCAAACTGTTCTCAGGGTCTGGATTTAAGAAATGTGTGACAAAATGCCAGTTGAAATTGCCTTTCTGGGTCAAAAGGCCAGTGTTAGGTTACAACCATACAGGATGCAAACAGCCCACAAACAAAGAACCGTATCTTTCCTTGCTGAATGCTGTGATAGTGCACGTGCTAAGCAGATGGCCTAGATTTGTCACTAGACAGGGACAAAATGTGTTGAGGGACCCCCTCAGTGCTGGCTGGC
Source organism: Pseudopodoces humilis (assembly GCF_049639895.1). Taxonomy (NCBI): domain Eukaryota; kingdom Metazoa; phylum Chordata; class Aves; order Passeriformes; family Paridae; genus Pseudopodoces; species Pseudopodoces humilis. Next base: position 67,420,623 of record NC_142205.1, on the reverse strand, counting down.
TCCCAGTTGTGCTCAGGCATTTTTATGACGTCGTTCCCATTCTCTCAAAATTCCCTTTCTTGATTCTATTTTCCCTTTGCTCACTTTTCCTGCTTGCTTCAGACTGGCTGTGTGGAATTTACTGAGGAACAACAGGGGCTTGCCCACACTGCTTTGTTTTTCCCATCATTGTGCCCAAGGCCACTGTGATATTCCTGTACTTCCTTGAACCACTCTTAGGACCCACAGAACAAATGTTTGGCAGGTTCCACACATTAGCCTACTGTGCCTTGGCATATTTTGATCCTGGATCCTGCTAGGTTTATTTGATGGTTTTACCTTTTGGTCCTGGTACTGGAAGAGATGATCGAGTCTTCCTATCTACCTGTGCAGTGACACTCAAAATTAGGTGGAACTCTGTCCACAAGAATTGCCTCTTTTCTAGCTTTTCTTTACTGTCCTATTTGTTTGCTGAACAAAACAATGGAAATTTGATTGTGTTTGTTGCCCTTGCTTGAGCTCTGGGAAGCTCTGCTCTTCTTTGGAAATGAGGGGACTGCAACCCTTTCCCTTCTTCACCAAAAACAATTAGAAGTTGCCATTTTTTTTATTTTTGAGTCCCCACAGATATAATCAATACAAATGCAAGTTTATTGTGATGATTACAAGGGCAAATTTCCATACTGGTGAGCTGGCATGACGTGAATTTGAACGTAAAGCTGGAAAAAAAATACCTTTTGCTAGGAAAATCCTCTGTGTCAGTGGGATTCAGAGCTAAGTGGTGTTCCTGGTTCTTTCCCTTTTACTCATGTTGAAAATTTTATTAACATATATGGGGGGGAGCCATCTTTGGTCCTAATGCAAATGTTGTAGTAGACTGGCTGAATTTCTCAAGTGTCTGTAATGCTTTGTTACTACTAAAATGACAGTTTTAAGGAGCTTTCATCTGTTCCTATTAGGCACAGCCATTCAGTATCTCCAGTTCATTCAAAAACGCTCAACACAAATGTTTCAGGTATAGAGAAATTATGTTCAGTTGATTTGGCACAAGAACATCAGTACAGGGATCAGAGCTAAATTTATACCCTGCCCAAGGTCTCAGTAATATGTGTGAGACAATGAAATTCATGCAGTATGGTAAGAGAATATTTCATAATTCAAATCCTGCAGTGATTTTAATAGTGCCTGCCCCTGGAGCTGCATGTCAGCCCCAGCCACGTCATGACCCCATAGCCGAGCAAGCCCCGCGTGTGCGTCACCCTCCCTCCTGCAGCTTGCTTTTCTCAGAAAGGAAATGCACTTGCGTGGGCTGCAGAGGAGATTGGGTGTTCTAACTCGCCTCTGATCTGGACGATTGGGGTAGCACCAGTGTCAGCTCCCACCTAGCTCTCAGCCTCAGCGGAGAAATCAGACATTGCAGTATGGTTCTTGCCTTTGGTGCCTAAAGACCGTCATGAAAGGCTCTGGAAAATCCATGGATTTTGGTAAAAGCAAGTTTTTCCCAGGTTGTGTTGGAATGGGAAGGGTAAGTTTCTGCAGCACTCAGCCAGTTAAGAAACAGACTATTAAATTCCAAACCAGTGGAGACTTCTTGGGTGGCAGAATTGCAAGAGGTGTGAAACACTTCAGGCCTAGAACATATTTTCTGTCTAAAAGCATGCACCGTTACTGTTATTCACATTATAATAATGCCCAGTCATGACCAGTCAAATCCAAATCCTGTCTGTTCACTGTACAAATGCAGGACAGCAGCTGCTGTCATGTTACATTGAACACACCACTGAGCAATTATGGGTAATAATCATTCTTAGAAGACTTGTGGTCAGCAGGATTAAGGTGTAAAGTCTTGCACATCAAGGTTTCCTGGAGTTTGGGAAAGATGCTTTTGCATTTCTGCATCTCTGGAGGCAGCTTACAGCGAGGCAAGACTGAAGAGCACAGTAGTAGAAAGAATATGACTGATTTTCACACTTGCTCTTCTGAAGCAACGGAAAGTATCCTGAGAAAAGTGGGCTAAAGTATCCAAATACTATAAAACCTTTTGGTCTGTGACATCATATCTATTGCCATTTACCTTTACTCATTAATATTAAAAAGTGCAGGAAATAGAAACTTTGATCATGCAGTTAGAGGTTTCATAAGGGACCACAGTGATCTGATTAGAGTTTATACTCCTCTTTGGTTTCTTCAACCTTAATAGAATAGGAGAAGTCTATTAAACCACAGAGTACAAGTTGAAGTTACACAATTACAGTGTGTAGTGAATGATTTGCTGCTTCAATAGTCAGATCTGAAGGTTAGTAGAACCTACTGTGGAAAGCGAGGTTGAAATTTTAGTGCTGGGTTCTCACTTGGTCTCTGGACTTTCTTCATGACAAATTTGGCAATGGAAGCAAAAGCAATGGAGGAATTTGCTGGGGCATTGGTCTTCCCACCATTATTCAAATTACCGTACTTTTCATTTTCCATAACTCGCTGAAGGAAAGATTGACAGTGATTTATTGGTGGCAAGTGTGTCACAGCAACTTCAGTCATATATTCCATAACGAAATGTATGAGAGAGTAAGCATTTGGTCCCCCTGCTCTGTCCAGATCCCATTTTAAAAATTTGAGGGATATAAAGGGTTTGATATCAGTGAACAGGAGCCAGCAAGTCCCTGAATGTGTCATTTTGTGCCTATTTGATTTCAAAATTTTGAAGAAAAGCAGCTTTTGGATTTGGCGTATCAGAAGTACAGCACATGAGAGAGGCTGGCTTCCAGGAGGTAGAGTGGAGACCAGCAAATGTGTGATCAGTGAGAAGTTCCCTTTCTAACACCAGTTAAACACCAGTTGTGGAACCAAGTATGGAAATGACTGTGGTTTGTTCTACTGTAATCACCTAATTATGCTGCTAGCCATGGAGTGACATTTGCATCCAAATGCTAAGATGTTGCTTTCTGGAAGGTGGGAGAAGAGGATGGGATGGACCAAAAAAACCACATATGAAAACAGGTAACATAAATTCCCCTTCCACCTGTGGACAAGGGAGAAGTGAAGGATTTCAATCTGATGCACTGTGTAACCCCTGAATATCACAGAATATCCTCAGTTGCAGTGGACCCATCAGAATCAATTCTGACTTGTGGCCCTGCACAGGACATTCCCAAGAGTCACACTGAAAGAAATTGGCCAGGAGGCAAGACTCCTGTTTGATGCCTTTATTAGGATTCAGCTCTTGGGGTGGGGTGCCCAAGGAGTTGTTTGCACCAGGGTCATTCCCACACTAGCAGTTCCAGGGAGGAGGCACAATTCAGCTCTGGAGCACACACTGCAGAGCTGGGGCTTCCGTCCTCATGAGAGTAGCCAGGGGGCCTGATGTTCTGGCTCGTTGTCTAGGGGGGTCAGTCCTTTCCAGTCCTCTTGAGGTCATGGTGATACTGGAAGATGGTTTCTAAGCAGGCTTAGGTGATGCAGGGAGATGATCTTTCACCATAGCTTGCTAGAATATGTTTCTTTGTCCTTCTATTCCTCTGTTAGCTCGTTGTTTTGGTGTCTTGCATGCCTTAGTTTGCATATTACTTGGTTGCACAGCTTCATGGGAGTTGCTTTGTTCTAGAGTGGCACAGCTTCCATGGGAGCAGGTTCTGTGGCATACCTTTCTAATGGGTTGCTTTTATTAGTGTGGCCCAACCCCCATGGGAGCAGCTTTGTTACATAGCAGCAGGGAAGTAAGGGAAAGGAATAGAACAATGTCTCATAAGAACCTTTAAAACACTTCAGAAACTGGTACTTAACATTACTAATAACTATTGGAGTAAACAAGGGGTACAAGGTTTACAAATGGGATAAGAACATTAACTGTACATAACTAAACACAGTATTTTAACCGGGGTGGATTGCTTGAGAGATTTTATTCGTGACAATTCGCCCCTCTGTTTATTTGATCAGGTTTTTCAAACCTGCATCAATTGACAGTTTATGGTTCTTGGGGGCATAATTCTCTTAGCTTTTGGTATTGATCGTACATTTCTTGGGCTGTTTTATGGTCGGACTCTTAGGTTTCTAACATCATGATTTTAGTTTTTCTGGCCAGCTATTTCTGGGATTTGGAGACTAGCTTGCACAGTTGATGTTACGGTCCGAATTACACAGGGAAGGAGACATGGTAAAAATAGAAGACTTAAAAAGGCACTAGCTGCAATGAAGGCTACTTTTTTCCACCACTCCTTTTTGAAAGACCAAAAATCATTCCACCAACTGGAATTTATTAAGGGGGTCCACTCTTGGGTGCCTACATATGAGATTTTTCTTATTTCTCTAGAGATGTTTCTGATGACTTCACTCATCATCGATCTCCAGGCAGCACTCTGATGAGTTAAACTTCCCACAAATTCCTCCTTCATTAGTCAATAGGTAGTCTACAGCTAGTCAAATCTGGTATACTACTGCTCTAGTTTGAGCCAATTGCTTGCTGTTGTGATCTAGGGCTAGAGCTGTTTTGTTGGACACAATTTCCAGCACTGCCTGGAGTCGGATAATTCTGTTTAACATGTAGATAGGAGTGTGATACCCCCAGGACCCATCCTGGGCCCAAGTGGCTGGCCCATAGGTCTTAATTATTTCCTTAGGAGTCCATATTTTACATTTCCATGCCTGGGAACACCCCATATCTACTATATTTCTTTTCTTTCAGCTTCCCTTTCTTAGATCATCATAAAGTGGGATCCCTAAGTTTGATCCAGATTCCTTTGGTAAGAAAGAAGGCTTAATGATTCTTACTGTACAACTCCCCTCCCAGTCCCCTGGGAGGTGGGTATAGGCCATATTTCCACAGATCCAGAACAGATGTTCTGGAGCTGTCCAAAATGCATCTTTTAGTTCCATTGGGTATTCACAGTCTTGGGATATTTCCCTAATTCCCCAAAAGGGATTTACCCCCTTTCCAGCACATTCATATAGTTGGTATCCTTCATGGAAAATGCACCCCTTTTCCTTTTTTCCAATTGACCAGTACTTGTTTGGTTCTCGAGGGACCCATTTTATACCTGAATCTTTTATCATTAAGTACCTCTTGCAAGCCATTTTTCCCACATAGGTTGTTTATCCTCTTCCAGTCCTTTTTATACACTCTTCTCCAATTATCTTTGCCTTTAAGTCCCACTGTTCTCTTCTTCTCAGTCCCTTGGTTTGGAATTTAGGTTTTGTTAATTTCCATCTTAGAATATCTAGTGGTCCTAAACCAATCCCTTCCCAGGGCCAGACCTCAGACATCTGCGTGTTTCTGCACACCCAGTAATTGGTTAAATTCAACTCTCTACTAATTTTTTCAATCAGGTCTATAAACAAATAATTTCCTAAAGGTTCATCCACCTCTTTTTTCTTTACCATTAACTGTTTCTCTTTAATTATGTCTCTTATTCCTTCATTTTCAAAGCAAAACCAAGTTTCTCCAACCGGACGTTCCCTGAGCAGGTGTTGCTTAAATGTGGCTGTGTTTTTTGTGATCCAATAGGTTTTCCCATCTTCCCAGCATGTGTCCAACTGGGAATGGTCAAAGCAAGTGGGATTTGTATTTGTATGGACTCTCATTAAGGATCCCAGATTCTCCCCATCATAAAGGAGTTGATAGCATTTTGTGCAGGGATTTTCCTTCCCTCTCACATAGACGAGAAGCAAGCTTAACACCAAGTTTACCAAGAGTCCAGTATGAGCTCGTTTTCCTGCAGCAAGCCTCATGTCCTTAGTCTCACCCGGTCTTGCCTCTTGGACAAGGTGTTTTTGTGGGAATGGCAGAGTCCTTTTTTATTATTCTCACTTTTTAGTAATTTTTGTAAGCCGTCAAGAAATGCTTGGTGGGAGAAGCTAATTTTTATAGTAGTATATAAACTTATAATAGCAACAACTAGCAACAGTAGCAACAATTGTAGTACTCTATTAATAGCAATTTTAGCTTCAGTTACCACAGTCTCTTAGTCTCTTGCTGATATGTTTGAGCCTGTAAGTTCTTCAGTTCACCTTGGGATGTTTTTTGAGAGTTACTTTAAGGTTGGTTGGATCTCTGGTGGCAATCCACTGAGAGGGAACCTTTGGTGATTCATCTGAGCTCAGTCTGCCATCACGTGGGGATACCAGTCTTTTTACTCAGATAATATGGGTCCAGCCTTTTTCTTGAGTGTTCACAGCGGTGTGGGATGTCAGCAGTACCTGGAATGGACCCTCAAATTTAGGGGTTAGTGGGGTGGTGTTCCAAGATTTTATTAAAACACAATCTCTGGGATTAATTTGATGAACATCTACATCAAGGGGAGAAGTTTGGGGAAGATACCCTCTTTTCCTTAGACTTTCTAAGGTTTTGTTGATAGTTTTTAGATACGTGCGGGTTAAGGCCTCTCCTTCTAGATAGTCTGCTGTGCTGTATGGGGTGAGTAGGAAGGGTAGCCCAAACATCATTTCATAGGGAGACACCCCTATGTCTGCTCGTGGTCTCGTGCGAATTCTCAGAAGGGCAAGCGGTAAGCACTTGAGCCAGCTTAGGTGGGTTTCTATGATTAATTTAGTTATTACATTTTTTAAGGTCTTGTTCATCCGCTCTACCCTTCTGGAACTCTGGGGGTGCCATGGGGTATGAAGCCTCCATTTTATTCCCAAAGCCTCGATGATGCGATGTAGAGTTTGGGCAATAAAATGGGGGCCTCTGTCGGAGTCCATGTTATTGACTAGACCATACCTGGGGATTATTTGTTCTATTAATATTACTACCACTTTGGCAGTTTCTCGTTTGGTGGGGAAAGCTTCAACCCAGTGAGTCAGATGGTTGACTATTACCAGCAGGTATTTATAGCCCTGCACTGCAGGCATTTCAGTGAAGTCAATTTGTATGTTTTGAAATGGTCTCAGAGCTAATTCTCTTCCCCCAGGTATGGTCTTTCTCATGGCCTTTTGATTTACCTTTTGGCAAATTACACATCCCTCAGTAACTGCCTTTGCTAGGTTATATACCCCTGTGCGTACGTTATCTCTTAAGAAATGATCACACAGTCCCTGAGTTCCCCAGTGGGTGAGTCCATGGATTTCTGTTAAGATTTTTTGGGCCAAGGCCTTATTTAGGAATTTACGCCCATCGGATGTTATCCATTCTCCACATTCTCCCAGATGTAGGCCTAATTCTTTTGTTGCTTTTAATTCTTTTTCTATAAAAGTTTGCTTTGTTTTTTCCTTTTCCCTGTCTGCTGGTGTTTCATTTAATTTCAAGATTTTGGCTGAATCACCTGGATCTATGGCTGCTTCTTTTGCCATCTGGTCGGCTAAGAGATTCCCTTTCTTTTCCAGGGTATCTCCCTTTTGATGCTCTTTTATATGTACAACAGCTATTACTAAGGGTTTTGGTAAGGACCCTATTACTGATTTTATCAGTTCTTCATGTACTAAATTCTTTCCTTTTGAATTTAAATACCCGCGTTCTTCCCAGATCTTTCCAAACGTATGGACTATACCAAAGGCATATTTTGAATCTGTGTAGATTGTCCCTCTCTCTCCTTCTAATAGATCTAATCCTCTTTTTAGGGCATAAACCTCACAGCATTGAGCCGACCAGTTGGTTGGTAACTTTCCTTTTTCTACAGTATTTAGTTCTCCCTCTCTTACCACCACTACTGCATAACCAGAGGCTCTTTTTCCATTTACCACCCTTGAAGACCCATCAGTGAATAAGGTCTTTCCATAAGGTAAGGGGAGATCTTCAAGATCTTATCCTGGTCTGATAATTTATGAGCGCTAAATAACTATGTTCTATTTCACCTAGAGGGTAGCCTGAAAGAAACTGAGCAGGGTTCAGACACTGAGAGGTAACTATTTCCAAATCCTCAGTGTTCATTAGAATAATTTCATACTTTAATATTCTTGGGTCTGTTAACCATTGTTGGGCTTTCTGACTAAGTACCGTTTTCAGGTCATGGGGTGTGTACACTTTAATCTTTCCTAGTAGGGTCAGTTTTTTTTGCTTCTTCTTAGGATGGCAGTTGCAGCAATTGCCTGGAGGCAAGTGGGCCACCCCCTTGCAACAGGATCTAATAATTTTGAAAGGTATGCTTTGGGTTTTTTTTTCTCTCCCCGTTCCTGAGTTAGTACACCATATGCGGTACCCGTCTCTGTGTTAACACATAAATGGAACTCTTTCCAGTGGTCTGGTAGGCTTAACACCAGTGCTGAAGATAGTTTGTTCTTTAAATCTTTTAGCTGTCCTTCATCTTCAGCTGTCCACTTGACTAGCTCAGGGTCTACTAGTTTTTCATAGAGAAATTTGATACTTTGTGGGCACTGATCTATCCATAATTTACAATAGCTGAATAATCCCAATAGTTTCCTTATGTCCCTCTTAGTTTTTGGAGCAGGTATGGACATCAGGCCAGCAATTCTCTCTGGGCTTAGTTTTTTAAATCCTTCTCCAATAATGTGTCCTAAGTAAGTTACTTCTGATTGTACAAACTGTAATTTGTTCTGAGATACTTTCAGGCCTTTGGTACCTAAGAAATTTAGAATCCTGACATTTGTTATTTTTACTTTATCTTGCTTTTCTTCATATATTAATAGATCATCTATGTATTGTAGAATCTGAACACCCTCTTCCGGAGTAAATTGTTCCAAAATACCTTCTAACACTTGTCCAAAAAGACTAGGGGACTCAGTGAATCCCTGAGGTAAGCGTGTCCACCTCACTTGCTGTTTCCTACCCCTCTTAGGGCACTCCCATTCAAAAGCAAACCAGTCCCTGCAATTTTCTGCGAAAGGACATGCCCAGAAGGCATCCTTTAGGTCAGCCATGGTAAACCATGCATGTGTTCTTGGTATTTTACTTAGCATGGTGTACGGGTTGGGCACTACTGGGTGTCTAGAAATTGTTCTTTTATTTATTTCTCTTAAATCTTGGACTAATTGATATTTTCCTTCTGCTCTCTTTATTGCTAAGATGGGAGTGTTGTGTGGGGACATGCAGGGTTCTAGAATACCTTCAGCTAAGAGGTGTTCTATTACAGGTATTAGTCCTTGTTTTCCTTCTAAAGATATTGGGTACTGTTTTACTCAGACAGGGGGGCCCTCCTTCTGCATTTCCACCTGGATTGATGGGATGTCCAAATAGCTAAATTTTCCTTCTTGGGCCCATACTTCCGGGTTTATCTCTTCTAAATCCTGAGTGGTTAGCCTCATGGTCTGGACTACCATTTTTCCACCTTTAGGGATAACTCCTACACCTAATTGGACTTGTTAAGTCCCTGCCTAGTAAGTGGCTTTCTAAATGACGTAGATAAATTAAGTCTGCAAAACACTGCCTTGAATTCCCTTTTATTTTGATGCCTTCTGCTATGAAGGCTTTGAAAGGCCTTCCTTCTGCCCATAATACGTCACAAGTTCTTTCCCCAACTTTTATCCCTACTGGAAGCTTATTAATACTTGATTGCTCTGCTCCTGTATCTACTAAAAACTCAAATTCTTCACTCTGGGGACCCACTTCAAAGTTTACCAAGGGCTCTTCATGATGGTCCATTGGGTCCCCCATTAGGTAGAGCCCTTGACACCTATTCTCTATCTCTCTCTCCCTTTAGGATTTTCTCTAGGGTGTCGTGTTCTTTTTCAGTAGCTCGGTCCATTGCCAGTTTCCTACAGTCTCTTCTGAAATGCCCTACTTCTTCACAGTAGTAGCACTTGTGGTCCTCCCTGACCCTTTTGGGGGTAACCCAAGGTGGTCTAGGTGCATTCCTACCCTCCTTTGGTGGAAGTCTTGTCTCATTTCCACTTGAGTGGATTTTATCCACCTCCCTAGCCACAGCCATCATTATTCTCACCTTAGTTTTTGCTTTCTCCTCCTCTCTTCTCGGATACACCCTTAAAGCTTCCTTCAATAATTCGTTCATTCCTTTCTCTTGCCGATCTTCCAGTTTCTCTAACTTCCTCCTAATGTCTGGCCAAGATTTGGTGACAAATTGCACTTTTAATAACACTTGGCCCTCAGGACTATCAGGGTGAATGTTAGAATATAATTGAAAATTTCACCTTAGTCAGTTAAGCCAAGAGGCTGGTGTTTCATCTTTCTTTGAGTCCCATCAAATGCCAATTTGGTGTTGTTTCCTCGAGGTACAGATTCTTTTATCCCTCTAACTATCAGAGATCGATAGTCTTCCATGTTTCTCCTCCCCTCTTCTTCATTTGGGTCCCACCCGGGGTTCACTAGAGGTAGTTTACAATCCCCTGGAGGCCCCAGCCGGTTCTCCCTTTCCCAAATTCTCATGCCTGCAGCTCTGATTAACCTAACCTCCTCTGGGTTAAAAGATCATGTTCAGGATTGAATTTAGTTCTCCCCAGGTATAGATATTTGGACCCAAGAGCTGGTCTATTTGGTTAGACATTCCTACTGGGTCTTCTACCAGATTTCCCAGTTCTTTCTTAAAACCTCGCACTTCAGAAGCTGTCAAGGGGACATTTACGAAGCCGACTCCCCTAGCTACTTCTCCCATAGGAACTTCCCTAAGGGAAGAGATCTTTTCTACCTTTGAGATTTTAGATCGGGTATTGCAGTATGGCCCCTCTGCCGGATTTATACTAGAGGGAGAACTTGAAGAGGAGTTGGATAAACTTAATTCCCAATTAGGAGGAGGTAGTGGGAGAGTAGCAGGAGCAGGAGAGGAAGATGAGCCCATAGGTGGAGACACAGGGAAGGGAATTGAGAAAGTTGGTAGAGGGGTTGAAGAGGGGACTGAAGGTGTGACAGGTAGGGGCTTTGGATTTTGGGCACAGATGTTTACATTTGAGGCAGGAGATGGTGAAGGGATAACCAGGGCTGGTGGAAGGTGTGGGCTTACAGTATTAGGTGAAGGTGGTAGCAGGGTCACGCCTGCTGGAAAAATAGAAGTTGCAGTTTTCAAGGAGTGAGGGAATGGGGTTTCAGTGGAAGGAGAAGCTGGGGAAGGACTCGTGTTTATTTGGGTAATTGGGGAGGGGTTTCAAGGTAGAATTGCAGGGGGGGCTAGGAAAGGGATTTGGGGCATTGCTGGGTATACTGGGGTAGGAGGAAGATAGTCTAGGGGATCCTATTTGCTCTGAACTTCTTTCTCTGACCCCTTTCCTTCTTTATCCCCTCTTTCTTGTTCTTGCTTCTTAAGTTTATACATCTTAACAGTCTCTTCTTTAGTGAGATCTCTTTCCCAACAAGCCATATAGGATATTTGTTCTAAATTAGGGGTATCTTGACCCCTTAAATAGCAGTTAAGTTGGGAACAAACCCAGGGATCGTTGGACCCATACCACGGCCACTCTGCTTGTAATTCTAGATTGGGCCAAATCTCTATGCAATAACGAATCATTTTAACTTTATCAAGGCCCTTTGTGGTATTACATGTCTCCCATTTGTCTAACAATTGCCCCAGTGGACTGTCGAGAGGGATGTTCTTTTGTGTCTTCCTCTTTTTCTGGGATTTTACTTCCTTATACACTTCCCCATCCTTGTGCCTCTACCCCAACAGAAGAATTAAAGAGAGGCAAATTAATCTCTAATCAACACAAACTCGGTTCTTACTCTAGCAGGGTTCTATAGCCTGGATGATCTTGAGGCCTAGCCCCTCAATCCAGCTGCCTATAGTTCCCCTAGTTCTCTTTCGAGGGGTGGGTCTGATGGGGCTCTCCCTGGCCCCCTGCCCACCCTCGATCCGGGGTTGCTAGCCCCTTCTGAGAGTCCCGTCCCAACGGGGTAGCACTCCCCTTCCCAGCACTCCCCTGCATGTGACTCATACCTGCCCCAGTCCTTATGTGCCCAGGCCTACTTGGGGTCTGCAGGTCATCACACCAAATTATATCCTCCACCCGCCTGGAGTTTTCCCAAGGGAGACGCCTCAAACTCTCTTTATCCAATCGCTTCCCCTTGTTCCCGGCCAGCAGCCAGCCCCCTTGCGGTAGTCTGGAACCGCAGTAGTAGACGGTCCTCACTTGCTCCAGGGGTCTGAGCTGCCAGCCCTTGTCTCACTCACTCTCACACTCAGTTGTCTCCCTACTCCCACTGCTAGTCACTCACCAGTGTCTGACTGACACTCCTTGGAGTTGACGTCCCAGGCTGAATCCTTGGTCCATGATAGCCGATCTCCCCACAAAGGTCCAACAGGCAGTGGTCACTCAGTGGTCTTCAGTGGGCGTGGCTATCCTGGACTAGCCCCCAACTGAAAGGAATTGACCAGGAGACAAGACTCCTGTGCAGAGCTGGGGCTTCCGTCCTCATGAGAGTAGCCAGGGGGCCTGATGTTCTGGCTCGTTGTCTAGGGGGGTCAGTCCTTTCCAGTCCTCTTGAGGTCATGGTGATACAGGAAGATGGTTTCTAAGCAGGCTTAGGTGATGCAGGGAGATGATCTTTCATCATAGCTTGCTAGAATATGTTTCTTTGTCCTTCTATTCCTCTGTTAGCTCGTTGTTTTGGTGTCTTGCATGCCTTAGTTTGCATATTACTTGGTTGCACAGCTTCATGGGAGTTGCTTTGTTCTAGAGTGGCACAGCTTCCATGGGAGCAGGTTCTGTGGCATACCTTTCTAATGAGTTGCTTTTATTAGTGTGGCCCAACCCCCATGGGAGCAGCTTTGTTACATAGCAGCAGGGAAGTAAGGGAAAGGGATAGAGGAGTGTCTCATAAGAACCTTTAAAACACTTCAGAAACTGTTAAGTAATTAACATTACTAATAACCATCAGAGTAAACAAGGGGTACAACAAATAAGGTTTACAAATGGGATAAGAACATTAACTGTACATAACTAAACACAGTATTTTAACCGGGGTGGATTGCTTGAGAGATTTTATTCATGACAACTCCATGTACCTGAGAATGTTGTCCAAACACTGCTTGAGCTCTGTGAAGCTTGGCGCTGTGACCCCTTCCCTGTTCCAGTGCCCAAGCACCCTCTGCGGGAAGCAACTTTTCCTGATATCCGGCCTAACCCTCCCTGGTTCAGTTCATGCCATTTCTTCAAATCCTGTCCCTGGTCATTAGACTGAAGGGATCAGCACCTGCCCCTCCACTGCCCTTCATGAGGAAGCTGAAGACCTCAATGAGGTGTCCCCTCAGTCTCCTCAAATACAAATAAATCTCTTGGACACTTGAGGATTTCCTGTAGGTAAACAAGAGGATTTCCTACACCTTAGGTGCTCAGTGCATGGATCTGCTACTGTGCATTATCACAACAATGAAAAAAAGGAATTTTCAGTATATTGTTTTCAGATTTAGGTTACGAAAGAGAAGTGAACATGCAATTTTGTTATTATTTTGATTCTAGAAAACTGCTTTTATATTTATGCTAAATTTATATAATTGCTTTTTACTGCAAAATGTTCTTTTTTGGCCAATCTGACACAAGCCATTTGTGTCTGAATTGAGGTGTAAAGATTTGAGCCAGAAACTGAAATAAAGTACCAGGCTTTTGTCACTGGTTCCTAATCCCTACTTTCCAGAAGCCTTGTTTGGTAATTAGCTTTCAATGTAAAGTAGGAGGCTTTGATCAGCTTTTGAGTACCCCAGACAAAGCTCTTCATATTTGCAGAAGGAAACGAAACATTATTACTGTGAAACATTTCCTATTCAAAGGAAATTTTCATGCTTTTTTTTATATTTTGATTGTTTTGATGTTATATGGTTTTTATTTAATTTTTTTCATGTTTTGACATGAAGTTACCATCAGATTTTGAATCTTGCTCTTTTAAAGAGATTTAATGGTGATGGTTTCTTTCTGATCCTGTCAAGATGGAGTAATTGGTTATGGAGTATAAGAATTAGCCATTGTTGGCATGAGCATCTGGAAATTGAAGCTTTTTAATAGAATTCTATGTGGGTTTGGTGATCTTTTTTCCCTTTCTGGTGACATGTTTTTTGTTTTGGAATTCTTAGTCAGTAAAGCACTTTATGGCTGAAAATTACTTACCCTGATGAGGCAAGTCAATGTACCCTTTGTAAAGGGGAGATTATATCAACTGATAATATTAGGCATTAAAATATCTTAAAAATATTAAGAATTTAAGAAAATGAGAATATTTGCTGCTGAATTAACTGATCAACTGTTTCCTAAAACAAAGAAGTAGAGGCAAGAAGAATATCTAATGGATATGAAGGAAGGAGTTTTTGGGAAGATGTCACTTCTTAGGATGCCAGCACCTAAGCATGACAAGAGGATTCTCTGACTTTTAAAATCTAAGAATCCACTTCCTATTTATTTAAGAGGTTTTAAATTGAGCCCCTGAGTTTTATTGCATCCTACTACTCTTCCATTTTTGAAGGTGTAATAGCAAAATTGTTATTGTGCTTTCTGCCAGAAACGTAAGAAGTGACTAGAAGTGGTCGAAAGTCACATTGGAATAATCATGGTTTGGATTTATGTGGGAAAGAACTCGGCTGCTGTGGAAAACAGAGTAGTAAGAGATGTACAGATTTTCCTGAGGCATGTTGTGAAATCACTACAAAAGTTTGTAGTTAATTGTTTGTTTGCCTTTACTCCCAAACCAAAAATGTCACTCCTTAGAAAACACTGATGGAGGCTTAAAAATTTAGGAAGGGTTCCCTGCCTTTCCTCTTTTTAAATCTAGCCTTGGGCTATGTTTCCAGATTCATGGAAGAGCCCAGTTATGTCGAGAAATTCTAGCTGATTAAGCACTAGTGGAAATGTAGAAATGGCACATAGTAGAAGTTTGGATCAGATTTCAGCTGGAGTTTCTCAGCTTGAAACTTTCAGCACTTAAAATTCTGTGCATTTGTCTGTGAAGTAAGAGATCCTGGCTTATCTCACACTATTCAATGGCTGTCATTTCAGGAGGTTGTTTAGGAAGTGCATATGCATATGGGTGGTGTGTAATGAAGGTTGCTCTAGTACAAGGGAGAGTATTTTTGGGTTTTTGTTTGGTTTTTTCCACATTTATAATCCTTTGAGAATCTGGTCTGGTGGAAGATGTCCCTGTCCATGGCAAGGGGTTTGAAACTAGATGATCTTCCAACCCAAAACATTCTGTGATTCTATGTTCCTTGGCTTAAACATCTATCTAAAATTTTGCTTAATTTTAAATATTTATTGTTGCAAATGTTATCTTCCAAAACTGATCTCCCAGTATCTCACAATGCAAAGCCTGTGTGATTGAGACAGATTTCTCTTACAGCATGACAAAAAATAGCAATTCTGACCCCATTTCCTATCTTTTTAACAAAAAAAAAAGTTAGGATACAGAATACCTCTTGTGGTATGGGTTATAATTTCATTATTAACAAATGTGATTCATTGTTAGAAAGTAGGGGTTTCCCCCTATGCTATATAACAGGTCCTTGCTTGTGGTAATTCAGGGTTTTCCCTCTCCTGGTTTTTTAGCTGGTTTATAGCCTGTTCTCCTAGATGACTGTATATTAATTTCTTCCTTTCTGCACAATCCTGATGGGTTTTTGTAGGATTACCTAGAGTGGTAAAGTGTGACCTTCAGCAGGGCTGTGGTTCAGAAGCTCCCATGTTGTCATTCTGGCTATGACACTGCCTCCCCCGTGGCTGAGGAAGTTGCTGACTTTGCTTTAATCTTCATGAGTAAATGAGAGTGAAATTTCACTGCTGCATTTTGCAGGAACTTGGTGCCTCCTTCTGAATAATCCAGTGTTGGTCCTGATCTCACAGAAACCAAGAACTGATTTGCATTGATTAATTTCTTCATTTTGATGTACAGCTTTGGAACAGTTACCTTGCACATCTATCTCCTGCTTTTGGCTCATTTTTGTCCCCCCAATGGAACTGGTGATAAAATAATGCACTTTTGCCTAATAAAAGTAGGAAGGATGACATGTAGTTCTGAAATAACACACTCGTTTCCAGAGCATGTCTCCATTCCAAAAGTAATTTTAGTACTTTATTCCAATTAACTCCTGCACTGCCATGTGGCTAAATGATTTTTCCCTAATGCTGGTTTCTGGATCTATGTAAAATTTTACAATTCTTTGTCTGGTATCTATGAAAATCTGTATATTTTGATTCTATGTTAAGAAAAACTGGGGCAATAATATCTGAGACACTGTGTATTTTAGAATCTATCCCATAGAGCAGTATCATTACTGCCTCCAGAACTCTTAGCTGTGTGTGGCTAAACAAAAATGTCAAAAGGTTCCACTTAAATGCCCAAGGAAAAATCAGAGTGAAATGAAGATCTGTGGGAGAAAAATTTCTGATGTTAAACAGGAAGAACAAATATTCAGCAGAAATATTAGCAGAAGCTTCTATATTAGCTTAATATTAGGTTAATATTAGCTTAATAACTCTACAAATGTATACATGTTCATTTTCTCACTCATTTTATCCTCAAGATTTATTATTTAATTTATGGGAAACTCAAATTATTTAAGCCACCTAATTTAATGTTTAAACTGGAAATTATATAAGTGAAAAAAAAAATAATATTTTTTTGTGTGTTTGCCAAACACCTGATAGGAGGAATACCAACCAGTCCTGTAGCCATGTAGCTTAGCCAGTGTTAAAAAAGGAGTTGTATTTACTCTTTGACAACTCCAATACTAATATTATCTGAAGTTTGTCCTGTATATGGAGTTTCTTATTCTTGATGTTCTGTAATAATACCCAACTCCTGCATATCCGTGTTAATTGGACAATTAGTAGTAGTTTCCCTATGTAGAAATATGTTCCTATGTTTTCCACATGTAGAATTTGGACACAAAGATCTAAGTATTCATTTTAAATCTCTGTGTGCCTGGATCTTCTCTGCAAATCAGTAGAAGCAGAGATGGGATAAAACCAAACCAACGAACAGCAAGTTTGAGATGGTTGTATTTGGGAAAACTCCAGAGCTGCTATGCAGTGCCCTGAAAGTGAAAAGCATTTCCTTTGCTACTGTAGATAAAAGGATTGTGTGGGGCCTCTTGCACTGCAGCACTTGTGAGAAATCCTGAATTCTAAGTAGAAGTGAAAGGACTTTTACTTGTGTTCAGAAACTAGGTTGATGGTTTTTTCCGTACAGAAAATGATTGAAAATTTGTAAGGACAAAACAACAAAAGTAAAAATAATCAGAGTAAGAGTATGAGTTGGCCTTGACTCAATGTTTTATTATATTTAAAAAGTACAGGTGCATTAGTCATATTCTCTGAAGGATTTCTTGTAAAAGAGCTTTGCTGTTTGTAAGCTTTTCCTGTGATTAATGTTTTGAAATAAAAGTGTTTTTTAAATTAGGTGAATTGGTACTTTGGAAATTGATAATTATGAAAACTGAAATGATCTGCTCCTGACTTTCAGGGACACTGAGTGCTGTGAGCAGTGTGCAGAGAGCTGTGCAATGGAAGCCATTTCTGCCGGGGCTGGGTCAGTGCGTGGTTCTCAGGAAACCCCAGGAGGTGACACAGGACCTGTGGTGAGGCCCCATCTGCTGGTGCCTTCTCCTCTGGCCGCTGCCTGTGGCTGTGTGTCAGCTACGAGGTGTAGCCTGTGTTCTCTTCGAGGTCACATTTCTCTGCTTTCACTGAAGATCTATTCTCACCCTTTAAATCTAGGAATTGAAACCCACACGCTGCAAAATAAGGGAGAAGTACAGAGTAGCAGGGAAGCTGGTTCCATGTTCATGTTGCAAAGCAGCTAAACCAAATCAAGACTGTGTAAATAATAATAAAAGGTGGGCTGCTTCTAGTATGATTTTGAGTATCAAAGGTCTGAGATCTAATCACTCTCAGACTCCTGTTAAGGTTATGTGTTAGAAGCCATCAACATGGCCAGTTTTTTGTTGGTCACCATTTACAGCTGGAAGCTGTCAGAATAGTTTTTTATAAATAAGCGACATTCAAACAGACCAACAGAAAGAACTGGAATTTTAATCATATTTATGATGACAATTGGAAAATAGCATTTTACAAGTGTATGGGGGCACATATCTGTCTTAAACATAGTTAGTTTAAAATATGTTTGTCATACCTTTTAAGACGTGAATCATTGATCTTCACCTGAAAAACTGAGCATGAATTATCCAAAGCCATGTGACTGCTGATATCTGACTCTTTCTGCAGAGCAGTTTCACTGGAGTAAACTCATAGGGTTGGGGCTTTGTCTTGATGGAAAATAAGGAGATCTGTGGGGCCTGGGAAAGCACCCTGGGTGCTTTTGATTGTGAAATGGGTTATTGATGGATCAATACTCATACAGAAACTTTCATGGAGGGAGAAGTTTTAAATGAGATTACTGTCCATCTTTGTTCTCCCAGTGACTTTTCAACCTACGGTTTCTTTCATTCCACAGAGGAATTTACTGTCTGCTGTGTACCTCTGCTGCTCTTCATCTGACCTTTATTGCTCTGCTGCCCACTGAGTTGTTCTTAAAGCCTAAAAAAGGCATATGTGTCAGACTGGGAAATTTGCTGGAGAATTGTCTCAAACACTGAGACAAATCATGTGAGAACCAAATAGAGCTAGCTGGAAACTATTTTCCCACCTCACAGAAGTGTCACTTTTTTAATTTTGACCTTTATTTCCCCTCTATGTCATTCTGAAATTATGTTGAAAACTTTAATCTGTTTTAATAAAGAAGAAGCAGCATTAAGTAAGAGTGAGACTGATCCATAGCCATCTCTGTAGGCACCTCCTCTGGTACCTTGGTGGAGTGTGTCCCATTGGACAAGCCAAATCAAGCAGAGCAGGGTTTGGAGTTGAATTCCAGCAACCACTTCCTATCCCAAAAACCTGCACTCTGCTCTGCTCTTGTTTACACGCTTTTGTTTGTAACAGAAATTCCATCCTGGACCTGAGAAATGGTTCTTGCTTAAACTTTTGTCAGACCGTTGCAGTGAAAGTTGTTAAGTTTCAATTTCAGCAGATTGTTATCCTCCACTGGAAGAACTTGCACTGAAAAATTCCCAGTCCAGTCTGCTTCTGAGTTTGCCTTGTACATCTTTTTAATGGAAGTCTTCTGATGCAGGACAGTTATACTTTGTGAGGCCATGTTTTAAAAGGCAGAGAGTCTTGAGTCAGAGAACTGACCCAGAGCAAGTATGATTTGCTTCCTAACTCTCTCCCCCTGAAAAATGCAACTGTTGGTGACTGGTAGGGGGAAGAAGTGGGAATGGTTTAAGCCAACCCTGCCCAGTGCAACAGGTGGAAAAGGAGCTTGAGGCAGTGGGTTCCAGTATTTTGCTCTTCAATGCCATAAATAAATTCTTAATGCCAGGTCAGGTGTTTTGGAATTCGTAGTACACCATTCCCATTACCTCCAGCTGTACCTGCTGCGTTCCACGTGTTACCTGGTATTTGTTCAGCTCTTTGCAGGGTGAAAAACAGGAAGGGCAAAGAACTGATACAAGTAAAATAGGGGGGCACTAGAGTGTAGCAGCTGCCTTACAGGATGTGTGGGACACCTAAGGGGAGAGGCAGTAAGTCCGTAAGGAATGCTTGGAACTGTTGTTCATCTGCAGCTATTGGGTTAGCAGTTTAGAAATGGGCCCAGTTCTCCATGATGAAGGGAAGTGCAAATCTTCCAAGAATAGCACAAATCCTGTAAATTTTTTTGCTTGTTTTTTGTTTTTAGGTGATGCTTCTCCGAATGGTACCTCTGAGTGAAGGTGGCAAGATTTGCCAGTGCTTTTTCCTGTCTGGTGTTAATGCAACACTTGTAAATGTCAGGCATAACTAAAGTGATTTCCCTGAAGGAGAGATGGAGAGTAGAAGGAAGGAGTAAAATGAATTAAGAGTAAATTGTTTGGGAAAGAACAGAATGTAGGAAGAAGTAGAAATTAAGTAGGTGGCATTTGAAGTGTGCCTGTGGAAGAGAACACAGAAATGGGAACATTTTTTCCTAAGTCCCCTTTTTGAAATGTATTTCCTCACATTTGAGGGTTTGTAGATTAATTTCTTATGAGCTGGGCGGGGTCAGGAAGAGAAGGAAAGGGAAGATCTCCTTTCCTTTCTCAGCTGCCTGCTGCCCTCTTGTGCAGTGATCTGCTCTCTACACTGGTGTGTTTCATAAAGGCAGTGATAAACTTGGAGTTGCTTCTCAGTTTGATGAAACGCTGTGTTTACAGTGCTGACCTCAAACACTTTTTCACCCCCTGCAGATCCTGTCCTCATATCAACTGGCACTGGCCTTGACCCCTTTGCCATTCATTGTCTCTACGTTTCTTAAGGATTTAAGGGAGGATGAAGAGAGCTGCTTTGTCATAGTGTTTGTCTGATCTGTTATGATAAGCTTGATATGAAACCTGCTTAATCTCCTGCTACAGCAGTTTGTGATTGCTTCCCTCACTTCTTTGACTTCAAAGTGAAAATCTTTCTTTGTTGTCAGGATGTTCCCCTGTGGATGGTAAGGAAGTAAACTTTATATGGACCCACTAGCATGTTCAACTCTTTTTCCATTTTAATGGAATTGTGCAGCTGACAATCTTGCACCTTAGGAGTGTCTGAAAATTCCCTGATAACAGAAAGGAAGCTGGAGGAAGTGTAACAGGAGGAAGAAGATGAACTGGGGTTGGGAGAACAAGTGTGGGGAATTAGAGTTGGGAGGAAGATGGATAACCAGGGGTGGGCATGGAGAGAGGACAGGAAACAGTAGAGAAATTTAATAATAAGGTCATCTTCAAAAAATGGAAAGAGGTAAAAGTAAGAGGAATGTTTATAAAGTCTAAAAAGAGCAGGAGAATTCCTGATAGGTTGTTGGACACTTAATGAAGGGACACACGGACACAGCATCCATTTGTACATCCTCTTGCAAAGGGAAATGAGCAATTGAAGAGCCTGACTGGTGTGGTAAGGGATGCTTTTAAACATGGTCCTCATGATGTTACAACAGCAACACGATTGGACCTTCAGCTGTGTAAAGAGGAAAAAGGAGAACTTAAATGGGAAGTGGAGAATTTAGTTGTTAGGTCTGTGATGTATCTCAAAGCTCACTGTCACGACAGTGATACTCTGCTTGCTTCTTCTGTGTCTCGAACTGCTTTGAATTTCCACACTGCCATCAAAAGGTGGCAGTACAGCAATGGAGATGAGCAGCTTGGACAAGGATATTTGAGTAGGAAACGTTTTATTTCGCCTTTGCTCCTGTTACAACATGGGTGGTCAGCACAAGTTCAAAGCAGAGAACACTGTAGGGAAGTTTTGTAGCTACCTATTTGTAGTGAGAACTATTCCCTGAGGGTTTTCCCGCTGGGTGGAGGGATCCCTCCTGTCTTTGCACACAAGAAAACAGCAGGAATCACATGTGCTGGGATTGATCCAGAATAAACTGTTAGTCAATTCTGACTCACTCAGTGAGATGCATAAATACTTAGGAACAATTTACCCCACTCCAAACCAGGTCTGTGATAGAGGTGGCTGGAAAACCCACAGGGAATAGTTCTCACACGGATAACTACAAAAATACGTTTTTGAAGAAACGAGCAAGAGAAAACGGTATTAGCTAAAATTATTTAATATCACAGGCATATAAATTAATCAGACCACATAGTCCTTAGTACAAACATTCCCTTTACAGAAATGCAATAAATAATTAAATTAGATTAATCAATTGATATAAAAATAAAGAATCCTCTCAGGAAAAGTAAATATTATACAAAATTGTATATACCATGCTAAAACACATCTCAAAGTGCCTACAAAGGGCACTTATGATCAAAATCATAAATATATTGTAAAGCCTCCCTGGGAGGTAACGAGCTTTTATGGCTTACATGATGTACTCTGTTAATGAAACACACATTGTTTCTGCAGAGTGCACTTAGTACAAAGAGAGTTCATTTCATGAAAAGAAAGAAGTCAAGAGGGTGTACAACACATTTAGATTTGTGCTATCTGGTCCGTCCTAAGGTCACAGATTCCTCCTTGGGCATCTTCATTTTTCCTTCTGCGAATGCTGTTGCAGAACAAGATGATGTGTTCTTGAACGCTGATTTGTCCTGCACAGATTTCCTATTCTTCATTAATCCTGTTCTTCAAATAGCACACCCTGAATAATACACTCCATCTTTGATCACTCTGACAAATCAAAGAGTGAAGACAAGGCCACACATCTTGTAAATCAAAGCATATTTGAAGTGCACAAATGACCACAGTGCTTGTGCTGACACTGGCCAGAGGTGTGGTGTTGGCCAAAATCAGCTGTGCTGATTTTGTGATTAATATTCTCTATATGTAGCTGGACTGGTTTGTCCAATTATTTCAATTTTCAGCAAGGTCTCAGAGCAATTAACCCTCTAAAGTTATATTTGTTGCAGTTTCTCACTATTTTTTTGAATGCTACAAGTGAGCATTTTAAATTAAGTTGTTCTGCAGGTACAAGAAATAACCTCAACTAATAAACAAGTATATTGCGTTTAAAACAAGAAAAAATAAGCTTTAGCACTATGTTTGGTGTGATAAAATCCATAGTTAAAAACATTGAAGTAAGTCACTAAACAGAAATAGGTGCATTACTTAACTGGCTCTCAGACAAAACCCAGGCATTGCTGCAGTGTAGGCAGGAGTACCTAGTTAGCTTATGACATTCCTGTAGGGAATTGCTTTTCATTCATGAAATGTCCATCCCAGGCACAGAAGTTCCTTCTCAAGGCTTTGTCATGATTGCTAATAAATATATAATGCACTATGTTGTGTTTATCAGGGCATGCTAATCCCATTTTGTCTGCGCAGCAAAGATTTTAACAGGCTCTTTCAAAGAACACTGATTTCAATGCACTGAGCAATTTACTGGAAAAGACATTTATAGATAAAGAAGTGCATACTGTATTCTTTGTACAAAAATAAAGCTCTTTCTCCAAAACCCTGCACATGCAAATATTCCATGGGTTTGTATGCAAAGTGCTGGTTTATTTGTTGTCCTTCTAGGACTCACGTAAAAATGCACTTAATTAATGATAAAGCTGTTCAATTAAAACCCCTCCATTAAACTGCAAATGTAGAAACATCAGCAGTATGCTGTAACTGCAGGACATGCTTCAATGTTTTCCTGGTTGCTTTTATCCAAATCTGGAATGGAATTTTACCTGGCCTTTAAAATCTGTTGCAGTTACAGCAGCAGCTTTGCATAGTGCTCACCAATTGGCGATGGAGGGACTTCATGGGTAGGTGAAACAAGAGAAACAGGGATAGAAGGTGCAGAAAGAACATCATTTAAACTCAGTACTTTGATTACTTACATATGAGTGGTAGTTCTTTCTTAGTATGTGGATTCTGATGCAGAAATGTGGAAACATTGAGGTATGAGATAGGACATTACCCAGAGGAAAAGCAGGTTTTGAAACAGAAAAAAAAAAGGAGAAGAAGAAGACTTTCTAAATCAAAATGACCATCACCAGAAACAAGGAGAGTTCACTTGGTTTGTTGTGCCCTGGGGATCTTCCTTCCTCTTTCTGATGTACATTTTTGAGGAAGTTCACATGTCAGGACAGTGAAAATGTGGAGGCAGCAAAGCTTTTTGTATTAGTTTTCCTTTAGGCCGACGACATTGATAGGAATGGAAATATTTTTAATGGTACCTCATTATTTCTGGAGGTAACTAAGCCTAACATTTTCCATTGAAACACTAGATACAGTTTTCCAGTTTCCTCTCTCTACCACATTTCTACTAAGTAGAGAGAAAATCAGATGAAAGGTTAATTTTTACTGGAGAGCTTTATGCTCTTTTCCAAGATCAGTTTCCTCATGTGGTACCAATATCTGTTTGGGGTAGATTAGCAGTTATTGCTCAGATGGAAGAACCCAGAGGTTTGGAATCCTTGCAAACAGAATATGGTGGTATATAATTAAGCTGCAAAAATTAATATTAATTAATTAATTTTAATTTCAGTGGTATCTCTGGCCATAATTCCATGGAAATGTTCAGGATTCAGGAGCTGTACAGGAAAGTTTCCACATAACAAAACACTCTACAGATTTTTAAAGAAAAAAAGGCAAATAAAAAAACTGTTAAAATTACTCAGGAGGAGAGAGGTACATCAAATGTACCTGAAAAATGGTACATGAATATGAGGGTAAATGCTGTCCTCTGAGAAGGAGCAGTATGCATTAGAAGTTTTGCTCAGAATAATCATCAATTACTGTATTTATTGGACATTTTGTGGTGGCTGTCACTCCTCTGCTGTATCTATCATGTTAAGATGGGGCAGTGTAGATGAAATTCCTTTTTCCAAAACAGGATTTCCCCTCAGAATCCTGTATCTTCACTTAGAGCACGTGGGTTACATCTCTCCCTACTGCATCCCATGGCAAATGTGCCATTAACTTCAAGATGTTAATCACAGCCATACAGTCTGATTTGTAAATGTTTTTTCCAGTCCTGAGAAGGCAGTTAAATGCAGGATATTTTTACATAGTTAGCTAAGATGCAGTCTAAGAACTTATAAATAAAGCTCTGTGTGTGGTATTATTGTAAATAAGGAAATCAGTCCAAGAAGATTTCCTTTGAGGCTTCAAAGCCTCTGATAATTTTTCGGTTAATTTTCTTAAGAAAGTTGTAGAAATCTCTGCATGGGATTCAATTAAGATCAAAGCAAAAATACAAAAGTAACCGTCTCTTGTATTTCTAGTTCAGCAGAAGGGGGACAATTAAGTCCCTTACAAGAGCCTATTTTTGTGAAATTAGAATTTAATTTTCCCTGTAAGGTGGGGCTAGAATCACTTGCAGAATAGCATCCATCTCACAAATAGTTATCAAAATAAGACTTCTAAATATTTTGGGAGAAGCTTTCACTTACCACACACAGAGAATACATCATAATAGCACTGGAAAGTATTTACATTTTTCACATCTTAAATATAACATAGTGTCTGCTTTAAAAATTAGATTTTCAGTAGCCTTCAGCTCTGGTGTGTCCTAGATTAGTTCTTGAATAGCTGTAAAAACAACACATTGTTAGTAAGGATGTAAAATAAGGAATATCTGTAATGGTTTGCAAAATGTCAAAAAAGCACCCAGGAGGAATGAACTGTGCTTACCATCTGCATTAGATTTGCAAAGCTCTTCAAAAATTCTTTGGGGGTTTTCTTCTCATAAGATTCACATGTATACTCACACTGCTGGAAGATAAAGAGAGTCATGCTACTTCTGAAGAGCACATCACAATCCTAAATCAAACGTCAAACTTTCTCACTGAAAAATCAAGAGGGTTGTAATCAATGCCTTTTCTAGCTGCAAAAGCTTTGACACAAGCTTTTTCAAAAGTGAAGGAATTTAGTAATGACACTTTTCATTCACATTTTTGCAGTGATCCCTGTCCTTCTGCCAGCACATTGTGTGGTTGCCAAATGCACATGTGACTTTTTAGGGTCACAGGGAATGCTTCTTCCAAAACTGCAAAAATTGGACTTTTTAATTTCCAAAGTAATGATGGGCAGATTGATTTTTCTAACAGATTTGCTTTCGACAGTTCCCCATTGCAGGGGGTATCTGCTATAGAAAATAAGGAGGAATGATGACAATTATGAGCAATGTGAGGAAATCCTACCTCTCCAGCGTCTCTGCACGTCAATTTGCTCACAATTCTAATGGCTTTGGTGAACTTTGCATTGTCTTGGCTGCTCACTGGTTGTAGTTTCTGGATGCCCTTCTTGAAGCAGGTCACAGCTGTGTACAGACATGCCTCCTAGAGCAGAAGAAGGAAGTGTTCTAAAGCCAATGTTGCAGCGCTTTTCCCTGCACGTGTTAGATTGTGGTCCATGTGCAGAAGAAGGTATCCAGGATATTAACTGAAAATATTCAACTGTATCTTTTTTTTTTAAGTCAGTTTTAGATATACAGGTGATATTGAGGCTTTACTTTGGCTGTTCTTGCATAATTGCTTGAATTCCACTTGGTATTAATCATGACAGCATTTGAAAGAAAATAATCCTGAAGACCAGATCAGTACATTTTCACCTGCTAAAGCACAAGCATTTTATTTTTACAAAATTACAAATATCTCTCAGTGCTATGTATGGGAATATACTTTTTTTCTTCCTAATTTTTGTCCTCTTTCTAATAATGCCTAGTTAATAATTAGAATTGACATAGGACTGTGTATTTTCAAATGCTATTGGAATGTTCTTATATGATAGCATCAGAAATGATACAGAAACTATCCCCGAAACTAACCTAACCATCAACAGAGAAAGAAAAGCAATGTTTACTGAAGCCAATTTGAGTCGCTTTCTGTTTTCCAAAGATGGAAGCTGCTGATTACACATATCAGAAAGGCTCCAAAGCCATCATCCCTGTTTTGTATACCAACTGCTACCCAAGATGAGTCTCGTCTGCCTCCTGAGATGTCACTGCAGTTTGCTGCTTGGGCAAGGACAAGGCCAGCCTTCATCAATGTTGCTTATAGCAAATTTTGCTAGCAACATTCTATGTTTTATTTTCCTTAGAAGTCACACATTTATGCTTGTTTCAAGCATCCTTACCATAACGGGCCTTGCTTACTGGAAAAAAAAAACACTGCTCGTCTTTTAAAGAGATCGATTTTCCAGCTGAAACTGAAAACATTGTCGGTCTCATCCGTGCTGAGCTGAGAAACCAGCATTTCTCATCTGTGCTGCTTCTTCTGTTTTGCTGAGGTGTCACTTAGAGCTGAGGCAGCCAACTATCAGGGCACCGCAAGGGTTGTGGGGCCCAGCGTGTTGTCATGGGCTGAGCACTTTGGGGATGAGCCATGAAGGAGCACAGACCACTGGAGATGTGTGAGGGGGGCTAGAAACGTGTGAGATATTTGTATCAGAGGCAGTTGGCAGCAGTACTCTGCATCTGACTCAAACTGGCTTTGCAGATGAGTCCGTAGAGCCCTTGCTTCCGGCATTAGTGATCGGCGGGGTGAGATACAGATCCGGGGCACATCAGCATCGTGACACTCAGTGACACTTCAGCTGCCAGTGCCAGCCACCAGCAAGAGAGCTCATTTGCCCTCCAGGGATCACCTTGGTCTTAACACTGCTTTTTCAGTCTCAGCCTGTTTTCCCTTGGATTGATGTCCTCTAACCTCCCCTCATTCAAAGGAAAGGATACTTCATTGCTGAGGGTACAAGGAAATTGTGTGGGATTGAATTAGGGCTAACAGTCCACACAAAGGAACCTCAAGGAAGCCAAAACAGATAGGGATAAACCACCTAACTCTAAATGGTATAATAGGTTATTTTCTCATTGAATATTCAAGAGCAAATGCAAATCTGGCATGAGCAGGCTATAATAAAAAGAATTTCAAGTATTTTGGTGTTTGAAATGCAGTTATGTGAGCGACTTCTTATTAAATTGAGTTTCACTAGGCTGTGATGGCACCTAATCACCCTGAGTGCCACTTTGGCACACTGTGATACGTATTTGAGTCACCCTGTAGGATGAAAAGCTTGTTGATTTGGTTGCTGGTGATTATTATTATTATTATTATTAGCACACTAACAGCTTTTTAACATGTTTTTCATCAGAAGCTGAACTTTTATCAACTTAATACCTTCTAAATATGTGAATTCTCTGTCTTCTCTAGTATTCAGAGGAGGCACTTAGGACCTCCCAGAGTCAGACAGTAAAGCCCTAAGCTGCAAGTGAACTGTTGTTTTCCTTCCTGAGGTGAGCATGACTTTTTTTAAGAAAAAACCCCAACAACCTCATTAAGCAATTAGTCACTAGTTGTATTTGCTTAGTTTCAGAGGCAGCAGGAAACACTGGAGTAAAATGACAGCTAATGATCTCCTCCTTTTCACTTTGACACCACAAGTTAGAAAGAATTTTAGAGGAAAAAGCCCGGCAATGAGTTTGTGCACTGCAGCTGATTCTCGAAACTCAAAGGAATGTAACTGGTTTGCTCATGCTTCTCTATATTTTTTGGCAAGTTAAACATGTGCCCAGCTATAAAGCCTTGGAGGAGACTAACCAAAACCTGTGTGAAATTAGGTGAGTTTTTTTCCTTTCTTCTTGTAGCTGCTTTGCAAGGGACTTTAGAATCCCGAGGAGATAAATTTTTAAGAACGCCTACAGCTTTTATAGCATAGTAATGTATAGTAATCACTTTTATACGTCAGTCAGAATTGTTTGTACTACAAAATAGGACTCAAAAATTTAAGACAGCTGATAACACAAGTGTAATATTAGGTAACCACAGGTTGCTCTAGACCTCAGTTGCATGTTGAGGGATTATCAAAGTAGGATGCATTTACCCTCTAAGTTTTTATGACCTGATTTTACTGTGATTAGCATTTAAATTCACGGTACATCCTGCACCCTACCACTTTTGAGAGTGCACAGACTTGGTGACTCATTGTATATAAGAAGATCTTAACCTTGGAAGATGCAAAATATCAGCACTAAATAACATATAAATAAGTATCTGTATTAAAAAGGGATTCACAGGGTGCTGGTCTCGTTATTTTTAACTAGTTATAAGCTGAAGAGAATATTTGCAGGTGCAGTTTTGTCTTCCTGTTGGTAGCACAACCCCTGCAGAAACAGTTTCAGAGAGAGTAGTGTGACTGCACATGGGAGGAGGCGCTCAGTGACACAGCCTTGCAGTGCCACTCTGGCCATTTGGCTGCTGTGGGAGGCAAGGGAGGGCAGCTCAGCCATGCTGGAGCTCATGGCAGCTGGAGGCACTTTCAGTCCAAATACCTGCACCCCCAAAAGCACTGCTGCTCCTCTGGCTCTTGTATCAATCCTTACTCTTAGCACTATTTCTTAATAAAATGGAATATGTGTAACTGTGGATCTATTGGTGGGTTATGATACACATACAACGGCAAAATAGTAATTATGATGCCAAAATATAAACACTTCTGCCATTAAATATCCAGAAAAAGGAACTTTTTAAACATATTTTCTTATTCAGTCTAGCTTGTGTTAAGAGTACTAGGTCAGAGATGTGAAAAAGAAGACATCTTCCATTTGTCAATGGAATAAACCAGTACAAAATCAAATTGATATAATTATGAAAAGAATGTTAAAGCAGTCTCACCACAGGGTTTTCTGGTGTATGCAGCAATTCAGCATCCTAAAATAAAACAAATCTAAGTTAGAAAAGTTTTAACGTTTGAAAGTGATGTCCCTCACAAAATACGTACTCAGCAATACATAATGCTTGAAAGTAATTTCAGTATTATGACCAATACCATCACTTACCTTATCTTTCACCATAGTTTCTAACTGTTTAATTTTCTGGTGAATCTGTCTGTATGTTACTGTTCTGGATCTCCTGCAGTCAGCATCTGCAGTCAGCACCATAGTGGAGCAGAAGAAAAACATGCAGAAAATAATTGTCCTGTTCATCCTGATGGGTTCTATTTAAAAATGTACCAAGATCAAAGTTGTGCTGTTCAAGTGTAACACTCCAGTTTGAGCTGTGCTCAGGTAAGCTCTGCACCTACCTATATATTGCTCCCTGCTGGAGATGGAGAACCCACCCATTTCAGTTTGGAAAGCTTTGTAGAATGGATTAATGAGTAACCCTTTTTTCTTTTCCACTGGTGCACATATGCGAGCTTGTGCGTGGGGGGGCAGGGATTGGTGGAGTGAAAGAAAATGTGCCCCATCTGCACATTGGGCAGGAAAAAAAGAGAAAAGGGTGAATTCCCATTTTCACTTTGAGTCAAGAAATGAACGTACTAAAAAGTTGGTACTTAGAAACCACAGGCCTAGGTAAATAAAGATTCTGCATTTTTTTCCTGTGTCATACAGTGATGAATCTCTTCAGTCCATCTGCAGCTCTTCTGTACCGTTCTGAAAAAAAAATGTCAGGACTTCTTTCAAATTTAAATATATTTATCCTATTTTATGGCTCCAAGGAATGTTTGTTAGTTGTTTCCTCCTGACATCTATAAACTGTGGCTTTTTCATTCTCAGCTTGGCTTCTGTTAGAGCTGTGAGTAAAAGCTCATCTTAGCATTTAAACCAGCTGAAATTTGCTTTATATTTGCTTGGAACCAGTAGCAGATGTATTAACAACATTGGAGGACATGTCCACGGGGAGTGAATATTGCAGGGAGATACACTGTCCTGGGAGAGATTAATCCCTGAACACACCCATTACCAAGAGGGAGCAGTACTGGAAGAGCAGGGACTGAATCCTGGTGAGTCAGTCCCAAGGGACACTATTGCTTGTGGCAGTGATCCAGGGCTTGTGGCACACATTCAGTTACATCCTTCAGCAACTGAGAATTTCCTTGGGAATGTAGAAGACTGCATGACAAACAAAAGTCTGTGCAGGCACTAGGGACATACTGGATTTCCAGCTCTTGGAATCAGTTGATTTTAAAATCACTGATATTGATATTTCATCACAAAGAGAGGAAAAATAAATTCATTTTATGTATTACCATTATTTAATTACTATCAATACCATTAAAGCGTTCCCATGTGGAATTAGTAGAGTGCAGTTAAAATCACTTGGGCACTTGTGATGTTAAACTTGCAGTTAAAATCACATCACTTGTGATGAATAAAAAGATGGTCATGTGTCTGTCAAATTTTTTCCTCTGAAGATTCCAAATGGCTTTAGGGATACTTTACACGATCTACACAGAGTTTAGAGACTGCAGTTGGATGTCTGGTAACCTGTGTAATATTCTGACATCATATAAAATGCATCTGTATAAACCTGTCTGGTGGGTGAATCTGGGCTGTCAGGCTGGGTCACTTGTTCATTGTTCATTTAAAAATGCGTGTTTAAGCTGGTGAGAGCTCTATCTGACATACTCTAGCATGTTTCTTTTCTGTGTACAAATGATTATTTGCTCTATGCTGTTCATGTGCTTAAGTTATTTTTCACCACTCAGAAAATGAATAGCCTAAAGGAATAAATATTATAGGTGTATGTGTAAATACACATAACTGCACTCAGACTCTCGTGCGTGCACACACAGAATCTCTCCTGGTGAAAGGAGTAGCTACTAACACCCAGTAGACAGAAATCCTGAAAAATAAGAACTGAAACAAGTAAGAAAAAAATACTTTCTCCTACCACATAGTCTGAAATTTTATTTCTTGAAGAAAAGGTGGTGTGATGATTTTTCCCCCCCCCACAGACACATCTTAAAATAATTTCAGATAAGCAGCATAGCTGCACTGTGAAGTACAGAGGATCTCAGTAAGTTTTATTTGAAATGTCTGTTAATTTACAGCTAAGGTTCATTAAAGGAAATCAACAGTATCTTTGGTTTGAGAAACCACATGGTGACCAAAACTTGTTTTTATCCTCTCTCCCTCCATCCCCTTCCTGTGAAGCATTTGAAATATTTTCTTTTATCTGATGTCCAACACCTCCCTGAGGCTGCTGAGAACACAGAGAGATTATTTCTAATACTGGTGGTTCTCTGCACAAAGAGGGGAC
Source organism: Pseudopodoces humilis (assembly GCF_049639895.1). Lineage (NCBI taxonomy): Eukaryota > Metazoa > Chordata > Aves > Passeriformes > Paridae > Pseudopodoces > Pseudopodoces humilis. Next base: position 67,389,358 of record NC_142205.1, on the reverse strand, counting down.
TTGGCTCTGCTCCTCTTTACCATAACTTTCCTGTAGGTTGCCTGGTAACATGGATGAACGTTCATTTATCCTCAATCCACTTTTTCATTTCCTATTGGAAGTGTTCATAGTAAAGAAACAGGCTGGTGATAATGTTTGCTTTTACTTCTTATTGTCACTATTGCAACTGTGAATTCTTTTGGGAACTTTCTTTGAGCCCAGATACAGTAGGTGGTCGGTAGCACTGTTAGCCGTTTATACATCTTTATTTGGTTGATAGGTTGGGAATTTTCCACTTGGATGTGTAAAAGGACTCTTATTAGCTGTGATGTCTTGTGGTGATTGGCAGTGTTTCATGGAAAGAGATCACTGAAGGTTTTTGCTGCTCCAGACAACTTCAGAACCACTTAAAAACTTCAGTTAATGGCCAAGGTAACTCTCCATGCGTTTTCAGAAGCATAGGGCTTGAAGGGGCAGGGACAGATATCCACCAAAATCATGGGAGGTGAGATGGCTCTGTCTGAGCTAATCCAAATTATATCCGAGATCAGTTTTAAAGCTGTTGGAGTAAATGGGAAGTTAAACAATGGGCATTTGACAATGACAACTTGTGTTTGCATATCAGGTCTCTAAAGCTGCTGTATAGTCTTCTGTTTAGTGTCAGAGGCTGTAAGGCCACAAGAATTGTATCAAGGAAGCCGTGCTGACAGAGAAAGTGAAATGCAAGGACAAAGGAGGACTTCCTCTATTGTCTAGGCAGTGGAGAAAACTCCTTGATATCCCTGGTATCAGATAAGAGCAAGCAGCAGGTTTTTTCTATACGTCACTGCTCTCTTGTGGCTTAGGAACAGGCTGAGTCAAACAATGACAGCCTCTTGCACACTGTCGCCAGCCCAGCCCCACAGGGATGGCTGGAAAGTGGAAATGTGAGAAACCTCCCGGGCCAGCCCTGCCGGGCCAAGTCTTCCTCTTTCCTCGTCGTGACGGTGCCACCCAAGAGCTGCATGACTTCGACCCCGAAAGCCCGGTTCCCCCACCCACATTTTCCTTTACAGGAGAGCTGAATGGAGGCTTTTCCCATGGCTTAGTCATTGCTATGGTTCAGCCAGAAAAGTCTGTAATATACAGGGCTGCTTTCAAAGAATTTTTATAGCTTAGGTTTGTGAAATTTCATGTATGTACTATCTGTGACTTGAAGGGATTTTAGGAGACAAAGGGACAGAGTTATGCTGGAAAATGGGAGACTAAGAAGAAGATTCTTGTAAAACAGATTTAGAAAAACTAGTCTTCAAAATATTTCTGACAGCTTTGCAAGTCAGTTCTATCTCCTTGCAATCTTATTTTCTTATTACAAGCTTTGGTATAATTCTTTGGTCTTTTAGCTTTGCTTTGTAAAGAGAAAACCTAACCTAGGAAAAAAATCTATTCTTGACTTGTATTTGCCATAAAAATCAGAGTAAATATAACTCTGAATGTGGGGCCACAGACACTAGAACATTAATAGGCAACAATATAAAACCATTTACATTCTCTGTAATGTTTCTCCAGGGCTAACTTGTAGCCAACTTCTTTCCCATCCTGCTCCTAGGTCAAGCAGTAGTGCTTTTTAGGCACAGTTTGATGTATTTGCGTCCTTACCAACTACTGATAGCAAACTGTACTGAGGAAACATCCTGTCAACACCTAGAGCCTGAGACAAGCTTAGACCAGTCCTGCACAGAGCCAGATAATCAGAAGTGTCCTCTTGTGGGCACATCCTTTTAAGTCTCCTTCAGAGCTGGGTGCAGCCTCCCACCTCCTGGGTCACAACTTTCTCTTCATGTAGGATGGAAGAAACCTCACTGGGTGACCAGTTGGGATCTTCTGCCACCACAGTCCGCCATATCATGCAATTCCTTTCACATCTCACCTAAAAACTCCTGAATAAGGCCTGAACAGTTTGATCTCTATAAGAGCTTAGAGTTGTGCCTGAGCTGTGTTCCAGCTTTCATAGAGAGCTTCATTCTTCTTTACAGTAGTGCTCGTAACCTTTCCACTACCAGAGGACAGCCACGTTCAGAAGACAAGGCAGCAGCTGACAGGATGTTTGGCTACCACAGTTCTCTTAAAAATTTGAGGGCAGAAAGGAGTTGTTCAGCTGAAAGCCACAAGTGGGGTGAGGTTGGGGCAAGTCATTGCTCCTGCTCTGTGTGGCAGCCAAGACTTCTGCTGCTCAGGCGTTTGGTGCATGGCAGGTCTGCAGGTCTCCTTGAAGGATGGCCCACAGAGCACAGCCCTTCTGCTACAGGACTGTTGTCTGTTTCCCAGCATTCCCAACACATTTCCCAGAGATTCCACTAAGAGAAAGGCCTACGGTGTGAAAAGCAGGGATGTGGTAGTGCTGAAACCCAACAGTGAGTGTCATGTTCATCCCAAATGTTGAGGAAGAAAAATCAGAAGAGAGACACAGAGGTGTTGGACAGGGAATGGAGGATGCAGAATGGCACAATGAAAAATGCTTCCTTTGTTCATTTGCTATTGTTAATGAACAGAAGGAGCAAAAGTCGGAAGAGAGTCACTTCTGTGTTACAATATCAGTAGCATAAAACAAGTAACCTCCAAACCATTACAAGCTCAAGATGGATGTGTCTGGTGCACAGTCTGGTACACAGGTAACTGCTCCACTGGCAGCTGGGACTGTACCCTGTATCTTGACATGCCTTGCACGGTGATCAGCATGACACTACAGTTTGAGTTTTGATAACAGAATTAAAGGTTTGATGTTACAGATTCTTTTGGAAATCACTCCCAGGGTTTGGTGAGGCTGCTGGGCTGGTGTGGGATCTCCACAGCAGAGCAGTTGTTCCCCTCTTCCACAGTCTAAGGCTGAACATGGGGCATGGTAACTGAGGGGCTTTGGGCCCTTTTCCCTCCTCCAGCAGATCTACTCTGATTTGGCCTTATTAATACTTTCTACATAAAGTTATCTTCAACATAAAATGCAATTTTCTCCTTTTTATTATGGTTATTATTGGTAGAAGCAGATGACTGAATACCAGTTATTTCTGACTAGTTCTGCTTTCTGATTTTCAGGTACTACCAAAATACTACAGATTTTAGCCTCCTTCATCTATGTATATGTGTTTGCTCTTTATACTCGGTTTCTAATAGAATTATTTTTAATAATAGAGTTGATTCCAAATCTTACTAAGTCAGTCACATTGTTTTCCTCCCCTTTGTTTTGTGTCTTCCCAGGGACGGTGTCACATCTCATGGTTCTGGGGCACCTCTGGCACAGCAAGAAGTCGTGAGGACAGAGGAGCAGTGTGACACTGCACCGGAGGATGCCATCTGCCTCCCTTTGGAGTGACTCCAAGGCCTTGCTTGCACACCAACTCCTCAGCTTGTCCTGAGCACTGCCACTGTGTGTTCTCAGACCAGTGGATCAGCCACCAGATGTGCTGTACTTCAGCTCCTGCAGCAGAGGAGAGAGAGGCTTTGGCATCACACTGCATAGCTGAAGGGAAGGCTGAGGCAGAAGCCACCTCTGCAGTTCTCAGGGTGTAGGAATGCAGGTGCTCTCTTCAGCTGCAAAGCCATTTAAAGAAATTTCTACCTCAGGTCACTGCTACTCTGTGTCACAGTTTGTCACCATCTGAGGAGCCTCAGTTACAGGGCCTTGGGTCATTATGGTGAAATCCCTGTTGCAAAGAGCTTGTTTGTTCAGCTTTGTTTTGATTGCAATCATTTCACTGTCAACCCTATTTTCTCCTTAGCACACCTGACAAATTTGCAAATAGAAATGAGTTGCCAGAATTCCAAAACTCCCCTTCTACTGGCTTTACTGTAGAACACAGCTGTGATCTCCTATGTAACAAGTGCCTCCTTGGCATGCCAGGCTGAGGGGTCCAGTGGCTCTCACTCAGCAGCATCGTTCCAGGAACAGCAATTTGGTGCCAGTGCAGACAGCATTTCAAGATTCTGGCAATGATTCCATCACTTTATGGAAGGATGTTTAGGAGAATCTTAACTGTGTACCCTTGTCTACATTTAAGACTCTTGAAGGTATGATGGTATTATTCATGATTTGTTGTTACTTTTCAGGCAGTTATATCAATAAAAGCCCTGATGGAGAAGCAGCTATACTGGTCTAGAATTATCTTAAATGGGAATACTGTTTTGTTTCTCATACATTAATTGCTCTGGTAATGAAATGCACTTAGTCATGACTTTTAACTTCATATATAGATTTGCTGTTTAATTGTTTACAGGAGGTTGAAGAATGCTGAGGTGACTAGCTCGTGCTATCCTTAACAGATAAGCTAGTAACTTTGTAAAAACAGTTTTTCTTCATGACCTTTTTTTCCAGATGTCTTTGCCTTCATCTGTAAGTAGATGTACCTTTAGCAGGGATGTGTGTGCCTGTGCCTGCAGATTTGTCTGTTATGTGCACACACATACAGATTTGAGAAGCTATATAGCACAGTTGTTTGCATAATGAGTTTCATTTCTCTTCACAGGTCAGCACCTTAAGCGAACCTTGGAAAAACTGCTGTGTGATCAGTCAGCACACCAAGGCAGCAGCACCCGTTGGGTAGAGCTTGTCTTGGATAAAAAGCTGAATGCTGTGGTTTCACTGACTTGTCGTTGAAACCTTGTGGTTTCTGTGTAGGAGGCTGTATAGGCTGGACACATTCAACATCCTTGTTTCTGAGCTGTGAAATCTGTACATCTAATTTATGAAAATCATCTCTGGCTCAATTTTATTTTTTTTTTTTTTAATGAAGTCAACATATTTTCCTTGCATTCAGTGGAAACAGTAATGGAAATGTTTTAAGATGCACTGTAAGCATGTTTTGACCTCAAAAAGCAAGACAAATCAAGATATTCTTGGTTATGATTAAGGTCCAGGAAGGAAATTTTAAATTAAATACAGAGAGCCACATGTGAGAGGAAAGCATTTTCTCAAGTGTGGAGACAAATAGAGTAAGTAACTGTGGGAAATGACAGAGGCATTATAAAATAAAAATCTTCCACCTGAGAATTTGATTTAAAAGACCCCAAACAGCTAGGTAAGATAATTTAGAATAAACTATGGTACTGGTACCATTTAAGGTAACCAGCAGTATCTGTAGTCTGAAAAGGTTGTCTAAATAAATAAATAAATTTATAAAATCCAAGACTAAAGAATCCAAAAGTAGGACAGAGAGGAAGCTGCAGCAGAAGCAGTAGCAATCACTGCAAAACATAATTGAACAGTTGATCAGTTGTGTGCTCTTCCTTCTGTAGTTGAGTTCCACACTCAGTGGAACAAACATCACTCAACATTCAGTGAATTGACTCTCAGGTTCACAGAATCATCACTTAACTGGTGCTAGGAGAGCCATGAACCCACCTGTATGAGCCTTCATTCCTTCCCTTACTCTCCTCCCTTGTGCTCTGGTGAGTGCCTCCCATCCTGTAACTCCCCAGAAAGCTGAGCTGGAGCAATACAGGACACCTGAACCTCTAATACTGGCAAATTTCATTCCCTTCACTGTTGGCAGCAGTGACTGCAGTGACTGCCCAAACTTTGAGTTTTCACCAACAACAGTTTTGCCTCTGCCAGGCAAGTTCCCAGAAGCATGTACACTCTTCCCTCTAAGTGAACCTATGGGAATTATTAAAAATGAACAAAGGCTTCTGGATAGAAAACGAAGAAGGAGGAGAAAATAATATTCAAGTTAATAAAACAAAATTTCTTGCTGAAATGTAAATGAAATCACTATTTGTGTGAAAAGAACTACTCAGTGTGTTTGTGGGAGTACCAAAATCTGTCTGAAAGCATTAGTCAAAGACTTCTGTGTGAATAAAGATTGAAAGTGTGATCACCCACTTATCTGTTTCAGAGGGATGACTGCAAGATTCATCTTAACAATTTTCAGTAATTTTCATATCAAATCATCAATAGAAGACCATAGATTTTATTTCCTTGTTACTATCTCATTGGTCCCTCCAGGAGAGCTGTTCCTTTTCAAGCTAAAAAAAATAAATCAAAAGTGCTACGTTTACACTGTACCTCTGACTGGAAAATTTAGGTGTCTTGTCCTGCTTGTGTTTTCTTTTCAGAAACTTGAGACAGTAAATATGATGACTGCATCTGTAGATGAATATACAAGAAAATAGTAAAATTGATCTCTAAAAATACTCTTCTGGACAAGGATGTTTTTCTTGCCTGTTACTTATGAGCTTCTTGCAGACTTTACAGTGGATACCCTTTCAGTTCCTTGAGCAGGACAGTGCTGTTTCTCTGAAATAACTTTTGGTTTGGGAAACCAAAAGGCAAAAAGGAGCACTGAAGATCAATGGCAGCTTTTGAAAATCACATTTTTCCCATTATCACTGCAAGATATGCAGATAGGGAGATAACCAAAGATTAAGTTTCTTTTGAAGCACCCGGATTTTACCCAGAAGCAATATCATAGGATTCACCATTCCTTCCCATATTCCCATTTCCACTCCTGGATCCTCCTCTTCTGATTATCGTAAGGATTACACAATTAATTTGTTATTCAACCCATGGAAAACCCCTGTCAATGCCTCTTCTACTTGGTAGCTAAGCCTCCCAGGATAGTTGCATCTCTTAAATCTTCCCTTCTGCAGGTTTGAACCCCTATGTTGAGGGCACAGCTGAAAAGTCAAGAGAGGTGCTGATGGCAGTCCCAAGGCTGCAAAATACTTGATACTGCTGCACAAATGGCAAAAAAGTGAAGTGGAAACATTAAACTTGAGAACAGGAAAACTCATGAGAACCTCAGAAACAGCCTGAAGAAGAGAGACAAAGAAGTAATTTCCAAAACAATGCCCAGGAGATCAAAGGAGGCTGATGCGCTTTCAAACACTCTGTCGGATCTGCAGGGAAAGGTTAAAGAACATTGTTTTCAAAGGTGCTGTGAGAAATGCAGAGTATGGCAGAGAACTAACACACCCTGTAGATTTTTTTTCTTGTCTCTTTTCCTTGCCATTGCCCTCTCCACGACTGATTTGGCCACGCTGAGACAAGTGTCACCGTTCACTTTAAATTGCCTTTAAATTGAGCAGAGATGAAACAGTTCTACCCTCTGATAGAATCATGTGCCATGGAAGCTCTCCTTACTCATTGTCTGAGCTGCATTGTTTTCTCCTTTATTGCTAGACCTAGTTCAGTGCACAAACTTACCCTCTCAGCTCTGTTCATCAAATCCTGATTGATTTTATTAAGTTTGACCAATTCATGTCAAAGCTAATAAATATCTAGAAATGTGAAAATGTTCTGTGCTGTCACTTTCATATGATCATTTCAATTTTCCGTTAATTATATTTAGTTATGAAGTTTTATTTGAAATAGTTTTAAAAGCTGGGAAAGAAACTTTTCTTCACTGTTTAAAGCAGAATGTCCAACCTGCAGTGAGGTTTTTTTTTTCTTGATCATCTCAATAGTTGCAGTGTATTTTATGCCACTTCATATGGTTTATGTCAAATTTAAAAGATCAGATGCTCTCCCTTGTTTAGGTGATCAGTCTAACATTTATAGTCATTCTCTGTACTTTCTTTGATCTTTATGATTCAGTATACATGCTCTGAAAAATTTTTGTTTCTTCACAGGGGACGAAACAATGCCTGGGTTACATACAGTGAGTAACCAGTATTCCAAAAAATGGAGGACAAAGAAGAAGGACACAAGTAAAACCAGACCTTTAGCATAAAAAGCCTGAAGTTGGTTCTTGTCCTTCCTACTTGATGCAGGAGGGTGAAGTGATATAAAAAAGGAGAGGAAAGGAAGCCAGTAGGTAAGGTAGAAATACCCAGGCACTTCAAGGCAGTTCATAAGGGGCAGGGATAATGTAGGTTAAAGGTAAAAGAACTTCTGCCTTAATAATTTTTGTCTGCTTCTAACAGGGCTAGGACAATTTTCATTAACTTACCAGGCTAGGGGATGTGGATTTGCCAGATGTTTGCACAGGCAATAGTTTAATTTTTCTCTGACAAAAAGATAAGTAGTGAAACTTTTGGAATTCAAACTCTTTATGTTGCTCCTTGATGTTTAAAGAAAGAAAACTTCAATGTTTTTATTAAGGCTGAGAAGATGGTTTGGAGAAACCAGTATTTTGTACATGAAATTGTCTTCTCTGTATAAAATTGTATTTCATATAATACATTGTTTTCTCATTAGTGTAAATCATTCTTCAGTGTTACTTAAGATCTTCCGTAAGTTAGTGGAAAATGGCCTAATATGGGTTGCTGTGGTCTGCTGTGCCTTATTAGTTCCTTAGACCTACACAGCACTTTACTGCACCTAGTGAAAATGGGGTAAAAGAGCCGTATTTAACAGTTTCTATATTCCAATTTTATCCATTTCCTGGAATGACAGTCTCTTTGGCTGCCTCTTGCCCTGGCCTTCTTCCAAGAAATCTATATATTCCTTACCGAAGGGATTCAAGGGAACTTGCACCTCCAGGGTGTTGATACACTTTTCTTCTCCTATGAGCTAAGATTTCTTCAAGAATGACACTGTGCACGAAGGGGAGCAGCTCAGTGCCAGGAGTGAGCATTCACATACCCGTATGAATCAAAGCAGCTGAGTCTACACCTCCGTTGCCTCTCAGTCTAGGACTGAGAAAGCTTTCCAGGGCTGATTAGTCATTTGAGTGAAGTGCAGTAAATGTCAGAGAAATGAATTAAAACAGGATCTCACTGAATGTGAGGCATAGCTGCTCTCTAGTGGACTTGTGAATAGTGTCAGCAGCTCTAAGTACACTTATCCCCAGAAAATAATAATATAGATATTCTGCTGAGAGACAGAAGGTGAAAACTCCCTACAGCTGTGAGTTCAGCTGCTTCACTTTCTTGCCACCTCTTCTCTCTTTGTAGCTGACTTACACCAGAGCTACAGTGAAAAAACAATGCAGAAGCAGCTTCAAAAAATATCTCCTGTCCAGTGCTATGGAGAGACAATATTCCATTTTCTCTGTGTTGTGGCTTTGTTTGCAGAGGACAGTGTTTCCACTTAGCATCATGAGAGTGACAAGTATCTTAGAGCTAAGGAAAACTGTTTCATCAGAAAAGGGGGAGGTGTTCAAAGTACAAGTGCCTATTTCCTGAGGTGGCACGGAAAGCAGAGGAAAAAATATCTGCTGCACAGAGGACCTTCACTTTTGGGAACCTGAGATCTTCTTGAGCTTTCTCAGGAGTAAAGTTAATGATTTCTATGGGGTTAAGGTCGAATAAGTGCATGCACACAGAGGGCCTTGGGAAGGCAGATCCTGCCCAGCACAGTCTGGGGCTGGATGTGGTATGGAGCAGTGCTCAGCCTACAAACACCCCCAGGGACAGCACTTCTATTCCTGACCTTCCCAGCAGCTGCACTGCCTCACTGTTTAGCCTGCTGTCAACTATGTTTTGAGGAATTCTCCTACATCCACCAAAATACCCCAAATACCCCAAGCAATAATCTTCTGCCGGTATTGATTCATGGAAAGATCATCTTTAAAAGAATTTCAGAACAAACCTATCAGTTACAGTCTTTTGTTGCAAGAATTTCATCAAAAATCAGTGACACATTTCATAAACAGCCCCTGAAATAACTTAGGGACCAAATAATGTGATTCAAACCCACTAAAGGTTTATTGGAAAGACTGAAAAATCAGTCTTTAACACCATGACCAAAATTAAGTGTGCTACAAATTGCCTTCTGGAGAGAGCCTTGGTGCTGTGCAAGAATTGTTCAGCCACAGGCAAAGCACTGGTGTGTTTGTGAACGTATTTTAATCAAAAATCCAAACAGCCCCAATGGCGCTACTGTGAAGAAAGGGAACTCCATCCTCGATGGAATTGGGACACCCACAGTGATAAAAGTGGTTTGATTATGAATCCTCTGGTTACACTAAGTCACATTCATTCTTTCCTGGCAGGGACAAAGTCCATGATTTCTCATTGTTAATTTGTTGCTCATAAATAATCGTTTGCATCTTCCATTGGGAAGGAGTTCACTGAGTCCTTCTCCCATCTATGTACCTTGAAAGAGGAGGGAGGGTATGTGGTTCTGTGCCTGAAGTGAGGAGCTAAGCTAAGAGTCTGGAAGGGCTTCCACCTCTGCAGAGCAGACTATTAAACACCTTCCTTTTACTGAAATTTAAGAAAGATTTCCTTACCTTATTAAGTAGAAAAATCTGGATTTTGTAGTATGCGTCCCCAGGTAAATGGGTATATTGTCCATTGCCCCTCCCATTGTTTGAACAGATGAGTTGCTGATCTTTGGCATTACACAAGCACCTGAATATTGCAGCATAGGTGGTAGCAGTGAATGGGAAGTAAATCTGACTTTTGCTGCCCTTATGGACCATCACTTCCATCCTTTAGTAAGGAGGTAACGGTGGTTTAAATGAAAAAGTCTCAAACTTTAAATATAGCAAATGCTTTTTTGTATCCATAGGGAACTTAACAGGCACATCTGAAGGACCACCTTGATCTGTGAAAACATGCCAGTCTGATCTCTGCAGAAGTGAAAATATGTACATGAAAACTAATATTGTCTATTTCCTTTTTGTTCAGCTTCCTGTATGCAGAGCCCAGGTTGTTTATTCTTGTGAATGATGCAATGGGTTAACGGATAGTATGTGGGTTATCAGTAAGGAAATCTGAAGGTATAAGGACCATAACAGTACCTAATGTTTCAGTTTGATTAAACTGGTGGAATTCTGTCTAAATGGAAAATTATGAAGGCGTACAGCCTTCATTTCATCAAGAGGATACGGTAGGAAGTAACTCAAAAGACAAATTGTCATATTATTTCTAAATTATTGTCATATTATTTTTAAATTATTAAATGCCTTGAGGGCTTTCAATTCAAAACCCATGCAGTCTTTCTACAAAAGATTTTACAAAATACATGTATAGTCCTTCCTTGCCAAGGCTGAGATTTAGGGAGATGTGGGGCTCATGGGAAGGCAATGGATTTACTTAGGAGCTAAGAGAAATCACCAGGAGTTTGCACTCTCTAACTTCGCTTGCACAAGAAAATTAGTGTGTTTCCTTTTGGATAACGCTTCCATGACAAGCAGCCTTGTGTATGTCAAAGCACTTTATTTACTTTAGAAATCTAAGTAAAAAATAAATATATATCTTCCTTTTTGTTTCTTTGCTGCTTTATTGAGTGTACAGCAATGCAGGATAAAGCTGAGTTGCCTCTTAAAAATGAAAAGAGCTGACACACAAGGAAGCTGCCTTTAATCCCTGACCCCTGAGAGCTTCAAGGTGTATGACAGAGCTTCCCTCATGGGGATCCACACCAGGCCAGGTGTCACCCAAACCTTCCAGGTAAGCCAGGAGAGAGGCTTGAGTATCCCTGCACAGGAAAGGCAGCAGCAGGACTATTTCAGTGGCTGCATCCACCATCCTGCATGTCAATGGTTCTGAAATGCCCTTTTTTGTGTCTTACGCAAAAATATTTGATGCTTTAAATGGCCAGCAATCAAGATTTTCTTTGAGGTGGGTCTAGGAGACACTGTTTGTGTGCCCAACTACTCTTGCTTGAATAAAGATCAAGAACAATATTTTGTTAAGAAAACAGTAGGGAGGTAATGCCCTTGGGTTACCCCACCTTAGCGGCTGCATGTTGATGTTTTGAAACTAGGGTGGGGTAGTTTATATTTTGATAGACCATTACCTAGGAGGGAAGCAAATAACCCTAAACCTTGACCTGATTAGTGCCTTGTTCCTCACCAATGTTGTTGTTGTTTATATGCTGCAAAACTGCCTGTGAGGGCAGCCAGGAGCTAAAGACAGTTCTTTGCACTAAAAGCCAGCAAACAGTTTTCCTGGGATGACCTCACCAAACACATTAGTTTACCCAAGGCTCTGAGAATTAACTGTACAGGCAATATTTTCCTCCTAAATTTATAGGTAAGAGGTACCTCAGTGAGTGCCTTCAGTGCCAACCACATTCATCCTGCTGCAAGGTGCAGGACCTGCATTGGTGTTGGCATCGGTAAGAACCTCTGTGGCATTAGTCACAGCTAGTGGCTACCCACAGTCGCTCAGGCTGTCTGAGCAAGAAAACTTGTGGGTTTGTTTCAGCTTTCTTGCTAGAAATCTCAAAGCCAGACATCCTCATTTTGGGCAAGAGATGTTCTCCCAGACCTTATTTATCCTTTCGTGCTATGGCCCATCCACATCACAAGCTCTGTGCTCCCCTGATGGCGCAGGAACAGCTCCCAGGGTCTCGCTGTTTGTAAAGCCCTTATCTCCCAATTTTCTCTTTTTTCACCTAGTACTGACCATTTCTCTCTCTGCCTTCTGAAACCTTGGTTTTGTTTTAAACAGATTAATTTTGTTTTCCTTGAGAGAGAATTTTTTGTAAAACTCTGCCTCGTTGCTGCTCCACTCCTTCCTAAATCTCAGATGGCAAATGCCTTCTTCTGTCCCCAGACTTGTTTTTCTCTTCTGCTGGGACTGATTTAATGCTTATTTTGCTCTCCCAGTATTGCTCAAAAGACATTGCAGAAAACAAAGTTGTATTGTATTGAAACAGAAAACAATTTCAGAATGGGATGAATCACCCTATCTCAAACCTCCAGATAAAATTAATAAAAAAAAAGATGATTCACAGTAGAAAGTCTTCATGAGGTTTCTCAAATTCAGTTCTGGTTTATCATCTGTGAGGCAATTCTGTGCTTGTCATTCTGGCAATGTGGTATCATTTTACTTGAAAATGGCTTGGAGGTTTTACTGATTCATTCTGGGAGATGACTTTGTTAGTAAATTAGAAGGTTATTTTTGCTTCTTTCATGAAGTATTTGAAGCATATTTCAGACTATAGAAAATTAAAGTAAGTAAAAGTAAATGTATAATAAAACGTAACAGTAAGTACAGTCAAAATGCAACACACACAAAGCCAGTGTGAGACAATGCTTTTTTTATGTGACACACAAGCTGTAGAACCTCAATATCATCGGGTGAAGACATCTGTGAGGTTGAGCACAACTAGGTACACTGGTAACATCATCTCTAGTTAAATTACAGCAAAGGGATGAAAAGAAAACATCAAACCTGGGGGACAGCTATGCCTGTCACACATTCCTTTGGATGCAGCAGTAGTGCCTGGTGACACAGGCTGCCAGAACTACCCCAGCTGGGTACTGGGGCTTGGTGTTCAATCTCCTCAAGCTGGATCTGACCTTGCAGTTCCCTTCACCTGGGCTGTGGCTGTTTCAGCAGCCTCTGTAAGGCTTGGCAAGCAGGACTGATGCCTGGATCTGGTGGTACATTGGCTTCCTTGGGGCTTTAAAGGACAGTGATTCCCCTACCTACACCAAAATTCCTGTCCCTATTGATCAAATCAGACCAAAAGTCTGGTCTGGTGTGAAGTCTGCTTCCAGTTCTAGATGGTGAGCAGAATGAGTATTTTGTAATCTGGCTGAAAATGTACCTTGTTTGTATGCCTGCTTTTCTGTTATCAAATGATTGCACTTTGGTGGAAGTTGAGCTGTGCATCAGCTGCAGGAACACTCTGGAGACCCAGCAGTGTTTGGTGGACTGGCAGAACTGGGTGCATTTGGGGGATTGGTTCATGAGGGTAATGGAAGTTCCTGAGCTCACAATAAATTGCACTGGATTAAAATAAAAAAAAATGTAAGTGCAGTAGTGAATAAAGAATAGTGAAATACCCTTTAAAATTTTCCATTTCCCTAACAGGCTTTTTTCAAAATTTTTGCAAGGAAGATTGTGAAGTAAACAAGCTTTGCTACCCAGGTGAGAGCAATGGAGCAGAGGAGTGGCACAAGCCTCCTCCTGAGCCCTCCCTGCTTGGCTGCCAGCCCCAGCTCCTGCAGGTCAGTGCAGTGCCTGGTGACTCCAGGAGGAAGGGTGACTAAGAGGGTGACAAAAGTTAGTGGAGGCTGCCATGAAGCCCTGTCACAGAAGGTGTGACATTTACGGCAGTGCTGACATACTTGCTGTGAATTGCAGGAAGGCCACACGAGGTCGGATGGCCGAGCTCCTGGGCTGTCTGGACTAGAAACCAGCTGCTGCCTGGTGAAAGCTTTTTATGAATCACTTTTAATTAATACTCGTGAATGGGGGGGGGGCAGTATGAAGAGGGATCAGTGCTGAGTGTGGCCAGAAGCAGCGCTGCTGACAGGGCACACGCTGCTGGCACAGGCACAGCGGCAGCAGTGCTGTTCTAAGATCTGCAGCTGCACATAAACTCCACGTGCTGACAGTTTCCCCAGATAGGCTCTCCTAGCACTGCCAACCAAACTGCCTCTGGAACAAGACCAGAGGAGAGCCACTGAGTTGATCACAGGGCTGGAACACCTCTCCTGTGAAGACAGGCTGAGAGACTTTGGTTGTTCAGCTTGGAGAAGGAAGGCTCCAGGGAAACCTTATAGCACCTTCTAGTGTGTAAAGGTAGAGAGAGGAAGTGGGTCTGAAGAGGGACTTTTCACAAGTGCATAGGACAAGGGAGAATGGCTTTAAGCTCAAGGAGGGCAGGTTTAGATTAGATTTAGGAAGAAATTCTTTACTGTAAAATTGGTGAGGCATGAAACAGGTTGCCTGGAAAAGTTGTGCTCTCCCTATCCTTGGAGGTGTTCCAAGACCAGGCTGGATGTGGCTCTGAGCAATGTGGTCTAGTGGCAGGTTTCCTGCCCATGGCAGGAGTATTGGAACTAGAAGAGCTTTAAGGTGCCTTCCAACCAAAACTGTTCTATTAATCTAAGATTATCCAAATTTTCACAATCAACACACTTTATTAGAGCTACTTTTCATATACTTAACAACCACACCTACTGCTAAGATGGTAGACATGACTTCTTTATGATTTATTTAGAAATCATTTTACATCATTAAACTAGTGTGCTTTGTTTGGGGGAATTTACTGTTCTTCTAGTGTACAATAGATATTCTTCCTAGCATTCTAAGGGTAGTCACATTCATGTGGAGAAAAATGAAATCCCCTGTCCATAACTGAATTTCAAGCTGAATATATCACAAAGAGAAAAGAATATATATATTTTTCATGTTTTTGGTGTATTTTAAGTCTATGAGCTGTCACACCAGTAAGCAACCATGTCTTAGGGGCAGAAATGAAAGCTTCCCTTTACAAACCTGGATTCACTCACACCCATAGGTCACAAAAGCTACAGCAACACGAGCACTGCAGTTCCTCCCAGGGTGCTAAAAGTTCCTTTCACATTGGTGCCCCCTTTCCTCGGTGGGAGGAAACCTGAGACCAGCCAGGAGCTCTCTGTCTACAAGTGTCAAAACCTGCACCTCCAGAAATCCCTCTGGGCTCTGTGGTCACTGGGCTCACACCTGGGCACGTGTGGGTGTCAGTCTGTTCCCTGCCAGCACATATCAGTGTGAAAACTTGTGCTGCTTTGTGGCAAAAGGGACCCTGGGGACATTCACTAACATTTTGTGGGTGCCCGGGCCATGTCTTTATCTCAGAAATGTAGCCTGGCAATGGTACATCACTACTCAGATGATGAGTAAGAGATGACCAAAGCTGTAACTACCCACAAGAACATTAAGCCTGTGGATGACAATAAGGCAGTGTTCTAAAAAGAAAAAAGGCAGTATAATAAGGGATTTGAAGATACCTTTGTTTTAATGATGTGAAATATAAAAATACAGGCTGATTTTTTTTGTCATTTCTACTGTTTTGCCGTACATTTTGCAATCCCATAGTAAATTTTTATTCTAACAGATTTGCTCACAGGTTTGTATTTCTGAGGGTAATATAGACAGGTGTTTTGATGATTTGGTCTTAATTGCAGGCAAACTCATCTGCCAAAGCAATGTTCAGCCACATGAGAATTTTCCAGCAGCAGGTAATCCACAGGTACTGAAAAGATTATCAGATGTTAAAGGTTCTCATTCAAGGTTGCCTTTAAAATGATATTGTCTGTCTCCTGGAAATATTTTATTATTGAAGACTTTGTCAGAGGGTGTTTCCTTAGGTATTTTTTCTCCAAGTGGGAATAGCATAAGAGAGGTTTTCACTTGGTTGCCACTGTAGAAAGTCAAGTTTCACTAAGCAGACTAAGACTCAGATATTCCGTGAAGTTCTGAATTGAATAAAATAAAGTGACAACATCAGTGAATGTGAAGTTAATTTAAATTTACATTTATATGAATCAGAGGCCTAGACAACCTAAAATAAGAATTTTAGGCTTATGAAGTAAAAGAAAAATTAAAAAATAGCAGCACTCACTGTACAGTTTGGAAAGCTGTCCTGTAGTACAGCCAAATTAAGTTCTTTCCTTTGCACCCATGCTCAGAGTTAGGGTAGAAACTTTGATTTCAGCCTAATTATTTCAGAAACCATCTGTTTCTGCATACATGCAGTAACAAACATGAGAGGCATAGCAGAAGGTTTCTGCCAGAGCAGTGCCACCCCCCAAAGGAATGACGCAAACAATGGACAGGTTCATGAATACAGCAAAAAGGTGTTGAAGAAAAATGTCTTTATCCACATACTCATGGAGTACATTGTAACATGGCCAATCTTACCAAGTTTCACAATGAATCGTAGGTGGGAACTGAAAAAAGCAAACTGTTGCCCAAACATTGTTACCGTAAGTGTAAAGGAAAAGAAACATTGTAGGTGGGGATCGTAGTTCTGAGCCATTCCTTTGGTGTCTTATATGTAACTGTCCCAAAAAAACCCCAATAGGACTTCACCGTCACAAATGTCCCGTTCTGCAGACAGCCTGCCTGTTCTTGCCTGGTTGGCCACAACCCCTGAGCACTTCTGACAACAAGAAAAAAAAAAAAAAAAAAAAAGCCATTTGACGTATTTCACATTTCCACTCCTGTTCAGTGATCTTTTTCCTTCTGTCTGCGGTTGTTTAACCTTGATCCAGTCATTCAGGTGAGAACAGAGAAAAGTGGAAACAAGGCTGTGTATTTTTCCTCCTGTGTGTCGAGACACAGCACAGTCAGAGATGGACTCAGTGGCCTTCGAGCTGAAGTGTTCTTTGAAAATAAAACAATATTTTGATTATGGCTCAGTGACATTTAATTTCTGCAGCCAATAGTAATTATTTTACCATCTGGAATAGTGACTGTTGCATTTTCCCCTGGGGATGGCTGAACCACAGAGGAGATTGTGTGGAAGCACAATCAGGTGCCAAGCTTCAGAATCCACTGTGCATCCAAGGATCGATTCTACATTTTGCAAAATCATCCTTTGCCTGTGCTTGTTCAGACTTTGTTATTTGCAAGCTGTTCAGCTGCAACAAAAATTTCCATGGAGTAGGGAGCAGGGAAGCGTGTTTTGGGATAAAATCCAGGCTGCTGTTCCCAGCCTGTGAGCTGCCTACATTGCACTGGCAGCTACAAATTATGTGACTCAGTCCTGTGTGGTCACAGTCAGTCAGAAAATAGCAATGTTTGTGGCATGCAGGGTGCTGTGTCTGCTCCCAAATCAGTGTTTACAATGACCACTGCACTTTTCCTTTCCCTGTTGCAACACCCAGAGCAGCCTGCTTGATTTTTCAGTAGCCAAGTACACCAGTGATAGCAGGGCCAGCACTTCCAGAAGTCAGTCTTGGAAACAGCGGGTGAAAATTGCCTCCTCTATTTAGACACCTAAATAAAATGCCTGCCTTCAGAAACATGTTCTGAAAGCTCTGGACCTTATCATTAGTGACATATTGTTGAGATCTGTTATCTATCTGTGTGGTTCCACAAGTGACCTAGAATAAGGAGAGAAGAATTCTTGTTTTTAGAAATGGAAGAATTTGCCCTTTAGGGAGTCCTCCATGACGCAGAAATATTCAGGCTGTCTGCTGGCCTTTGCTTTGACTATTGACTTGATTTGACTATCACTGCATGGGATGTTCTTTCTTAGCAGTGTGGAATTGCCCAGTGGCAATCAACAAGCAGAAGCACCTGGAGATGATCCAAGATGGTTTTGTTGGCCTTCCCAGGGAGAGCAGGGTTGGGGCAGAAAATCCACCGCAGCGTGAGGGCACAGAAGGAAAGCAGAGCAGGGGGAATTCATGGCGCACCACAGCAATTGTACTGACTGCTGCAGGCCACAGCCACAGTGTGGATTGAGGTTGCCCTCGGATTTTTCACTGATTTCTTTCAGCATATCTGCAGCCAAAAAAATCAGGTCTGGCTTTCTTTTCTCTTCACTTTAGCAGACTTAGCAACACTTAGCCAAAGCAGACTTCCTGCTGTCGGCTGCAAAGGCTTGGGACAGGGTCTGTTCTCAATGTCAGGGAGTAGCACACAGGTCCTGAGTGCAAAGCACAGTAAGGGAACTTGTGTGGGCAGCTAAGGGCATCAGAGGGGTTTGGGCTGTGGATTTCTACTGTTCCATGTTGCACAGGGTCTGGCTGCAGATTTATATCAAATGGGAGTCAGGAAACATGAATATACCATACCACATTTGATTTCGTTATTGTTATTGTGAAGACAACCCACAGACCCTAAATCTAGCTTATAGAAATAACTAAAGCCTATCTAATCTCCACTTGGATTTCACTTCAACTTAGCTCCAATTAAGAATACTTATTTTTTCAGATGTAAGCTCTTGCCAGAAAGAGTAGTTTCCTTTAAATCACTGGATTTAGATGGACATTATAGGACTCAATACATATGCTGAAGTGTTGGTCTAAGTGGAATAAGGAAGAAGTCCTTAATTTGGATTTCTACTTCTAGGTACAACCTTGTAATTTCTCAAACATCATCCTTTTCTGATTGAATAATGAAGGAGAAATGTTTTTTCTCCTTTTTTCTGAAAGGGCTTGTGAGAGGCAGAGCACTGTCTAATATTTAATCAAGACAAAGTTAAATTAGGAGGGGAAAAAAGACTTGCAGGAGACTATTAACCACTTTTTCTGTCAGAAATATGCAAAAAGAATTGCCATGCTAAGCAAAGTCTGTCTATACATCCTAGAAATTCAATATTTAGTAGAAGTATTCACCACTGCAAGATCTTTTTCTCTCTTTTGGTAACCTCCACAAGAATGAATAAAAATGGATAAAGTATATGACCCATCAGTCTTAATCCAGAATATACCTGTCTGCACATGGAGTTATTCAGAAATTCAGTTATTCAGATCTGCTCTTCAGCAGCTCCAGATTCTACCCCTAGAAATGCAGAGCAGGAACATTCCCTTAAACAAGAGTTAAAGTCTTCCAAAACTGGAGACACTATTCTGTAGTCTTACCTTTTTTTAGTGTGCATTCTCCTTCCAAATTACTGATCCATAAAATTGCAAATTCTATTACTGACATGAGAGCCATGCAAAGGGAAAAAAAAGATGATTAAACAATTTGCCTCTGTCAATGGCTTCAAGACAAAAGCCTATATCTGCAGTTCTGCATTTCTTTGGTATAAGAAGAAAGAGGTCTGCAAGGAGGCTTCTTAAAATAAAAGAAATTCAGCCTAACTACTGGTTCTGCCTGTGTGTTAAATACATCTTTTGGCTTGTGGGGGCTTCTCTTACTCAGAATTGAAGTGAGATTCACAGGAACATTTGTTTACTGTGTATCCGATCAACCACTTCCAATCATTAGCACAGCAACTGAATTAGAGAGAAAAGAGCAATGCAGTAGGATAGTACTGGCATTTGTAATGTAGTTTTAAAGGTCTGTTCAAGATGAAAAACATACAGAGCTCATAAGCACATGTTACTGGAATGAAATTTCGTGGGAACCAGAAGGCAACTACTTTTTCAGGGCAAAGATTGCTAAAAGGCATAATGTGACACTGAGAAAGATTAGATATATAAAATAGAGAATATCAGTTCAAGAAGATATAAATCAGAAGTCTCCAACTACAAGTCAGAGACTTACTGCTTAAATAGACTGCACTTGATTCCTCTGGATACAAATTTGGAATGCTGGACTTCAAAATTCCCCAAATTTGTGTGAAATGGAAGATGTGCAGGTGAGGGCATATATCATGTCAAACAAAAAGGAGTTCATAGTCAAAGACCCTGCTGAGAAAACCTGGCATCATCCTCAGGGAATATTTCTTCCTAAAATCCTTAAGCCTGTTTTGGTAGTGATTTATTGTAAACAAAAAATTAAAGGGGTTTGCTTTTGGAGGGTAGAAGAGCTTTTTTCGGGGTGTGGATTGCAGCCAGCACAAATTGAGATGCAAGCACTTTGTTTGTAGATCACACTGGCCAAAGCTTTTATGTCAGGCAGCAGAGTGATTATCACTACTGTTAATTTTCACCTCTGATAATTCTCCTGTATTTTATGAATAAAATGGGGAAACAGCACAATATTGCCTAACAGCTGTCTCAAAGTAAATGTGTTTGTATTAGTAAGGAATGGGGGTGTCTGGATGACTACAGCACAAAAGGGACTGTGGATTTTTTTACAAGACCTCATGCTGGATTTATCTGGTGTACAAAATAACACAGACAATGAGAAAGATTAATAAATTGAGTGCTTTTTCTGTCAATAGCAATAATCCAATGGGAAAATTTGCAAGGTCATGCAATTAAAGGCTAATAATGGAATTCAGCAACAGGCTGAATGAAGGTTGAACAAGTGAATATAACTGCTGCTCTTTTAATTATGAGAGTTGGGCTTTGAGAGACTTATGGACACTGTTTGAGGACAGGAGATGAGTTAATCATGCCTCTCCTGGATTCACAGAGAGATTTGTTTGAGACTCCAGTTTTACTCCAAAAGCAAAATGGTGTTCTCTTACATAAGCCTTATGGTATTAAATCATGGTGTAATGAGATCTAACAAAGTGGCAAGTATAATTTTGAAATACTGTGGGTTTTCACTCTTGCTCTTCTCAAGGTCAGTTCCAAAATCTCAAACAATTCTCCCAGCTCTCCCTCATTGCAGTTATATTGTTCAAATTCTGCCATTCCTGTCAGAACCTTCTTGTTAGGGTCCTTTGAACTGCCCGGAGTAAAGCTCGAGACATTGTGCTGATATCAGAGTCCTCTTAGGTCTGTGACCTCTGAAATGAGATTTGTCCTCTTTGAAAGTAGAAAAAACCTGTGTGTTCTCAACTTCCATCCACTGCAAAAACAAAACCTCCAAAACCTCCAGATACAACACCCAGCATTGCTGTAGAAATGCCTCTGTAATGAACCAGATTCTGCTGTTGTTGAAGAAGTTCTGTCTCTGGCTTTTCTTTCCAAGCTGTCTAACCTCATTCACAACAGAGCCACAGGCAGAGGTGTGGTGTGTGCCTGCACAGTCTGCTCTTATAAACTTATTTTCTGCATTAGTCTCTCACTACAGACTCGTGTTTTCCTCCACCTGCCCATGCTTTTGTACCAGAGCAAATCTCGGTGTTGAGGGATAGGAACTAAGAGGAGGTGCTTGGAACTGTTTCACAGGGTTTCTATGTACAAAAGCATTTCTGAACCACTTAAAATCCTTTGGTTAAAGTAGATCAGTATCTGCCAAAAATAAGCCCTCAGGTGCATTTCCACAGCCACATGAAACAAGCAGCCACCTGTGACTGAGTTGTGCAAGTTGCGTAGTACCAGCAGATCCTGGTTTTCCTCATCTTTTGCATCCTCAGTTAAGGCATGGAAGTTGTATTTGATAGGAGGTGCTGTGGTGTGATGTAAATAAATCAAACCTCGTCTGGTTTGCTGAAGAGGAAATTATCAAGGGTTTCTATCTTTTGATCAATAATGGTGAGAGACTGACTTAGAAAGGAAACAAGGAGCATTGATTAAATTATTAATCAATTTCAAGGAAAATTAGCACTGAAAGCCACATTGTCCTGTGTGCCTGAAGATTTATTTGGTATCCAATGAAATGCTGAGTTACTGACATCAGACTCTGGGCTGCTAAAATCTCTGCACAGATTCTGGACCAAGGCTGTGTGCTGGTGTTTAAGAAGTCATATGGAAAACCTGACAACTGATAAATTTATCACACAAATGTGCATTTTTATGCTTAGTCTTTAACACTGCTATTAAAGCCTTCTCGCTGTCCCTTTCCTTTGATAATTGAAAAGAACCTTTTATTGCACAGGGAAGAAGCTGCCAGCTTGTTAAAAATGAATAAAGAAGGGAGGGTACGTGTCACTGGAGATGTTCAAGGGATGAGCTGAACTGTACCATCCCTCTGCTTGCTGACAGATCAAAAGCCAGTACCCTGAAGTGGTATGGCTGCTGTTAATTTCAGAACAGCACCATGTTTCCCTGGGCTCTGGATTGTGCATACCTGAATGAATCACAGCTCCCTGGGCACACAGGGAATGTACTGGCAATTACACTAGAGAGGTCTTACTGGAGGAGATCATCTTTACACAAAGCAGGGCGGAGGAAAGATGATACTCATTGTATCTGCCAAAAATGTCTCTCATAGCTATTCCCATAGTCACATAAAACAAGCAGCCACCTGTGATCACACTGTGCAACACATCCTGTGTTTAAAGATGTTCATACTTTCGTGCCAGTCTGCCCGTTGGGAGGGATTGGGATTGGGATACAAAACTTGCATTTTCACTCTAAGCCTTGAAGAACTTCCTCCATTGCTCTCTGGTGTGTGCCTCTTGTTTGTGTCTTGAAATGGTCCTCTGTTGTGTTATTCTTCAGTAAAATGTGACAGTGCATCCAAATCTCCTTTAGAATTCAGTTTTTAATCTTTAAAAAGGAAATCTGGAAAAATGGCCCTGATGTTTACTGTGAGGAGCTAGACTGAGGACAGAGCATTATTGTTGTCTAGGGCTGTTCTGTATCCAGGTAATGCTTAAATCTGGATTTGTGTACTCAGTAACATGAAGATTTTATTGACAAGGTTAAGCATTCCTCTTGTATCTCTGTTACTGCAGGATTCTCCTTGACTTTCATGTAATCCTTCCCTGCTACTGCAAAGCTAATTTTCCTAGCCTACCTCTCTACTTAAATAATTTCTGTGATGTCTCTTGCCAGATTGGGTGCAAGTGAAATGCCTGTTCCTCCAAGGCCAGATCTGATGTTCTCTCAGCCTCGTGATCGTCTCTCACTTGCTGTTGGTACATTTCCTTCCACCTTCCAAGGCTTTGACTTTGTGCTCCAAGGCTATGCCACCCTCCTGTTATATATTTAAAAGTGAACTTTTTTAGGGTGTTTCCAAAGCATCCCAGTTTCAGTCATCTTCAGACAGCTTTTCTAATAAATGATTATTGGAAAGATGTTAACATTCCCTGGATTTCTGGCTAATACTGTCTTAAGTATTATCTGTCTTCTGCTGAGGCTGAAAGCATTCTAGGGCATGGGGCTATTACAGTTCTGCCTGGATAGTCCCTAAAACAACTCATATGCAAATAAAAAAGAGTGGTAATTGCTAGGAACTCAGTGAGTGTTATCAAGTAACATCTACTGAAGTTGATGTAATGTTTTTAAAGAGATGGGGCCTTGAACAAGCCAGTCTCTCAATGGAAACTGCTGAAATAAGTGTGAAATTATTTCTTTTTGTCTAAGGCTTATGCCACCTTTTGAACTGCGAAGGTTTCAGGATGGCAACAATGCCACAAAAAATTACTGTTCTAGACTCCATTTTCCATTAAATACCTAGATTCATTTTGAATCAGTGCTTCACTCCTAAAAACAAATAATTTTGTATGTTAAAAGGAATTAATCTGCCACCTTGACATTTCCAGGTGCTGTTCAAAAACCACCTTAAACTTTTGAACTCCAGGACAATGAGCCAGCAGCTCACATGCAATTCATTGATGTAAATTCATTCTAACTACAACATGTAGAAGGAAATTCAGTCTAAGAATGCAGCTGTAGATATTTAGAAATGTCCCAGATGGCCATGATAGGTCTGTAAACTACCACTATAAAGTGGTTTGGGTGAAAAGGGAAATGCTGAGCTCAGTAAAGGGAGCACCTGTGGTGTACCCAGGCCCATGATGGAGCCAACCTGTGACAACTATGCAGAAGAAAATGTTGGTGTTGAACACCAGTGTTAAAGCATCCAAGTGGTGACCCAGTCCTGGTAAAGGTATTGTGGGGCCTTGTTCCTCCCTTGTTGGCATAGATTACAGAGGCAGGCTCTGGTCTGCCCATCAGGCTGGGCCAAAAGCACATGGTCTGGTAAATGGATGCATGCCTAGGCAAAGCTAGGAAAGGCTGGTTTGTTTTTCCCTTGACACGTAGCTATTTTCTCCTGTCTCTCCTTTCCTGTGTTTTGGTCAGTATGGGCATGGAACAAATGTGACAGGGAATGGATGTCAGAGGAGGTTTCCTCTCCTTTATTTTCTGCATGGTCTTGCTGCTTAACCTTCCCAGGAGAGGTTTCAGGTGGCTGAACAGAAGGCACAGGGGCAGCAGGAGGCACAAAGAGGAGGATGAGAAGTCTTGAAGGAAACATGGCACTGGTGAAGGATTGTGTTAGGGTTATGGGATTGGCTGTGGCACTGATGCCAGTTGTGATCCAATGGCCTACAGCCACTGGAGACTTGGAGTGGGAGCGTTTGTGCTGCCTGACTGAAGCTGTT
The DNA here is from genome assembly GCF_049639895.1 of Pseudopodoces humilis. Taxonomy (NCBI): domain Eukaryota; kingdom Metazoa; phylum Chordata; class Aves; order Passeriformes; family Paridae; genus Pseudopodoces; species Pseudopodoces humilis. Next base: position 67,364,946 of record NC_142205.1, on the reverse strand, counting down.
TGATTGCTTTCCTAAGGCAGCCTTTCCCAGTGCCAGCAGAGCTCTCCGGTTGCCACCTCAGCACGGAAGAGCACATTCAGGGATGTCAGGTCTCCTCTTGTCCCCTTTACTGGAGCAGCTTCTCAAAAGAGCTTTTGTCTGGAGCAGCTGCCCAGACAGCTGGGCAAATCCGTGCCGGTCTGTTCCTGTGTTTCCTCTCCCAAGAGCAATACCCAACCCTAGGCTGGAGAGCCAGGCATTGGCTGCCTGACCCAGGATCCTTGTGGTCTTCTCAGAATAACACCACCCTCAACATGAGCTTGGCAAGTGCCACAGGGAACACATGGAAGGAAACAAGATGGATCTGTGAGCAATGCCTTGGGTTGCTCTCCCAGCAGGATGCTTGCAGAGCCGTCATCGGAAGCAGTGTTGGCAGTATTCAGCCAGTACTGGAAAATTCAGATTTTGAAGCTGCCCTGGCTGATTGCACTCAGCTCTGCAATCATGGAATCAGGCTTGGGACTGAGATGGGTGGCAGGTGAGAGCAGCACCTCTGGTGACCCTCACTGGAGCCACGAGGGCTGTGCTCACCACAACAGCACGCCAAGAGCCGAGACTTCTGTAAGCCCCTGTGCTTGAAGATAAACAGCCAGGGCTGGGGACGACCAGGAACGGCAAGATGTGACACGCTCCTTGCCAGAAAGCAGGGACACAGGATGAGGTGGGACAGCAGAGGCTGCTTGCTGGTGGCCCTGGCATGTCCCCATGTGGGGAGGTAGAGCTGGTCACACACCTTGCAGTGTTGGGCTTGGCAAACCAGCGGGGCTGTGGGCAGGGATGCTGTCGGCGAGGCCCTGGCACGCTGGCCCTGAGCCCGCAGCCACCGCCCGCACCACAGTCTCCCCTTTGTTTTTGGTGCCGACGCATCCAGAGGCTGTAGCTGCGTTTCCTACACCCACTGGGAGGATGTGGGATTTTCCTGGCTGCAAAATGCAGCAGCAAGAAGCTCTGCAGGCTGGGCCAGTGACTCAGCTGCCAACGATGGGCAGAGGACACCTCAGACGGGCTCTCCCCTCTCCTTGTGTGCAGCAGCCCAAGCCACGGTGCCCTTGCAAGCCTTATCCTTTAGTTTTCCACCCCGCTCCTCATTTTGCCACGAGAGAAGAAATTGATCTTGCCAGCAGGAGATACCCCAACCGTTTTGGAGAAACAAACAGATGATTTTAATTTTCAAAATATTTCATTCCTTTCATCATAGTCATTTCTGCAGAAACACAGTCAGAAGTTGCTGTGTAGGAGTATGGATTTCTGGTAACAAGGCCACCTACACAAATCCACCGCAGGAAATAGGAAGCCCATACCTAAAGCCTCCACTGTCTAAAGCCCAGTTTTGCACAAGTGCTAAAGCACTGCTTAGTCCAGCAGCAGGCAATGGGAATAGATGATGCTGAGCCCTTGGCAGGAGGTCAGGATTGCACCATCCTAGACCTTGGCTCAGTGAGTCACGGCATTGCAGGCATTTGAGAGTCAGGAGAATTCTGAATCTCGGCGCAAAAATCCCCGTGCAATAAATAATATCCTATTAATTCATCTATTGCATCTAGGGTTGATAGCAGGGAGAATAAAAGTACTTGTTTCTTCCCTCCCACCTTCTAAAAGCTCTTTCATCTCCTGGAAAACCTCCTTTAATTGTGATACATAAGCATTTTCAACTCACATTTTCTCTTGGATTTGTAATATAGGCTATATTTAATGCCTTTAGCAATAACAGAGTTGTTTTCTGCAGAATGAGCCCACCCAGACAAGTGACCCAGTTTATCAGGATTTGATAAAAAATATTTACATATTTCACAGCACAAGCAGAATATGCAAACCTCTCGGCCATTTTGATGAGTAATTTATTGGTTCCTAATGTTAAGGAGGAGGATGAAAAAAAGCCAAGTAAAGGGATATGTTTACTGAACAATAGTCTCAACTATGGTAATTTTCTGCTTAGAGAAAATAATTGTAGTTTTAGCACCTGTTTTGCCTGATGTCTGCTCTAGATGGACTGTACCTTCACTCACGTGGATTTTTTTCAACTAGGCAAAAATCTCCTTTTATTTCTGCAAAAGGTACCTGTCATTCCACCACTAACATCAATAGCCTCATCAATAATGTAGTTAGCCCGATAGGAAAAAAGCCAAACAAACACTAAAAACTTTGTTTAAATTATATCCTTTCCAAAAGGAGCTATTCTGCAGCAATTCTCTTCAGCTTCACAAGTGTATTATGGAGTGATTTAAACAAAACATTCAAAAGATTTGTGGAAACCGTGCTTCTGTGGATTTCTTGGCCAATCATGTCCTAAGCTCTCTAAAGAGGAAACATGGGGAACACAGAACTTACACTGAGATGACCTAATACCATGTTTTTAGAAGCTGTTTAAGTATTATTTTTTTAAACTGAAATACCTTCTCGTGTTTCTAACTCTATCTGCAGTCTGTGGTCACTTTTCCCTTGATGTTTAAAGCTTTCATAGTACTTCTCATTTGGATGTCTGAAAAAATTTTGAGGAAAGTATGTGTCTGTTTTCTCCATACTGAGGTGGAGAAGAAACCATACTAGGAAGCAATTTCAGACAATAGCATGGATGTGTGAATTACATCGGTTTTGTTTCACTGCACTAAGCTATGTTTTTGGGCAGAGAGTGGTCCAAAATAATGCTGGAAATGGGCTAGGTTAGCTATTCCATTTTCTTCCTATGGAAATCTGTTTTTATGGCTTTATTTAATTGGGGGGCGTTAATTTCATAATGAAACTTATGTCACTGCTAGAACCAGTTAGAAGCTTTCAGAGGAAATAAAGTAGCCTTGAGAGCAAGGGAATTTTACACCTTTGCAGCTCAGGCTTGACAAGTTTTGCTTTGTTAGTATTCTCTGTGTTGAATCTCATCCAGACAAGCAAAAAAAAAACATGCCTTGAGCAATTTCAAGTTCAGTAATCAGTGGCAGCCAGGACTGCAAAGAGTTTAAGAGCTATAGGTTTAGGTCCCCACAAGGCCACTGGAGTTATGCCACATCCCTAAAGGTCAACACACTCACCTTGGGGACAAAAGTCTTAATTCTGAAATCCTTGTTCCTCTTGACTCGAAGCAAGGCCATGATTCCAGCTTTCCCACATCCCAAGGGAGGGCCACAAGCATCCTGCAGCAAGCCTGGCTCTGTCTCTCTGCTGGAAGTTGTTCCATTTGATAGCACTATTCCCAAAGGGTGAAAATAACTCTACAGAGCGGTCAGAGCACTTGGGGAGACTGTGTGAAAGGCAAGTTGAGTTCTCTGCTCTCCTGAGAGAGTGCCTGCAATTATTGATACAGAGTGGGAGTTTCAGAAAGTGTGGTTTGGGGGTTTAGCTTTGAACAACTAATGACTAATAATTACAGCATTTTGCACATGGGTTGTGAGAGCAGCCTTGCTTTCTTCATTTCAGAGAAAATAATTCTGTAACCAACCACATATTTCAAGCCTAGTCTGGATGATGTTTGTGTGCCTGCTTTCCCTGTCATTGAAAGTAACAGTGGAGGCAAAGAAGCATCAAAGCCTCACACGTCAGTAACTGGATGCCCTCTAGCGAGGCTGCCACGCTCTCAGACCTATGGGACTGTATGGAGAGGCGTGACACGAAGGAAGCTGGCTTTGCAGATTTATCCCCTGAGGCTGCCTTTCCTCAAGTGGCCGAGGCTCATCTCAGCCTCTAGACGGAGCAGTTTGCTGCCCTGTGCCCTGCTCAAAATCCACTTCTGCTATCCAGGGGCATTTAAAAGCAGCTGTAGTGTGGCAATATTCGATTTATTTAACTGAGGAGGTTTCCAAGGAACTAATATTCAACATTTCAAATGCTTCACCAGGCAGTTTGCAGGATGTGAGTTAGTCTTCACAACTGTAAATGACCAATTTAAATATTTTAATCTTAAATGCCTCATCAGTTTATGGAACTATTTGGGCTCTATTAGTAAGACTCCTGGCATGTGAATGTACACAAATGTTTCCTGTGTTGCTTCCCCCCATCCTCTTTTAAATGCCAAGAATAGGTGGACCTGAAAAGATGCCTTTTTTCTTCTGCAATGTTAGAAGCCAATCCTGTGCTCATTACTCTGAAAACAAACTCACACCTAATGAAGTGAGCTGCTCCTTGGCAGCTCCTTGGATCTTTCTACCCTAAAGCCAGCTGGAGATTTGCCTTAGTGTGGGACTGGCAGGATTGTGGGACCATACTGTCGGTTTAAGAGATGCTGCAGAACTTAGAAGCTGCATGTGGGAGATTCAAATTGCCATGCAATTGCCGTATTTTGGAATATAACTTGTAAACATTTTTTTTCTCTTGAACTATTTTGTATTTTACTGAAAGTCTGGTACTTTTTAATTTCAAAACATATCTCAGAAGACATTTGCAATATTATCTCTCAAGCACCTATTTATTGCCCTTACCAATGCTTTGATATTTAGGTGTTTGCCAGACACAAGCTACAGTTCCACTTTCCTTTCTGTACAGTATCTGCCTAGAATGAACACTCAGAGTGAAAACCAGGCTTTGCTGATAGTGCAGAAGGATCTCAGCTGGGTGCACACAAGGAATGTCTGAATTGCAGCCACCTGAGGGGAATCTGCAGATGCCAGGTAAGGACCCACTCTCTCTGTCAGTGTAAGGAGAAGAGGGAGACAAAGGACGGGGTTCACCAGCTGTCAGGCTGAAGAGGGGAGGATTTCCCTCACTATCCTGCAAAATAAAGCACCAAGAGACTTGCTAACACTCACAAGCTTTGTGCTCATTCAGACACTGCTTGACATTCCAGACTTCAGAGATTAATGGGCAAGCCAGAAATAACATTTCACCATTGTAGTACACACGGCAGGGATGATTGTGTGGCTTTTTCCTACCTTCAGGGCAGGTAATGGGATTAGAACAGGAAGAGAGAAGTGACATGCATCATAGGTAAACCACAGTCATCAATCTCTTCCTGTGGCAGCATAAAAAGAAAAAGTACAGTCACTCTAATAGGCTCTGGGATTCCCCATAATCAACTAGAACTTCAAACTTCCCTTTCTGAATTTATGTGGTTAGTACTAGAAACTTTTAATCAGCAGAGTGGAAGAGGAATTACGTGACAGACAACTGCACCTAAGAATTCCTCTCTTAGAAAGAAGAGATAAATGAAAGTGAAAATGTGCTTGGTGAACCATTTAAGACTTGAAAATAATTAAGAAAAATAGAAAATAAGCACAAAAACTTCTTAACTTGCAAAACAGTTTTATTTCACACTTATACAAAGTTAAGACATTTTAAAACACAGTACTATAGATTACATCTATGGCCACCATGTTAACAGGGGACTTCTTGGGTCTCTGGAGCTTTACAGGATTTGAAAGTTTAGAAACTTATATAGACTGATTGTCTATAAAGGATGAACTCTCCTGCAGAGCAACATAATCAGATAGCAGGCTATGTATCACTGCTGTATAATTCAGAAAGAAATTTGGCTCTCCAGTAAGTTCTGGATTGACAGCAGATGCAAGAAATACTGAAGAAAATGAAGGTACTCCTAAAAGAACCACCCCAAAACCTGTGATGTGCAAAATGGATTTGAAGCGCATGGATCTAAATATATTCAGTGCTCCACAGATGTCCATGGTGAGCTACTTTTCACTTCAGATGCAAATCCTCTCTGCAATGTAACTGTCAACAACACAAAATTTACTCTACTGCACCATGGAACCGAACTTTTTAATTCACCTGAAGGCCTGGACAGCAGTTTTGTAATGTGTGGGGAGTAAGAACAACAGCACAAGGTGTTGCCTGGTTATAAACAATAAACTTTGGTCACCCAAGTAGGTTACATTCAAGTTTCATTCTGTTTTCAGGTGATCAGATAAAAACAACATCTACAGATGGCACACAGCTCCAAAGGAAGAACCAAATCTACATTGGCATTCCATTAAATCCAGAGACAACTTGCCAGAAGGAAAACAGTGTTTTGTACAGAAATACAGACAAATACGCAATTTAATTTAGAGTCTTTCATGGAAATAAACAACAGGAGACAAATACCAAAAGATAACCCCAAAAACCTTCAAAGGAATAAAAAATACTGTGCTTGTCCCTTCAATCAGTAGCATTAGGGAAGGCAAAGCAGCCTTTCCCAGCAGGAGTGGGAATCTTCACATCTCAAGTGAAGTATCTTTTTGTTTAATAGTAAAACACAACGGTGTTTATCCAAAATGGCAATCAGGGAAGTTGTTATGGTGGAGGGGAAGGGACCCTGCCTTGCAGGCTCAGTTCATCCTTCCTTTTGACTTCTGCAGTATCTCATTTTGGCAGTTTTGGGTACTGCAGCTCTCTTTCCCCAATTATCTTTGTTGAAAAAGAGAAATAAACCAAAAAATCTGTCCTTTCAGACTTTGTTCACGTGGGAGAAAATATGCAGGAGGCACAAGCCCAGTTTTTAAGCCTTTTCCAGGTTATCTTTTGGACCAGCTGTATAGCAAGGCAACAAATACTAGTATAAGCTGGTTTTCTTCATGATTCTCAAAAATTCTTGCTCACTTACTTCTCCATCTCCATCTCGATCAGCTTCATCAATCATTTCCTACAAAACACAGTGTATTTTTGATCAGGCACTGGACTCTAAACACAAGATATTTCAGTCATCGAAACAACAATAAATCAGAGGCACTTCATGTGAAAACAACTATGTATTGTCTGCTTTTCGTATTTCTGACCACTCAGCCCTTTTGGTACAGGACTAAATTCACACTCAATCCCTAGGAGCTACAGGAATTGTCTGTGCCTGTTAGAAAAGCTCTGGCAAATCAGAATTTACCTGAAGTTCTTCATCTGTTAAATTTTCTCCCAGCTCCTTGGCAACCCTTTTCAAGTTTTTGAATGAAATTTTTCCTGTGCCATCATCATCAAATAATCTGAAAGCTTTCAGGATTTCTTCTTTTGAATCCTTTTCGCTCTAAACCAAGAGTAAAGCGTATGTTAATCAGAAAACCCCTGACACTGAGATGTTCCTTTTTCTTATGCTGCCACAAAAATTTCTGCTAAGAATTCCTACCATTTTTTGTGTCATCATAGCCAAAAAGTCTTCAAAGTTGATGGTGCCACTTCCTTCCTTGTCAATGTCTGCTATCATCTTCTTAATCTCTTCCTTCTTTGGCTCAAAGCCTAAGGCACGCATGGCAACCTGTCCCAAAATAGCAAAACAAATTCTGTCAGGAGGCCACCAGAATTCTGGTCTAAGAGCTGAGCTAAAGCCTGTTTCATTTCCTTGTCCAGAACTCTAGTCACAACTCACTGCCATGAAAACACTTTGGTGTCCTTCCTCTACCATCTTCTTTCATCTTGCTGAACAATAGCAGTGTAAGTTTGGTATTCTTAAGATGTTTTTCCTACATGATAGCGGAAATCCTTACTTTATATCAGGCAGATGTAGCTCATGTTTCCAGGTTACAGATGCAGAAATTGAGCAGAGTGTATGTGAAAAATCAAAGTAAAGGAGATAACTAAATTTAAAGTGTTCATGCTTACAAAAAAAAAAAAAATCAAACACATTAAATCACAGGGAGACAACTGGGAATCATCTTCCCCCTTGTGCACACACACTGCCTGAATTATTACTGAAACACAGCTCAGATCTCTGTTTTGTTCTTTTCTAAATTAAAAACCAGGTCATTTTTTGATTACATATATGCAAATATGGTTACAACTTTCCTGAATGCATGCAAAATCTGTGTTTAGTTCTCGGATGAAGAAAATATTTGATATTCTGATACTCATCCCAGAAAACAAAAGTCTTCCCAAGAACAAGCACCTTAATCATGAAACCTGAAACTTTTTAGTTTCTCTAATGCTCAGCTATTCAAAGCTGTGAGATTTAAACAGCCACACAGCACAGAAGCCTGTCTGCTGTGAATCATTACATGCAGAGTGCACCCCAAATTCAGTCACGACAACAAGCCATTATTCTTCTCTGTACTCCAAAACTGTTTTAAAGTAGGATTGGACAAACAGAAAAAGCAGCTCCAATTTTGAGATCAAAGATATTTTCATTTCAGAGGAAAAATGAAAAAAAATGTTTGAAAACCTTCAGCTCTTTTATGTCGATGCTTCCAGATCCATCAGTGTCAAACAAATCAAAAGCTTCTCTGATCTCCTGCTTTTGCTCTTCTGTAAGTTCAGGTTTCAAGCCACTTTTCTTCCGCTGGGCTGTACCTAAGCCAGGTTTTCTATAGTTGGATGCCTTCAGAAAGTGGAGGGAAAGACAATAAGAAACAGCACATTCCAGTGAGAATTTCAAATACACTAAATTATAAATGACAAAATAACATTAAATAATAAATGGCATAAATAACATTAACGCTGTAGCAGAGGCGAGAGACATTCCTTGCTGCAAGTGGTAGACATTGAGTCTCTATCTCAGCTTCCTTTAAGTTACTGTAGAAAGAAAAAAAGATATTTTGTTCCTGGGGAATGCAGATTTGGGCTTCCTGTTTTCTGTTTTAAACTAAAAGACTATCAATTAAAGGAATAATGCCAGAAAAACAGGTGGGCAACCTGAAAATGAGCACTCCACTGGGGTGACCACGACCCTGTGCACCTCCTGCCAGTTCCCTTCCCTGCAGGTTTACCTGAAAAATATGAGTACAACATCCTCACAGCTAAAGAGGGTGGTCTGTTAGGGTCTTGGCTGTAAACGAGACTCAAAATCAGCCACTCCTGTGGGGAAAAAAGTTTAAAGGGAGCTGTGTGGCTCCAGGCTGCCTGTCCATTGAGTAGATGTGGAGCCAGGCAGCAACATCCTGTGGGAGCAGTGAGACCAACACACAGTCTGTCCCACAAGGAGAACTTATATATATAGAATAATCTGCTTGTGCTGAGCTGGTGCATCATTATCCAGGACACTCCCGAGACCTTTCCTGCCTCCGGTGTAAGGCAGTGCAGCATAGAGTGTTCCTCCCCTCCTATAAAGCAGGAAAAACGCCTTCCTCAAGTATAGTTTTGTTTTTAAATCAGCAGCAGAGAGATTTCCACCCTGCAGTCCTGACTGCACAGGCTCGTGGAAGGAAAGGCAGGGCTTTATAAAAAACAAGCACGAAGCAAGGAATTTGTTACCTAGGTACTGCTGACCAGTCTCTTGCCTCTGCTGAATTGTTCCCATTTTTAGGGCTGGGATCTGTCTTTTCACTCAGAAGATTCCATTTTCTCGTATTTGTTAATGAAATTTCGTTTTTCACCGTGATTTGTCCCTCCCCGGTCGGATTGCAAAGCCATTTGTCTGGCTCAGCCCTGACTTCCCTCTGCCATTAACACACCTATCAGACTTCCACTCCTTATACGCTTCTCTGGGAAGCAGACGCACGAGGCCTCTTCCTGGCTACGGAGACTTCATCATTCCATTTATTTCACATACGAGTTGTGCAAATCCCTTCCGGGTTCCACCTCCGGGCCTGGCCGGTGCCATTCCAACAACGCTGCGGGGGTCTGTCAGCTGTGCCAAGAACCAGGCAAGCCGAGAGCAGGCGACGTATTTTGCGAATCCCGGTGTTTTTCCGGGCGTGTTTTTCCCGTTGGACTGGGGGGCCTCTCCGAGGTGCGCTGTGCGAGGTAACCCGGCAGCAGCGACGGCCTGGGCAGGGCTGGAACCTGAATGGGGTTTGCACAAGGCGCAGTGTCGGTGGGAAGGGAGCCCGCGGCGGAAAGGGCGCGCTCACCATCCAGCCGGGAATGCCGCTCCGGGACCGGACCGGACGGGACGGCAGCTCCGCACCGCCTCGCGCAACCGACACGCGCCGCCCAGGCGGCCAATGAGCGGGCGGAACGAGAGCGGGGACCCGCCCCCCTCGCGGCGCCGGCCAATGGCGACGCGACGTGCCCGTGAGGGACAGCTGAGGGAGCGCGAGGGCGGGCCCGCCCGCGGGGCGTCTGAGGGAGCGGCGGCCGTGTCCAGGCAACTCCGTGTCCAGGGAAGCGCCGGGAGCGCCGGGAGCGCGGCCCCTCCGGTGAGACACCCGCACCGACCCGCCGGGCACCCTCCGGCCCTCAGGAAGCGGCCAGGCCGCCGCCAGTGCAGTTCCGGTGTGTCCGCTCCGGGCGGCTTCCCCCCCGGCCGTGTGGGGCAGGCGGGCCGGGGCGCGCTTCCTCTCCCTAGCAATACTGTGACGTAATATTCAAGTGGGCTTTCGCTGTGGGACGGGAAAAACAAACAAACAGAAACAAAACAACAAAGCAAAACGCTATTTTGGTTTTGGAAATTTGGAATAGCTACGCAAAGGGGCCTTCAGGGAGCTGGAATAAATGGTGTGAATAAATTTCAGTACCTGAAGGGAATTTGTAGGAAAGATAAATAGGGGCAGAACATTTATTTATTTATTTATTTATTTATTTATTTATTTATTTAATAGTATATGATAATAATGTTTATTCTATAATATATATTTATTATATTTTATAGTGACGGGACAAGGAGGAATGGGTTCAAACTGACAGCCGATTTAAGTTGGATATTAGGAAGAAAGTCTTTATTGTGAGGGCGGTGATGGACTGGAACAGGTTGCCCAGAGAAGTTGTGGATTCCCCAAGCCTGGAAGTGGCCAAGGCCAGGTTGGACGTGGCTCTGAGCAACCTGGTCTGGTGGAAGGTGTCCCTGCCCATGGCAGGGGGGTTGGAACTGGATGAGCTTTAAGGTCCCTTCCCACCGAGACCATTCTGTGATTTGAATCTGAGCATAAGAGGTGCAGGACTCAGGGTTCTCAATTCTTGTTGTGTATACTTCATTATTCAAAAAGGGAGCTTTGTTTTAATCTGCCACACCAAATGGTGTAGAAGAGATTTTGAGGGAAAGAAGATTTCTTTTTGGTGTGTTAAGAATGAATGGTTGGTCAAAACTTTAAAGTCTCGATAATTTCTAAGTTATGAAGAAGTGGCATTGCTTTTATTTCACTTATGCATGCTAATTGGACTAAAGAGAATTTGGAATAAAATATGTTTTTCCAGACTTGAAGGTTAAAGTCAGTGGCCTGATTTGTTACCAAGAAGGATCTGTGCAGAGCTCTTGAGTTTTGCACGTAATTTGTCCATTCTGCTCTAATGAACTTCTGCCCTAAGTAAGACAAATAACGGAAATTCCAGGCATCAGGACAGGAGGGAGGCAGTAGTTCCACACAGCCTGTACTGCTGGAAGTGTAAGAAACCGTGGGAATTAACAGCTCTTTACTATCAGCCAGCCAGAAACAATTCCATTTTAACAGTGCCCCATTTCAGCAGCTCTGCCCATTGATTTATCGTAATAAGTGTGCAGGAAGAAGACCTGCTTTATACAGAGGAAAGCTGTGTTCAGGGGTAGACTGTTAAATTAATGTTTTGGTGATTGGTGCTCTGGTGTGCTGTGAGGATGGGGCAGTAATTTGTGATCTGTTCACAGATGCTGCCCACCGCCCATGGCTTTCAGGGATGTGAATGCCAGGAGACACACTGGACTCCAGCAACTCTCATCCTTAGCATCCACTGGGAGAACATTCCTGGGACCAATGAAATCACATAAATTCATCATGGATGAAAGCACCAACCAGAGCAGATTGATTTGTTCTGCTGTTAGGCTGATTGAGAGTTTGGATTTGACAAGTGCTGTTGGACAGCTTCTTCATGAAACCATTCAGGCTCAGAACAAGGAGTTTAAGACTGGGGTGAGCACCCTGTTGTTCCTGGTAGGGGCATGGAGCAATGCTGTTGTGGAGTGCCTCCAGCAGAATGTTCCTGTTCAAGCAATAGTGTCTGTGATGTCTGAGGGGTTGAACTCTTGCTGTGAGAGAGTCCAGTGTCTTCAGATACCAATACATGATGTAAAGAAAGAGCTTTGTTCTAGCAGAGTTAGGCCAAAGGCTTTTGAAAGCAGAACTGGCCAAGTTGGACAACATAGTCTCACACATCCTTGGAATTTGCTGTGTTTTCAGAGAGATATTTCTGCAACAGAAGTAATTCCAGTAAATTCTTGTTCCCATCAAGGAGATGATTGTAATTTTAACAAATGCCTGGTTTCACCCTTGGCTGGCTTTGGTTCAGCAGCTTCTGTTGTCAAAGCAGTGGGTGACAGAAGTTCATCTGCGCTGTCCGGAAGTGGTGTTACTGCATCCAGCTGTATCACACGGAAGCTAACCCACAGCAGACACTTCAGCACTCTAGGGAAAAGCTGTTTCTCAAGTCAGCAGGATAATTTTCAGGGATACCTTTCAGGACCACCAGCAGATCCATGTGGATGTTGCGGTTTAGGACACCTGGCAGTGGCTCTGAGCCATGGAAACCAGAGCAGCGTGAAACTGCTACAAAGCATTGCTGCTTATCAGCAAGAGAGAGCAGAGTGCGGCGGCTCTTCCCAGATTAATATCGCAGAGATTGTGACGTGCTGTGTGCTGGGCCTGCCTGAGAGCTATTCCTCTGTCTCCCCGGGCTTTGTCACATTAGTGTCACCAGAGCAAGCCACAGTCATCAAACACCTTGCAGACAAACCCCTCCGGATTCTGCTGATGGATGGTGACCTCACGGAGCGGTACCGACACTTAGGTTTTAACAGACCACGTAACGTAAGGACCGTATTGGAGCATCCCAACCCACAGGGAGGCAGGGCGGGAGACTTGTGGCTAAGCAGAATGTCGGATATTCTGATGAGCTTTGAAGTAAACCTGGTTTTGGTCAAAGGAAGCGTGTGCAAGAACTTCATGGAAAGGTGCATCGCCAGCAGGATACTGGTAATCGGCTGCGTGTCCCGGGATGTGCTGTGTGCCTTTGGGGCGGCCACTGGTGCCCAGGCAGTGACGTACCTGAGCCAGCTGAACGCTTCCCGTATCGGGAATGGGGCCTGGGCGGAGCTGTGGGCGGCCAGTGATGGGCGTGCGGTGGATCTGGGCGAGCTGGTGCCGGCGCGGATCAGCGCGGGAGGCATCGCCCTGCTCACGGCCGTGCTCACCACTGCCCTGCCTTGCAAGGCGCAGCTCCTCGAAGACCAGTTCTGGACTTTGCTGTATCGACTCCATCACGCTCTAAAGGACGGGAGGGTTTTCCCTGGGGGCGGTGGCGTGGAGCTCTTGTGCCTCAGTCACATCCAGGCGCTCGAAGGGCAGCCTGGGCGACCGGGAAACGACAGAGTTGTGACAGAGCTTCCCAGTCCCTGGCTGGCAGAGTACAAATCCGTTGTGCTCCAGGCATTGGCAAGTGGCTGGAAGCGGTACCTCGCCGTGGTCCTGTGTAATACTGCGAAGGCCAGCTCGGAGCTGGAAGCAGGTGCCTTAGTGGATCACCACCTCCAGAAAGCAGCGGCCTGTGGCTCTTCCTCAGCTTATATTTTGGAAGAGTTTAGGAGAGGTGGAGTGCTCAGGGGTGGCTGTGATCCCTTCCCTGACCAGGTCACAGATTTAAAGGTTTGTGATAACGTTGCAGCCAAGACAGAGGCGTGGAGGAGAGCTCTGGACCTGGTGCTGCTGGTGCTTCAGACTGATGCTGAAATTATCACAGGCCCCAGAAGGAATCAGATCCTGAACTCGTCTGTGTCGAACGAATTTATGTTTTTGTAGGATTTTCAGGATTTGTAAGTCCATGAGTCAGTGGGAGAAGCCCAGATGCAACCTAATGATTTTATAAAGCAAACAGTGAGATGAGATTGTGACTTTAGAATGTAACAGCAGAAGTCAGAATGAGAGACAGTCACAAGGTAATTTTTTATTTCTAGAAATGGGAAATAAATAACAAAAACCACTTGTGGGCTTACCTCTAACTCAGGCCATGCATTTCTGGCTAATGGTATTGCCTTTATGGATGTCTCCTAATGTTTTCTGAAGAAAGGTGGAGATCACCTACATAACGTTGCTGTACTTCTGCTATACTTCTGTTAAATGAAAGAATATAATGTAATTATTTCTTAATTAATACCTTGTTCTTAATTTTTTTAATTGTTTGTTTTGCAAACATAAAAGTTAGACTTGAAATAATGTGAGTGTTACATTTTATACTGAGAGATTGTATGAATAAATTCTATTTTTGCGTATTTATATGGTCCGTACATCTCCGATTTCCCAATATATACCCTCTGGAATTTCTCTGGTTTTGACCAATTCAGGCTGAATCCTTCATTTCGGTATTACAGACTGGATGCATCTCTACACAAAATTTTCTTTTATATTTCCAGCTGGATTTTTAGATAATTTCCATGGGGTCTTTCAGCTGTCTTTGCAGAGAGGAAAATGTTGCTGTAAGTTTTAGGTGTTGGCTGACAACTGGGAAAGAGTCTATCATGGTGATTGGGGCACAACATTTTTGCTGTGTTACAGCACTGACAGTTTGAAAGCTGGGCACTGGAGACCTGGCACTTCATTGCAAGAGAGAGGTGTGTAACTATGGAGATATTTTTTTTCTGAACTTGGCATTCTGAGTCACACTGAAAGTGAAATGTCTCACCAGTCTGGTGAAAATAGAATGGAAAACAAATGGAAATGGTGATGCTAAAGAGATCCTTGCATTCAAGAACTTTCTTATTAAAATGCTCATGGCTGGCAGCACAGATAATGAAATTCATCCATAAATAAGGTTTATCTTTGTTGTCTTTGGATTAAAGTCATGTTACATCTCTGACTTGAAACTAAATATTCTGGTTTTCTGACAGATCCTAGAATTTGGTGGATTTTGGCAAAATACTATAGAGGTTTCTAATTTTAATTTGGAACAGTAGTTCCTAGAAGCGTAAGGCTTAGATTACAGTTTTGATCATCCTGCAATTTTCATCATTAATTGGTTGGCAGATTGATGTGTAGCTGCTTGGCCACACTCTTGAGGTACCAAGACATGGGAGAGAAAGAGTCTGGTAGATCAAAAGAGGCAATAGGAGCTGGGGGCTGTTAAGAGAGGATTAAATGGAAATACAACATATAAATAAATATAAACAGACTCTGCTGCTCTGCAAGTGTTTGCAGCTCATGTTTGGCTTTGCACTGTTTTTCTTGAGCCTCCTGTGCTGAGCATTGCATAACCCCTATTCCCAGGAAAAGATCCACTTGGACTTTATTTGAATAATAGAGTGAAGTGTGTTATGGAAAATCTGCAGACAGGAATTGTATTGAGGTGGTCCAACATCTATTTATGGGACTTTTAGACACTGGGAGCTGACGCACCAAAATGTTGAGAAAGTCCAAAATGATGTAATTTTTCCAATCAGGCTTTTAAAAAGCACATAATGATAAATTTAAATGTTGTGATGCCAAAACCAGAACAAGAGATTTTCAAAAAAGCTGTCAGAGGCTACATTTTGATTAATTAATGCCTGTTCTTCTACAGGCCAAGGAAATGGAACATTTTATAAACTAGGTAGTTCTGGGTTACTTAAAATTCTCTCTTTGATAAGCACAGAAGATTACCATGCAAGCTCTCCTCAAGGCATCCTCTCCTGCAAGTTGGAATACAACATACTGGTGTGGCTCCCTCAGCCTCAGGTCTCCTGAAGCTCTCCGCACCATGGAATGGAGATCCTGTGCCTGTGTGCCATGGCGCTCGGCACAGAAACGATTTCGACATCTGCCACAGGCGATTCCAGCTCCTGCCAGGCAGAGGCTCCTTCTCTGGACATAAAGGCTGTTTGTGTAGAGCTTGGTGTGATGGCAGAGCTAAGCTTTTACATGTGATGTGCTTGGGAAATTGGGAAATGCCTGAGATTTCAGGGAGTTGGCACATCTTGCTCCCCGCTGGAACCAAGTCCCAGTCAGGTGCCTTGTTTCTCTCTTGCATCCCAGTATCATCATTCCCAGCTCACTCCACCTTCTGTTTAGGGCTTTGTATTTTGATGGCATTGTATTATTCTCTCTATAAAACAAAATTTTAGGCCTCTGCTCCTTGAGGATTTCCTGAAATGTAGTAGAGGTCTTCTTAATCATAGCAACCAGACCCTTGTCCCAAGCTGAGCCAGCCTGGAGAGCACAGCCACCTGCAAATTCCATCCCTGTAAGGGATGTGGACCAGTGATGAGTGGCTGTCAGGAGGCACCTGAGAGTTTCCCTGCTTCCCTTCAGGTGTGCTGAAAATGTGAGCTGGGAAATGTAGGTGACTGTGTGCCTACAGCAGTCCCCAGGTGGGCAAAGGAGTGACTCTGGGAGGGTGAGGAGAAAACTGTTCAGACTGTTTGCTTGCACTGAACTCCTTTAGATATCCCAGAGCATGGCTGATGGAGAGGCTGGGAGAACATTTTCCCTTTTTTTAGAGGAGAGAGTTGGAGAGGGCAATCGAATCTAGGAGAAAAGTTATGGAGTGACAAGAGATTTTCAGCTCTGCTTACAAGGATGAGGCGACTGGCAGGCCTGAGTCATCCCATCAGTCACACTGCCAGCAAAAAATCCTTCTGAGGAATGGGAGGAACCGACCTTCTTCCATGCAGAGCAGGTTGGCCTCCCATAACCAACTCAGGCAGGACATCTACAGGAGCTGAACCAACATCACCAGGTATCGAGTGAATGAAATGTCTTGTAACTGGTTTGGGGTTTTTGTTTGTTTGTTTGGGTTTTTTGTTTATTTTTTATCTTCTTGTGTGTAAACTCTATAAAATTCGTGTGTAAACTCCCTGTTACATGAAACTGCCAAATTCAAATGGGGCTGAGCTGCTGCTTCAAGAATGAACTTGCTGTTCTGGAGCCAGCTGAGTTGCCAGGACTGCTGTGAGCAGCAGGCACTTCTGGGAGTAACAGAGACCCATTACAAGCCTGACAATTTGTTTTACCCAGTTTTATCCCTCTCTCTCTGTAGATCAGCAGCCCTTTTGAGATAATTCCACACCAGCACAGTCAGAGCATAGTTTGTATGACATAATTTGGAAAAATCGAAAAATTACAAACTTAATTCTGCCACCTGCCACCAGCATCGTTGCATTACTTAACCATTTACTGCAAAGCTGCAGGACCAAGACCTTTCTTTTCTAACCAAACATGAATAGTTCTGAAGTCTTAAAGGGCTTTTTCTTTGCAGATAATGTTGCTCCAAGACCTGATGTCCACAGGGATGCTTCCAGCCCAGGTGACAGAGGAGGGAGAACAGCTCAGCTGCATGCACAAACCAGAGACTGGGTTTGATGCTGAATAGTGGGAGGGAGAAAAGAACACACCTCTTTGTTTTGGCTCCCTACCTGTTTATTCTGCTCGTAATACCCATTTCTGTAGATTTTTGGAAGGCACCCACACTGAAGCAGAAGCAGTGCTTCTGCTGATTTCAATGCTGGTTTGCTGTGAGTACTGGGATTCAGCTTGTTGCATTGTGTTCCTGAAAACTCTGTAGGGACAAGGGCAGTTTGGGGCAGAGATGTAGAATGGGAGGAGAGAGTAGCTCCCCAATTTCTCCGTCCGCATCAGGCCCTGGGTGACCCCTGGGGAGTGGCTTCATGTCACATTTGTTCCAACCCCGAGTTCCCAGCACCGTTCCCAGCAGCCACGTGTTCCCATGCTGAGACGTGTTTGGGAGGAGTCTTTCTCAGAGGGTGGAAAGAAAGGCTGGGCCATGATCATGCACAGATGGTGAAAGAGCTCATGAGAAGGGGGAGAAACCAAGGGCTGTATTTGGTTTCCCTGCCTAGCACAGATTCAAAACAAAAACGTGTTTAGTTCAAAAGGAATTCTTTCCTTGGGGACCAAGTGCTACTCCAAACAATAGGATTATTTTTCCATTATTGCAGGAGTAGCAAAGATAGCATGCAGTTTTTATTTAGAAGTAATGGGAAGATTCTCCCCGACTGTGTTTTATTCCAGCTGAAATAGAATGGCGTTTAGTGCTATTCAAAACTTTCATCCACTGTGCTGTGAGACCAAATATTTAACCAGCATTGCAGATTTGGAGAGATGACTAAGAATAACATAGTTGGTGAACTTACTTATTTCCAAGGTGTAATTTGAGTCACTGCTTTCACTGACTACACTTCAAAACAAAACAAAACCAAACAACAAACACTTCCTATTTGTCGGGACTGGAGAGTCAGAATAACCCCAGAGGAGTTGTATAAAATAATTTTTATTTATATATGTAAATATATTCACACATTCTGGAGCAGAACAGTTTCTCAGTCAGCAACATTAATCTACAGTGTAGTCATACAACTCTGAACTAATTCACCTCCTGTTAATGTCAAAGAAAATCATCAAAATACCTCTTTTTTTTAGAATAGCTATCTATTATCAGTAATTTTTAAATTTTTTTTTCAAAAGAGCCTTATAGAAAAAGGATCCCTCCAGTAAACTGAAAGGAATTGTGTCTTTTTGAGGTGTTAATTCCTATATTCCATCTGCTGCTTCCTTTTGCAGTTCTGCCTGTGAGTCACAGCTTCAGGATATGCCTGTACCAGTTCTAGGGGAAGTGAGCACAATTCCACGTGTGTAATTCCATATCAGTATGGAATCAAATCAGTCTTTGATTCCCTACAATGATGAAAATTAACTGGTACACCTGCAGCAATACAGATACGTTGATTAGATCAGGTTAATTAACTGGCAAAACCCTGTTATTACAACATTATTCAAGCTCCCTGAGTATTCCTTGCTCAAGGTAAGGGGCAGTCATTGCGCAGTACCTCTCACTGCCCTTCAACTCTTGGTTTATGTGAGCACTGTTTAAGTAACCACCCCAACCATCCCACCCAAATTCTGGTGCAAGGGTGCTTGCTTTCTGGAGCTGTTCAGCTGGGACAGTGTTGCTGATAGCTGCCAGAAGCCAGGAAACTCGCATGTCATTAGCAGTAAGAGAGCTTTACTGGAACTGAAGCCCAAATCTCTCATTGTTTATCTGAAGTACCAGGCAGTTAACTTGAAAAACGGTCATTTATTGTGACCCTCTCTGTGCAATTATTCAGGCTGGTAATTGACATCTCAAACACAAAAGCAGTGCTGTAGAGAAGCAACTGAGAATTGCCAAATGACAGAGCAGTAATTGCCATACACGGAGTTACTGTGGCTAATTTGGGAACTGCTCTCACATCTCAGCTCCAGTGCTGGATACTCAGGACTGTTTCCCAGCAGAGCTTGAGGAGGACCTCCGGCCTCCCAGATTCCTCCCACAGCCATTCATAAGGCCAGTGAATCTGTGGAAGAAGAGAGAATTTTCAAAGCCAGGAGAAGCTGGAGGAAATCCAGTGTCTCTTACTTGTTCACGTCTCATTATTAAACAGACTTATTATTAAAGTGCTGAAGAAAGGCCTTCCAAAAATGCAGGAGCTAATTTAGAAGACTTTTGTCTGTGCCAGGAGGTCCTGCTTGAATTAACTGTGTTTGCTCACCTTGGATGGGAATTCCCAGATGCTTTTGCTGATGTGCGTGTGTGACAAGATGTAATTTCCCTAATATGTTATTCTCAGGAGACAGGAGGGGAAGGGGAAATCAAAATTTGGTCCTGTGTTAATACAGGGACCAATCCCTTTCTCAAAAAAAACATCAGTGAAGTTTCCATGGCTTTGGGGTGTTGGTCCCTGAGAAACCAAATTTTGCAAAACCATGATTGTCCTTCTTCCCTCCTCTAAATAATGGCAAAGGGTGACTTTTGGATATTTCCTAGTGGCAAGAAATGTAAAATTGAAGATTGCAAATGATGAGGAGTGCAACCTTCATTAAAAGCCGCTCTCTCTCAGATGAACCCCTAATAAGCTCTGGTAGCAATAACCATTGGTCAAGGATGACATGGAAAACATTTCCTTCAAAGATACAATAGGTTGAGCCATGTTATCCACTAAAGAATTTAAAGAACTTAAAGAAATAAAAAGAATATTAAAGAATTTAATAAATTGGAGGTTTAGAAGCCCAGCATCCCTAGGTTAAGGGATGCCTCCTGCAGGGAGTGTCACTTGGGAAAAACAGTCAGCTTTGGAAACAGGCATATCCAGGTCTGTCAATCCATTTCTTATCTTAAAACTACAAACTCTGTAGAGAAGAAACTCTTTACTCTGTTCATATGGTGTGTTATAAATGCAAAGGCAGATTTGGGTTAAATAAAAACAATTTATTATAAAACAATTTTTATAAAAAAAATAAACAATGAGGGAAAACCACAATAAAACAAACAGCGCAGCGCTGGGTGGACAGGGGTCTATACCCAAAGGTATAGGTGTTCCCAAATCCACGCAGGAGGGTAAACTGTCCGGGGTTTTTATAGGGATTTTTAGCTTTGAGGCCAAATTCCAGGCAGGCACCATTCATCAACAGTCCTTGATTGTCGTATGAATTGATTTCCTGGCATTGGAGAATAGAGTCGAATGGACGTCCGGACCGAGTCTCCTCATATGTAAAGAAATTCTGAGTGGCTCTTGTGGTTCAGGCCATCCGGATGGGATGGCTGGATCCGGGTTGGAGCCGATGGATATTTCGGCTGGATTTTTCCTTTTGTTTACTTGATGGCTTTCCCCAACGGTAGCCCGCAAGGCGAGGTGTTCAGGTCCGGTGATGAATATCTCGTCGGAGCCTCTCCGTTTTGGCTTGATGTTTCGTGTCCTGTCTATTCTTCCCTGTTGATGGTCACCGAGCCTGTCCTTGTCAGTTTGAGGAGTTTTTTTTTTTTCTGTCAGCTTGATGGGCCGCGTCCTGTCTATTCTTTTTGTTGATGGGCGCCGGCTAGGATCGTTATCCTTTGAGTGGGAATTCGTGACTAGATCTGGGAAGGGCTTGTGTGTCATACTGTACTTTATATTTTATATCGTTATTGTTATATACATTTATTTAGATTTCTACGAATTTTTACAAGTTCATTTCTCACATGGTGCATAACAAAACGAGGCATTGGATAATCACCAGGAGTCAGAATTGTTTTAGGAATGAATAAATGTTTGGTGTCATCAAAGATGTGGTTTCTTCACCTCCAAAGCAATTTTCTTGATTTGCAAAGCTGATGAAGCTGATGGAATTTCTCTAAAAGCCTTCTCACTTGGCCATACACAATTCCCACAAGTCTGAACTTCGTAAGGATAATATCAGTAGCTCTTGGAGAGTAAACTTTGTAATAGTAAATAGTAAACTTTGACAAAGAACACAGTAGCTCTTTTTTGGAATGTAGGGTGAAGATTAAACCACAGCAGTTATTATGTGCCAAGCAGAGCTCTGAATGGTCCCACAACACACAGTGCAAACTCAGTGGAGCAGAACAGTTCCTCTACATCCAAGCTGGCATGCTGGCAGGATGGAAGGAATGTTGTCTTGTCAAATGCCTGGGAAATGAAGTGAGACCACAGTGTGAGGGGCTGGAGTTTCACTAATTCTTTTTAACATCTCTTTGAAAGAATTACCCGTAATCTGCAGTGGCTTTGTTTGCATGCCATCTCTTTATTTATGGCTTTAATATTAATCTCCAGGGTTGAGTCTCTGTTTGTCTTGGTCGGACAAAAGTGTTGGAAGTTGCCCCTTGTCACGTTTCCTGTATTGCTGATGCAGTGCTGGGTCAGGTAGATTTGTAGCAATGGTTTTAATGTTGCAAGCAAAAAATGAACCAAATTTATTGCTGCAGGTTTGAGGAAAATCCTTCCTTCTCCTCTTTGGTTTAGTTGGGGTTGTTTTGGTTGTGGTTTATTTTTTTAAGTGGAAACTTAAAATGCTTTTTTAGAATTGTGCTTTCATCTGTGTCTGCCTCTTCCCCTGCTCTGTTTGCTCTTGAGTCCCCAGAATTAGCAAGAGTGATGTTCTAGTTTGCAGTGCAGTAGGAAAGAATAACTTGACTTTCTGAAATGTAATAAACAGTGCAAGACCTGGAACATGTACAAAACCTTCAGACAAGGTGAAAGCCCCCAGAAGAATACTTCTATTCAAAATGTCTGGGGATGTCTGCAAGTACTGCCAGCAGCTTAAGTCTTGTCCTTTTCCTTTCCAAACATGTGTATTAGGTTTTCCTTTAAAAATACATACTGTATCCCTGAACTCTTCCACCCTCCCAGTCAAAGAAGGTAGTATTTCCTTTAGACCAGTTGATTCACACATAAAATAAAAGCTGTGAGACATTATTTTGGTCTTGGTTGTTTCCCTCTTGTGATACTGATGGAAAAGAGT
Source organism: Pseudopodoces humilis (assembly GCF_049639895.1). Lineage (NCBI taxonomy): Eukaryota > Metazoa > Chordata > Aves > Passeriformes > Paridae > Pseudopodoces > Pseudopodoces humilis. The sequence continues at coordinate 67,342,903 of NC_142205.1, read as the reverse complement.
CTCTTTGAAATATTCAAGCTTTAAAACCACCAATCATCTTTAGTTATTCAGGGTTACCTGGCTCAACATGTCAGGAGTTCCAGGGGGCTCAAATCCAGTTCTACCTGACGTGATCCAGCTCTCTTTAAAATGTCCCTTATCCTGTGGGGCCTGTCTGTGCTATACAGCAAATCTTACAGATCTGTACACTGCACTTTATTTCTTCATTGTGTTTTGGTTTTGAATGGAACTAATGATGGTCTTCCCTCCTCTTGTTTTTTTTTTACAACAAAATATCTGCTTTGCAGGCAGGGAAAAATGTTTTTGGTTTTTTTTTGTGTAGGAAGCTCAGCTACAGACTTACCTTTCTGTAATGCCTGTGGGTTAAATCAGTGAAGATAAAGCCCTTACATCACACAATCTGTTCTGTACCTGTGTCTCTAAATTTACATGGGATCACTTAGAATAATGTCTAGTAGATCTGGGATTCGTTCCTTAAATATGAGCTTTGTCATTATTTTGGGGTCAAATATGATGGAGTGAGAGACTGTCTTGTTTAATGTGTCATCTCTTCCACCTAGGTGACACCCATCTATTTGAGTGTCCCAAGCAGAGGCTAATTTTGTAGCTCTGCTGTTGCCAGCAGCCTGAGAAGGATTCTTTGTGGCATTTATTTACTTATTTTTGTCTTAAAATCACTGCTGATTATGGCCTGAGTTTCTCTTTGTGGTCAGATGAGAACAACAGCGAAAATTCCACTGAAATTTAACTTACTGGGAAGGAGCCATAAGTGGTCTAGGATTTATTCTTGGATTGTTTTGCTGTGTCACCATCCTTTATTAGCTGGCAATTTCCTGTTCATCAGTGTCAAAGCAGTCAAACAGCATATCCTCTGCAGTGGAGGTTGTCCCTACATGAGTAGTTTTTTGTATTTAAAGTCTAGGCAACAGAGAATTCTTCCTAGGCCTAAAAAATGTGTGTGGAAGGAAGGGATTAATATTAAGATGATGGCCTCATCATCTGATTTGGCCTCTTAAATCCTTCTGGGAAGTGCCAGGTCCTGAAATTCCCCCAATTAATTTTCTTACAATCCCCTCTGTATTCTGCTTCTAACAAAGTCCTGTGAGAATGACTACAACAGATGAGAAAATGAACTGAGATTTGAATCACATTTGAAATTGGCAGGAAAGTGAGGGGCTTAAAGCCAAGCTCCACAACATCCTCAAATACAGAATATTTGGGATCAAGAGCCCAGTGTTTGCTTCTGAGGAGTACTAGGGCTGCTTGTGATTTGCTGCAATCAATCAGGACTTTGCAGTCCCATCAAAGAAATGTCACTGGGAATGAAGTGCATGGGAGGGGGAGTCAGCCTGGAGGCTTGTCTGGGGGACAGCACCAGCTGTGGCTGGGACCCCCTTCCTGCTGTTATCTGGAGTGTGTCTGGAAAATATCATGAACCCATTTCTCATTGCTGTTGTTTTGTTTGGGTTTTTTTTAGTGAGTTGGCTAGCAGAGGTTGGCTGCAGTTGATAACAGGGATACCTGTGAGAACCATGTGACCTGCTCAAACATAATTCTGAAGGCATTAATTACATACTGCTGAAATTTCACACCATAATTGCAGATCAATGTTATGTTACAGCCTTTGCAGTAAACTGAAGCAGCTCATTTCCACAAGAAATTTTGGAAACAAGTAACCACTTGAAGCCTAAAACTGTTCCATTGTCATTATTGCTCTGTTTTCATTTCTAAATCTTGCAATTAGTGTTCTTAAAAAAATAATAAATAAAGCAAAAGGCAAATACAGACCATCTGTGAAACAGAAAGAAATTGTTAAAAGCTGCATCCATGAGGATCTCTGGGAAGAGTGCCACAACACAACTAAGCATTCAGTCAGCATGATATAATTACAAATTAAACATCTCTAAAACAAATTCCAAATTGAAAATAAAAATCCGTTCTGCTACTTTGTTTGTGGTAGAGGATCATATTAATCTCAGTTCTAGAAATTACCCCCTATCCTCCTGCGAACTGCAAGGTCTGTGGGGTTGCATGCCCTCCACAGGTGGGGTTTTTGGAGGAGGCACCTCACAGGGAATTGCTCAAATCCATGTTTCATTCAAGAGACTGAGTTCAGGAGATTTAGAGCAAGTGTGGAGCTTGCTGCATTTTTTAGAGCTCTGAGATAACAGCAGGTAATGACATTCTGTGTTGATGGCATATAGATGCCTCTTGTTCCTGGAGGTGATTTATTCAGCTCCTATCAACTGGATTCATTTAAATAAAGGGCCATTGACAATGATATCTTGAAACATAATCATTTTACACTTAACTAGAACACAGGCTCCAATATGTTCTCATTTCTTGCTTTTATCTAAAGAAACATTTTGCTGGCTTAAGCCAGACTGGATCTGATGGCTCTTGGGACTCTTGAGGTAAAAGTGCTTTCAACAAAGTCATCTAAGTATTTGTAATGACAACTTATGTTAGTGTTTACTGCTGTATTTGCAAGAGGAACAAATGGAAACTTCAGTCCTTGAAAAAGAAAAGCCAATAGAAGAATTCTGTAAATAAATTAAATGGATGATGACACAATGTTTAAAATTATTGCTGAACAATTTTGTCATTTAAACCAGACTCTTTTTCTAGGCATGCCCTGCCTTTCATAGAAAAGTGTTACCCTAAGTTTTGGAGGTTAGATCTGTATGTTATATAGGTCTGTCCATCAAAACCAGAGTTGCTTCTAAGAACTGAAGATGACTGTAATGAAACAAAAATCTCCAGAACAAAATTTCTCCATGAAGATCAGATTAATCCTGAGACTCAATAAACAAATTAGTTTCTCAGGGAAGTTCAAAGTAGCTGCAAGAAAATGGTTTGACCTGTCAGGCACAAAATAGTACACCAAACTCAGCACAGTTTTTGGAACCTTCCTAATTTAAACCAGAAGAAAAATCCTCTGCCTCATATATATAATTCTAAATGAATAATCAGTTCTTAAGATGTTTGGAATAGGAAAAACTGAATTTTCTGCTTTGAAGAGGAGCATAAATCAATGGCTTTTAAGGGAAGGCTCATCAGAGTTTCCTTTGGACATTTGAAACCAATGAAGATGTCCTTGGTAAACAAAAATACTGCAAGAGATGTAAAAATTCAAGTTTTTTGCTTGCTGATCCAATGTTTTGTTTTTCAGTTGTGACATTTTCATAGAAATAGAAACTGTGTATTTCATTGTGAATTTCTTTACTTGGTTTTGGAACTTCAGCCTTAAATTTTTCTTAGAGTTTTCAATACCTCTGAAGGGAGATGATTTAATTTCAGAATTCTGTGTGATGTGCATTGTAAGCTTTACTCTGGTCACAAAAGCTCCTTTTTCTGATTGCGATTATCACCTGTGTATTTCTTTAACAGAGAGATTGTCTGGGAAATAATTGCCATTATTTATATCCAGTCTGTTCATCTCCATACTTCCACTTCTCAGCTCTTCCCTCATGTCCTAGGTGTGTTAAATCAGGAAGTCTCAGCACTGCTCATCTGATCTCTGCTTCCTGTCTTTCCACTGTCTGAGAAATCATTCCCTGGACAAAGTGCTTTCTGGAATAAGCCTTCTGTGCCTCATGGTATAAAGATCAGCAGCAGCAGCCCAGAACTGTTGTGCTTAGTCAACTTAAAATGACAGATGCTGTTAATTACAATTAGAACTCATTAAAACCAAGTCCACTGGTGGCTCTTATGAAGTGAGTACCTGCTTGCTCACTGGTTATTTAATTGCTGTACAGACTGTCCAGCAGACAGCAACAGCAGTGACTGGAGAGACACTATAAATCCAACTGTCTTCCCTCATTTTCAATCCTCCAGAGACTGCTGACAAAATTATAGAGATTCTTCCTCCTCCAGTGAATAAGAAATGCTGAGTAAAAGGATATTACATAAATTGGCTGACATTTGGAGTGGACTAGCTAATTCTCATTGCCTCGTGTGTGGTGGCTGTATATGTGCACATGTGCCTGGTATTGTCAATGAGCTCCCTGCCCACTCCCCTCTGCTCCCAGCAGGCTGCTGGGAGGCTGAATTTTGGGGGTTACGTAAGAGACAGTCTAGGAAAACATCCCAACCATTTGGAATTTACCCTCGGCACTAACCTCTTTCCTCCATTGTGTCATGCAGTTAAAAAAAATTATTTTTTGTTTAGTGGCGTGACGGGGATGTGTCTCATCTGAAAAAATGAGGTCTGTCTGTCGTGGGCAGGGAGCTGGGTGTATTGACTTTTGCAAATTGACTTTTGCTCACTTCTGCTTTCCATGGGCTGTGGCTGCAGTCTCTGGAGTCAAAAATCTCTCCTTTCTCTAACAGCTGGGAGCTGAAGATCAGCAAGGGTAATCGTGCAGCAAAGGGAGATAAAAGTGAGCTGTTAGGGCTGTATCTTCACCCTACTGGCAGCTGCTTCCTGGGAAAGGGCTAGCAGCAGGTGCTGTGTTTACAAACATTTCTGACAAATCATCGCCCTCGAAAAGTAACAAAAGGTAATGCCATAAAAATACTTCATGTCCAGTGAAGATGGGGTCATTTCTAGTTTTAATAGACTGATGTGAAAATCATAAAACACATCCTAGTGAAAGCGCATTTCACCAGGAACATTGCTTGTTTACTATGTGTAAACCTACTCTGAGCTGTGCCCATTCTGAATGCTGCTTCATATTCCTGCAAGTTTGTAAGGAGTTTTATCCAACAAGTTTTGGTTGGCCTGTCTTGTAACACCAGAAGCACATGCCAGTACATTTTTCTTATACTACTTTGGGACAGTGCAGCGTTACTTTATTACATGTGATTTTTCTCCGGTGGCCTAGAACCTTAATCCTGATTCCACTCAAGTTTCATAGCAAAGATCTTAGTAATAATTTTGTTTTCTTTTAGAACTGGTTGGGATCAGACCTCTGGGCACTGCCTCTGCTTTGTAATGTTCTGCTTTGAATTTCTTAAACATTCTGCTCTCCATTTTTTGCAGGTTGAAATGAATGAGAGTTCAGCTCTGTACAACAAAGCAGGAATTACAGCTGAATTCCTCCCAGTCCCACTGCTTTTCATAAGCTAAAATCAATAGATTGGATTCAGGCAGGAGGTAAGCAAATGCAGCTCCTTTGTTTAGGCTCATTTGTACCACACCTGGATTCTGGCCAGTTCCATCCAGTCTCCTATGATAATTGCATACAGTTTGTTCCAGTCTTTTCATCCCATTGCTTACAATGCTCATGATTGGCCTTTCTTGCCTGTAACCATCCCGGAGAAAAGATCGTGTCTGAGAGGTAATGTAATTGTGTTTTCAATTACCCCCTGTGGGAGCAATCCAAACATCATAATATAAGCTAAACTCTTTTTTTGAAGATGGTGCACAAAGCTCACGTAAAGAAACTGAAATAAGAATAAAGACTATTCAGTGCTGATCTATTTTGTATGTGAGTGGAAGAACAAAGGTACCCTGCTTCATTCCTAACAACCAAACCTGTTCACTTCTGTTGTCTCCTAACACAGGATATAGCAACACACAAGCTGCAGCTTTTTTCCTAGGCCATTACAAATTTGATGTTGTGTCTTGGGCAGGTGGCAGCCAAAAAGCATTTGTTTACCCCTTCATAATTTTCAGGGGCCTCTTTTCAGAAAAAATTACTTCCATCTGCTGAGTACAGTTGCATAAAAAAAAATAATAATAAAAAAAAGTTGGGTAAAGTTACAAATTCTGCTTTTTACTTTTTTTTTTTTACACAAATCACTTCATCATTATTTCTGTCACATTTCTACTCCATTGTCCTTACTGCACATCCTAGACCCAGGCAGTTTTCCCACATATGATGCACGGAGCCAGGATTTCTAGTGAGAGCTGGCTGTGAACTGAAATGTCTTAAAAACAATGGCTGCCATCATCACTTCAAAGAGCCCAATAGATTTTTAAGGGATTTGGATCGAGGCCTGAACTGACTCCAGAGTGCTGAGATGCTTTATTGGTGCTTAATTTGGAGAGCATGGGAGATGTCTGGAAATCAACTGTTGAAAATGGCAGGCAGCAGAGGGATGCCCTAAAACATCAGTTCCTCTAGAAGCTTATGTTCAAGGTATTGAAGGTGAGAGTATAATGAAGAATGTCAGGAAAGATTTGTCATCAACAACTCCAGTGACAAGAATTTAATTGTAGTCATCCCCTAAGCTGGAAAAAAGTTTCAGAAGGAGCTCCCAAATAGGTCCAGTTGACTCCTGAAATGCTAATTGTGAAATGTGTGTGTCTGGCAGTCGAGTGGCGTTGGCCAGGCTGCACTAGACATGGGATCAGGTTGGTTCAGAATAATAGCTGAACTAATTGTGTAATAAAAATCACAGGTTTATTAGACAATTAACCTAACTTTTTATTTGTTACAGGCTCTGGAGAAAACATGCATTGGCAGTAACTCATTCCTTATATTGCACTTGCCACTTTCTTCCTGCTCTTCTTCCCTCAGCTCCTGGGTTTTGCTATGATATTTATAACTGTCTCAGCTATTTGCCTTTATGGAGCATGGAATCTTCTAGAAACCAGAGAAAAGCACACAATATAGATGGAGAAAAGCAGGAAAGGGATTGGCTCTAGTGCTTACACACACAAAAAAACCAAAAAACACCACACATAAGGAAGGGCTTTTTTTTTTTTGACTTCCCTAAGTAAATTCTTTGGGCTGTACTCAGGCTGTACTCAGGTCCTTCCCCTTCAGAATTTCAGAAACTTTGGTTTGCTAAAGATCACAATTCTCTGCTGCTCCATTCTGTTCTCCAATTCCACAGCCACAGCTGAGAAAGGTATTTATTCTCATTCATGTCTCTGTGGTGAAACTGGCCACTAGGAAAAAACCCAGTGCTCCATAAAAATAACTCTGCTCAATAATAAATTTGAGCATGAGGTCATATTCTTAACCTGAAAATAAATAGCTAAATAGTTAAAAAAAAATTAAAAAAAACTAAAAAGTCAAAAAAAGCAGCAAGCTGTTTATAAGGAAGAAAGGAGAACCATATTTCAGGAACTAATGAACTAATGATGCTTTATGGGCTACTTGGTACCACTGTAAGAAGGAAGTCAGAGCAAATAGGTGTCCTTGAAAGTCACCTCTACAAATGTCATTAGTAAAAATGAAGTAGTTGGCATGGCACTGGTGTCACCTTACAGTGTCTGTGGTGGTGGGGCTGTGACATGAGACCTGTTAGGGAAAGTTGCAGGAATTGTTCAGCACGAGGTGAAGTCATCTGATGCAGGGGCATAAAGGCTCTTGTATACTTGTTCTTGGGAATGTACAAGTGTTGTAGGTAAAAATATTTTAATACCTTCATATGGCATCTGTGTGCACTAAAAATACCATCTGGAGATGGCTGCCAAAGAAGTCAGTGAGAGGTGCTGTTTGAAGGGTGTGAGTAAAAGTAATGTTGCCATAAATTCCATCCAAGTAGGTGAGGTAGCCCAGGGATATATCCTGTGCACATCCTGTTCTTCCTTCTGTTATAAATGCAAAGGCAGATTTGGGTTAAATAAAAACAATTTATTATAAAACAATTTCTATAAAAAAATAAACAATGAGGGAAAACCACAATAAAACAAACAGCGCAGCGCTGGGTGGACAGGGGTCTATACCCAAAGGTATAGGTGTTCCCAAATCCACGAAGGAGGGTAAACTGTCCGGGGTTTTTATAGGGATTTTTAGCCTTGAGGCCAAATTCCAGGCAGGCACCATTCATCAACAGTCCTTGATTGTCGTATGAATTGATTTCCTGGCATTGGAGAATAGAGTCGAATGGACGTCCGGACCGAGTCTCCTCATATGTAAAGAAATTCTGAGTGGCTCTTGTGGTTCAGGCCATCCGGATGGGATGGCTGGATCCGGGTTGGGGCCGATGAATATTTTCGGTTGGATTTTTCCTTTTGTTTACTTGATGGCTTTCCCCCAACGGTACCCCGCAAGGGGAGGTGTCGGGGTCCGGTGATGAATATCTCGTCGGTGCCTCTCCGTTTTGGCTTGATGTTTCGTGTCCTGCCTATTCTTCCCCGTTGATGGTCACCGAGCCTGTCCTTGTCAGTTTGAGGAGTTTTTTTTTTTCCTGTCAGCTTGATGGGCCGCGTCCTGTCTATTCTTTTGTTGATGGGCGCCGGCTAGGATCGTTATCCTTTGAGTGGGAATTCGTGGCTAGATCTGGGAAGGGCTTGTTGTCATACATGTACTTTTATATTTTATAGTATTGTTATATACATTTATTTAGATTTTTAACGAATTTTACAAGTTCATTTCTCACAGTCCCCCGCCTAATAATTCATTACATTAAAAATTCGTGTTATTTCATCCAATTCTGCAGGGGAGGACTATAATTTTTTTACTCACATTCATCTTCTTCCCAGTCTGTTAACGAATTCTCACTATATGCTTGTGCCAGGTTATATTTATTTTCAACTTCTTTAAAGGCTTTAATCACATTTCGTTTTCTTTTTCCTCCTCTAATTTCATTAGTTTAGAGAGAGGAGTAGGTCTCCCTTGCGCTTTCTCAGGATCAATTGGAAGTGTGGCAATCTGCATTCCTTGCACAACAGAGTGAATTAGTCTAATGAAGCAAGGAATTAAGCAGGGAAGGAAAATTATTCCGGCAACTGAACAAGTGATGAAAAATACTAGCTTCTTCCACCAAGCCCCTTGCCCGAATATCTGGTCCCACCAGGAGGCTTGTAGGATTGAATTCCATTTTTGGACTGGCACATGAGCTACTTTTTTAATTTCAGCAGCCAATCCCTTTTATTGTTTCTCCGTAATCGTCTATTTCTATACAACACTCGGATTCGTTGTATCTGCCACACACTCCTCCCTTCTCGGCTAGCAAATAATCGAGAGCTAGTCTGTTTTGGTACACAAAAAGCTCTCATTTGTGAATGTTGTTTGGCTGGGAGTTCGTGGGCTTCTGAAGTGTGGTTGGAAACTATCTCTACCACCGCTTGTAATCTGATAAGTCTGTTGAGGAGATAAATGGGGGTTCTGTAACCCCAGCTGCCATCATTTGCCCAAGTAGCGGCCCGTAATATTGAATGATCCTTTTGGCAGGTCATTCTTCCTCGTTCTACTTCTGGTTGCCTCCCGCTATTGGTAGTTTCCGTTTTAATTCCTTCCTTTGTCTGTTTAATGTCTCAAAGAGAGGGGCTCAATGATTTACTCTTTGTTTTAGGTAGAGTAAAGAAAAAGGACCGAATTATTCCAAGTGTGCAGGATCCTTTCTATTTTCTGGGTAGCTCGCTGTATGCCTTTTCCACATATCTAATATATACTATTAGGAGCTTTTTAACCCTTGTTCAACTTTGCTGGATCATCTTAATATTCCTTCAATCCTATTAGCTCATGGAAGGGATTGGCCCCAGAGTTTTTGTACCAGTAAAGTTCAATTATTTCCATCTATTCACAGTTATTCCCCCGGGAGCGACTTCAATAGCCCGCGGGTGGTTCAGGTTGCCAGGTTTTTGTTTTTGCTTTCCGAATTCCACCGTGAGTGTGCTTACACACGGGGGTATAGCTTACTAAATCAGTGAATTCTTTTCCTTCTGGTTTTTGTTTTGTTTTTGATATTTTAGAGCTTTCTCATTTTTAGAAGTTTACTCTGGGGTTAGTCCCTCTCCCTTCCAAGGCCATCTTTCAGCTGATTTTAAACCGCCACAGATCTAACAGTTTAGATAGACTTAATTCTGTGGCTATTTCTTGCATTAGATCTATGAAAAAGATTCTGGTTGGGGTTTGGCAACCCCCAATTGCTGTATTGTTTCTCTAATTGCTCATAATGTTCACTAAGAGAGTTAAGCCTCTCCTGTTCTAGTTTCTTTTTCTGAGCTTCTGCTTCTTGCCTCTTTAACTCTAGGGTTAATTGTTTTATTTTGTTTTCAGGGTCTACCCCTTCCTCATCCCTGGAGAAGCAGAATACTTGGTTGAATTGCAAACATACCCGGTCATCACTACTTTTTAACAAATCAAGGATTATCGGTTCATTATTAAAAAAAGCCTTTTTTTTCATGTTTTAAATTTTTACTTTCCCAATATACTTTCCCAATATACTTTCCCTCCCATGGTACACATTTTTAAATTCGCTTTATTGTAACATAAAGGGTTAACCGCATAATATGCCAAAAAGGTGGATTGTCTTTTCCCCCCCTATCTAGACCGTTTTGTTACATTGACTGCAGATTGGAATTGGGGGAATCATTTCCACTTCTCTCTTATACCTGAAATGGGAATTTTCAGTCTTTCTTTTCATAGGAGTTTTAGACTGCCCGTTCTTAAGCCTTGCCCCTGAGTGGTAACACTGGACCTTCCCCTTTAATTCACAAAGATTATACTGAGTGCTGTTAGACAAACAACGTTCAGGAGGACAGTAGTTAACTATTCGTCTGGTATCTGTGGCAGTCTGACACTGCTCACACTTCCCCAGGAGACGCTCCCCCGGAGGTACTTCGGGAATCATTCTCTCGGCTAAGCACACGGCTAGACTCAGGACAGTCAGGATTCTCCACCGGTGTATCCCTCTGCCTTGCCCTTCGCCCGTATAGAAATATACGGCGGGGATTACCATCTTCCCGGCAGCAGGGATATTCTTCAGGGGCCCTTGTAGTTCTTATGGTGTATCTCCTTTTAAAGGTAGCCCACCGAGACGACTTAATCGTGTCTGTCCTGCACGGTACTTTTACTGTCTTTCGGCACTCAATTTCCAAAGCCTCTGCCTTGGAGTCTAGTTTCCCTCTTATCCCCTTTTTGAAAAAGTAGGAACCACTCAGGAGAGTCGAGTTCCAACAATCTCGCCCTGGTGGCAAGTATTAAGAAACGGCTAGTCAGCTCCTGTTCTTTAGTCAGACAATTGGTACACAGTCTCTTAGGTTTGTACTCTCCCCAACAGTGGGTTACTCAAATTTGTTTACAACAAGCACATTTAAAATGTATAAATGGAAAACAATCACAGTTTGCGTTGATGTAACTTATCTGGTCTGCAGCTCTACGATTTTAGAACAATCATGTACTAATTTTTCTGAATAGAAACTGAGCAGGATTTTTTGTGCAGTGGTTTTCAATTCTAAACCGGGTGAGCTGATTAAGATGGCTTCATATTTTAGAAGCCTGGAATCAGTCAGCCACTTCTCTGCTTTTTGCTGCAATATGTTTTTCACATCGTGGGGAGTGTAAACTACCAGGGGAGGAAAAGTTATTTTCTTTGCTTCTCTCACTAACAGAGCCACTGCTACAATTGCTTGTAAACACGTAGGCCAACCCCGACTGATTGGATCTAAGATCTTTGAAGCCTATAGGCTTTCTTTTGTCTGCCCATTCCTGAGTCAGGACTCCCTGTGTTGTTTGTTTACTCACATTCACAAACAACTGGAATTCTTTATTCGTATCTGGTAGAGTTAGTACCGGGGCAGTCATAAGAGCAGTTTTTAATTTCTGGAAATTAGACTCATTCTGTTCAGTTCACTTCAGCCTGTCAGTGTTTAATCTTTCATACAAAAACTTCACTTTTTCACTGAAACCCTCAATCCACTGCCTGCAATATCCCAAGAGCCTTAGAATTTGTCTAATTTGCCTTTTTGTTTTTTGGTGCAGGCAATGCAAGGATGTCTGCTACCCTCTCCGGGTCTAATTTTCCTTGAGATATCCAATGTCTGAGGTATTTTATTTTTTTATTTCAGGCTCTGTGAATTGCAGCTTGGATTTTGATACTTTCAAACTTTTCTTTCTTAGAAAGTTTAACAAGGCAATCGTGCTTTTCTTCACACTCTCTTCAGTCGGTCCAGCTATTAGCAAGTCATCTACATACTGTGAAAGCTTTGTCCTGTCTTCAAGAGCAAATTGGGTTAACATTTGTTCTAAAGCTTGTCCGAAAAAGGTTCGGAGACCTCCACAAACCCCTGGGGGAGGGGACCGTCCACTTTTGCTGTTGCTTACGGTTTGTATCTGTGTCCTCCCACTGAAATGCAAAATAATCTCTACTCCTTTCATCCAGAGGGCAAGTCTAAAAAGCATCTTTCAAATTAATCACACTATAACACATATCTTTCTGGTGTGAGTCTATTTTAGTAAAGTATAGGGGTTGGCTACCACCGGGAATTTAGTCCGGGTCTTAGCGTTTACCGCTCGTAGGTCCTGGATTAATCGGACGCTACTATCCGTCTTTTTACAGCTAGGATGGGGGTGTTGTGTTGAGACATGCAAGGCTCTAAAGTACCCTCGTTTAGGAGGTCATCAATTATTTGTTTCAACTCCCTTCTCTCTTTGAATGCTATACTTCAGGGTTTATTTTCTTTTCATTTTTTAGGAGTCAACTTAAATATTTTCACCACTAATTCAGAATTTTTAATCAAGATATTAATTCTTAAAGCAACAATCATGTCCCGTCTCAGTAAATTGTAATCTGCTTCTTCTACTAATAGCAAATTCCTTAAGCAAATTTTTATTTTCAGATTCTATTTCCACATCTTTTATTACAGGCACTTTCAAAGGGGTCTCCCTTTGCACTGATTACAAAAAACTTTTTCTCTGCTAGCCACTCATCCTTATGGCAATTTCTGCATGGTACTTTGCTCTGCCCCAGTATTTACAAGAAAACTTACTTCTTGACGTTAGGGGCCCACTTTTAATCTTAACCAGGGTTTCTTGGATGTTCTGGTCTCTAAATTAAAGAGCCCTGACACTCTTAATCTTCTTGAAAAAATTTTCTCATCTTTTATTCTTTGTTTACAATTCCGCTGAACGTGTCTTACTTTTTTACAGTAGTAGCATTCCGGGCTCTCTCTCCGTGGGGCCGGGGCTGCCCAGTGAGAACCTCGACTTTTTCCGGGTAGTGTTTTAAACTTACCCTGCATCTGTTCTTGTTTCTGGACTTCTTTTACCGCTGTTACTAAAAATTCTAGCTTGCGATTTTCTGCTTCTCATCTTCTCTTCTCATGTACACTTTTTGAGCTTCCCTTAGGAGCTCTTGAAGACTTTTATCTTGCCACCCCTCAATCTTTTCTAATTTCCTCCTAATATCTTTCTAAGATTTAGCAACAAATTGTGTTTTTAACAGAACCTCCCCCACAGAGAGTGTCGGGTCAGTCTCAGAGTAAATCTGTAAACTTCGCCGTAATCTCTCGATCTATTCAGTGGGTGGTTCCTTTTTTCCTTGACACACTCTTTGAAAACTTTGCTAATGTTCTGGCCCCTAGGGACCGCTTCTCTTATTACCTTGTACAATCATGCTCCTTAAATCCATTATGTTCCGTCTGCCTTCCCTCTGTCTGTGCATTCCAGCTCGGGCTTGCGCTAGGCCATTTCTGGTTACCTGGCATTCCCTGTGGGTTGCGTGTGTCCCCAGTCTCTGATCCCGGCTTGTTTAATCATTTCTCTTTCCTCCGGATTAAACAGTGATCTCAGGATTGCCATAAGATCGTCAAAGGTATAAATGTTACTCCTTAAAAATTCATCTAACTTCTCAGCCACTCCGAGAGGGTCATCTAACAACCGCCCCATCTCTTTTTTAAATGCCCTTACATCTCCAGAGTTAAGGGGTACATTCACAAAACCGATCACTTCCCGGGGCCGTCGGTACTTCTTTAAGAGGGAGCAACCGGTGCCCCTCTTCACTCTCTCCCCATTCATTATCTATCATTCTCGCTCTTAAACGGTTCTACTTGCGGGAGGGGAATTGGTGATTGTGTGTTGCCTCCCTGTTATTAATTGTGGATTTTCTGCCGCCACACGGTTGAAGGGAGGTGTCCCCTCCCATGTATGGGAGAGTCCCGGTTTGTGGCGGCTGGACCGGCAGGGATGGATAGGGGTGTTCCCCAGCCTTGCGCAGAAAAACTTCCGAGGAGGTTGCTGTGGTTACGGTGTTTACAGGCGGGGAAAGGGGAAGGGCTGCCGGCATCGCTGCTGGCCCCGAGTCTCCCGTCTGAGACACACGTATCTTAGTGGGTTGGTCTCGGGGGCCCAAGGGTGCTGAGGGCATTACTTGATCTGCAGAGGAAGGTCCCGCTGGTCCTCGATACGGGGGTGGTAAGTGATCGAGGGGTTCCCAGGACTCAGTTTTCGACTCACACACGTTTTTCTTTTTGCTTTATTGGAAATAGCCCTACTCTGGCATTTACCCAGAGCTTGGCGTATTCCCTCTCCTCAGGATCTGAGGGACTTTGTTCTCCACATAGGAGAACAACTTGTTACACGTCCATTTTCCAAATGTGCCTAACACTGGCCAAGTGAGGTGACTTCTCAACTCCTGTCCCTCCCCAAACCTCTATACAATAATGTATTAATTTCTCCTTTGATTTCCCCTTCCTCTGGGGACAATCTTCCCAGTGTTTTAGCATCCACCCCAAGGGACTTTCCAGTGGGATGTCTGGTGATTCCTCCCCCTGATCGGAGGAATCTTCTCCTGTGCTTCTTCCTTGAAGCTTACTCTTTTTTCTGCCCTATACTTCGCAAATATATTCTTACCTTTCTTCGACTTCTCCGTGAGTCGATATCAGTTTCTGCGTTGTGTACTTAGGAATCAAAATTTGCCGATACTCACCTTTCAGCGAGCTGAGCTGAGGTCTCTTGTAATCGGAACTTTTGATTCTTCCCTGGACCTCTCCCTGGGTCCGTTACTAAGAGGGTTTACCAGCCTCGAGCTCGACAAGACGTCCCTTCCCCTCTTAGTACCTTGCGATCAGTTCCCGAGACACCCTTTGGTCTCAGGTTTTACCAGTGTGTGTCGAGGGAAAAAAAAACTTTCACTCTGTATCGCTTCCTTCGCGGCCGGCCAATTCCCTCGCGGGAGGATGGAAACGCGACCTTGAAGTCCGCACTCGCTTCGTGATCAGATCACGTCTCACACACTCGCCCGATCGCCCCGCTCAACCAGCAGTACTTACAGCTATTTTTCCTGCGTGGGTGTCCCCTTGTGCGCACTAGACGTTTTACGAGCAAAGTAAGCCGCGGCTCCCGAAGGCTCCGTGCCTTCCGAGCTCTCCGATCCGGATTTATCCATTTTATTGTGGTTTTTTACCTCCGCCTAAATTTGGTTCGGATATCGGAACGAACTACGGGGGTTCTCAACTCACCAGGCCGCCAAAATCAGCGGGGTACCCGTCCTGGGGCAGCGAGATTCCCCGCAGTTTCTCCGATCCGAGTCACGGCACCAATCTGTTATAAATGCAAAGGCAGATTTGGGTTAAATAAAAACAATTTATTATAAAACAATTTCTATAAAAAAATAAACAATGAGGGAAAACCACAATAAAACAAACAGCGCAGCGCTGGGTGGACAGGGGTGTCTATACCCAAAGGTATAGGTGTTCCCAAATCCACGAAGGAGGGTAAACTGTCCGGGGTTTTTATAGGGATTTTTAGCCTTGAGGCCAAATTCCAGGCAGGCACCATTCATCAACAGTCCTTGATTGTCGTATGAATTGATTTCCTGGCATTGGAGAATAGAGTCGAATGGACGTCCGGACCGAGTCTCCTCATATGTAAAGAAATTCTGAGTGGCTCTTGTGGTTCAGGCCATCCGGATGGGATGGCTGGATCCGGGTTGGAGCCGATGAATATTTCGGTTGGATTTTTCCTATTTGTTTACTTGATGGCTTCCCCCAACGGTAGCCCGCAAGGCGAGGTGTTTCGGGTCCGGTGATGAATATCTCGTCGGTGCCTCTTCCGTTTTGGCTTGATGTTTCGTGTCCTGCCTATTCTTCCCCGTTGATGGTCACCGAGCCTGTCCTTGTCAGTTTGAGGAGTTTTTTTTTTTTTTCCTGTCAGCTTGATGGGCCGCGTCCTGTCTATTCTTTTGTTGATGGGCGCCGGCTAGGATCGTTATCCTTTGAGTGGGAATTCGTGGCTAGATCTGGGAAGGGCTTGTGTGTCATACTGTACTTTATATTTTATAGTATTGTTATATACATTTATTTAGATTTTTACGAATTTTTACAAGTTCATTTCTCACACTTCCATACTCTGCTGTCTGATATCCCTGCTAGCTGTGCATCCAGCCTTTCCTTTGGCATGGTGTCCCCACCTCCCCTGCTTTGAGGGACAGCATCATGGTAGCTTCAGGGAGGCCAGGGAAGACAATGGGAAGTAAAAACCTTAAAGGAATGCCTCATCACTCTCTTCTTGCCTGTCTTCAAATCATCCCAGAGCAAATTTTTTTTTTTCACATCACTGAAAACAAGGAAGGATGTTGGCTCTGAACTGTTCATCGCTACTTAGTAAGCACGGCTTAGCCAGCAGCGTCTGCTCCATGGCCTGCCTTGGCAGCACCCTGCATGCTGTGTGTGGACACCCAGGGAGCTGCTGCAGGAGCTGAGCCCCGGGAGCCAGGCTCTGGCAGGCTGCAGCTCCCCCGGGATCCCAGCCCCGGCACAGCCCCACACGCGCGGCTGCTGTGCGCTCCCAGATGTGACAGATGACACCGTGCTCCCTGCAGGCCCGCACAGCTGGGCCCAGTGACTAAGCCTGGCTGTGCACCCACACACTGATGTCAGGAGAGCAGCCAATAGCTCAGAGTGACTCTCCTCGTCCCTGTGTGCACGTCAGCCACAACAGTGGCAAACCCAACAATGGGCAAGGAGACGGTCAGAGGAAAACCCAACTTCAGACTAGGAGCAACTGATGTAAAATGGGATGTGCAACTCCCATTTCCAGTGAAAGGAATCATCGATATTAGCTCGGTCATTTTAAAATGTATGAATCATTAGATGACAAAGCCCATAAATTGATTCATAAACAGCTGTCATCTTAATACGAAAACTCTGAGATTAATCTGTCTGAAAAATTGCAATTCAATTGTGAATGGAAATAACAGCTAAAATCCAGCATTCATCTTGGCCAGGGTGAATTTTATGAAATAAACTTCAGACCACACTTCTGAGTTCTAGCCATCCTTGCATGTATAATATGTGTGTGCAAACATATGCACCAAAATGCTGTCTGGCCGCCTGAGTTTAAGTTAATTAATGAATATCATTATTTGCAATGACCTTGACTTGCTGGTCATTGAGAGGAAGGCTTCTGTCATTGTTTGCTTGCTGAGGTTTTTGTTGTTTTTCCAAGGTACTTGTTGGCTGTGGTGCAATGACTCAAGGAGTGCAATTAGTCAGATTGAGAGCCCTCTATACTTGTGGCAATAAAGTTTGGCACATACATTTTTGTTATTTTCCCTGCAGTGAAGCACTCCTAGATGATGTATGGGTTTGGGATTGGTTGCACTTGCTGAGGTAATCAATACCATGGTACCTTCTTTGAAGAAGACTGAAGAGTTTTGTAACTTGAGTTTTGTGGTAAGCAGGTGATGGGCAGCCTGATGGGACTCAGGGAGACTGCCACCCTGCCAGGGAGTGAAATGGGGAACTGGGAACTACCATGAGATGGGAAAGTCCTAGGGGAAAGGAAAATGAAGGAGCCTATGGAAAAAACAAGCTATAGGGTTATGAGGATTGGCTCAGGAAGAAGGCTTTGAACTTCAAGAAAGGAGGCAGGGATTAAGAAGCATTGGGGAAAGGAAAAACAGCTCTGGAGCACATGGCTAGGAGCCATAGTGAGATACAAAGGAAAAGTAGTCCAGAGGACAGAGCTTGGCATGAGGAACTGGGGAAAGATTTAGAAATAGGCCAGGAACCTGTGCCTGACAGCAGGGGAAGGGAAAAGAACAGGGTGGGGACAAAGGATGAGGAGACCAGACAGGCTGGGGGTGGAGGGTGGGGCAGCCAAGAGAAAGGAAGATGAGTCTGTGCCTATTTCAGTGTTCTCCTGGTTCTCACTCCTGGGTCTGGCATTACACAGCCTTTCCCTTCATCTGCTGTCAAAAGACACTGTCATGCCCTGATAACGTGCACACGTGGACTCCTACACAGGAGACAACCTGCCACAGGGGACAGCCTTTCACTGCTTGGGACACAGAGTCACTGTGGCCTGTGGCAAAGCCACTGGGCCCGGCTTTATCTCCAGTATCATTAACCCCTACAGGGGATGGGTAGGGAATTTGTGACTTTTAGATCAACAACATGAGCAGCCCACAAAGGTTTCAGAGCAAACATTCAGGCTTGTAACGACACCCATCTTGCTTTTCACTCTTAAGTCCCAGTTTCTTGAGGTTTGCGCCTGCAGCATTCTTTTTAAGGTACAGCTGGATTTTCCCTAGAAAAGCCTTCCCAAATGCCATGTGAAGTATGCGATGGCTGGAATTCATGGCAGTAAGACTTCAGCAGCTGAACAAGGCAGAAGTCAGTAGGGGGCCGCATTAATGTCCATTAGCATTTGCTGGGGGCTCTTGGAGCAGGTAATGCAGCTTTTACAGAGAAAATCAATCAAGACTGCACATGATAAAAGTTATGAGGGCGTAACAATGTGGCTTATGCAGGCATTCGTTCTCTGTTATTTCCTGAGGAGGAGAAGGATATAAATTAAATAGTTATTCTTATGTAATGAGTATTGCTTTTGCGTAAAAGGAGACAAAACACTGAGCAATTTAACCTCCCAGATGCTTGAAAGTTAATGATTGCAGGTCAGTTTTGAGATAATAGCCTGGGCAGTGTTGGGAAAGTCATTTTCTGGCAGATAACAGATCCCATTTTGGCATGTGGACAGCGGATTACAGTTCTTTAACCACCACGAAGAGCTGCACTAAGCTCTGGTCTCTCCAAGAAACAAACAAGATTTCACAAGAGCCAGCTGGCTTCAGTTGTACTTACAGTACTTGTAACCTCAGATATCGTGGGAGATGCAGTCATGGTGAACTTAAAGACATATAGGGATGGTTTCCTAGCTGAGAAAGGGGGGGATTGCAGAAAAACATGTTTGTCCCAGGCTGGTCACTGCATGGATGGATGCATTGGGGTGTGGTGGAGCTATAACTGCATCCACCCCAGCACTGAATGCTGCCTCAGGCTCATTTGGGAGAGTTCTCCCTCCCTAGAACTAAAAGCTAACGCAGCACAAGGGACCACATCACTTCTTTGCACTTCCAAAGGCATTCCAGGGCTTGTCTCTCCTTTCTCAAACGCTGCTGCACCGATATCCTGAACAGGGAACCGTCTTTGCAAGGGTTTAACGTGTTCACTGTGCCACTGGAACTCTGTTTGTGTTCTGCATGAGATGCTTGGTCTGTGACCTGCTGCTTCAGGGTGTTATGCTCTGGGGAACCCTGCAGTGGGGCCTAGGTTTGGGGATCCATGGAAACAGTCCTGAAACAAAGAGAAAACAAATGGGAGAGTTGTGACATTCCTTCTGGAATACTATCAGCACGGATTGTTACCAAGAGAGAGGGGTTTGGGGTTGTTTCTTTATTCTTGCTGTTTTCTACCTGCCAGCTGATACATCCTACAGAAATGACGCAGAGCAAGATTTTGGTTGTGCAAGTGGTAGAAATTAAATTCATGATGTAGTAAAATAATTTTTTTTTTCTTTGTAATGTCCCGCTGATCTCCTTGCCCTTCAGTGTGACATGATGAAAGCTGCATGATGTGGTAACTGCTGTTCCCTGGGAATAGTCTGTCTTTGCTGTATTCCTCCAGGAGGTTACTTTGGCCTTGTACTATAACATACCAGTGAATGGAAAGAGTATTTTCCTCACTTCCACCTATATTTATATTTCCAGCTGCAGTCCTGTGAATAATGTAACATTCTCCAGAATTAGCCCATGTGGAAGTTATGAATTCTATGACCTGTATAAGAGTCTAATTTAAGAGAGGATAAAGACAAATCTGTAACAAAAATTTCACTTTTTCATGATCACTTGCTAGGAGAGAGACAGCGAAAGAGACATTTTTAACTTGCGAGGGGTTTGTAGCTGATGTGGAAATGTTTAGAGTTAAAATTATTGCAGGCAGACTTGTTGCAAGCAGCCCTGCTTGAGCAGAGGGTGGACCAGATGTGCAGAGGTGCTTTCCAAACTTAATTATTCCGTGTTTATGTGAAGATCCACTTCCTAACAGTTTGGGTGTGCTCTGATGAAATGGGATAATGGGTTTCTGAAATGATAACCACGCAGGCAGGCACTGGCTGGATCTACCCCACAAGCACTGATATTCCCCCCAAACACAGGGAAGATCTCCCTCTAATCTCTGAATGTCTGTCCAAGCACTTCCCATGCAACACCAGTTGCTTTACCCTGTAGCACAAGACACAACAAAATGTGTCTTGAGTCCTGAGCAGGGGCCAAGTTATTCTGGAACACTTCTTGCCACCCCTCCAGTGCCATGGGATCAGAGAGATAAATACCTAAATCATGGTCTTATGGTTATAATACAAGGCTGTGAGAAAGAGATGTGATTGTATGATTGTTCCCATTAAGGAATCTCTCAACAAGTCTGGATTTCATTGAAATCCAGTATTAACTGAAATTGAGTTCATGATGTTTGATTGCAGAGAATTTTATTTTTTAAAAATTTTTTAATGTATATATCATCAATCTTTACACTGGCATTGTTTCTTTTCCTAACCTGGAGTAATTTTGCTAATTTAGATATATTACTCTATGTGATGTGGATTGAGAGAGAGAGAGAGGGTGTGTATACATGTTTGTATGTACATTAGAGAGAAGGAGAGGGGTGATTTTGCTGATTTTGAACTCTAACCCCCATAAATATTTATACTTAGGACATTATTTCTCATTTATCATAAGGTGAGGTCAGTACTCCATCTCTTAGACCTGCAACAGCTGCCAGTGCTTCTAGACAGTTCAGCTCTTCTTCCAAGTGCAATCATTCTGGACCACAGAAAATTTGATTTACTTCCAATTTAGGCCTCACTGGATTGTTTGTTCTCTTATCTTCAGCCGTGCTGGGCTGGTCTGTTTCCAACATTTGTAAAGACAACCCAAAACAAAGATTTGGCCATCTGTGGCATTCTCAGATTCAGCATATATTGAGAAAATTTTATTTAGAAAGACATAAACAAATGTCCACTAGTGCTTTAGAGAAAAAAAGTACTCCTTTGAACTGGAATGGAGACTGTAAGAGGTTTGTAATAGGGAGGAGATTTTTTTTTTCTATTATTGATGTAATATCTTTCTACTATTTGCACCAGAAAAAAGAAAAAAAATGAGGAGGAAAGAAATAAGCTTTTGTTTAAAAGAAATATTGATGAAGAGTCTTAAAGTCTTCAGAAAGGCTGAACTTCTGTTACAGATGTTCTTAAAAGAGTGACCACGCAAGAAGACTTTCCCAGCACTTAATATCCATACATACTTGAAGCAGAGAAACTTTGCCTCATAACCTGCACCTACAAAAGTAGGTGGGCAAAACCTGAAGCTGCTTTCTATAGTAACTAATATTTAGAATGAAAATTCATTTATAGCCAAATTTGTGGCTGTTTGCTTCCATCATACAAGACAGGTGCAGCATGTGCTTAAGGTCCTGAGCAAACATATAAATATTGATCCAGAATATAAATATCTTGATGGTGAAACAACTAAAAGTTCTGAGGAAAAAATTGCTACTGAATTTTTAAACTCATGCTCAGGCTTTGAAGGAAGGAAATCTTCCTCACAAATTTAAACTCAAGCAGTTAATGTACTTCAAGTTTTTGACATTTCCTGTGACAAGCGAGTGTGTGAGAATTTGTGGGAGACCTTTGGTGACAATATGTGCCGGACAAAGGAGATGGATGATTTTTTCTTCTGCTAGCTGAGCACTAGACAACACTGGAACAGCTTCAGAAGGGACACAGAGCTTATCCATCTTTTTGGCTAATTGCTTCTTGGATGTGCACCAAAGAGAGGGATTGGGAAGCCAAGAGTCCCAGGGAGTGGAGAAGCTCTGTGGTGGAGAGGAGGCCTGGGCTGATGTTCCATTCCAGCAGCTGGAAGTGTTCCCTGCCGCCACAGTGACACAAACCACCCGCTGAGGTGTCCTCATGGTGGGAAGATGGATGAGCCCAAATATTCCTGGGTGTCTTTGTTTTCCTGAAGTTCTAATTGCTTTTCAAAAGTGAGGGGCTTATTGTTTGTTTGTTTGATTTTAATTCCATAGTAATTCAGGTCTCCTGCAGATTAATTTAGGATGCTTTTCAAACACTGTTTTCATTATTCCTGTGTGAGCAAACTGGAGATGTCATCCTGGTAAACTGTCAGGGACATATGGCCGAAACCCCTTTAAAAGCAGCTTCTGTGAACTGGCATTGACATTTCCTGGGCTTGTCATATGGCAGGATTTGTAGCAATAACTGCTGGAAAGCTGAGAAAATTGTTGCCTCTTGGATTAAAAAGCAAAAACTGATAGATGGACCTGATGGAGTTTTTTACTTTTAATTGAAAATATCTCAAAAATTACTCTTGGATTTTTCAGGGTTTTCCTGTAACCACACTAACAATATAATTTAGGTTTGAATTGTACTTTGGAGTTTTTTTCCCAGATGTTGTTACTGGGAGTCTCTAGAAATTTAAGAATTATATATTGAATAAACGAGATGGTTGGATGTGCAGATGAGTGCCTTGTGTTTAGTATGGCCTGTATGTGTGAGAGCAGCACTGAATAAAGCAGCTTTTTCTCTGTAAGAGGTAAGGCATTCCTGCAAGGAGCAGGGAATTGGACTCAGATGATCTTTATGTGTCCTTTCCAGCTTGAGATGTTCTCTGATTCCATTAAAAATTGTAGCTGGTTACAAAACAGTGCAGGACAAACAGAGAATGGCAGCAGTTCAGACAAATGGAACAGGTTAGAGAAAAGGTCTCTAAGAGGTACTTTTGAAGTAGCAGGAAGGTGGGGCTGAAGGCACTGTAACACGGAGTGTTTTACACAGGCCAAGAGAAGGCTTGTGGAGGGGTTGGATAATTGATGGTCTGGGTGGAGGGGAAGCAGTTGGATGGGTGTAATTGTGTGGAACGTCTGAGTTGAGGAAGGGTGGTGGAAGAGGCCACAAGAAAGGAAAATGCTACTGCCAGAATCACTTTAGTTGATGTTTAAGGGCAGTATTAATGACCATATTAAGAGGCTGGACTGCAGAAGAAAGTAGAGTGGAGAAAATAAAACCAGGCGTGTTTTCCATTTGAAGAAGAGAAAGGAAAATATATTTAAAAATATAGAAGGTTGGCAGATCTTGAGGTGAGTGTAGATTGCTTAGGGAATAGGACTTTCATTTTAGCTCTGTTATCTTTTAGTTGTAGGCCCCATGTACACAATTCCCAGTGACAAGCTTCTAAAGAGTTCTCAAGTCTCACAATCTTATTGGTGAACTGGATTTTAGTGGTTTTCAAAAGGATTATTTGGTAAGGAATTTAAGCTGGCTGCCATACCCACCCTGCCACCACTGGGTTCAGCCCCCTCATGGAGATCAGGGCACCAAAGAATCTGAGAAATGCCAGGACCCCGTCCTGTAAAGTGCGGTGACTACTCTGCAGCTCTGGCAGGACATCCAGCTGAGAGCTGTGATGGCTGCCGTGTGTGCAGGGAATGTCAGGTTCCAGGAATGGCTGAGTGGAACCATGGATGTTTAGGCTTTAGAAAAGCTTTTTTAGTTTTAAGCATTTTGAGTTTGCTTTTTTGTTTTTTTAAAAACTTTAATTAGAGTTTTAAAAATCAAATTTTCACCCCTTCCCTTCACCTACTTGAATTCAGCTTCATCTTCCCTTCATCTGCCTCCCAAGAGAGACAGAAGGACTTTGGGAGGCTCCACAGTGCAAGGACACAAAACGCCCTGAATGGAGCTTCTCTTGCAGAGGAGCAAGAGGAAACAAGGAGGGTCTTCACCGTTGGCTGTGACTGTCCAGCTCTCAGGTACAGTGATACGGATTAGGATTTCCATGAGAAATAGCAGAGTGTTTGAAGTGGATGGGTGGCTGGGGAACGGAGGGGAGGGGGGATGCTCACGGAGGAACAGGGCTGCAGTGTCCGTTTGGCAGCAGCTGCCTGTCCCTGGGCTGTGCCTGTGGCACCGAGGGGGAGCTGACACGTAGTGAACCTGTGCCTGGGCTGGGCCGTGCTCTGCCGGCTCCCTTCATCATGAGGGTGTGGGAAGCAGAGGAATTGTCTCTGATCCTGGTAAAGAACTAAAATTTATGGCTTGCCAGGGGTCAGAGGTGGGAAGTTAAGCGGCAACAAAATATCCTTGACGTAGTCGCTAGCAAAGTGAACATTGCAAACTGCGTGTGCTGGAGGCTGTGTCTGCCTTGGCGTTGGTGTGTTCCTGTGGGTTGCTGCACATCGGCTCTGAAAAGCCCAGTGTTTGCAGTCTCGCTTGGGACTGCCCGGGGCTGCCTGTGCTGCCTTTGAAGCCAGAGAGCTTCCCAAGCTCCAGGCATGAGCAGCCAGCCCGCTGTTAAACAGGAGATTAGGGGCACAAAGAAAGCATGTTTTGGGAAACGAACCTTTTCATCCTGTTTTGTTGTCAGCCTCAGGCACAAAGTGCATTTGATGGATCACTACACTTTATAAACTCTGTGTACATTTGTTCTATTAGAGGGGGAAGGCCTGTGCCAGAATTTTCACCTGTTGCTTTTTGCTATCAGTTTGCTCCTGTTGGGTGGGAGAACTGGTTTCTGGTGAATGCAATGGAACAAAACGGTTGCCGCGGATTTATTTTAAACACATGTTTCACCATATTGCGATTTAAACAATTTAGCATGGTGCAGAGGCCACACAACTTCTTCTGGTCTAAAATAACTCTCCGGTTACTTTTTTCATAAAGCCAGAGGAGAAGATGTCCGACCGATGTTCGCTGCATCCCGTTTCCAGCGCTGCCGGCAGCGATGCTCCGCCGGACAGAGGCCGGGGTTCCTCGGCGCGGGGACCCGCTCCCGCCCCTGCCCGCCCCCCGCAGACGGCCGGCCCGGCTGTGCCGGCGCAGGGAGCGGCCCCCGGCGGGGGCGGTCGGGGGCGGGGCGCGGCGGGGGCAGCCCGGTGCCGGCGGGGAGCCCGGCCCCGGCGTGCTGGGCTCTGCCGCTCATCTTGCTCCCCGCTCTCCCGAGCCGGCAGGGGAGTTGCGCAGCTCCCGCCGAGCGGCCGGGACGGGACGTGTCGAGAGCTCGGCGGGGCTCAGGGCTTGCGAGGCGAGGCTGGACGGCCGGGGCAGGGGCCGAGGCCGCCCGGCACTGGCGGCGGGGGGCGGCGGGGGCCCTGCGCGGCGCGGTGCCGCCGGGGCCCGGCGCATGGCGGCGGCGGCGGCGGCGGGGGGCATCGCCACTCTGCCCCACGACGGCGGCAGCGGCGCCTTTCCCCCGGGGCACTTCAAGGACCCCAAGCGCCTGTACTGTAAGAACGGCGGCTTCTTCCTGCGCATCAACCCCGACGGGAAGGTGGACGGCGTCCGCGAGAAGAGCGACCCGCACAGTGAGTGTGTCCCGGCACCGGGGCGGGCGGGCGGCTCCTCGCCCGGGCAGCGGGGCTGCGAGAGGGGCCGCGCCTCGGCCGTCCCGCCCTGCCAAAGCTTCGGCAGCGAGCCGTGCTTGGGAAGCGCCCGTCAATGTGCAGAATGTTCCTATGCGAGTAACCGCGAGTGCGCAGACGGAGTTAATTCATACCGAGTTAATTCATACCCAAGTCCCGTAGCTGGTGGTTCCGCACCGGAACCCTCGGGATGTCCCGGGGCAAAGCCTCGCTGGCGGCTCCGCGCTCAACCTGTTGGGTACAGAGCTCGTCAGGTGCACAGAGGTTTGGTTACGGGCTTGAGGAGGTCCCGAGTTTGTTTGCTTGGCCCTTACGGAGGTCTAATGGCATTTGACGGCTGTACACGGCGGCGGTGAATGTATTGGATGCATCAAGGTAGAGAGGAGGTTGTTCTTTTTCCCAGTGCGGGTAGGTGCTCATGAGTAGGAGCGCTTTCGGCACACAGGTACTCTTAGGAACAGAGGGGCAAATCTGGCCAGGGAAGCAGGGCTTATAACAAACTGGTATTTGCTTTTAACAAACAAAGGTATCAGAACACCTTTTTGGCTTAAATGTTACATCTTGCATTGTGGTTTTTTTTTTTTTTTTGTTGTTTGTTTGTTTTTTTACTTATTTAATGGTGGTTTAGATACAGATAAAATCCAAGGATTCTAGCAGCAGGAGGAAGGCTGTCCCTCCAATACCTGGTCTTTTGAGGGGAGAGAAAGGCTCCTGGGCTGGGAACACAGCCCATGGACTCTGTGATTACAGGCTTGCAGGGAGCGTGTGGCAGGTTGCTGTTAGCAGCACAGGGTGCTTTTTGTCCCACAAACAAAATGCCTTTTGCAGAGCTCAGAGTATTTTGGAAGTATTCAGCACAGAGGTTTTGTGGATGTGGTGGTGAGTTTTTGACTGTGAGGCATTTCCCTCAGCACAGGTACAGGGAGCTGTCAGATCATCCCAGTGCCATTCCTGGTTGGACAGAATTTGTTGCTGTGCAGTGTGTGCTGGGCCTGCCTGCAGGCCCTTGGCATGAGGAGCAGGTGAAATGCCTTGCTGGGATTCTTCATCTGCTTTGCACCTGTGCTCTGAGTGATGGATGCAGGGATGGGGCTAAACTCAGGGACTAAGAGGACATGAGGACAGAGACCAATGATTCTTAATATTACTTTCCACTCTGGACATTCACTTTTTGCCAAACAATTAGTTTTACCCAACAATTCCAGAGAAACCTTGTAACAGGAATCCTTAAAGGAAATAAATCTCATCAGACATGGCACGTCACCCTAGAAGAAGCTATGGAAGTGTGCTGGCAATCTGCTGCAAAGGGAGGTGGTGTTGAGTGGAGGATGTACAAGGCTGAAGCTGAGTCCAAAACATTGCCATGGCTGTTGGGTTCTTGCCTCATTCCCTGTCTTTACTTTTGAAAAGTGCAGGTAGTGGTGGTGTGTGGTGTTGTGTGCTCACCTGGCTGGCCCAGGCTGCCCTGAGTGGAGGTGGTATTTATCACTGCTGCCTTTCTCATCGTAGAGTTCCCCCATAATAATTTCTTCCCCCCTGCCTTTTTTTATGATTCTCTCAGTAAAACTAATACTAGTTTTTCATTCTTGAGTCCACTGAATGTATGTTTTGTCTTCCTGCTGAGCCTTATCAATGCTAAAATTTCCAACTGACATCTTGTGCTTTCCTAGAAATTAATTCTCTCATTTTCTCATTATCTTGGCTTGTTGCTTTTTCTTCCTTTCTTCTTTTTTTTTTTTCCTGGAAGAACTCTAGTTCAGAGAAGCAGAGAATAATCAGTGCTGGAAGCATCAGCGAGGCTTATTGCTGAGGCATTGCGTGGTTCACATCCTCAGCATCCTTGCTGTAAATACGTCATTCCACACGACTCTGCTCAACTCTGACCTGGTGAGTGCTGCTCTGTGGAAGTCCCTGTGAAATCTCGTGGTATTCCTGGCATGGCAGAGGGTAATAAATCTTGGACAATGTGAGAGGACTTTAGAAACGAAATTAGCAGTGAAAATATACACCTCAAGTAATTCAGGGTGATTTTCTTAGCAAAAGGTTTTGTAAGGTGGTTTTGAGAAAAGAAATACAATATCTGCACAATTTGGTTTAGAAATAATTAAATGCCAGTTAGTAGAGATGCTTGTGGTTGCTGCTATTCTTAGGAATTAATTATACAAAATAACATTTCAGTAGCACTTCATCCTTCTTACTTTTAAAGGAAGTTATTATTTTAGAAGGCAAGTTATTGTCTCCTTATGTTTCAGACCAAAGTTTCAATGCTATAAACCAATTTCCATGATCCACGTCCTTTTCAGCTCCCCTCCTCCTGCCTCTATTTGAAATACACATCTGCTTTGTGTCGTGGCACTGTTTTACACTCACCCCACTCACCTCCATTTATTAATAATGGTGTCGTTAATGAAATTAGGAATGGAAGTTGACATCCTGCATGCTGGAGGATTGGGATCATATGATTCAAACAGCTGAAACCCAGGACAGGGCGTCTTCCACAGCCATTATTGCCACATCTGACGCGTGTGCTGCAGTGACTCCAGTGAAGTGCCCCTTTGGACACACTCTGGGGACTCAGTCTGGAGTGTTTTCCCTTGAAGAGGTACTTTCAGACAAACAAGAAACAGAAGGCGCTTTCTGAGAGTTTTGTTGTCTAAAGCAAAACAAAAAACACGGCTGGTTTGTTATTGTTGGTCAACAACTGTTGATTTATGCCCTGAAAAACGTACAAAGGGCGCAGTGTTTTTGGAAAGGCTTTTAGAAACTCTCCCGAGGTGTTTCCCTCAAAGAGGCTACAGTGCCCGTGAGGGGGAAAAGCCTGGAGAATGGAAAGGGAACACTTATCCATACATTTAGAACATGTCTAGTAGCACAGCTGGTTCCTTTCAGAGTTTTCCTAAATGAGGAATGGTTGGCATTTATGTATTTCCATAATTTCTTAAGCAGCTTTGTTTCATGATGAGCATAACCCAAGACAGTATCCAAGGCATCCTGAACCATTCTTGTCCACTCCTTAATGAGGTGACAAGGCTCCAGCCTCTCACTTGGAAAGGATTCTTCAGCTATGTGAGCTCGGTCAGCCCTGCAGATGTATGAAATACCTTCTTCCTTCTCAGTACCTCTCTCCTCTTCCATACCGGTCCAGGAAAATTTCTGAAGAAGGTTCCTTTCATAAATAGTTGTTAATATTAAGATTTTGACTTGTCTCTCTCACAACATTTAAATGGCTATGCTCTAAATGTTTTGGAAAGACTCTGCTGAAGTATAGACTGACTTTTAGAGCAGCTCAGTGAAGATGATGGAAATTTGATCACTGATCATGCAATGGGAGAAAACTCATGGCGATCCTCAAGTTGAGCAAATGTCAGGAAGTGTTTTCATATGAAGGTTCAGGACCTGGGGTTTAGCTTTTTGAGGTTCGTAAGTTGTTTGGGACTTGGAATATCTCCTTTCCCATTTTGGTCTCCCACAGACGTGGCTGGAGCTGTTGACAGGGCAAGATGTGTTCCAGATCTTAGCACTAAGTGAGAGGTGATTCAAAAAAAAAAACCCCGCCCCTAAATGTTCAAATACATTGCTTCCACCCGAGTCCTTCTGGAAACAGACTCTTTTTGCATTACTTTTGATCTGTTGCACAGACCTTAACTGCTTTGCCAAGTGCTTTGTGGCATAGCACAGAAATTCCTCCTGGCTCCTGGATGTAGCTGCCTTTAGGGGATGAGGTAGCAGAGGTCCCCTGTGTGAAAAAGTTGGGAATATGCTTCCTTTGCCTCTTTGGTCATAGAAATACTATCATGTTCCTGCTCGGGGGAGGATGCCTTCTCATCTCTCACAGTGTCTGCTAATCCTCTATCCCAGTTCCTAGTGAGTCTTGCCCATCCTGGAACTGTGTGGTCCAGAGGTGGACCAAGACAACCCGAGATGTCTCCAGTGGGCAGTGAACTGTCCTGTCCCTCCCAGTTGTTTTCCTCCCAGTTTGGAAGTGGGGAAGGTTCTGAGGGCACCCACAGGTACACTAGAGGGCAGGATTTAGCCCTTAAATTGTCTCATTTAGGCAATGAGGAGCACTTTTAGGTAAAAAGCTGGTTTGCAGGAGAATGATAATCCAATTCCTGTTAGCCACTGCGTTCCCAGAGCTGGAAAAGATAAATACAGGTAACATGTTGTGAGATCAGGTGGCTGCTCTTAGTTTTCATTTGGTTCATAAATGCTTGAAATTTGTGCAGCTGATTCTAAGAAAAAGTTTATCTGTAGTGGGATCATATTTAAAAGCATCTTACAGGAAGTAAATTATGTTAGTAACTCAACCTGAATTTTGAATCATAGTCTTTTCAGTGATACTTTGTTTCCATAAGCTTTCCCCAGCTCCCCTGGATTACAGGTAAGGCAGGCAGTTCTAATAAATAATTATTTGATCATTATAGTTTTTAGCACCCTTGGGAGCGTTGCCCTGGGATCACTGGCCATCTGTTCCAGGATATTTGAGAGGTGATGGATTGTGCTGAGCTGGTTCACAACCCTGGAATTAATGGTGCTTTTGACTGTTGGTGAGAGCATGTTTAGTGCAATTATCTAATAAAACCAAACCAGACCCAATGCAGCCCAGAGAATGCTCAAGTTACTGCTGCTGAAGAACATACATAAGTATATGACATCTTTAAATTGAATATCTATACCAGGTGATATCTGAAATGTTTATGGCATGATTTTTGAAGCCTTGAAGTAGTTAATGAGATACTGTTTCAATCCTGATGGAGAATTAATAGCCTTTGCTTTTGTTAGCACGTGTTTAAGACTATGTGTTTCAAAATAAAGCAGCTCTCTCACCCTTCATTGTTCTCAGTAGTGTTTGGTGACAATATGCCGGTCAACTGTTTTGCCTGTCTGCCTCTTCTGCTGCCTCCAGACTTGTCAATAAAAATATTAAAAGGGTGACTCTCTGGAGTGCCGGTGGCATTTTAGGGTTATTATCTTACGTAGTTTTTTGTTTGTTCAGGGTAGGGCCAGATTTTGACTGGAGCTCGATAGGATCGGCCGAGAATACAAATGAGATGATGTCTGCACAGTTGGGTGGAGGTCGTCCTGCAGGAGCTGTCATGGTGCACTGCTGCTGGAGTGACCCTGGCTGAGCCTGTCACTCATCTTTGACTTTCTGAGCTTGAAACCAAACTACATTGAGCGAGTGATTCAAAGGAGAAGGAGACTCAGGGTGCTGGGAAAGGGCAAAGTAGGATTCCATGGCCATGTGCAGTGCCAGTGTGGTGAAATTCTGCTCTTGTGCTGCAGAGCTCGGTGGTTTGTCTGTTACCTTCTGACAGGATTTCAGCAGATCTCATAAAACTGCAATCATTAGGATTCCTGGAATATGCGAGTCACAAAATCCTGGTAGCCATGGCTGTGGCATCCTGCACGGTGTTTTGTAAGGGCAAGGAGAAATGTCAGCTGTGGTACAGCTTGAAAATACTTGTAGTCTGTTTCTTGCTTCTTTCCTTTCTGCTCTCAGGCTGGCCCATGATTCCTGATGCAAGCGTACCCCATATCCCCAGACACTCCGTGCCTCTGTTCTGTGAGCTGTAGCTTTGGGGGTTTTTTTTGGTGTTAAAGGATGTCCTTCATATACTCAAATTGTGTAGTTACCACAGCATCTCAATCTTTTTCTTGAGGGAAGGTCTGTAGCACCTCTGGGGATGGGCATTAATTTTTTGGTATCTTTTCTTGGTGTTTCTGGGTATTGGGAAAAAAAATCTTGAAGCCTTTATGTTTCACCACATATCCATCATTGAGATGGCAAGAAAAGTGCCAGAGCTGGTGTGAGGGAAGTGGTAGGAGTGCGAGGCTGGGAGTGTGGAATGGAGGGACACGGAGTGCCCCTCTCCAGCAGCAGCTGATTGTCACTGCCTGTGCTGTGATGCCATGTCCTGAACCATCTCGTCTGTGAAAATGCAGGACAGGATACAATGTCTTCCCAGATGGATGTCTTGAAGAGCATGACCAGAGTCTATTCAGTTGTTACATTTCAGGTTAGGATAGTAATTTGGGGACTGTATTACAAAGAATGTTCATACAGTCCCACAACTCTGGGAAGACCAATGGAGAGACTGACATTCCTGGCTGTAGGAAGCCACACCTGTGGAGTGGTTGTGTGCACTTGCTCTGTGGCACCTGCTGGTACCCGCGGGAACAGAGGTGGATACAAAACAAGGAGCACGTGTTACTGTGGAGGAGCAGCCACCAAGGGCCGTGTAGGGTATGTTGAAGTCACTTAGGGAATCCTGCTGCACAGACTTGTTGGGCTGAGCAGTTCCTGGGAAATAGTATGTGGATTCAGTTCTTTGGGTTTCTCCACCTGTGATGGAGCAGTTGGGATGAACAGCTGAATGGACTCCTGGGCATTCATCAGAGTATGTAAATAGAAGGGATTCATTTTGTGGTTTTAGGGAAGTTTACAGACCCATATGGATGTTTTGCTGTCAGTAATGTTGTTCATTCAGGAAAATGGAGGAAAAAAATGTACAATGTTCTTAGAAATGCAGGAATTCCTCAAAGCTGAAGAGGTGCACAGAACTGCCTCATGTTGCCAGGTGTCATTTATTTCAGTCCCAACCTTCTGCTTGCTTTACAGCTTCAAGCAGTAGCCTCTTCCAGGGTACTTACCTGTGCTAGAGCAAGTACCAGTAATAGTAAGGTGTTTTCCAGTGACTAGGCTCTAGTCCCATGGATCAGTGTTGTCAGTGTGATATTTTATTAGGAGAAACGCTATTAGGAGTGGGGTTGCTGCTGCTTTGATGTGGTGTGACAGTGTGGTGGCTCGTGCTTGTAGCTGGTGTACTGCAGGAGCACCCTCTTGCAGGAGGTCTCTGGAGCAGTGTGGACATTAAAACCACCACATGGATCTAAACCAGGATATGGGCACTAGCAATGGTTAGGCTGAAGCAGCAGGGAGTCAAGTAGGTTCTTCCAAGCTGCAGATTCCAAGTTCTCTCTTTGTTGTCAGGAGAGTGCTCACATCTCTTCTTAGTACAGTTCAAATGTACTCAGAATAAAAGTGAGGAGTGTTACCCAAATATGCACTGTGTGTTTTATTTTCAGTTAAGGGATTTGGTTTCTTGCAAAGAAAACTCTTTACTCAAGCAGGGCTGCATTCAAAAGTAAATTAGAGTCTTTCTGTGAAGACTGGGATTCATTACTGTGCTGGGTCAGCAGTGACTGACAGCTCTTGTCCTTCACTGCAGCTTGTGCTGTTCCCCTGTGGATGCTTTATTTAAAGGTCAGCACAGGGTGGTTACACAGCTTGATGGAAGGGGATGAAATAGGAGGATGAAGTAAGACTCCGAGCTTATTGTGGCATTTGCACTGTCCTTGCAATAAAGGAGCTGGGCTAGCACCAGCGCTATGCTGTGTGTGCACATATATGGCTTTTAATTTTTACTTTTTGTTTGGTTTTTTTTTTTTTTTACTTTTTGCAAAAATATTTATTAAAGTCTCAATGATCCGTTCCGTTTCATTGGTACTGGAGATGGGGGAAGTACAAACCCAGCACAGTCGCTGTCTCGGCCTTTTGGCCAGGTTAAGAGCAATCACATCTAAAAGGCAGCTCCTCTGTATGGGGTTGTTCCTTCTTCCTCCCCCTGTCTGCTGTGCCATCTCTCTGAACCCTGGGTGCCCGGCAAGAGTTCTGCTTTCACCACTGTGCTCCAGACTCTCTGAAATCCAATTTACTGATTCTTTTTGGCCTTCCTAAAATCCAGCCTTTCCTTTCCTACTGTGACACTAAGGCTTATTGAGCTTATGGGTCGGCAATGTCTCACCACTGCTCTGGCAGCCTTTGCCTTTCATCTCGAGTGTTACTGCTCCGACATCTGTCACAGCCCTGAAATACTGTGTGTACTACTCAGCAGTTGTGTGAGGTGTACTGGGGGAAGGAACACTACAAAATACCTTCTAACAGTTACACATTTTACCTTTTCTGTCTTCTGAAATGCTGTTCCCATGTGTGCCTTGGGTTGTCCCTGCTTTTACGTGTTTGTTTTGCTGCAAGTGAAAAACAGGTCATAGTTACAAGGAGATGAGTGAATGCACTGTAAACATAAAGCTGAATTTCTGCAAGTTCTGTACGTGTCTTCTGACACGGCTGTGCTGGCTGAACAGTTGCACCAGCTTTGTTCTCAAGTTGAACACCCAGAAGTGGTTATCCTGCGATTTACTGCAGTCAATACTAAACAAAGCGAAAGTAGATAGAAGCAACACGGGAGACACCTTACTCTTGCAAATTAAATTTGGGAATAGTCCTAAAAAAACTACATGTGAGCAGGCATGCATCATTATTTTGATAAGGAAACCCTGAAACATTTTTCTAAATCAAGAATACAGGGTGAAAATAATGGTGAAACTTTATTACCTGTACGCAGTAACGACTGAAGTTCTTCTCTGGTAAAGTTAGGAATTTTTTCTGTTTACTTTTGTCCTCTTGACTTCCAAAGACGCATCAGTTTATCTGCAATGCCAGGAGTCAGCAAACAGTGTGGCAGGAGGCATTCAGAAGGGTTTTAGATGATGGTGACTTGGAGTTTCTGGCATACGATATCTTTTCGTAATGCGAAGCACTTGCTGTTTACTCGGCAGCGCAAAATGCTCAAGTCGCGCTTTGTAAGCAGAATCCACAAACTTTGGATTTGCTTTTGCATGACATTTTTACTTTTAAAGGGTTCTGTTAGGTTTGATCAGCCAGATTATGCAAGCTGTGAGAAGTGTGGCTGTGCGTGTTTTACACATGGGCACACAGGTAAGGAGCACGGTGTCACACTGATGCCAGAAGTGTTGGATGTCACACTATTCTGAAATTATTGTTCTGCAGGATGACTTTACTGTCTTTTATATGAAAAAAACTTTCAAACTAAAGAAACTTATATGAAGTTTATAGGGAGCACTAGAGAATGCTGTGTATTTTGTAATCAGTGTTTCATGGGAGGGATTCCCAGTGCCACGGGTGCAGGTTAGGTAGAGTTGGGTGTTTGTAGGAATTGAGGTCAAGATGTAAATCAGAAAAGGTGGAGAACCTGAACAAGGGAAATAATTTCCATTGTATTCAGTATCTGTACTACTTTAAAAGGTGAAAACTTTTAAAATCTGGGAATATCCATGTTAATGTAGTTGATTAGGATAGTGTGTGGATACTTAAAGTTACACAAGTTTCTGCTTTAAGCCTCGGTTTACTCTTAAGTGTAACCGGAACTTTCTGAAGTGTTTGTGTTTCAGGAGTGTGTATTTTTGTTGTAGATGTTTACATTTTGGGAGACCTTGGGTCTGTCTGCAAGTGGTTTTCTGCCTCTGGCTGGCAAAAAGGAAAAAGATACACTTAGAATGCTGTCATGCAAAAGCAAAGAAGTGTGCCTTTGTATGGGAGCGTGACTCACTGTTTCTCGCTGTGACGCTCCATTGGCTCGATTGTTTTTGTTGCAATTCTGATGGTTTGGTTTATTAGCAGCCCACCTCTCCCACTAAGGTTAGCTAGTTGTTTCTCCTCTCCCTGCCTCTCATGTGTTCCAGGTTTTAGGCAGTGTGTGCATCAGTGACTCTGGCAGTGGCTCAGTTTTACCATGAGCGTAAGAAAGCGAGCAAGGAGTTGTTCTCTTGTTCGTGGTCTGAAGACTCGGGGATGCCTCATATGTCAGCACGTATCAAATAGCAGGAGATATTAAATTGCTAATTGTGCCTTTGAGAAAGAGATATCAGAAATTGTCAGAGACTGATGTGGGACAGAGGGACACAAACATATTTGTAATTCCTAGAGAAAGTTACAGTAGGCATCACCAGGCTGGGGTTTGGATCTGATCCAGCAGGCAAGAAATGTCGAAATGGGGGTGTTAATACATGTGTGTTTGTAAATGCATGTGTAGCTCTGAACCAGTCCCTGGGCTTGGGAGGGTTTGTCGTGTTAGGTGTGGAGCAAGCACGTCTTGCTCCTTGTGTTTTTCTTGGACACCTGGCTGGGAATAGATGTTGCCCCCAAGCACGAAGGAATGGCCAACTTCAGCCACAGAGGATGGCGGAGTGGGAATTCGGCTGTAGGGTGTTGCATTTAGCGAAATGTTGTTGAGCCTTACTTTTTTATCTTTTTTTTGTGAACTTCCTTGCATTTCTGATGCTTATTCCCTCTGGAGCTGATCCACCTCGGCAGTGAGATTGCAAAATAGCTGCTTTGTGCTTTGCTGTGGGCACGGAGGTGCGGGAGGATGGGCAGTGGGAGCTGGTGCAGCAGCTTCACTGCACTGTCACTCGGGGGCCTCGTGGAAGGGTTTTCCTTACAGGGCCTCTGCAAATATGTTGGAGATGGGCCCTGAGCCTTTGGCTGGGGCTGAGCTTTTCCACAGCACACTGTACTAACACTAGTCATTGATCCAGAGACGTGCAGCCTGGGATTTTTGGGGGGTACAGAAACTCTCCCTTCTCCTAAACTGAGTGAGAGGTGTTTTGCTTTTCGTTCCAATAAAGCAGCTGTATGTTGGTGAAAACAGAGATTGAAATAGTATCCAATTTGTCCTCCCTTCCCCAGCCATGAGCTGCTCCCTTAGCTGCAGTGTGGCGGGCAGGGTTCTCACTGTGAAGTGATGGAGGCTGGGCTAGAGAGTCCTTCCAGCCTGAGTTTTGTGTGATCCTGACACTGGGGCTGATACTTGTAGCTTTAGTCTGCACTGAAGTCTGTGTGTAGGGTGTTTGCTAGAAGGCCTACAGTGAAAATACGGCGGAGGCTGTAACCAAACCTTTATTTGCTGTGTAAATGCATCCAAAGCCAGAAGCTCATAGTTGGTTTTTACTTCACAGTTTCTTTGCTATAGTGGTTGGAGTTCCCATTTCCTTGTGGAAGAGTAGAAGAATGGGGTTTTATTAATCTCTTTGACTAATAAATCCTCAAATTCCATCTCCTTCAGATGTGTGAGTTTGCCTCACGCTCCAGTACAGCACCCTCCTGTACTGCCCTTACCCTGCCCTGTCTTCACTGCTCTTTGCTGCGTTTACCTTTTATTTTATTCCTAATGTGCTTCTGTCCCTTTCTCTCATGCCTGTGACCTTTATTTTCCCTTTTCCTTACTGATCCTGAGGCATTCTCCTGCCCCAGAACATCTTAGCCAGTGCATCTGCTTGGGAGTGAAATATCAGCACGTGGCTTTGCTCACAGGGATTGCCCCGGGTGAAGGGCTTGCCAATAGATTCCCACTGAGAGTCAAAAGGTAGTGCCAGCTTAGCAGTGAGCAACTTCCAGAATGTGCAGCTCTGTGTTTCTGAAGTATTAAGTTGGTAGATTTTGCCCAGGTCTTTGGAATGAACTGATTTTGAAGGAGATTTTTGGCCAAATCCACTATGATGCAGAGCAGCGAAACCATTTGGGACCATTTAAGCTGTGCAGTTCCTGGGTCTGGGCCACTCTAAAGCTTTGGTTTATTAGAACTGTAAAAGGACCTGAGAGTTTGCATTGTACGTGTGATTTTCCAGTTCTAGTGCTCAGGACAATAAAAGTACTTTTGGAAAATGTTCATGTTTTCTCTGTTCTCTGCATTTGCCAGCAGCTTTCCTGTCTAGCTACTTGTCCTTAAAATTATTTTCTCCACTGGACTGTGCAGAACTGCCTTGGAAATAATTTTTTTTTGAGGTCTCTAAGAAAATGAGGAAGATCCATTTTTTTAACAGAAATCTGAAACCTTGCCAACCACAATGCTATTAAATACCACTTTTCAACTTCCATGTTCTTAGAAAAGTCTCTCCAAGTTGTGAAATAGATGCCCATTTGTAACTCTCTTAAATTATACTGTTTAGTTTAACCTGCAGCTTGTACATCTGTCCTGGCCGCATACCCTGTGAAAGGACATCTCAGTGCCTGTTGCAGTGTGGTCCAGCTTCCTTTAGTGCCACAGACTG
The DNA here is from genome assembly GCF_049639895.1 of Pseudopodoces humilis. Classification (NCBI taxonomy): domain Eukaryota; kingdom Metazoa; phylum Chordata; class Aves; order Passeriformes; family Paridae; genus Pseudopodoces; species Pseudopodoces humilis. The sequence goes on along the minus strand of NC_142205.1, from coordinate 67,305,654 downwards.
TACTGGTTTCAGTGGAAATTTGGACTGGCCTGTATAGCTTGTAGTGTTTTTCAGCCAGAACATCAGTGAATACGAATCTCTAACAGAACCTCTGTGTATTGTTGGGAAAAACCATTCCCTCTCTCTCCATTTTTGATACTACTGGAAGGCACTGTAGGTTCACCCGAGCTGCATCACTCAGAGTTTCTCTGCTGGTGTGGAAGTGCATGTGTACATCCTGCAATTCATCCTTCTTCCTCAGCAGGGTGATCCTATGAAGCTTCTTGTGATAGGAAAGAAAGTCTTTAATAGGAGCTGTAAATTTCCTGGGTCCTTTGAGTTGGTTGTATTGTTTTATTTAATAATTTAGTGATGAGTTAGCCCCAGTCCTGGGGATGTTTGCGCAGCAGGAGAGCTCTGTGTTCTCACAACACCAGCAGGCATCGAGGCTTGTGCTTGGCGTTCCTTGTGGATTGCAGGGCATGAATGGGAACAGGGAAATAACTCGAGGGGCCCTCAAAGGAGTGCCAGAGTATCTGGGAAAATGAGCCTTTTTACCCTTGGTTAATGAACTCCTTCACAACAATCTGCTACTTTTGGGGGGCTACAAATGTCTTAATGATTTGACTTTCATGGATGGGTTTTGAGGTTCACTTGTGCTGAAAACAAGTGTTGGGAGTAGATGTGATGAATGGAGTCTGCACTGTTGCTGTTGGTGACCAAAGGCTGCTGTAAGGTGCGGTGTCAAGTGATAAATTTCTCTTACAATCAATTTAGTTGCAGTGAGCTAAACCTAAAATTGTCGCTTCTGGTGACAATCATGCGGTCAAAATGTGCTTGATCAGTAAGGCTGTGCTGTATCTTGGCATCTCCAGTTTAGTGTGGCTGTGGCAAATAATCACTGCATTAATAAAGCTGTAAAATAACACTGAAACCTGACAAACTCACAGTACTGTTCTGGTTCTGTTTGTTCACGTGTTTTTGGAGTTGGAGAGGAAAATCCAGTGAAGCTGATTTTCCTTTTGAGGCTTTCAGTATTGCAGCTCTTTTCAAACTCTGCAGGAATACCTTGGGGCTTTTTGATTCTTTTCACAAGCTTCTCCAAACTATACAAATTTTTACGGGACTTACAAACCTTTACCAGAAGTTTATTTTTACAGAATTTGAACTTCTGGCCTGGTGTGATGCTGTAGGATTTCGTGTGCGTTTTTGTCCAGAGAAAGTCACGAAGCATCATAAGTCAGTACTGCAGTAATTAATATTAATTTTCAGTTGTTCCACAGCTGTTTCTTGTTAAGTGTGTGGTGAAAGCTGTGTGCTTGGGCACATCTCAAAAGTCCATTTCCCACAGTCCCTGCCCAGAGCACTCTTCCAAGTTCTTGCTTCCCCAAAGGCTAAGGAGTTACACCGAAGTGTTTGGAGCTGTTCACAAGTCCGATTTTGGCCTCCTAACTTGGGAGCGCTGTATTTTGGATACTTGATTCTGAGATGAAATTGCGTCTGACTTTTTACTTTTACCCTGAAAAAGGGTTTGCAGCAATTATCCCAACAGTTTCACATTCCCTGTATTCCTGGTGTTGGAGTTTCGGTTTGTTTCTCCAGTACTGCCTTTTTTTCCCTTCAACAAAAAGCCAAACAAGCAACAACCTCTCTCTGAATCTCAAGAGATGCTCCTTCTCCAAAATTTACAGTCACTTCAGGAATTTATTCTGATGGCTGAAAAACTCAAGCTATTTAAAACTGCATCTCCAAAGGGAGCAAAGTCCCTGCTGAACCAAAGCAGGTGGGTGAAGGAAGCTCTTGTCTGAGATGTTGTATACAACAGGCAAAAGGGGAAGCTTTCACGTGTTCATCCAAACTACTGGGTTTGATTTATGGCTACAGAAATCAGTTAAGGCTTTTTGTTAATAATTCACAGGTAGCAGCTGAAAGCTGTTTGATAGGACCTTACAGGTTTTCATTTCTATAAAGTCTTTAATTTCTTTTAATTGATGCAAAACATGTTCCTGCTTTGTGTAACACTGTCTCTTGTGCCTTTGCTGCCCTCACCTACTGCTGCAGTTCTGTTTGTTTGTTCCACCCACTTGTTGGATGGATGAGGTAAACGAATGGATATTTTTCTGTTGGGACCTGCCAGGGCCCTTAGGAGTGATCTGGATCTGGATACTCTGACTCGCTGACCGTCTGCCTGTACAGAGCTGTGTGCATTCAGTGTCCGAGGCTGTTCTGCAAACATGGAGAGACACCTCTGGAAAAATTGCCGTGAAAAATTTCCATGTTCTGGGAGCAGTTGACTGTGCTCTAAGTGGCCTTTCAAGGAATTTCATGGGTTTTAAGCTGCCTTTATGCAAAATGAAGATAGACTTACTCAATCTCGCCATTGCCAGTTTGAGAGTAGCTGCTTTCTTTGTAAAAATGGGATCAGAAAGCCAGAGGTTGAAAATTTACCATCTTCATTGCAAGCTGAAGCTTTCTGTGGTGGAGGGTTTGAAGCAGTCAAGTGCTGCGATCCCACAGTGGCTGTGAAACCTTCTGTTGTTTTTTTTTTTTGTTCGCAGTCAAGCTGCAGCTTCAGGCGGAGGAGCGAGGCGTGGTGTCCATCAAAGGTGTCAGTGCCAATCGCTTCCTGGCCATGAAGGAGGATGGCAGATTGCTGGCCTTGGTAAGCAGCACTTCCCTGATGTCTCTGTGTTGTGTCCTGCCCTTGCTCTGTGTGGTGTAGCCTTTCTTCCTGCACTACTTGCTCAGCTGCTCGGGGTGGGATTTATCAGGTGGAGAAATGAGCTCTGCACAGCTTCTGTCAAGTACTTGAAATAGGAATTAGGAGGATTTGGGTATTTCTGCCCTAGCTAGGAGCTGCAAAATTTAACAGGAATGGCTTGTCTGAGAGAGAAAAAATCACAGTGATCAGGAAGTTATAAAAACAAATGAAGAATAAAGTTTCTGCCTTTTTACCCTCAGGAGTAATTTTTTCTCTTTCACTCACTTTCACATAAAGCAATTTTAAAAGACCTCTTTGAAGTGGAAAGTAAAGCAAATTTCTTAAAAAAAATTACCTTCATGGTACTAATCTGTGTAAATTATTTTCTCATTTTTCTCTTTGTAGAGAATCAAGGTTTTGTTTTGTTTTTTTTTTTTTGGGCACTTCTACTTCCTAACTAGAAAACTAGCAAGAAAAATATTTTTGAAAATATGATGATAAAATTTTAAAAGTTATATAAATTTGGGTAAATTAAGCTGCTCTCTAGTAAGACTAGTTTTAGTTTAAACTCTTGTGTGGTTTTGGTACCAGCTGAATTTTTAACCCTGTTTTAAAGCCAGTGCACACAGCAGACTCTGAGAGTTAATATCTCTCAGAGCCAGATGATAAATTTTGCTTTAAGAACTGCAGTTACATTCATTTTTCTTATGAGACCTAGGCACTATAATTCCCTCATCTGCATTTATATCCTTCAGTGCCTGCTGAAGCACCTCTGCAGGGCATCCACCCTACCAGAATTTTGGTTTGCAAGAGTCCCTGGTGCTTTGTGTATTTACACAGCCCCATTCAGCCTCTGTGCAAGTCCCCTCCATGGCTTGGGCTAAGAATGTGCATTCCTCACCCTGGCTGAACTGCAGCTAATGAAAGAGCCCTGACAGGGGCTGCAGAAATAATTTCTGATTCCACTCCTCTGCCTCCATGAAACGAGACTGAAAGTAGTTTCACTGGAGCAGGGCCCCCCAGGGCGATCCTCAGTTCTGGCTCCAGGGAGTTTCGTGTGGGCTCGGGAATGCAGTTCAAGAACCTGCTTCAAGTTACTCGGATACTGTGTGACAGCTCAGTTGAAGAAAATGTGAGGAGTTGTCCACTGTGCTATTCTTGAGTTAAGGATAATTGGGAATTTCCTGTGGTGCTGGTGCGGTGGCATTCGGCTTCCCATTCTAATCGCACTTCGTACCCTGAGCGATGGGGAATGGTCAAAATAGGGTGTTGAGCACTATTTGTAAAATGATAAACAGAAACACAGGGCTGTGTTTATATTTGGGACTTCTGACCTGCTGCTGCATGGTGGGTTTGGTTGTAGAACGTGCTTCCCCTGCAGCAATTCCAGTTGCTGAGTTCCTATAAAGCGAAATGCTCAGAAAGTATCGTCCAGTCACCTGGAATTGCTCTCTCAGAATATGTAAAATTGGGTCACTTTTTGCTTCTAACTTGAGCTTGTAAAACTCTTTTTTTTCCTTTGGTGTTGTTTCTGGAAATGGGTATTCCTTTAATCGTGTTTGCTGCATACAACATTGTTGTTATTAATAGCTGTAAACTCTCTAGTCTTTTTAAACTTTTTTCCTCCAACCAGCCTAACAAATGCTGCTGCAATTTCATGGCTGTTTTCTGTAGCACTGGCAATATTTTTCCATGTAGATTTCTGCGCTGTGACTTCCAGCAGTCTGTGGCTGGCTGTGCCTTTAGCATTTTCTGCCTCTAAATACATTCAAGAAACTGTTTCTAATTGCCAGCGTCCCTTGTTCAGTTAGAGCAGGGCTGTGTTTCACCAGAGCTCGCAAAGAGCATACAGGGGAAATGTCTGTGGTAAATTACACATGATGAAACACTGCTGAAATTTCTTTTAAAACTTTATGGAACTTTAATTCTTAAACACATAATTTAGTCCTCTAATCCATCAGTCACTCAAGTACTTGTCCTTTTTAATGTCTGGGGTTCTTTAATTACTTTTCAGCGTCCAGGATCAATTTGCAGTGTCCTTGTTTTACAAATAAATTAACATTTTCGGAAATACGTTTGTAAATTTTTCTTCAGGACTGTTTTTCGTCTTGTTGGATGTTTTTGTAATTACTTGTTGAGACATGCTGCAGGGTTTGTTCTGAGCTGGGCTTTGCAGGATGATTTACAGCCCGTGGACCACTGCTCACCCTGGTGCTCTGCGTGGGGGTGCTGTGGGTTGTGTTCTTGTCTGGAAATCTGGATGATGCAGCTTTTCATTGATCATTTTCATGCTCTTTACTATCAGGCTCAGTCGTGGGGGAGACGTGATCCCTAGCACTGGAGGAAATGCGTGGTTGTGAATGCAGATAGTGAAAATTTCCCCTTGGAAAATGCACTTTTAACTGAAAATACCTGTGCAGAAATGCATCTGTTCCATCAGATTTTTCGATGGAAAACCAGAAACATTTCCCATCTGATAATGGTTTATTTTGACTTTCCGGTTTAATTATAAGAATGAAATACTTTCATTTTATGGAATGAAATGTGATTATTTCATTTAACGAAGAAATTTCCCAAACTTCTCATGAAAGGATGAATTTTGACTAACTTGTATTTTCTGGTAAATAATTTGTTATTTAAGGGTATGACCTGTTCATTCTGTCGTGCTTGTGTGGTTTCACTGTGATCAGCGAGATTTTGCCAGACTTCAAGGACTTGACTCGAAGGGAAATTCTTGTCTTTTGATGTTATGGATTCAAACTGTGCTCAAAGAATGTTTGTGAGAATAACCTGCATTTAGTTTGAGCAGAGTTCAGGTGTTTCATGAGGTGCTGTGAAAGATTATACTGCCAGAACGACCCTCTGGATGCAGCCTGGACTGAAGTGTGTTTGAAAGGAAAAAGCTCAGATATCCAGGGTTTTTCCAGGTGCTGAGATTGACAGTGCAGTCAGTGGCTGGCATCCTGCTCTTGTTGGACAGCAGTACAGCTCCTGAAATGTTAAGATGTTAAGGAATACACAGTTCATGAAGCCTGAGTTGTCATTTGTCACCTAAATGCTGGGGTTTATGTCAAAATGTTTACATTGACAACATACTGTAGGAAAGCACTGGTGTCACGTATACTTTGGGGAGAAATAAGGACTTTTCTTTTTTCAGCCTTTATTGATGTGCCTGAATTTCCAGCTTGGGCCATTGTACTGAATTGTCTACACTCAGTTTAAAAGTTTTGGTTCTTAAAGGCTTCTTTATACATTTTCTGATCAGAACAAGGAATTACACAGTAAAAGCAAATTAAAAGCTGCTTGGTCTGTGTTAGAGACAATAAATGAACCACAGATAAAAACCTCTTGTAGGTGCTTTTAACAACATTTTCACAATAAATCAGTAAATTCACAATTTCTTCAGTCGTGAAACAGTCAATCTCTATTTCTTTAAAGCCAAGGTACTGTTCACATTCTTGCTAAGTTAGTCTCCTGAATGTGAACAATGGATTTGTGGTGCTACAGCGGTAATGCTTTCTCTTTTCCCTTTTAGAAATACGCAACAGAAGAATGTTTCTTTTTTGAGCGTTTGGAATCCAATAACTACAACACTTACCGGTCACGGAAATACTCGGATTGGTACGTGGCACTGAAAAGAACTGGACAGTACAAACCTGGACCAAAAACTGGACCTGGACAGAAAGCTATCCTTTTCCTTCCCATGTCTGCTAAAAGCTGACTTCCATGGCAGATTCTGAGCACCAATGCCACACCAGCACTAAAGATGTCGCCTTTCCTACTCCTCTCTGAAGTAGCCAAATATAAGCAATTATTTGCTGATATTATAACTACTTTTGCAGATACCAGATTAAATCATGAATGTTTCATACTGTCTTTACATTGCTCTTTAAACCTATCATGCCAGTGTGTGTGAGATAAAATGACTTGCAGAATATATTTTCAGGATCAGTAACACTTCTGTTTTCTTCTAGGTACTTATGTATTTTATTTACCTTGTGCTTGCTTTACGGAGTAGAGGAGAACAAACCTGATGCACACTCATAGCAATAATTACCTTTAAAAATAATTTATATCTTAGCTTATTAGAGAACAATTACAATCTAATAATTACCTAGAAAGAAGTCCACAGATAACTGTAATCTGCAACACTGCAATAATAACTCTAAATTATTACTATAAGGAAATGTGAAATGTATTGCTATCACGTCATGTTTCTGTAGGACTCGGGCAGCTCCCTGTGGTAGAGTTTATAGAACAGGCCTGTGTAGACAGCTGGGAACTCCCTCATGGTTATGTCAATCCTATCAAACCCTTCCCGGTACCCGAACAGTAATAGCTTGGCCACGTTGCTGGTGATGGGTGTGGCGTTTTCCGTCCTGGCCAGCTCCTCCAGGTCCATCCACTCGCACCGGAGGCACTCGTGCTGGCAGAAGCTGATGTGGAAGGAGGAGGGCTCCATGCGGCAGATGATGTACATGTCTGACTTCCCGAAGGCTCCGGGGTGTTCGTGTTGCTGCCTGATGCTTAGGATGGACTTGAACTCTGACTTGATGCCAGTCTCTTCAAAAACCTCTCGAACTGCTGTGTCTCCTGGGTGGAAAGAGCAATCCTCACAATACATCTGAGAGGAATTTAGCACTCCTTAAACCTTCTGGAAAGGTGGAAAGCCTCTTACTCAGCATGTTCTCTGTTCTGCTTCATAAGGTTTTCAGAACGTAAGTCTGTTTTTCCAACACAAGGGTAAGCTAATTTTTTTGGCCCCCAAACAAAAGTAATTACTGTGTGTTGTTCCTGTGTATATCCTACAGAATTACTTTGGTAATGCTGTACAGGGTGTGGTTTGTAATGGACAGTGATGGCTGCTGGCTCCACTGATCTGTCAATTCAAGCACTGCACCGTCTTTGCAGTCCTTTGGATCTCCATCCCTCTCATTGTCCCTGCCCAGTCTCAGGTTCAGACTCTGTGCACCTGCACCTGTACTCATGTCAGTTCTCTTGATCAGATCAGTTTCTCTGCACCTCACCCCAAGGGGTAGCAAAATGGGTAAAACTCTTTTTAGAAAGTAAAAGTTGGCACCAGGTCCTTTTCAAGATGTACCTTTAGAGTCTGGTAACATTTCAAATATTGCACAGCACCAGTGCAACACAGAGCCTGTTCTTGCAGGAAACATGCTGCGAGCATGTTGCACCTCTGCTGCATCTGTGCTGCACGTGTGCATTCTGTGCCCCAGCCAGAGTGAGGTCAGTGCTAACATTCCTCACCGCAAACGCAGCAGGGAGTTGAAGGGTCTGCAGGGTCTGTGTGCTGCAGTTACAGCCAGAGAACCACCCATCCATCCACAACTCCTCCAGAGAGATTTTTCTCTTCAGTAATAAATTCAAGAGCCCCAAAGAAGTTTTTTAATATTCCACTCATTTCCCCAAAGTCTGCAATTTCATCGTGGTCAAGTCAAATCCAACTTGCCTGGGGTAACTACTGGTGGGTTAAATACTGTCTTTTCCCAAATTAATGTAACCTCCTGGTCGTGTCTGTTCTGAGTGGTCAATGTACAGAACTCTTGTGCAATGCTATCTGCTCCTGTTAGTTTATCTTCAGTAAGGAATGTGTGCTGACTTGCTTCCAAAAGCAAATGCATTTTAAAAGACTTGTAGAGATTCACCATCCTATGGAAGCTTGCATCTTGCCAAGTCAGAGGGGAACAAAACAGACATTTCAGGGGTGATTTTAGATATTGGAAATTTTAACTCCCTGCAGGTGTTTTTGTTAGTGGGCAATGAAGGGGCTGTGTTACATGGAAGTGAACTGAGATCATGAGGCATGCTGAGGCAGGCTGTAGTTAAGAAAATTGCAGTAATGAGGGATTTCATTTAAGCTTTGAGCTTTGCTTTCAGATGAAGTGCTGTTTTGTTTCCCTTTTATTTAAATGTGTGTGTGTATATATAAATATCTAATGACAGTTAAACTAGAAGAAACACTAGGGCTGGAGTTTCAGAAATACTCAGATAAAAAATGTGTGCACTTAATCTGAATCATGAAACTCTTGGTGTCACTTGCAGGAGTCAGTTGGCACTCATTTAAGTAGGCACCCATGCATGTTGTCACTTCATGTAACCAAAGGATTTTAAGCATTGTAGTAGCAATTTTTAATTGTAATTTGAAATTTAGTCCCTTGACTGACTTGTGTTTTTAAGGTTTGATGTAAGAATGAGAAAGGAAAATTAGGCTCTGTTATATTTTATGCTTCACTAATTTATATCTTCTTATAATATAAGCTGTGATGCAGAGAACAGTAACTTTTATTATTCTGAAGTTTAGAAGTGGCAGGAGGGAAGCTGTAAGAGATTCTTCTCCTGCGTGGTTTTGAGTCCAGGCTCCAGCCATACTCTCGCCTGTTAAGTGAGGGATGGCTGCTGTTGTGCTCAGCAGTATCACTCTGGGGAATCCCACTGGAACACCAGTGCTGGTCATTTGTGGTTCCCTCAAGTACAAAAGTCCTGCTGCTGCTGGCACTAGAAGTGAGGAGGAGCCTGGCTAGACAACAGCCATGGCATTTGGGATTCTTTTGAAGACATGGATCCATTTCACCACGTTCCATTGCATTATTCAGCAAATATTTTTGATTTCAATTACCAGGTTTGACAGAAAGACTTAAAAAAATGACTCATGAGTTATAAAAAGTAAACTCCGCCATATGCTGAAAAGCAGAAACTTTCTTCATGAATTGAAGTAATAACTGGATTACAGCCCTACCACACGCTGTTGTAGGGAGACTGCTAAAGGAGGTATTTCTAAGGTATGGAACAGTCAGGAAACCTGGGCTTAAGAAGTAACCAGCCTACAGATCATGATTTTAAGGGCTGAGATACAAGGAGAAAAAAGAGATTTTCTCTCTCTCCATAAACACCCTTGTGTTCATTCATTCACCTGTGAAGATAAACTGCAAGCAGTGTTCACCAGTTGTGCTGTGTTGGAGAGAAATGAGTCCTCAAACCAGCACTGTTTCCTACCACAGGAATGCCTCACGTCTCTGTTGGGAATATGTGCCCTCAGGACTGAGGCCCTGCACTTCACCCTGGCTCTGTGCCAAGGAGCTCTTGGTCCCAGCTAATCAAGTGCAGGGGGTGGAAGGAAGCAAGTGCATTTATTTCTGTTTTGCACATAAAAAGGGAGAGTTGGAAATTTTTGCTCAGTCCGTCCCTGAGGTCATTGCCCTGGACTCCAGTGTGAGCCGAGAGCTCCCTGTTTCAGTTTTATTTGGGCTATGTATGGATTACCTTAATCCTCTGCACTTCTGGCTCATATTGCAGCATATCTGACCAGCCTACAAAAACTTAGCTGGCCTCAAGCACTCAAAAGAAAAGTGTGGAAAAGAGTAAATGTTACAAACACAAAACTTCTTTGTCCTGAACATGCTACTCTGTTACCATTAGGGTCCCAGGATTGTGTCACTCCATCTATTCACCATTAATTGAAGGAAACAATCCATCACAGGAGCGACAAAGGTCAGGCTGTATTTCAGCAGTGTTCATGTGTTTATAGTTCACTTGATGCTGACCTGTTCTCATAGAACTTACCAATGTCTTCTCCTGGATCAGACAGACCTCCTGGAAATTTCCATGCGTTTATAGTCTGTATTGGGGGAAAAAAATCCATTAATGAAACAGTCAGCCTGTGCTGCACTCTTTAATACAAAAGAGACAATTGACACGTAACTTTTTTGTTGAAGTTGCAGTAGTGTTATTTTACAAATATCAGTAAGTAGGAACTTGTTTGTTCCTGCTGATGTGATGATCAGAGATGGCTACAGTCTGTATGAACTATTGGAACAAAACACCTACTGACTGAAAATGCAAAGTGTCCAACAGTCATTAGACAATGTTGCTGCTAGATAGAGTAGTTGAATATTAAAAAAAAAGCTGCTATAGACTATATAATCTTATATTTAATCACTAATGTATTCCACTTCCATTGTTTTGGCTTTTAAAAAATGTATATATATTTAATCTTACAAACAGGTATTATGATTGTACTGTTCTATACTGCACTGGCTTTAAGATGTGTCTGTAATGATCATTTAATGTAACTTGTCATTTTCATGGAATACAAGAAATGAGGGCTTGTGTGTGGTTTATGTATAGAAACATTTATTGAATTGCAATAAAATTCAGTATTAAAACATGAAGTGCAGGCTTGGTGTTGTTACTCACACTGCTAAAGGAGTCCCAGTCCCTGCACCTCTTGCAAGGGCACAAAGATTTGTAGGTTTTACCTTTACTTCTATGTACTTTCTATTTCTTTCCTTGTTAAAAGTTTATGTAGGAAGAAGTTACCCTTCTCCTAGAAATAACTGCAGTAAAAAGGCACGCTGGCCCAAAAAAAGCTTTTTTTGTCTCTGCAGCGTAGCAGGGAAGCTGTGTGCTTTCCAGTGATTTGAAACCCTAATGACTACATTGGAAATTATTTTTTTTTCCTGGGCATTCTTAAAGGGCTTGGATAGGAATTTAAAGTAATAGATTAAAAATAGTGCAGATGGAAAATACATATATTTGTCTATTGGCTTTCAGATTTACTTTTAGTTCCTGGAAATCTTTGTGTGCTGTGGAATTGTCCCGTCACAATTAAACCCAAACAGCTCTTAAAATTCCAACAGCTGTTAATTTATTAATTTTTTTTTACCCTGATAGCTGCTTAAAATATTTACTAAAAGGTAAGCATGCACATTTATATTTTTGTGTATAGAAGGGTAAATAAACGTCATGTTTCTAATGTTTACAATGTGCTGTTCTGTCCCTGGAGACTCTCTGGAGCTGGAACCACTTTTGGAGTCTACAGCATGAGATGTAGGTTTATGCTTTAATTGGTAATTGCTGAATGAAAGCCTGAAAGTCTTCAATATTTTACTTTATTTTAAGTAAGAATATAAAACACAGAAATTAAAAATAAACATTTTCAATTACAGGAAATAAGTTCAGAGGAAGAATGTCTTTTGTGTTACAAACTCAGTGTGGTATGATTGCCTATGAAAGCACTCTTTCACTGAAGCTCATTAATTGTGTTGTGGGTCCTAATGAAGTGATGTTTTGGGTCCTGAGGAGAAAAGTCTTAGTAGCTATTTCAGGAAAGACAGGAGAATGTAGCCAGTGAGATTCTGACACAGTTTCAACTGTATAAAATGAAAATTATTCATCCAAGTGTGTTTCAGTCTACCTAGGTAAATTCTGATTGTTTCATGTTAAAACTGCATTAATCTCACTCTCTTAGAGAGTTAATTTGTGCGGTTTTAACACAAAACACTTTAACTTGCAAATGGAAGCATCATGGAGGCTAAATGTCCCTTGAATGGAGTAGCACAGGCAGCTGCCAGTGAGCTGGAGAGCTTTCTGCAGCAGCTGAGTTCAAACCTGGGTTAGCCTGCTAGGGGCTGGAAGATATTTCAGTGATGGATGGAGTGACCTCAGGCCACATCACAGGAGCCACCCTCACCACAGCCCTGCTCTGGTCTGGCATCCACTGTAGTGAGGGTGGGCGCTTCCGTGAGCGAGGAATTCAAGATCTTTACACCTGCTGGACCAAGGTGGTCTCCAGGTCATGGCTAACCATGCTACTCCCTGTTTAAAGCCACAGGTATGCCTGGAATTCAGGAAACCAAACCAAATCGGTATCCTCTCAAAATCTGTTTCAAGCCATGGGGATTTTTCAGAGGTCTGCATGGGTCCAAACGTGAGATGAGGGACTCCTGGGTCAGTTACAGGAGAAAACAGAAAGCTCCAAGCAGGAGGAATACTTTAGTTCTGCTGAATCAATCTGCAGTTATAACAAAGCTGTTGATTTTCAGAGTTGTTTTTTTTTCCTCTTAATATGGAATTCAGTGATTTGTTGATATATGTGTTTAAGACACTTGTAAAAGGAAGTAACTTTCACTGTTGGAACAATTTTGGACTGGAATAAAAATACATTTTTGTTTTATACTACAAAATAGACATCTAAATGAACTTCTCTGTTTTATAATCCTGCAACAAACATACCTTATTTCTGTCTTGTACAACCAACACCTTTCCAGTGCTTTCATCTAAAACAGCACCTGGTATAGAAAGAACATTGAAAAAGAGGTGGGTGTTGGACAATGTTCAATAAAGCATAACAAACCCCTAATGTACAGTTAGCAAGGTTTGTATGGATGAATCACAAAGTGGTTTTTCAGTGGAAAACAGATGCACAACAAAGTATCAGAAAAAGGTTAAGTATCCCGTATAAAAATTCAAAGTTGGCAGTACCAAGATAAATAATTGCAACATTTAAGTTCCAGATTAGACAAGAAATGAAAAGAAAAACTTGCTTGTGTTAGTATCAGAACTAAAGAATGCAAGATCAAGAGGTTACCCAAACAATCCGAAGCCACTTGCTTCAGCAGAGACGTGCCTGTAATCTTCCTCAAATAACAGGGAATTTTCCAGTGACTGTCTCAGAAGTCACCCTTTAACAGGGACAAATTTTTCTCTTTTTCAAATTTCACATTTCTTTTTCAAGTTTTTGTGAAATTCATGACAAAGCCCCCACCTGCTGCAGTGAAGGTTTGAGTGGTTTTGGGTTAATAACACACCAGGTTTAGTAATCTGGGCTGACTGCACAGATAATGTTCAGCTGTGTGACTGTCTCTGAACTGGCACTACCCAGCTAACAATTCATGACAGGAACTGCACCATAATCTGGGTCAACTTCTCAATCAAAAAGGGTTGCTTCCAAGTGGAGAAGTGACAAAAAACCTTGATGAAAAAACCTGAGAAGTGCAGCTTTTCCTTATGCCCTCAAGCTCAGCCCATGACTTTCTCCCACAGATTACAAGTTTTCCTACTTTCTGGAACCCAAGTGCTTTCATGTTTAATTATGTCATAATCACTGGTCATACTTTAAAAATGTCCTTCCTTTAAAGCAGGTATTTTTTCTCAGATTTTAAAGAGTGCTGTGGTGAGCAGGATGAGTGCTGTGGTGCAACTTACCAGGATCTTTTCCACATCACTCATGCATGGCTTTCAAATTAGAGGTTAACTGTAACAAAATGCTTATGTCATTTTACAGCAGGAGGGAAGAGGATACATGCACATCTGTGATGACATGTGCATTTAAAATGCTATGGGGAAGTATGCCCAAAGGAAGGAATTATTAAGGAATGAGTGTCCAGCTAAAAACATCCTGTTTTTTAATAATACATGGCCGAGTTGTGTGTAGGAGGATATTTCAAAGATGAAGTACCAGTCTTCCTTCAAGATATGTCAAAGGATGTGCTCTAAGAGGGTAGTCACGTATCTGCCTCCCTGTGGCTTGTGACTTTATGATTTCATTCCTCCTGTAAATATTTAGTAGTGTCCAAGTCCAACTACTGTAATGATTAAAGGAGGCAACAAAAGGAAAGCAGAAGGAACTTTGTGATTAGAGGATTTGTTTTCTAGAAAAGCCATTTCTCAGCCAAAGCGTTTGCTGAGGCCAGGGAGGACTGATGAAGGCAGGAAACTGCTGTTTGAATCAAACGGAAAGTGTGTGTGCTCTCCTGTCCCCCTGAAATTGAAGCCCGTGAATGTAATTTTTGGCAGTGAAATTCCCAGTGAGGTAATCAGAATATCTGCTAGGGGACACCTAAATGCAGAGCAAGATGGAAGAAAACACACTAACAGGATTTGCTGCCTGGTGTCATGTTCCCTCACTGGGCCACACCTGGTCGGCATCAGTGAGATTAGAGCTTGACTGCCCTGAATTGTGGTTTTTAAAACTCTCCCTCCTGCTACAAATGTGGCACCTGGAGGTTTAAATCATCCAATGCCAGGATGACTTTCTGGAAAGGTTTATACTTGAAACCCAACCAGGTAATCACTATTACAATACCACTTGGTTTTTTAATGTTCTCTTTTGGGAAATAGGCAAGAAAAGCATTTTATAAAGCATTTAAAAAAGAATCCCTCCGATAACTCCAGATTATGAGTAACATAGGAGAAAAGTATCTTTACCCCACCTGTTTTATTTATGACTGATGTAAAAATGCATGCAAAGATTTCAGTGTTGAGAAGCACTTGTTAAGCAGAGAATGAGTGCAGAAACCACTCCCTGCGGTGTAAGCATCAGCAGACAGGAGCAGGTATTTGTGAAACACCTTGGGAACTACTTTTAAGTCACAGTAATGCAGCTGCTGGTTTCAGACTTCCCTAAGTACCAGGACTGGCAAAGGCTGACAATCCTATGTGTGTGTAGGCTCTCCTTCCTGGAGTCCTTCAACTCCAAGGACTTTGTTTCAACAGGTGGATTCAGGTGGTAGCAATGCAAATAACATCTGTGTTGTAAGGCTTGTAGAGCATTTCAGGGGGAAGGAAATGCCTTTCACTTTTCTTCCTCTCCTTTTACTTTCCTTCCTCAGCTTGTCCTCTCATGCCATTGTTGCGTGGCATGTTTACAAACACGTCATTTGCTGGATGGCAGGCCACATCCTCCTCGGAGGTGGAGAATTTTGGAAATGCTTTTTAAAAACACGTTAATCACTTCATACACCAGAGACTCCTCTGTACCTTCGCACATGTGGAAAATCCTGCCGCCTACAAACGGATGTAGTAACTTAGCTGGGAGACACATCACATATTCCACTATTTCTAAACAATAATGGCCAAGCCCAATGAGTAACATTTGCTACTCTCTGCTTGGCCACTCTCTATCCAGTCTGGTAAAACACGACCTGACCCCGCTTATTCACACCTTTGTCATCACTTGGCTGCACTTGGTCCTGAGGCACAAGCCCTGGCTGTGCTGCGTTTGCTGCGTGGGAAAACTCCAGACAGGAGGAAAACCAGCTGCTGGTCTACTTGGCAATGAGACTTGCTACCTGCTCCCTGTTCCTGTGCTGGCTTCCTGCTGGCCAGCCAACCGCTCTCCACATCTCTGCTTTCCATTTTCAGGATGCTCACGGGACTGACTCCCACATTTCACTGACTGGCCACGGCTTTGAGATGGGGACTCTCACCATAAAATTTATTTTATTTACTGCAACATATCCTAAAATACTTTTTGGTTAGGGAATAAAGAAAGCCTTGTGTTTGACCCCCTCCCCAATACCCATATTTAAAGACTTGAATATTTCAATAAAATGAATTAAAAATATAGTGGAGCCTTTCCACTACCCCAGGTCTCCCTCCTAAAGTAGAAAGATAATGGAGTAAACCTACCAGGTGGTATCCACGTATTTTTGGGATGTGTTCCAGATCCACTGACAGTGAGTAGAACAAAGGACAAAAAAACCCCACATAGCAATCATTATTTTACACTTTTCACACTTTCAGCTGCCTAGAATGCTTTCCTGCAGTATTTATGTCCTTTAAAGAAAATCCCAATAAAGACTAAAAGCACACAGGTTTGAAAAATGGTAGCAAAGAACACATACATTATATGTTGTGCCATTTTAAAATCCATACAATAAATTATGAAATCCATATACCTGCACTTTCCAAAGTTTTCTTTAAAGATTATTCCTACTTACAGAGTGCAAAGCAGTACAAAGTACTTGCACAGTTGAAAATTATGCTCTGAAAATACATTTTTAAATATTTGCGAGTTTTTCAGAGTTATGATTTTTCTTATAGTTCTTTCTGATGCCCACCAGGGTCACAACAACAATCTCTTGCGTGATTTCCTTTCAAGGAGCACTTTCAGCTGTGCAAGGTCTACTTCAGAAAAACCTCTCTCTCACTTAGATTTCCTCACAGGAAGGAGTAACCCCGTGCTTTTGCGAGGAGAATGCTCTGTCCTGCTCCACTTTAATGCCACATATTTTAATGGTGAGGTTTCCATACCTCAGGAAAACATGCTCCAACACGCCCATTGACAACCTCCAAGGCCGCCTTCAGCATCCACCCTGCCCTCTGCTGGCCTGGAAACGGAAGACTCCCAGTAGTGATATCTTTTTCCCCAAACTTCACCTGACCTGCTGCTACACAGAGCAAACCATCTTTCGTGAGTTCCTCCTAACTAGATTTTTAGTCAAGAAGTAACACTCCCCAGAGTCTCTGCAAGCCAAGGACAAAGAAGTCAGGGTTGCAGCTGGAGAGATTTGCTCTCCCCAGTAATTTCTGTGTGTTAATGTAACCCTTAACCAGCACATGAGGGGTCCAAATCTCCAATTACAGATAACTGAGCAATGGGATAAGTAATGGCTTAGCTGTGGAACTCTGCTGAGAGAACACAACCACTGGAATTTGGTGAAGCTAATTTCACTTATTATTAATACTGGCTTATTATCAGTCCCTTGTGCTGTGCTATATGAAAAAATAAAAAAAGAAAAAAGGGAAACTGTCTTGTCTAAGTCCTTGGAAATTTTCTCAGTTATGGAACAGCTTTCTAGCTGTGGTTGTGGGAGGTCTAGATGGCTAAGAGTATGGCATTTGTTGGGTTTTTTTTGTAAAAGATATGTTTGGATTTAAGACTCCTAGGCACTTAGGCAGCTTAGATCAGCTTTCAGACCATTGCAATTTAGGCTAATAGATGCTTTAGCTTCTCAACAATCTCTGTTGGGTCAAGTTTTCCCCATTTACAGACATTAACTTGAACATAGCTTAGATAAATACACATACTAAGCACACGGAGCAGAGAAGTGCTTTCTTCTCTACTCTGGTGGTTAGTTTTTCATTCCAAAATGCAGGAGCCAGCTGGTTTCCACGTGCTGGTTGTACAGAGGAACAATTCCTACTGAACGGGCTCCCAAGGGCTCCTTCAAGACTTTCTGAGGGTGCAACCGCTCCAGTAACTCACCTGCAACCCCCAGCTGGTGTGTGGCGAAGCCTGGCAGCCTGCTGGGCCCCTCTCCCAGCCACAGTGTCAGGGTGGATGAGCCCTGCTCAGCGTGATGGAAAGCAAAGCCTTGGGAAGCAGCCACTGCCACAAGGCTGCTCTGGAGGATGGGGACATGGAGCCAGACAGCAACACGGCCTTCATCCCGCCACTGAGACACTGACTCTGCAAGAGAGGGAAGTGAGGAAGGTCAGGGATCCCTTTGCCCTTGATGTGCACTGTTTTGAACTTTACCACACGCTACAGCTGTCAGTAATGTACAAAAATCTGTATTTTCCACATTATTTACCACAGGGTAAAACTATTGGTGGTGTGAGAAACTCACCAGCAGTCTCAGAGGCTGCCAGCTCAACATTTCATGTGCAACAACTTGCTGTTCACGTGCAAAATGATGGCTTTTACATTTGGGTCTGCCATGAGAAACAGGGAAAACTACTCTTCTGGAGTGCTGTGTCCCATTCTGGGCTCCTCAGTACAAGGAAGATAAGGGACTAGTGGAGTGGTCCAGTGGAGGCCACAAAAAGGATGAGAGGTCTGGACCATCTCTCTATGAGGAGAGATTGCAGGAGCTGGACCTGTTTACCTGGAGAAGATGAGTCTCAGATGGGACCACATCCATCCATCCAAGTATGTCAAAGGTGGGTGCCAAGAGAATGATACCAGACTCTTTTCAGTGGCGCTCAGTAATGGGACAAGGAGCAATAGCCATAAACTGAAAACACCTTTAGTTTCACCTCAACACGAGGAACGACTTCACACTGAGACTGGCAGAGCACTGGAACAGGCTGCCCAGTGGGTGCGCGGAGTCTCCTTCTCTGGAGACATTCCAAACCCACCTGCTGTGATTTGTCACTCCTGTGCCACCTGCTCCGGGCGGTCAGACTGGATGATCTCCAGAGGTCCTTTCCAAACCTAATTAATCTACGGTTCTGTGAACGACCCCCTGCTCCCTCCTGCCAGCGCCCTTCACCTCCCGGCCGCGGCTCAGGGTCCGTGAGGGGAGGGCGGCGGCTGAGGGCGCCCCCTAGCGGGCCTTCCGCCGCCCCTCACACACCGGCCCCCGCCCGCCCCGGGACTCGGGACCCCCGCCCGGCACTTGCCCCGCAGCCACCGCCCGAAGGCGGCCCGCTCCAGCCGCGGGGAGCCGCGCAGCTCGCCCAGATCCACGCTCACCCCCCCGAACTTGTCCGGCCTCGCCCGCAGCCTCGCCAGGGCCACCCAGCCCCGCGCCCTCCGCAACGCCCGCCACGGGCCCGCCATGGCGCTGGGCGGGGCGGGGAGCGGGCGCCCCGGGGGCGGCGCCGGCCTCTGCTCCGGACCCGCTCTGCGCCGGCCGCGGGCAGCATGTCCGCCTCCTCTTCCAGAAGGAAGAGCAAGGGGCGCCCGGCCGCGGGCGGTGGCTCCCCTCGGGATGCGCCCCTCGGAGCCGCCGCGGGCGGGGCGCTGGCGCTGCGTGTCGCCGACGCCGTGGAGGCAGGTACGGGGTGCGGGAGGCGGGGACGGGCAGCTCCAGCCCCGGCTGCCTCAGCACGGCGCTCTGAGGGCGCCTCGTTTGAATTGGAGTCCCTGCCCAGCCGCGCTCCTGGCTCCTCAGGAAGGCGGGACCGGGGTTTGGGGGTCTTTCAGTCTAGGCTGCCAGGAAACCTGCTCTTTTCCCCGTGGAAGGGGAAATGTCGGTGGTAGCTGAATTGCGGTGGATGGGGCAGTGCCGAGCGGCGCCGTGGGACCGCCCGTGTTCCCAGTCCCGCCGGCAGCGCCTCACGGGGCTCCGCTCGCTCACCTGAGGGCGAGCGAGGTTGTGCTTGACGGGGAACGCGGGAAACGCCGGGTGTACTGAGGGGAAGGGGAGAAAAAAAAAAACAACTTTGTTTTTTTTCTTTTTTGGAGGAGATGACAAGGTCCCGAAGATGCTGCGCAGAGCTCTGGCACAGCTGTCGCTGAACAGCATGAAATCGGCGGATCTCTGCATAGGGAGGCCGGCCCTGCTCACCTCCGCTGAGGGGCGGCAGGAGGTGAGACCCTTTCTTGACCCTATAAGTGCATTTCCTGTTCTATTAGCTTGTTCTTGTTATATTTAATGGAACCAGCATGGATCGTGCATTGAGGAAGATGGTGAATGTGCTCTTCCGCCTTTTCTACACTGTAGTTGCATCTGTTGGAAAAAATCCGTGCAGCTGATATTTTTTTTTCTATAAATTGATAAGTCATGTGTGAATAGATGGGTTATGTATTATATTTCGCATGAGCACACACATCTCTTACGTGCAAATAAAGTAGCTATTTGCTCATCTTTTTTTCACTGAGGGGTAGCATTTTCTGATCAGCACAAGGTATGCTTTTGAGTTATCTGCAGAATGTTTAGAGAATCCTGGTGGAATTTTTTATCACATTTGTAAGCAAAATATAGCTCCTTCAATTTTGAAAGTGTCTTAGATCAAATCTAAGCTCAGTGCCCCTTATGTCTTGCTCAGTGGGACCAGGTTTTAACCTAATCCTTCATATTATATCATTGCTTATATTGACTGGAAATGAGAGGGGCAAGACCTCAACTGACAGCTGTTTGCTTTGAAAACTCTTCTTAGGTCTGTATTGCCTGGCCCACCACAGGCTTCCCAGGGGGGAGAATTGGGCTGGGTGAAACCACACAGAAGAACCTGAAAGTAAATCCAGGTGATGCTGTCACTGTGCAGCCTGTGACTGGTGCAGTCATCCAGGCAGAGGAAGTTGATGTAAAGTTGAGGTATGGAACTTGTTATATCACCTTATTGAGGTTTTCATTCAACCACTTCCCTTCAAAATTTGTCATTCTCTTATCATTTCACAGAATTGGCATTTGGATTGTTGCAGAGTCTGATTATAGTTATTTCCTAAATAAAGTTACTTCACAGGTACTTTTGAAAGTGTCCTAGCACTTAAATTAACATCACAGCTTCCAGGCAGTCAGTTGCAGATTTTTTTTTCTGGGAAGAAATTCCTCCTGATGTCCAGAGAGCCATAGTTTCATGTAAGAAACAAGAACATAAATTACTGAAAGAATAAATTGATGTCCCATTGTTCAAGCACTTCCCAGGTTTCTAGGTGCTTTACAGGTGTAGTTCATTCTCTGCAAATTAAACACCTCTGGGTCGTGCTTGTGTGCATAATTTAGCTTTTCCTCCACTTAAAAGAATCAATCCCCAGCTCCAGACCCCGACAACATAACTCTGTGTTTACTGATCAGGAAAGGCAATGAGCTATTAAGAAGTGTCCTCTGAATTAACTTCGTGCACCTGTTTTCCATGAAGTTGCTGTCTTGATCCTTAAAAGCCGAGAGACGGCTTTCATTTGCAGGCTTAGGGCTCCCCCCGTTGTTCACACTGTGAGCTGCAGCAGCTGCGGCTGCCTTCGGTGCCTTCGGTGCCTTCGGTGCCTTCGGTGCCTTCGGTGCCTTCGGTGCCTTCGGTGCCTTCGGTGCCTTCGGTGCCTTCGGTGCCTTCGGTGCCTTCGGTGCCTTCGGTGCCTTCGGTGCCTTCGGTGCCTTCGGTGCCTTCGGTGCCTTCGGTGCCTTCGGTGCCTTCGGTGCCGCTGCTTTTCGGAGTGGAAGTCACACCCAGGTGTCCGTGCTTACACAGGTTGTGGATTTCCATCTGCAGAACTGATGAAGTGAGTCTTAGCTCTGAGCCAGTTAACTAAATGACTACAAAATGCTCTGTGGGGAAAACTTGGAGTGTTTTGCTAATGGATGTGTAAATGCTCAAGGCACTGTTTTAGTCAATAGAGGTTGTGTCTGTGTGTATACAAGGCTGAAAAAGACATGCCTCACCTGAATTCTTCTCAGTTCAGTACCTGTAACGACAATTATCATGCCTGGACAGGTGAGATGCCTGCATTGCCTATTTGTGATCCTAAGAAATGATAAATACAACTTAAAATTTTGTTAATTACAGCATTTTGTTTGGCAAAACTAGCCCCAGATTAAATAGGTACGCTTCTTTTGTTGCAATGTGTTTAATATCTTCAGGGTTAAAAATCCATATGATATGAAGACTGTGAAGTTCTGTGGACTGCGGTTTTATTTTTAAGTGCTTGGAAAAAACCAATTTTTTTCCTTCCTACCACAGGGACAAAGATGCCACCGTGAATGCTGAGGAAATGTCTGTCTGTCTACTGAGAAACCTTGGTATGAGTTTTGCTGCTTCTCTTTTGACTGTTCAATTTTTGTAATTCTGGATTCAAGAGCAAACAGTTTCCTTTTACATTCTTAATCAAGGGCTTATGGCAAAATAAGGGATGTTACTTTGTTCAGGGATCTGTCCCTGATCCCTTCAGGCTGATACTGTGGTGCACTTCAGAGTTTGCTTGCACTGTGAGGAAGTGAGGAAGAGCGCACTGCTGCGCATTAATAACACGTTAAAGGATCAACGTTAACTTGAAATCCCAATCTCTGAATTCCCTTTTTCATGTTGGTGGTCAATAAGTCAAGTTGCTCTTCATTGGGTGATAGGTGTACTAAAAAAGCATGGTAAGTTATTCAAGGTAGTGAATACAAAACTTTAGCTTCTTACAATACTAATTCCAAAATCCACCCTTTGTATGAAGTTTAAAAAGCTGAAATTAATGATGAGTTTAAGTATGGGAGATTACATGTGATACTGACAATTGCTTATCTAGTAGAGCCTGCTTGTGCACAAAAGGATCATTGAAAGAACCTGAAATCACCTCCTAATTAACTTCTGTTAATTTATAGCACTTTCTAAGCTTCCCTATAAAGAATTATTCTGATGCAAGAATGTCTGAGTGTTAATTTGTGCCAAAATAGATTGAAATAGCATCATCTTTGTCTTTTTTCTTCTTTAACCTTCTCATAGATGGGAAAATAGTCCTGCCAGGAAACCTCTTGGCTTTCACTTACTACGGCAAGCTTTGCAACATCGTGGTGATGAAAGTGAAGGGGACTGACGGTGCTGAGCTGATTGCCCAGGGCAGTGCCATTCCCGGCGACTGCAGTGAGCCAGACCTTGAGAGATCAGATTTGGAGAGCAGTGCCTTAGACCTGTCCTTACAGCTCGGCAGGATGGACATTGGTGACAGCCCAGAGGTTGCCTCCACGAGCACCCCGAGCAAAGCCGTGGATCCAGGCTCACCAGCCACACCCTGCACTCCCGACTCCGGGCACAGAGACAAAACCTTCAGCGCGGGAGATGGTGCAGACCTCACCCAAGATCTGGAGCTGGCTGGGGAGCGCAGCACTGAGGGACTCTCACTAACTGGCAGAATCGGAGCAATGAGCAATACAGATTGTTTTTACTTCATTTCTTCAAGAACTAAAATCAATTTTATTGAACCAAGGACCGCTGTAGCAGAGGATGGCGACTGTGAGTCCCGGGTCACCTATGACATGATAGGAGGCTTAAGCAGTCAGCTCAGAACTATTAGAGAAACTGTTGAACTTCCCTTGAAGCAACCTGAACTGTTCAAGAGTTACGGTATGATGCCTGAGAGTTGGCTTTCTTCACTAACTTGCTTCTTTAACGTGGCTTTTTTTGCATTTCTTTAAGCACTAATTACTCCAGGATTACGCACCAAATTTTATGTAACTGATCTGGTAAACTTGTGCGTCCCATCAGTGTCAAACTGCTTTATAATTACACTGTATGGATACTGTGGAGATGTTCTGGTTAGCCTCTGTGAAAAACGGTTGAGCAGGGAAGAAGTGTGTGTCTGTACCAAAATTCAGGCATGCATGAGGAGAATTTATAGCAAACAGGAAAGGCTTCTCTACCTGGACACTTGAAAGGTGCAGTCGTTTGTGTTGTCACACAATTTTGGTGTTGATAGACTCAGTTGATCGTATCTTTTAAATGGAGAACTCAGATTAATTCTGCTTTTTTTATCCCTGTGTGTTCCTGTAAAATTTTAAGGAGGTCTTTTAAGGCTCTACTCAAACTGCTCAGTGTGGAGTTACAGGGTGGAAAACCAAATATGATTCCTGTTGCCACACATACATAAAAAAACTTGGAGGATTTTTGTGACTCTGTGCTGTGTATTTATCACAAATGGCTGTGTACCTTGTTGAAGCGTGCGTTGCTGTGAGACAGGGCTCTTCTACCTATAAATATTTCTTTAATATCTTGTCTTGGAGGCCCTTTGTTTCTCTCTATGACCTCTTCCCCCACGCACACTTCAGAGAGGAGATGATTTCAGCAGGGATGGTTTCCATAGTACACAGGTGGCTCCTTCCTAGTCATGACCCACAGGTGTCAGTAGGGCAGTGTGAGGCGTCTCCATCCACGAGCGGTCCAACCCCAGCATCACCACGTGGTTTTGTGGCAGCAGTTTGCTTCAGCATGAGTGTTCTTCATACTTAATCGCTAAAGCTTGATTCTCTACTAATTGCATGATTGATGATGATGTTTTCTCAGCAGTTACAAACATTTAGCCCCCGTACAAACGCTGGGGGTCCTTGTCTGCTCACGAGCAGTGAGGCTGGAGCTGAGGTGAGCCTGTGGTTCCACAGCCCTGTGTATTGCCAGTGCCAGAAACGCCACAGGAGGGAGCAGCACATGCTTGAATGGACTGGAGTGAAGGAACCTGTCTGTAGAGATGCTTTTATTTTTATCCTTTGTCAGAGGACAGATAAGTTTTTCTCTTTCCCAGTGTATTAGTTTCTCAGATTTGGGCTTGTGGCCTGCCTTTGAGGCATCATTCCCTGTCTGATTCCCAGTCCCACCTGATGTTTCTTTGGCTGTGTTTCACCAGCGTCTTTTGTGCTGGGGTCAGGCCTGTGTACAACATTTGTCTCTGCTTTTTGCTTTCTAGTTTTTCAACTTCCGTTTTTGGCTTTTGTGCCCATTTAATTTGGCTTTGCTGGTCGGAAACTTTCTTTGGTGGGCTCTTCACCTGGGCTCAGGGTAGCGTTTCTTGCAGTTTACCTGTGTTTTCTGACCAACTTCAGCTGTACACAGCAGTACCTTGTTCTTCCAAAGTCCCCTATGTTCTGTGCCTGAATGTTTTTGGCTCTTATCATGTGCCATTAAATAGGCAGACTCATCTTTTTAATGTGTGTTTTTTCATCATCTTGTAAGTATTTGTAAATCAGGCCTCACAGTATTTCTAGGACTTTCTGGAGTGTTGAAGAGGAGGGGTTTTCTGATGTGTGACATTTGTCATAATGATACTGTAGGAATCATGAATAACTTAAAGTGTATTCACGGACGTTAGGTACTCAGTCTAGTAATTTTTTTAAAAAAAAAAACAGTGAAGATTATAATGAATGACTGAAAATAGAGTGATTTAAATAGGTGATTTTAAAGAGAGTTTTCTGGACGTTAAAAATAAAAAATGTGGATGAATGTCCCATTTAAGAGTGATCTTTTCCCTGAAAGCCTAATTCATCGTAATGACGTGTCTGCTGAGGGGATTAATGCTGAGGTCAAGTTAATACTGGTAATAACAGGGACAGTGAAATGTGCACGTGCAGGCTGGGCCTGGCATTTATCACCAGTAACTTCTTTTCTCTGTTTGCCTGCATATGCTTATCCCAAGGGATCCCTCCTCCTAGGGGAGTGCTGCTCTATGGCCCTCCAGGAACTGGGAAGACCATGATTGCCAAGGCCATCGCAAACGAGGTTGGCGCTCACGTTACCGTCATTAACGGCCCTGAAATCATAAGCAAGTAAGTCCACCCACTTGATTTTCATTAATTCTGTAAATACAGTAGCCCAAAATACTCCCTGGCATCTGTGCATTGTGGAGGGATGTAGTATTTGGTGTGGGTTACCTGCCCAAAAGAGTCAAAACAAGCAGGAAAGGGTTCTATCAAGTCGGGCTTGTGTTTCTTGTATCAAAAGAGGTTTATTGGACTTGGCCAGGAAATTTGTGTAAGGCACGGGCTGAATTAAAGAGGGGATTAAAATCTGCATCTGCTGTTGCCTGTAGGTTAGTTCTGCAACAAGAAGAGAAACTTGTTAAAGTGTATTTGCAATTAAGGACACACTGCACAGACTGATGTCTCCAGAGGAGTAATTTCTGTGTTGTTCTTCAAAAATGTAGATAACACTGTTTCTAACACAGAAGAGAAGCAGTTCCCTTTATTTCTAATGGTTCTAACTTTGCCTGTCTCCCATTTCTTTAATTTCTGGTCCTTGTGGAAATAAAGATTATACACTTCAGGACTTTGAATATGTGCACTACAGCTTTTTGTGAAGTCACGAGCAGTAATTTTCCAAGTTGCTTGGAAAAGACAAAAACACAGTTTTTTTTTTATTAAAATCTTTTCATTCTCACAGGTTTTATGGTGAGTCTGAGTCAAGGTTACGTCAGATATTCGCTGAGGCTTCTCTCTGGTACGTTCCTTTGGGGAATTCTATTTGTGGTATCGGTTCCAGCCTTAATGTTCTTAATAGAAAAATATTTGCAAGAAGCTTTGAATTGTGATTTTTTTTTTTTTTCATCTATCAGCTTTTTAAAAGGAAATAAATTTCTTAATGTAGAGCTTAGCTAGAAGGAAAGCAGTGAGATTTTAGGATGCCTCTTAAATCCTTTAGGACACTGTCCTTTTTAACAGGCTGTTAGGGATGGTGCCAAATTGCTTGACCTGTGTGGTTAGTGCATTGTGTTCTTATTTCATAACAGACAGGAGCATGAGCCAGAGTTGCACCAGGATCCAGATTTTCCTCTAGTTTTTATCTTTGGAGGCCAGCTCTAAATGAGTTGGTGTTGGTACTGGATATAGCATTCTTCTGGAGTAGGGTGGCATCTTGTCCAAATTTGTTAGGCCTGGCTCAGGCAGACTTTAGACTTCCATGTGACTGGTGTTCATAGTACATTAGAAAAAGATTATTGCATACTGAGAGTATTAGTTGTCTAATATATTATTGATTTTCATTTTCTCTCTGAGTAACACTATACAAGATTGAAACTTCGAGTTACCTAAAGGAGTGGGATGCTTGTTAATTTTTGTAGGAACTGGACGTTTTCCATGAGCAGCTTTCCTCTGCCTTAGTGTTTTAAATCTTCCTGAGCACCGTAACATTATTTCTCCTTTATTTTTTTTCCCCTCAGTCGCCCCTCAATTATATTTATAGATGAGTTGGATGCACTCTGTCCAAAGAGAGAAGGGGTTCAGAATGAAGTGGAAAAGAGAGTTGTTGCTTCACTCCTGACATTAATGGATGGCATTGGCTCAGTAAGTTGAATCTAATGGGACAATTAATGTACATGGGGACTCACTGAACAAAATGATACTGCTTCTACAGTGGAGCCAGTATGAGATGTATCACTT
Source organism: Pseudopodoces humilis (assembly GCF_049639895.1). NCBI lineage: Eukaryota > Metazoa > Chordata > Aves > Passeriformes > Paridae > Pseudopodoces > Pseudopodoces humilis. The sequence goes on along the minus strand of NC_142205.1, from coordinate 67,278,888 downwards.
GTGGGGAAAGGAAACAGATTTAGGTGAGACTTTTTAGAATAATCTAATGCTTTTTTGGATGGCAAGCAGAGTACATAGGAGAGGACGGTCTCCTGAAAACTTAGTTTAAAAGAAAGTAGGTTTTTTCCATTCACTGCCTTTCTTTTGCCTTCTCTCCCCCCTCCTTGTAGTTTTGGAGATCAAACTGAAATTTCAGTGATAGCCCATCATTGAACTAAACCAGATATTTTTAATTGCTCTGAAATCAAGGTCATCAGAATACTTCTGGTGATATGTGGGCTGCATGATTAAAGGCAACAGCAGCTATTTCAAGATTGCCAGAGCAGTATGTAGGGCATAAACAAAAGCCTAATAAAGAAACAGTAAATTTAATTGACTTGAGTAAATTATGGTTTGAGCCCAAAAAGTTTGGCAATCTCTGATCTATTATTTTATGATTATTAGCAGGAAAGATGAATGAACTCTGTCCAGAGTATGAAAATAAATTTCATCTGTTTATGTAATCTGCAGGTTTCTCATTATTTTCCTGCATGGCAGTTTGAGTTGCCCAGCCTGGAATTGTTCACAGACAGATCTTATTTTCTGGTGGCAGGGGCTAATGGATATTCTTCCTGGAGACTGCTTCATTCACAAAAAGAGAATGGCATTGCAAGAGACCTCCTAACTGATCTTGCCTCATTGTAAAAATGAAGAAGCAGAGCTTGAGGAAATTTATTAGGATTTTTGACCTTGCTTTTCCTGCTAGGCCTGCAGGAAGCTTTATAACCTCCTGTCTCTGCTGGGTTTGATACCTGAACTGATTTGTTTCCCAACCTTGTTTATTCAAGGTCTGCTGATACCATTTTGTTCTTGTGCCAACCCTGCATTTTAGCTTAAGCCTTTCTTTTTCTCTCCTTGGTTCTTTCCCAGTTTAGGAAAGCAGATTCTTGGGGATTAAAGTGGGAGTGCCTCTTGTATTATCTGTTTGACATTTAATTGTATTTTTAAAGTAATATTTTCTGTTGCTTGATGCCTTCAGGAAGGCAGTGAAGGGCAGCTGTTGGTCCTTGGGGCAACCAATCGCCCTCATGCCCTGGATGCAGCACTGCGCAGGCCAGGGCGTTTCGATAAGGAAATAGAAATTGGAATTCCCAATGCCCAGGACCGTCTGGACATACTCCAGAAGCTTCTCAAGAAGGTTCCCCATTCACTCACAGCAGAGCAGTTGGCCCATCTGGCTGATAGTGCACATGGTTATGTGGGTGCAGACTTGGCAGCCTTGTGCAAGGAAGCAGGTAAGGCTTTGTTTATCTTATTTAGGGTAATACTTTACTGTTAGTCTCTTTATTAGAGAAAAAAAAAATCCACAGTCTATGCTAATAGCTTTTGAAACAACTGAGGTCTTGTTAATTTTTGTGTCAAAGAAAACACAGCCAAGCATGTCTCTTCCCAGGCAGATGGAAAGAATTATTTCAATATTAATAACTTTTAAAATGCAGTGTTTAGATCAATAACCCTTGGGAACCTCCTGTGCCATTTCAAGGATCTTAGCTTGCTCTCTCTCAGTAAAGCCCTGGTTTTGGGAGTTGACCAACATCCCTGAGAGTTTTTCTATTCTCTAGATAACCCCTTGCTCACAAAAATCCTGAGTCACTCTGGCTGCACAGCTTGTCCTGCAGGTCCTTCTTCCCAGGATGGCTGTGGGTCTCAGTGGTGTTTCCTGTGTCTCCCTTCCATGTATTGTGCCCAGATTCCATTTTCCTGCAGATGAGAAGCTCCTGGCAGGGGCGAGGGCGCTGTGTGCACCTGGCTCAGGTTGTGCAGCGGAGCTGAGAGAGCTGCAGAGCGCGGCCTGTACCGGGGGCTGGAACGTGGCTCCTGGCCTTGTGAACAGGCATAGCCCTGGAGAATTACCCATGCATCATGCAGACAGAGTTCAGTATGTTCCAGGGAATACTTCAGCATGATTTCAGTTCTGTTTTCATTGGATGAAATATTGCAAGTACGCTCTATCAGTTCCCAGGTTTTGCTGGAGTGCGTCTGCACAGTTTGAGTGTTGGAGCTTAAACCTGCCCATGAGCAGCCCTTTAAAACAGCTGAGTCAAAATACGACTGTCCAGCTCTGCTGACATGTATTTGCTGCCTTGTAGTTCACAAATAAGTTAGCTGCATGTGCTGGTTACTTTTATTTCCTTTGGCACCAGGACAGCTTCCTCTGGCAGTGGCACAAAGCACGGATAATTCTTGCATCAGAGCTGACTGTGAAGATGACAGATGTTTATTAGGGGTGATGGCACCTGGAACAGCAAGGTCTTTGCTTGCCAGCTTCCAGAATTTTTAAGGGATAGTTCTCAAGTATGAATTTGTGGAGTTTTCATGGATCAAGAAGATAAAAACATATGAGATGATTCGTTTTCTAGCGCTTTCTTCTCGGCTTTGGTTGTGTTTGAAGCTCTGTTTTAAGTGAGAAAACATCGTTATTTTTCCTGCTTGTATATATTTGTTAAAAAAAAAAGATAAACTCCCTTTTCCTTCCGCTGTGTTTTTGAAAGCCTGTCAGTCTGCCTGTGTCTCAGGACTCAAACAGCAAACACTTAACTAATGCAATCTCAAGTTCTCAGTAAGAAGTGTTGTGGTTTCATTTCCAAACATGACCCAGCCGAGGCTTTTACTTACGCATGTGCAGATGGATTTATAATCCAGCTGTAAATAGATTACATTTACCCACTTCATGAGGACCACTTAGAAAATAAATCTGGAATGTTGTGCCGGTTGAACATTACATGGATAAAAAAACTTCAGGCATCGACTTGTGGCTGATTGCGGGACACGGTGTTACCCAGGATCTTTGCATCCAAAGCCAGTGGTGTGAATGAGGGGAGGAGGATGTCTCTCCTTCCTACTGCTCTTCTTTCTTCAAGTTGGAATCCATGCTGTCGGATTTCCCTGCCGTTTGTTACCGTGGGGTGACCTCTGCTGGGGAAAATACAGTCCAGCGCTCTTAACTCCTTGCAGCCCACGTGAAGTTTTCCTCTTCAAGAAGTTGCAGAAGCATGAGTCAGTCGAGTTGTTACATAAACTGAACTTAAGTTGCTCATCACTAAGGAACGTTCTTAGTTGGAGTATTTATTTTTCCCCCAATTAAGCTCTTTATCTGCTTTTTATATTAAGTTTTCAATGCCTTATAAAAGATTACTGCTTTTGCTGGAGTTGAACTTAGCAAAGACTCTTATAATCTACTGTTTCTCCTCAGGAGAGCAAGAGTCCTTCATATGGCAAATTTTCCAGTGTTTTGTCTAGCTTTTTGTGTTGTTCCAAGATACATGGGCTCCTATTGCTTCACTTCAGAAACTGTGCTGTGGGCCGAACTAGCTTGCTGTCCAGGAATGCTCTCTGATACTCAGCCTAAGCTTTCCTTGTTTAGTTTTATCCCATTATTTCTATTTACATCCTTGTATAACACGTTTGCTCTCCCTCCTTAGTGTTTACACCCTTCAGATATCTCTAGGCTGTTCTCATGTCCCCTACCTCCTCATTCATTACTGAGCCAAACTATAAATATTTAGCTCTTTTAATCTTTTCTCATAAGTAAGTCCTTCCTGCCTTCCGAGAAACTGTGTTGATTTTTCTCTGAACTGCCTCCAGTTTGTCAATAATCTTTTTGGTGATGTAGGCCTTAGAATTGAATATAGCATTTCATATATATATATATTACAGCATAAAACATGGTATAAACATATAGTTAAGGCGACTAATGCACATTACTAAATGTCCAAAATGCTTGGTATTGAGACAACATCCGAGCTAAGAATTCTTCCACAAATATTAAGGTTATTTGTGCCACATTCAGACTTGATGTGTGTATAAGTACAGGTGAAATGTGGAAACTAGCTTAGAAAAAGGATTTCAGAACTCAGGAATGTTTGGTTTTTGGCACAGGATTGCTGTTGCTTGCTGATTGTATTTCTGTTGTGGTCTGTGGGAGATTCTCGGGTCCTGCATACCCCATTTATATCCTTGGGTTCGTGGCTGGAAAGACTGCAAGTTTGCAAGCTAAATATGTTTATATTCTTAATACAAAGTTTAGATCATTTTCCAGAGGACTCATCTTTCCTTATCTTTCTACTTCAACTCTGTTTTTTTAACACATGTATTGTGTATATACTGCTTATATAAACCAAGGGTGTAGTAATTAGTGACATGGTAAATCTAGTATTCGTAGGGCTTTTGCATCACTAGTCAGGTTTCCTAAGATACTTCATTATAAAAGCTTTGATGCTTGCCTTCTATATAGTTCTGAAGACCATTTTTTAATGGAAAGTAAGTAACCATGGTAGAATTAAACATTCCAACTGTGTTTTTTTTGGCAGAAGTTGTTTGTTCTCCAGTGCGGGATTTGCTTAGTGGTACTGCTGGGGTCAGACAGGCAAGTTTGTTCTCTTCAGCAACTCTGCATTTTCCTGGGAATTCTGAAGCAATTTTGGGGCCCTGTAGTGTCCATTTTGTGTTGAATGCTTCTAGGCCCCTGTGACTATGGTGTGTACAGAATTGTGGTGTGGTCTATGCTGGGATGGACAGGGAGAGGAAAAGAGGACAAGGAACCTGGAGAATCTGTGCAGTGTGATCTGGACTTTCCCAAATAGGGTATTGTGATCAAAATCTATGAAACTTTTATATGGAGATGCTTATAATAATCAGCTAAGAGTGTTTTTATCTGCTGAATTTTTAAAATATTAGTGGATTTTTCTCCTTTTCCTGCAGTGAAGATACAGCTCTAGCCTCTCACAAAAATGAAACCACAAAATAGATTTTTATAGGATATCTACATGTCCAGGGTTACAATATCTGTAATGGCTACACTGAAGAAATTAAGATTTGCTGTGATTCTCTACTGCCTAGCCAAGATCCTTGTGATTTACACAGAAGTTAACAGCCAAATGTGATAAACCTGCAGATTCCTTGGTGGGCACTGGGCCACATCCCATGGACATCACCTCCCAGTGGGATCCTCTTGGTACACTTCTGAGGACTTGAGTACCATCCAAGGGATTCACACACAGAGAATTCTTGACAAGAAAATGGCTTGTTTATGTGTGCAGCTGAGAAAGTCTCATTCTTCAGGTTGGGAGAGGTCTACTGTATCCTAAATTATTTATTAGACTGGTTTTTAGTGTGAACAGCTGCCTTCTGAATTGGTTTATCTCAAGCAGAGGAGTGTATAGAAGACAGACTGCCATATCCTTGCATATAATGTCAGTGTTTGTATGCCCTTGAGATCTTGTTGCCTCTCCTTTATTTAATTTGCCACGTGGTCTTCTATTAATTCCCTAAAAAATTATAATGGTTTTAATTTATTGGCAAAGATAAACACCGTGCTTCTTTTTTAAAAAAACCAAAACATATGAAATGTTAATTATGTAGCAGGGACATGAATGGTATAAACTGTACTGAATGTTAGAAGATGCTTAGCAACAAAGGTTTCCAAATATAGCAATTTATTATAAACTTATCCTTCTATGGCTGCCTGTAGCATTTCAAGAGGGTGAATATAAATATAGCTTGATTTCTTCAAGGAGTGGGTTCAGTCATATTGTTTACAGAGAAAGGAAGTATTTGCTTTGTGACTCTCAGAATTTATCTGGAACATCCTTGTTCATTACACATCATTTCAGTGTGCTGATATAAAACACTTGGGCTGTGATAAGATAGCATCATGAGGAGAGGAAGAACAAATGGCCTTGTTTAAATAGTGGTCACTCTGGCAGGAACACTGATTTGCTTCCAGTAAGGATGCTGTGAGCACTGAGACTTTGAGACTTCTGTGAAAGAGGCACTGGTGGCTTTGTTTTGCATCAGAAGTTTTTTAATTGCCTGGAAAAGGTATCACCCTGCTTAGCCTTTAGGATTAGAATGTTTTACTGGCTTGAGGTGTCTGTTACAAAAAAAATCTTAGAGAAATAAGAGATTGAGATGCATCTTTGGCCAGTATGAATCAGCATTACTCTACTGAATCTGTGAAGTCACTTTCATGGGCATGTGATCATGGACTGTTGTCTTGTGCTCATAATTTTGAGTCCTGTTGTTTGGAGATCTTGTCTGTGCTGTTCATTTGCCCCTTTAATTACCCCCGCATTCTTGTGAATAATACAGAATGGAGAGGCTTTATGCTGTTTAATCCATAGCTCTGTGTAGTGATTTTATCTGGATATTAGAAATGCAAAGGTGTGTTTTATTTAGGAGCATGCTGTACTTGGCTTTTTGTTGGAGCTGAGAAACTTCCTGCTGTATCTTCGATGCCCCCAAAAAAAGGGTTTCTGCAATCCACTTGCATTAAAAGTAAGAATTAAAAAACAATATTCAGCTGAAGGACTGTCTCTTAGGATTTTTCTGCTTTTCCCTGTAATTGGCAGGGAAGTGAATTCCCCTGAAGCCTGGGAATGTCTCTTTGTTAGACCTGTGTAGGTTTTTTCCCCCCAGCCCCTGCAGTTGTGGTTGCCTGGCCACCTGCAGGAAACATGAGCCGTGTGGGCTAATGTGATTAACAGTGAGGCTCTGTGCACCCCGAGGAGCAGCCCCCGACTGCTCTTTCAACCAGACAAACGCTGCCTTCACTCCTTGCCTTCCCAGCCTCCTATCTCCAATCGAGCTCTTCCTTTCAGCTCAGCCACAGCCCTGATGAAACAGCCCAGTGTTAGGGCATCAAGGATATCCTTCTTTTCTTTAAGCCATAAAGGTTCTGAGCCTTTCCCAGCGCTGTCTGGACCCGGGTTCTGCTGGGGGTGTGCAATAAACATAGATATTTTTCTTGGATTATACTGTTAAATGTAGGAATGTGGGCTTGAGATGCTGTTGAAAGTGCAGATTTTGACAAGAGGCAGTTGATGACCAAGGCAATGGGATTGCTTATTTTGCAGGTTTTTGGTTGGCTTTCATATTAAGTGACTGCAGTTACAGATTTGAAAAGGGAAGCGCTGCTTGACATGCTATAATTATTTTATTCCCTTATGGAAAGTGACTGAAAATACCGTGTCTGTGTTATTTATTTATTAGTAGCAGGGGCAAATACTGAAGCTATGCTGTTTGCAAACAATCTGCAATTGCATTGTGTGAGTACTGGTCCCCATGTGACACTCGAGGTGGGAAAGGCTGCTTGCCTTTTTGTGAAAAGGTCATATAGAAAATGTGTGTGTTTGGGGAATATTAATAGCATATCTGGTCAGATGGTCAGTACAAAAACAAAAGCATTATGAAGTTTTTGCAGAAAGGGCAGAATGTTGGGTTTTGAAATGCACTGAAAAGCAGAGACGTGATGCGAAAGTAAAGCTACAAATGAATTTTTGGACTGGGACAACTGAGTTTTCTGGCACTGTGTTCCATCACTCTTAATTTATGGTGTAAGTAGAGCAAGAAAAATCCAGTGTCCATCTTCAGTGCTCATGAGTGTTGAGTTGGTACTGTGTTCTGTGGTGTTTAAGTTGGGTCCCTGAAGCAGAGGGCGTTTCTGAACCAAAGCAAGTGGCTGAGCAGGTTAGGAGCAAACAGGCCCTGGCTTGCACACACACACATGGCAAAGCAGTGTGGCTTTTTTGGCCCCCTGTAACATGTGTTTTGGGATTGTTTCTTTGAGCAGCAGCTCGGAATGATGCCTTTTCTGCAGAGAAGTGGCTACATGTGGCTGCTGCCTCTCTGAATCAATGCTGGTGCATGCTGTGTTGGTTTTTGGTGTTATATATTTCTTTAAGAAAATCTTTGCCCCTTTTTTTTTGTTTGTTTTGTAATGGTACTTGATTTTTGTTTTAGCACGAGGAACGTTGCACTCACTGCAGTTGGGGCATGCGAACTTTCAGTTTTCATCATAACTAATTTTAAGTGGGTGTTTATCCAAAACTTGCAGCTAATTGGATGATGGGATTGCTGACTTCATGCACACAGTTGTGGGTTGAGTACTTAATAATCTGTTTAAATCACATCCCATTCTGCCTGCTGATATTTATATAAGCAGGAAATAGGGATTATTTTTCAGAAAAGTTGATCAATAACTTTAACTAATATTTTAAATGAACCTTCTTGGCAGATAAGTCACCATGTTCTTGCTTCTGCAGCTGGAGTGGTATGGAAGAAATGATATTATTCATGTGTGGCAGTGCAGTCAGCAGTAGGCATTTGTATGTAGAATGATTAGCTACTATTGGGGGACAGAGCTTAAACATTTTCAGGCAAAGTTTTCGTAAGTCTCATGACTTCAATTTTTAGCTGTATCCCTTGCCAACATTCCTAATTACAATTACACCGGGCAGTTAGCCATTAACTATTGCTTCTTGTCTTTCTGCCCTTGCTGTTCTGATAGCCTGGCAGTCCTTATTTTTTCTCCTCACACATGTGTGTGACCACCCTTAGGTACATTTATGTCTGGGAGCAGGCTAGGAACAGGCAGTCTGGTATTCCTTATTTCCCTCTGTTGTCACAGTGTTGGGATAAATGACGTGTGTGTGTACCTGATCTGTGGATAAACCATTTCCTCTGCGAAAGAAGTTCTGAAAGTGCAGTTCCTCCTTCCTTCCTTCCTTGCCCTCCCTGTCACACCTCTCAGCAGCTTTCAGGCAGCTCCACAGACATGTTCTAGCAAATGCCAGGGCTCCTGAGGAAGGACTATAAATTGTGGAAATAATCCCTGTAGTCGGTTAGTGCTCAGGTTAGCCCAGTAAATTTGCAATGTTATGGTTAACAAGGGATTTAAGGGCATTATCTTTCCTATGCAAACAGTGCATGAAAGTTCTTCAGGGATTTTTCCCATATAGCTCTGGCAGCTAAAGACAGATTGCAGAATATGGTTTTGAGAGTAAAAAGTTCTGCTTCCTGACTTGTTTTCCTAAATACAGTTTTATGTACAGGTTAAATTAAAATGAAGTTTAAAATACATTTATAAACTGATTTGAAGTTATATGAAATGCTTTTTCTATGCATAAACCTGTTAAATTTTGAAGTGTATTATGTAAAGATCTGGAAGCAGAGGAAGATGCCCCCTCCAGTGCCACAAGAAAGCTGAGATCTTACACGTCCATGTCCCTCTGTTGAGCATTCCACTGCCAGCCATGTGGTGGAGGATCAAGTTGGATCTGACAGCTGACACTGGGAGATACAGTGTCTGTGTTCTGGGTTTGGGCAAAAGAATTTGGGAGGGAAATGCCAGGTCAGCAGAGAGAGAAGAAACTTTTCCTTTTGTAAACAATCTTACAAGAAGATAACAATTTCTTTGAAGCTACTTAAAAATTGTGGTATTTGGATTCTGGTAGACTAAGTCCAGACAGGATGGATTTGCAAAAGGAACAGCTGATGGGCAGTAAAAGATACACGATTAACCATTTTGCTGGGCTCAGTTTATTTCCTCAAGTGTTGTGTATATATTCTGTTTTGGAAACCTAAAGTATATATGTTGGTCATTCTGAGTGGCTGCTTCCTATTATTTACAGTGATGTGTAATTATACACAGACTCTGACAAATATAGCAGTGTCGTAGGGTCTATTTTTAGGCTCAGATATTTGTTATTATGACCTAATGTGCCAAAACTTAGCCAAGCTATGAGCAAGAAAATCTTACAGGCAAACAATGCTATCGACCTTGCGCATAGCCTGGCACCAAAGAAAGATCATCTGTACCAGGACAGGGCGTTCTGCTGGATTTTTCCTCTTTGTCCTGTTGGTTTCCTCTGTTCTAGACAGACAGGATGAGTTGGTGAGGTAGAGCACACAGTTGCTGGGCTGGAACAAGATGTTTATTTTCCATTGTTTGTAATCATGCATGCCTTATTATGCTGCTTTTTTTTTTTTTCTTTTATTTTCCTTTTTTTTTTTTTTGTTTTGTTTGTTTGTTTAAACCAGGATTTTCCACTGCTGCTTCACTGAGGATCTGTGTTGTTCACTATCCTTTTGCTCAAAATATGTATCCCTGTGCCTGTGTGAAGTCCCACTGACCCTTCAGCAGGATAACTGCACTTCAGTCCTTCCTCCCCTTGTGCAGGACTGGAATAAAACAGGGAAAACCCAGTCACCCGCTTCAGAGCCCCCTTCCAGGCTCTGCCAAAAGGGTTTATTGGTACTCATTAACCCCGAGGAATGGAGTAACATCTGAAAAGCAGCAAGCAGAGCTGAAACAAATGCTGAGCTCAGAGTCAGTTCACAGCAGTGACATTATGCTCAGCCCAAAACATTCCCATGTGGAAGACACCCAGGAGGTGCCTGATGTTTTCGGAGGTGATCCTGTCTGTATCTGCATTAGAACTTGTGCAGTGGTGAACGTGGCTTTGCTGTAGGGTTCTACCTCCTTTGCCTCTGCACTGCTTCTGGCAGCAGGGTTTGCATCCTACCTTGCATTTCCTTATATTAAATCCATCCTTCAGCGTCTCAAGACATGGATGTGTTTTCCTGCCTATGGCAAGCCCCTGGCTGTATCCTTCTCCTGTTACTGAGGCCCCCCCCATCCCCTCTCTTGTTAGAGGTCAATCTGAAGTGCAGGAAAGAATGATTATGATAACAGGAGGAAACAGGAAGAATCATGCTTTCTTTTTCAATCTGTTTTTTATTATTGTTTTAATGTAAAACATTGTTTCAATTAAATGCTGACCTGTGCGGTGGCGTGTGCGTGCACATGCTGAAATGAATTCCGGCTTTGTTTGGAAAGCTGTGACCTCTTTATTCCTGTTCTGGATTAAGGCTGTTGCCTTTCAAACCCACTGCTGAGGACTGAAATTTCACTCGTACTCCTCGTAGCTCTGGCAGTAACAAACCTTAGGAGCAGTGGTCTCCTTGGGCATTTTTATTTGCTGATCTTTCTCAGTTTTTAAAATAAGCATGCTTGGTTTATTTATTATAGACTTATATATATGACATATATAGACTTATTTATGTCAGGGTAAAAAAAAACCAAAAAACTGTTGCATTTAAAATGCATCAAATGAATGCTGGGGTACACTGGCACTTGGTGGAGTGTCCATACTTGGTATAAAAATGAGCAGATATTTTTATCATTTACTTGCTTTCTCTATGCTTTAATTTCATGTGATGTTATTTACTTGCAGTTTTTTAAACTGGGAATCCCATGTGAATTGACTGCCCTGAAAGAAAATACAAGACTGGACCCCAATGCCCACTCCCACCCCACAAAATCTTTGCTGCAATGTCACTGGAATAATATGTTGAGTTTGTTATTTGTTTGGGTATAAATTTTAAATCTGGGGGGTTGAATTTATCTTGTCTCATTTAAGTTTTTTGTTGTGGTTTGTTTTGGTTTTTTTGCTTAAAATGAACTTCTTCAGAGGAAGGAAGAAGTGGGCAAGGAATAACATGAAATCTGCCTGAGTTGTTAAAATGAGTCAGTTACATTTTATACTTGTCCTCTGGTGACCAGATTTTCATTTTTCTCCTTGGCCTCATGGAATGTTTTTGTTTATATATCTTATTAGTTTTGGATGTTCTGTGGAAAGGGAAACCTGAATTACAAACTTTTTTTCTTTCTGCTATTGTATTAAGAGCCTGGGTATTGGATGCAGGTGCTCCGACTGTGCCGTAATTGGCACTTTATGGAGAGACAGCAGCTGTACTGCTTCACAGGGGACATATTATATCTCTTCACACGTTGTATATATCGTAGGAAATGCAGAATTCCTGTCATTGTCAGAAACTTTGCATGTCTGCATCTACCAGAGCCTCTGCAGAAAAAAAAAAAGACAACAATCTGCTGAAAGTTAAAACCATGTCTATTTTCAGAAAAGGCTTTTATCCCTTTTATTGTCCTTTAATGTAGCACTAATTAATGTTTTGTTTGGTTAAATATAGAAGAGACTTAACTAATGTTTGTCTTTTTATGGTTATGCAAGGTGAGCTGGTGTGGTATGAACTGCCTCATTTGTTTTGGAACACATGGCAACAGATACCGCTTATCTGGATGTGCGTATACCTGTACTTAAAATTATACTCATCACATAATAATATACCAAAAAAAAAAAAAACCTTTAACATTTTCAGTCACAGGACAAGGTTGGAAGCAGAAACAATAAAACTCTATATTATATTAGGCCTTAAAAGGGATAATTATACAGGGGAAACCATCCTGCTTTTGGGTACATTGGGGGCTGCAGTTGCTCTCTGGGGAATGCCTGGGAGCTGCCAACAGTACCTCTCTGTCCTGCCTGAGGAGTATTGATGTGTGAGTGGGTGGGACTTGTGTGGCTTTTGAGGGATTGATTTATAGAAGGAGACTAGGAATTCATATCAAGATTTACAGATACCGCATGTGAGTGATTTGTCCGAACAAAAGAGTGGGTAAAAGCTCTGCCTGCATTTTAATAGTGTAATTGCTGAAGGGAACAAAGAACTGTTGAGTGTCACAGGGAATGTTTGTTTCATATCAAGAAAAACGCAGGTGTCTGGCATCTTGCTACATGGAAAAACAGGGTTCCAATGGAAGTTATAACAATCTCATCAGGTTTTTTTAAAAAGTTTTGAAGGTACTGTCCTGATAATAAGAGAAGTGGGCAAGGTTGTGGATTTCTTGTGAGCTAATTTAACATGTCCTTGAATGTTCATTGTCCTTCCTCTGTGGTTTAGAAATGTGTGCAGATCAATGTATGAACACTTGGAGAGTTTGCCCTGTAAGCTTCATCTCTGGGAAAACTGCAACGAGGCTGTTTAGTTCTGTCTTTTGGAACAGATATAGCTTATGTTCTATCTGTGGTTGTTAAATCCCCTTTCTTGTCCTCCCTCATCAGAAGTGTTTTGCCTGTTCTTTGGCGTGGTTCAGGCCCAGCACTGAGACGCTCTTTTGAACATCATTTCCTTTCCAGTGCTGCAGTATGTCTGTGTGTGGTACACTCTGCCTGTGAGAACCAGGAGGAAGCCTACCTATTCCCATGTTTTTTTTGTCCCGCTAGGTTTGTACGCCCTGCGGAGAGTGCTGGGGAAGAGGCCCGGCCTGTGGGACACTGCGGCGGCTGGGTCAGTGATGATTGCTTTCAATGACTTCCTGCAGGGGATGAATGATGTCAGGCCCAGCGCCATGAGGGAGGTGGCAATTGACGTGCCAAAAGTAAGTTGTTTTGTGCAATGCTGTGGCAGCATTGTCAGGGCCACGTAAAGAGAGGATTTTTATGGAGTGGAAGCCTTAATTTAATGGTTAATGTTGTGCCATCATCCTTCTGTTTGCCTGTTTGTTTATTGGTAACTTTGGAGAACTGTTTGCAGAATGGTCTCCATCAGGAAGAGTTTGGAGATCAGGATCATATCTCCTGATCTATAGATTTTATGTTGGGTGGGTTAATGGGGTGAAAATTTTCAGATGCATGTTCAAGGATGGTCTGGAGCAGCTGTGAAAGCTGGAGCCTTTTGGGAAGCAGACACAAACTAAAGCAGAAACCAGCTGTTAGCAGTTGTAACCAAAGTGTGTTGAAACAAAGCTGTGAAGAGTTTGGTTGCTCTGATTTCTATGTAAATGTGGCCTGAATGTCTTCAAGTGGCATTATATGGTTTTAAGTGAAGGCAGAATTCAATGCTGTAGGCTGATTATCACTGCCAAACAGTCACCTGTCAGATGACTGTCATAATATGAACAGTTCATTTGGCTGTGCCAGGTTCATCTTCACCCTGCTCACTGCCCTCTTAATTACATATTATAATAGTTCAGACTATTATTAATAGCAGACCCAACATAAATTGTGCTGGGGAACTGATCTGATTTAAGGCAGCTCTTGATCTACGTTAAGAAGATTGAGCAAAAGAATTTTGTGTTTAATCTGACTAAATCCTGATTCTGTGAGCAGTTGTGCTGGTGTTTCTCAGCAGCTCCCCAAGCCCTAGAAGAAAACATTTATGTTTCATTGCATGAAAATGAGTCATTTGGGAATTGGATTGCGCAACTGTAGAGCCTTATTCCCAAACTTATAGGAATGGGAAATAAAATCCGTGAACCTGATGCTGCACACAGCCAGCTCGGATGTCACACTTGGCTTGCTAAGAGTCCATGCTGTGCAGGGTGGAATTGCCTGGGCTGGCCCCAGACAGCTTTTCCTGGAAATGGTGTCATGGCACCAATATCCTCAAGGCTAAGTGGTTCTGCTGAGAGCCAGAGTTACTGATTCTTGCCTTGCTCGTTGTGCTGCTGGCACGTGGGCTCAGGTTGTCATCCCTGTGCTGTGCCTCTCAGGCACTCCAGCCCCTTTGGAGCCAGGTGGAATGCTGCCCAACAGCACAACACAGGCAGGTAGAAGCAAGGTCTTGAGGTACAGCAGGGAATCTCTTCTCAGTCCAGGATAACCTGTTCCTCAGGCTTCTCTTGTCCACTAAACCATCCTGCCAGTGGCTTTCTTGATTGTCACTTGATTTTATTTGTTAAACACCCACTGAATTACTGGAGTACTACTGGAATTCATTCATTTATTAACATAGTGGAGATTGGTTTTGTGGTGACGGAGACTGCATTTCCACAAAGTAATGTGTATTCTCTGAAGATGTAAGGTAAATGTCAAGCCATCTGCTTGCTGCCTGGGGTGAGTTTAAAGTAGAATCTAAAGTACTGGGTGCAATAAATTTTGTGCCCTCCCATATCACCTGCCAAAGGAAGGGAGTTTGGAACTAGATGATCTTTAGCGTCTATTCCATCTCAAAATATTCTGTGAATTCTGCAATCTAAAAAATCTTTGCTAAAAATAACTTCAAACACCAAATAAATTATTAAGACATGAGATTTTTATTTTTTTTTCACAAAGAGAAGACAGGAATTTGAGCCACATTAATAATATCAGCTTTTTAGGTATTTATTGCAGATACAGTACCCACTTGGCATCCCCCTTGATGTGGATGGGACTTTTGGCCTATGTAGCTAATTACAAGAAAAAACATTGATATACATGAGATTTTTTTGATTTTTAGCTTAATTTTTCAGATGGTGGGGCTCTTTCATATTTCATTGCTTTGCAGTAGCTGTGTGCCAATCAAATGGCAAGACTTCAAGGAAACTTCTGAACAAAGCCACAATTCCTTCCTCTTGTGTCTGAATTGTGTTGGCTGTGACCAAGGCAAACGTAAAATCCTTGCTGCCTAGTTCTGTGTGGCATCTTGCCTTCCATTTTACCAGAGCTTTCCTTGAACTTCGCTGTGTGTTACAACCTTTTTAGAAGGCTGCTTTTTCTGCAGCAGGGCTTTAGGAGAGGATGCACATTATAAATCAGGAAGTTAATACTACAGCTCTTTGGAGAGTTGCACTGCAGTTGCTGTTCCTCCCTCTCCTATGGGTCTTTTTGAAATGTTTTTGAGAGAGTGCTGTGGGTTTTGCTTGCCTCTTTCACTCCCTTTACTGTAATTCAACGCTCAGATTTGTGTCTTTGCAGCCAAAAGGTTCTGGACAAGACATCCTTTGCCTGTCTGCTTTATTTCTTTATTACTGGTTCTTAATAACCTCTGGGGAGCTGCTGCTCTGCATCACACTCTTAGCTCTGTTGACCTGGGGAGAGCTAAAGATTGCAGCAGTAATGAAATGTTGGTGTCATACACGCTGTAGCAGAGAGCTGGTTTTGTACGTGTGAGCCCAGCCCCAAGGCTAATCTTTAAAGCCATTTCCACAGTGACAGAACATCACACCTCATTGCTGGTGTTGCAAGACCTCTCCTTTGAGTTCCTGTGCAGGTGAGAGCAGTGTAACTATGGCTGGTGGACTCGACCCCAGCCTCTCTCTCCACTCCCCCCCTCCTTATCTCTGTCCTTTTGAAACGAGAACAAATTTGTTCTGTTTAGAATTCACGTGTGAGTTGTGAAGGTAGTGGTTTACTAGCTATTTTTACTTTTAATACTCTTGCCACACCAATTCCACACTTTGAACTGTCGGAATTTAAAATGTAACCGAAGTCAGAATGGGTTTCCAGATTGCTGAAAACAGCCTTCATGTAAGGTGGCCTTACTTCACCTTTTCTGTACAATTCTGTCACTTGTGCTGGTGTTAAATGACATGTAATGGCTCTGAAAAATCACTTGAATGATGCCTGAATGATATTCAGTAGACTGAATATTTGCAGAGGGTAAATGACTGAATATTTAAGAGGATAAAAATAGCATTTAAGTGTTTTCTCCCTGGCTTTTTATGTGTAAGTAAAGTACTGCTAATAGAGCTTGCCTTCTGTTGCTGAAACTTCTAGGGAATTCATGATGCCCTGATTAATTTCAAGATGGTCATGTTTGTCAAAGTCTTTGTCTAGATAGAAAGACATGATGATAGGAATGACTAGTCCGTGCTTTGCCAGGTATGAGTAAGGACTGACACTGAAAAAAAGGAGAACAAGCTTATGTTGTCTTCTTCCCTCAGAAGAAGTTGTCTAAGAGTATCAAGATTTAGTTCTGTGCAGTTAAAAAAGCTCCTACACAGAATCAAGGGATGTAGGGGAAGGTAATAGATATTTTTAAATGAAATTTAAATCAAACTAGTTCATATATGACTCAGAAACACAAACTTTTGTTGTGTTTGCTCTCTGCTCTCTTTGTAATCTTCTATGTCAAGGTCTGACAATCTAAGAGAAATTTTATTTGATTTGAAATTTGCTTGGTCTTAAACAAAAGTGCTTGCACCATCCAAATGCTCTTTTTCATCCACTTCAATAGCAGACTGGATTACATTTTTCAGGGACTGTCTACTTCTACTTTCCACTCCTTGTCCTGGCATCAGGAGAAAATAAGGACAAACCTTATTTATAAAAGGGTGAGACCAGATTTCAGCTCAGGGGAAAGGCAATACCTTACCTCTCAGCAACACTTTGCTTGCTTTTCACATGTAACTCATTTTCCAGAGACAAAGGATGATTTATGTGGAGCAAGTGTCTGGAAGAGTGTTTTAAGGCAGATCATTTGATTTAGGTGTGCCTTGACATGTTTAATACTTGAAGTGAATGGGAGTGGATGGTGACCAGAGGAAGAGCAAGCTGGGAGGATGTGGAGAAAAGTCTCAGGCTTGTTGACAGCCATGTAGGAAGAGGTGTGGCAGGTTTTAGATCTGCCTGCTTTTTTGGGTAGGACGTATCATGTGCCTTTATGTATTCCTGACAAGCCTGTCTTGTGCTTCTTGTTTAATAAAGACTTTTTGAAGATGTAACTCATGAAAAAAAACTTCATTAAAGAACTAGTACACATTCTACATAGCATTTTTTGATTTGTTTACTTTTTAATTGTTCTGTTCCATTGTCTGAATTCAGCAAAAATGCTCTGTTCTGCAGGTATCTTGGTCAGACATAGGGGGACTAGAAGATGTCAAGCTGAAGTTGAAACAGGCAGTTGAATGGCCTCTCAAACATCCAGAGTCCTTCATCCGAATGGGGATCCAGCCTCCCAAAGGTGTCCTGCTTTATGGACCTCCTGGGTGCTCAAAAACCATGATAGCAAAAGCTTTGGCTCATGAAAGTGGCCTCAACTTCTTGGCAGTGAAGGTAGGCCATTCAGACTCACGTTTTCTTAACTCCTGCATAACAATGGATGGTTTACCAATTTCCAGAGTTAAAATCCAGTGGCTCTCAGTGTTTCTGATCCCTATACATGCTCCAACAAACACCTTGTAAATATCAAGTAAGTTTGTGTTTTCTTGTATGCTGTTAAAAGAATTGTTATTTATTTTATCACAGCACAGATGTTGGATGGACAGGTAAGCTGTGGAGTGACATCTTAAGTATTGGCAATGTTTAAAGTCTTTCTAAAAGACTTTACACTTTAAATACTGGTAACAGTATTTATACTGCAATTAAAGCAATGTAAGTGAGAAGTGACTCTGGATAGTGGATAGTAGTAATTACTCGCGTGCATGGAAATATTGTCATCTAATCCCTTACATTCCTTTTCATTCCTCAGGACAGTCACTTTCTTTATCTCACTGTTCATGTTTCATTACAGATTTTTCTTATTCTATTTGCCTTCTTTTCTGGGAAAATAGTTCTACTTCCTCAGTTTTCAGAGAGCTTGCAAAATCAGTTGTGTCTTGAATGCTCTTGGATAAATGGGATATTCTCTCAGCGTTAAGAAACACTTGGTGTAGAAAAATTTTGGATTTTGTTGCCTATGAATCAGTGTAATCGATCACTGTGGGTTGTATGGAAAACACATGAATGGAAGTTATTTAATAATACTGAGCTTCACTGCATAGGAAAGAAAAAAAAAAGATAGTAGAGTGATTCCACATGGGGTAGTCTTGCAGCTGTGTCAGAATGTTAATGAAGTGCAAGAAAAAACATTTGTTTAAGTATTTTGAAAGTGTCTCCTCCTCAGCAGTAAGATCACGTCCCCTTCTCTGTCGACCATCTCTTTACTCACAAAGCCTCCTGTGTTGGTTTCTGCACAGCTTCCTCCTCCTCCCATCCTTTCAGGCACGCTGTAGCTGTGGATCCTCTCTGGGAGCAGAGAGTTGTGTTGACCCTGGAGCCAGCAGCCCTTCATTGCCCGGGTTCCCTGGGATTGAAGGGAGCCCTCTGGGTCACGGTCACATCGACAAGGGCAGCCTTGGAAACCTCAGCCCTTAAGAAACACTACCTTTACTGCCTCTTCCATAAAGACAAAGTAGTTCTTTGTGCTCCAGAGTTAGTGGTAAACAAGGTAACCTTTTCCTCTGCCTCAGCTTAAAAGAAAACATTCCTCTTTGTCTCACCCTAAGCACTGGTGCCTGGGAGGGTGGGGAAAAAGGGTGGCAGTCTGGAAAAAAAAAAGCCAGTTAAAAATGGATGGTGTTGCTGTCTTATATCCCTCAATCATGGCACCATCAGACATTTTTACTGATGCAGTTAATATCCAGAAATGAAGGGTGGCTCATGCTGACCGCGAAGTATCCGAGGGTGCAGTGGTGGGAAGTGCTGGTGTACAGTAAATGCAGCATTTTTCTGTGGTGGAGTTCTGCACGTGCAACATCCCCCATCATTGACAAGCTGCAGCAAAAGTGTCTGGTTCTTGGAAACTGCCTGTGATTCCCTGTTGGTTTAAATCCCCTGGCCTGGAACTGGTCAAATATTCAATGTACAGATGTTTTGAGAAGCACATCTCTGGAGCATGTCCAATCCTGGACATGTTGACTCCAGGAAGGGAACATAGCCCATTTCTCTAACTTCACATTTGTTTCCTGGACAGAAAAAGGCAACATTTGTCATGTACTAAATGTGTTAAACATCGTCTGTAGCACTTTTTCAAGCACAACAGGCATGAATTAATTTCCACTGTAAATGTTCCTGCAGTAAATCCAAAGTAGATGAATATGTGGGGTTTTGGTTTGTTTTGTTGGGTTTTTTTGAGAGGGGATTTTTCTTTTCTTGCTTACAGCCCTATTAATTTTCCCATTTGCTACATTATGTCTTGGATGTCCGTGCCTAGAACTGACATCAGGCATTCTGAAATGAAAGTGTGATCCTTGATGATTTACTTTTCAGACTTTAATTTTCCTTCCAGTCTCTCTCACGTAAGTAATTCTGATGAAAAGTGTCGGCTGTCCAGCTTGTAGGATACTCTCCTGGGATAGTGGAGAGGGCAGAGGTTCTTAGGCCCTTCTGGTGCAGGGGCTGCAGGCAGGAGGCACAGCTCTAGCTGTGGGAGCCTGCTCTGGATGCTGCCTCTCCCTTTGTCTGTGAAGCCTGAGAGAAAAATCAATGCTGTTACATGCAGTGCTTGCTCGGTCCAGTGATTTTTTGGAAGGCTGGACCTATTGTGTCTGCACGCTGCATTTAAGATCCATGAGGACAGTAAGTCTCAGCTCCCACCAGTGCTGGATGTACTGTCCTTGTCTGAGCTGGCTGTCCTGCCTCAGTGCAGCAGGTATCGCCCCTGACCCAGCTTGCCTCTAGGAAGGCTTTGTTTGCCACATGTGTCTGTGCAGTTTGGACAGCTGACTCTGTTCAGTCAGACATTTCAGCTGGGTTATGAGCAAACTGTTCAAATGTGACCTTTCCATCAGTCTTGGGCATGGGGAGCTGTCACAAGGCAGCCTCTGGCCCATGTCTGACTGGCCTCTCGTGAGGTTTGGGAGATGGGCTGAGTCTCGATGTCATTTCTGGGCAGAGGAGCTGAAGAAAATAACGTGATAACAGATGTTTGACGTTGCATCCTGTTCTCTCCTGAAATCTATTGTGAGGTTTGAATGGTTAGTGTTACAATGAATGTGGCCCTTTTGTAAACATGCTCTTTGATACTTGGCCAAAAACTTTATATAGCTGTATTTTCACCGAGATTGGTGACCTTTTGCTTTTCCAGAGCAAAGCAGCTTGTTGGTTGGTTTGTTTTACAAAGCAATCTTGCATATAATTCCTAGGGGGAATAGTTTATTTTTGTTCCTTCTCTTGACTTTCTTTGTCTCTAATACAATGTATCTGCTAAATTTACTGGGGAGGAGGTTGTCAACTACTTTCCAGAGGATGTCTCTTCCTGCTTGTTCCCGCCAACTCCTTTTTCTAAATCTCTTGTAGCATTGAGGCTTTTCAGGGTTTTAGTGGTCATCTGGATTATTCTCCCTCCAAATCTCTGTTACTGAAAGGCAACTGAATTGTTCTCAGCTGCTTGGAGATTTTTCAGTGTTTTGCAGTCATGGATACAAGCGAGTCTAAGACTGCATGAAGGAATGGATTAGGGTAATTTTTTTTCATTCTTCACTATTGAACATCAGTCTTGACTTATCAGTAGCTTTTGATCTGATTCACTGCTTATTTCAGTCAACCTTCTCTGCACTTTTGTCCTTCACAATCCTCTTGTGTTTGTCCCGGAGTTTATAATTTTCTTCTTAAATGTGTTTTATGCATTTTTTGTGCTAGTAAGAAAAACCTCTTGTGTACAGGTATTGGACCTATCCATATGAATATGATGGGGATATAATTTTCACCTTCTTCCAGGCTGATAACACATTGCTGTTGTGTACAACCTGTGTCTCTGACATTTTGATTTAGATGTCATCTAGCTTTCTGAAACTAAACATGAAGGAAATTAAATCCTTTGTCACTGTGTTCCCTCTTTTGGCTATTTATGTGGTAGGTATTTCTGTGGACTGTTTTGACAGTTCCTGCACTTAGCATCTGCTTTGACTAGCTGTTTTTTTGAGCTATATTTTTGTGAGACCAGTAGGATTTTTGTGGTCATGTTAGATTTTTGGAAGAAACTCACCTATCTTGCTGTATGGCATAGAAAATTATCTCTGCATTTGTCTTGCATCTTAGTTTATTTAGATGTGTTATGACTGCACTCTTGGATTTTAAGTTTCTTAGTTTATTTTAAGAAATCCTGTGTCATTGTGTTGTGCTAAGAATCAAATGAGTAGTACTTTTCCTTACAGATTTTCTGTTGCTTTTCTAGAAGCAGTGGCAGAGACTCCATCTAGAATTTTTTTCCCCCCCTCCTATTTATTGCACTATTTAGGCCATTAACTTTACTACCAAATAAGAAAACCATTGAGCTTTTTTTGATTTTAACCTATTTCAAAATGAATATTGGAGTCTGCTCTTAAGGTGTCAGGCTGAGGCACCATCAGGGTACCCATCCAGATAGGCTCTATCACTCAGCTGTGATGGTCTGATCCATTGGGACCTGGAGTTCTGTTTTCCGTCCAGCAAGCGGATTACCTGAGTTTATAAGATATATAGCAAGAAAAACTATGTACCTTCTATATGCTTGTGATGTTTTGAGAAACATATTTTTTCCTCTTGCTGCTTAGTGCTTTTTAACGTTTGTCTGTTTAAAATCAAAAGCAAGGCAAAACCTCACTTAGGGGTAGTGATGAAAACCAGCTTAAATTTTAAAAAGTTAAATACCTTGCAGTTCAGCTAAGTGAGACACATAATTGTTGTAAACAGGATGAAGCAATACTTGGAAAAAAACCTCACCACACAAAACAAAGAAAACCAAACCCACCTGTGACAGTAAGGAATGTTTCAGGATGCCAGCACTGAACAAACCACTGGTACAGATGATGTGAACTATACTGTTTTTAAACTTTAATTTGAAACATTGATTAGGAGATCCAACTACAGCGTGATTTAAAAAAAAAAAAAAATTAAAAAAAATGAAAAAAAAGGAGAAAATATTCCTGACCTTTTATTTGCTGTTACTTAAGGGCTGGGACTGAAGGAATCTTTTCTTTTTTTCAATTACCAGTAATTACAAAAATATACACTGTTCCCAGGGCTTTGACTTCGCCTTGGCTTGGTTTAGCTTCCTCTATCACCCAGCCGATGCTTTTGTACCACTCCCCGTGCTTGACATGTGCTTAAGCTTAGTTTGTCATCTGGGTCAATTATGTCAAAATATTTTCCAATTCAAGTTTCCTCTGCTTTTCCCTTCAGCTCTTGGCTGTGGCAGCTCCAGCAGATTAATGAGGCTTGGAAAGGTTGACTGCTTTGCTTTGTGAAGAACTGTCACTGAGTTTTGGGGGAGATAGCTTAGCTTTTTGATGGGGATTTCAGTGAGCAGAAGCCTGAAATAAGAAAACTTGGTGACTGTAAGTAGTTATAAGCAAGGCATTTAGGATGAAAAATGCAGAAGCATTGTGGTTTTATGAGAAATTCTGGCGAACATTTGATAAAATTTCTAAAAATATCCACAGTAACACATTTACAGCAACTTGTTAGTTAATTAGCAGATAGTAAAAATAGCTCTATTTGAAAAATTTGACATTTTTTACAAGGGATAACAAGTTGAGATACTTTGGTGAGCTCTTTTAATCCTGAAGCTCTCTGCATATTTTACTCAACTAAAAATAAAAAAATCATTCATCCGTTCTTATCATAAGCTTACCAAAAGTGAATATGCAGGCAGAAAATGGTTAAATATAATCCCCATCTCTGTTTCTTTGTCCCTTCTCAATTACTTTGCAAATTTAATTTTTTGTTAGCACTTAGTTTCTCTCTCTCTCTCTTCAAGTTTACAGTGGAGGAATGGAGTTTTGCTTGAGGTGTGAAGCCTTAGCAAATAGGTTTTGCAGCAGGGGTGGCTCATTTTGTGTGGTTTTGCTGTGTGATTTTGGATCCTGCATGGATCCTGCCCTTATGATGCCAAAGGCACTCCGAAGGCACTGGTGCATGCAGTGAGTGTAATTCAATGTTTCCAGTCAGTTCATTCTGCAGTGCAAATCCTGGCTTCTGTCCTGTGTAAAGAAGCCTCAGAAGAGTGTCATTGGAGTTTGCTGGTCAAGGCAAACGGCAAACAAGTCTCTGAGGCATGGAAATAAAGAAAATTAGATATTATAGTTACCTTTGCAGTCTGACCATGCTGTTTGTTGCAGCTTCACTGCAGGGATTGGGGATGACAAGGTTTTGCCAGTTTGCTCCCGTAAATACTTTGGGAGCCCACAAGCACCTGCTGAAATTGAAGCTTTTCAATCCCCAGACAGGTGTCAACAAGTTTTTAAGGTCCTCTGGAATTCAGGGCAGAGGGAGAGGAAGTGATTAAAGTGGTGCATGGTGCTCAGCCTGGAGTTTCCTTGTACTGAGAAGCTGAGAGTGATGCAGATTAAATCTTTAAGCAGCCCTGAAAGAGAAAAGGCAGGCTTTATTCTTAACAAGCAAACAGAATGCGTTATCTGAGCAAATATTTTTCTATGCAGTGCAACAAATTACCAAATCACACATGCATGGCCTCTGCCTTAGAAAGAGCCTTACTGTTAAAATAAAGGAAGTCTCAGTGTTTATCTTGTTAACTCGCTTCCCTGCAGCCACCCTGAGTCATGTGCTGCTTTGCTTGGACTGTGGGAGGGATAGAATAGTATTTTGCCATGGAGATCACAGTGCCAAAAGACTCAATAACTGATTTCTGAGTCTCTTCAGTGTTGTTAGAGTAGAGCATGAAGCTGAGAGAATTGGGATTGTTCAATCTGGAAAAGAGAAGGCTCTCTAGTCATTAGGTCATTAGTAGTGACCTAATTGTGGCCTTCCAGAACCTAAACAGAGCCTACAAGAAAGATGGAGAGAGCCTTTTTCCAAGAGCATGTAGTGACAGGACAAAGGGGAATGGTTTAAATTGGAACAGAGTACATTTAGTTTAGAAAGATTAGGAAAAATTCTGTACTGTGAAGGTGATGAGGGAGTGACACAGGTTGCCCAGAGAAGTTGTGGGTTACCCATCCCTGGAGTTCTTCAAGGCCATGCTAGATGAGGCTCTGAGCAACCTGGCCTGGTGGAAGGTGTGTGTCCCTGCCCATGGCATGCAGGTTGGAACTAAATGATCTTTAAGGACTCTTCCAACCCAGGCCATTCTGTGATTCCATGACTCTATCTCACCTTCAGTGTCAAAACTGGAAAGAATTAAAAAAAGATGCTGGTTTTAACTCTGTGAAGGGTGTAGTGGTGGGGTGGGATCAAACATTGCTCCACTGAGCTGGATGTCTAAGCTTCTCCTGCAGTCTTAAGAGAAATTAAGCACATGGCACCTGAGCAGTGAATGTCTGTCTGCCTAAAGTGTAGGCACTGAAGATTGACCTGGGAACACATTGTGAACAGCTGAAAAATAACTTTGACACCTGTCTTTTTTTTTTGTTGTTGTTCATTTCTGAGATTCACAATACAGGGCTCAGTTTCTAAAGCCATCATTTGAAATTAAATATTAATCATGACTGATACTTCAATGTCTGATCTTTTCTGCTTTGAATACAGCAAAGAAGGAATTGTGCATTATCTTGTAGTAATAATCTAGAGTAATAATCTATTGAATGTGATATAAACTCTCTAGTTGGATTTTTAGAACGCAGGAATTGTACTCTGTGGATAACACAGTTTAATGTGTCTGTGTAAGAGCCCAGAACCTGTATGTGAGGTTATCATGGTATTTCTGAAGTGTCTAGACTGAACTGTGTGCTGGAGACATCTGGAGCTATGCCCATGTGACTCAGAAAGCCTAAGTGCATAACTTGCCTGATTGTCAAAAGAGTAAAAAATATGGAAGAGAAGTCACTGACTAAATTTCCTACCCAAGTGGTGGAAAAAATCTGCAAGTGGTCTTAAGCCCTGCTCAGAAAAATGACTGATACTCTTTAACTTCAGGGATAGCAGATGTCCCTCTTGCAGTTTAAAAACGCTTTGAGAACTTCTGTCAAAACCATATGGGCACAAGCTTATCTCATGTTACAGCATGTAGCAGGGGTTTTATCTTCTGTGCAGGTAATCTTTCAAGACTTGATTCTGATAATATTTTAAATGTAAGGAATTTTTGGTTTTTATGGAAATAAAAAATAAATTAAGAGTCATCCAATCCAGACCCTGAGCAAGTACAAGGTTTCATAATACACAGGATAGATCCTGTAAGTGAGGGTGGAATAGTCTTTAAGCAGAGCATGCCTGGAAACTCTCTCTACTTTGAGGCTGAATAAAGAAACCTCAGCAGTATCTAGTGGGCCTGAATTAGATTTTTTACTGTCAGTCTGGACTTTAGCTCACAGATGCTT
Source organism: Pseudopodoces humilis (assembly GCF_049639895.1). Lineage (NCBI taxonomy): Eukaryota > Metazoa > Chordata > Aves > Passeriformes > Paridae > Pseudopodoces > Pseudopodoces humilis. The sequence goes on along the minus strand of NC_142205.1, from coordinate 67,253,495 downwards.
ATATGCATGGCTAAGCTACAACTAATTCTGCCAATTTTCTGCTCCAAATCTTTTACTGGTTTTGGAGTCTCTGTGCAAATGACCACAAGAAACAGGTTTTATTTCTTCATGTCTGTTTGTATGGAAGATTACTTGTTGCAGATGAGAACAGAGCTGTGCAGCATTAAACTGGGCCATTTTTTACTAGCACCTCTTGGTCAGTCTATCAACAGCTATCAAAAGCTTTTAAGAGAATCCTTATCCTCACCCCTTGGCCAGAAATGATCTTTCAACAAATGTCAGCTTGCTAAGTCAAGCTCATGTCATTTGATTTTTAAAGCAGTTAGAAAAGCACCAAAAAATAAAAAAACTCTCCTGGTGTTCCTTCAGTAGCCTCCAAAAAAAGTCTGCTAAAGATGAGCTTTGTAAAAATGAGAAGCTGTGTCAGCTGCCAGCAGGTGACTTTGTGGTGGCCTGCAGACTGCCTGTCCTGCAGATTTATTTTTCAAGTAACAGCTGCCATCAGTCTGAGCTGAAGGACAGCACAGGTGCGGACAGGGTAAGGCAGAGGCTCAGCTCAGATGGGACCAGAGCTCACCCAGTTCATTTGCTATCTCCAGCTGCTTTGAACATTTCTAGTTTTTGTGTTGTGGTTTTCAGTGTTTGTATGTTTGAATTGTGCAGCAGTTCAGTCAGTGTTTCTCCTCTTCTGTGTGTGCTTTGTCTTACGTTGGAGCCTTTTCTTTTCTTGCCATGGACAATAAGGATTCTGAGCTGCTCACAATAAAAAATGTGGTACTCAAAAGCAGTTCTGGTAGCCCTCAAGAAGGGTGAACTTGGAGACTTTCAAACCAACTTTCATGAAAATTCTCCACAAAGAGGCACTGGTCATTAAGATGTAGCAGTCTTTCACCTAGAGTTGCAGCTTAATGAAGAGAAAAATGGAGAAAAACTTCATGTCGAAGCTTACAGCAAAAAGTTGCATTCAAAATAATTCTCTTTGAAACATTTTAAACAGTATTTATTGCTTTGATGTTACCTTCATCATATTTTAATGCTTAATTAAAAATAAAACTACAAGCATCTGAAATTAGCTTGTGCCTTAAAGCTCAAATAGAGTAGTTTTGGGTTTAAGTTTTGTTTTTGCTGAGACAAAAGAAAATGTCAGGCTGTTTGATGTTGGGTCATAGGAGAGGAGCACTCTATTGGCACTGATGTGTGTGATGTTGGTTTCCATGGGAATACTGATGTGAACAAAGATTACTTATGGGAATCAGGGCATGAAAGAGAAGGTCCACAGGCTCCAAGGAAAAGTTAGTGAGAGAAATCTGTAATTGTGGGTAGAGTCTGCAGTGGTTTCTCATTGTAACAGAGAACTGGATGGAAAGAGAGGACTCTGCTCTTGCTCCTTATGGATTTGTTAGAGCCATGCTGTTGGATTGCTCATCTGTCCTGGACATGATGAACAACGAGGGTATGGAGCAGCTGGGCTGCAGTCTGTCCTTCACTAAATGCTGCACGATCCTCATGGGTGGTGTCAATAGCAGCAAAAGACTCTGTGCTTCTCTCTCTCACCTTGTTTTTGGTGTTTCTCACCTTGTTTTTCCCCTTCTGTCTTTCCTGTGTTCCTTGGTATTGTGTCTGTGTAATTCTGTTTCCATGCAAGTACCCACCAGACTCCAATTTTGCAGTCATTGGGAGCCTCCAGGTGACACTTCAGCTACCACAGAAGTTGGTTTAAGGGTGGATGTTGCTGAAAGAAAACAATGCTAATTGTATCATTTACCTTTCCTACAGGCAAGGCACACAGTGCTGGCCCTGTCAAGCCTTGTGGCTTCAGCCTGTGTGCTGTTCTGGGTCTGGCTGCTGCACTGTCTCACCTGGTCCTTTGGATAAAGGACAGCTCTTTGAAAAGAAAGAAATAAAAAAGGTGTCTATGCCTGGATGCTTTGCTGATACCAGATAACCTGTGCTTTGCTTTTCAGAGGATGTATTTTTTAATCCCTGCTTAAGCACAAGTGTTTTCCTGTGTCAAGGTAAAAGTCAGTGCATTTACTGTTACTGCAGGAATGAAGATGAGCATGAGGAGGGGAGGCTGCAAAAACCAGTGTGCTGCACTTTTAAAGTGATGTTCCACCAATCTGGGAGCAAAGTCCAGATGGTCCCATTCAGGGAGGGCTTGTGACAGAGGCTCTGTCACTGCCAGTGCATAAATGTGTGTCTGTCACACATTTTTAATTGTGACACACCTGCTGTTAAAGCTGCTCTGGGCTGAGTGATACCTGAAGGCACCCACAGCTGGGAGGAGGTGGTTCAGCTTTCTGACTGTGAAGGATGTTGTTTCTTGGGAAATCACAGGGATACCTGTTGTTGCCTGGGAAATAGGTTGGAGCCAATGGCTCTTTTTGTTCAGGGCAGCAGATAATGATCCTTGTTTGTGGCTGTAGATCAATGCTGATGCAAACCGGGCTGAAATGAACAGCATGAAATGAGTCATTACCAATCCCAGGAGAAGCTGAGACCTATTAGGAAGCATGATTTAAGCAGCCTATCCTACAGTATACAGCAGAACAGAAAATACTCTGAGAATTTGCCATTGGTTTACTTTTTATAATTGTAAGAACTTGTTCAAGACTGGAATGCTGACCCTGTGGTCTCCAATCTGTTTCTGGTGGACAGGGCTGTGAGGAGAAACAGGCACCACAGCAGCTGGCACTCATAATCCTGCTTGGCAGCCTCAGCAGAGGAGCAGGAATGTGCATGAGCTCAGACACTAAGCAGTTTCCTCACTAGGGATGGGTTTCAGGTGTGCTGCTGTGGAGCTTCTTGCTTCACCTGCAGAGTGTCAGGTTCAAAGAAGTGCTGCTAAATATTGGTTTAAGTCACTGTTGTGGTGCTTGGTTAGACAGGATGCAGGTTGAGAGTGCAAGTAACTGCTTTACTGTGATTTGTCCTTCTGGCTGATTTGCAGCCCCTTGGTGTGCTGTTGTTGAGCACTTTTAAGAGCCTCACAGTGTTTGGTTTTTATTGTTAATTCCATTTCTCATGAGGGTACTGGCAAAGTATTAGGATGAGAGGACTAACCAATGTGCATAGGTACTAAAATTAATGGAGAAAGCTTGGTGCAGGTAGAGGGTAAGTAAAAATGCACCCCTAACACTTAGAAATGACAAAATCCCAGAATTTTTTTGTAACAGCATGACCTGTGTAGCTCTGGCAGATTGTCTCAGTCATTTTGTGTACAAATGTATCATGCGTTTTAATTTTCTATTTTGCAGGGGCCTGAGTTGATGAATAAATACGTTGGTGAGTCTGAGCGAGCAGTGAGAGAGGTGAGAAAGGGCAAGCTGTGGATAATGTTAGATAATAAGCTTCTTTGGCTTTCAAATTCTTCTCTGCTTATGCTTATTAAGCTTTCTGAAAAACTCCTTGTAGTGTAAGCTTAAAAAAGGAAAGAGGAAAACGAAGCAAGAGGAATATTTAGCTTCCTCCTACATCGGCCTAGTCAAATTTGACCTGCATGTCAAATTTGGGATCCGGTGGCAGCTTTTACTACAAGCTCATATTATTAAAAAAATCTGTTTTAAAATGAAAACAACCCAAGACAAGACAGGCTGATGTCTGTTACATGAAGCTCTGTAGCTCTTGAGGTGTGCAGGGGGTGATAGTGTACTATAAAAAGCTTCCACCCCTTAAAACTGGGTATTTCACTGTTGTTTTTTGTAGATCTTCAGGAAAGCCAGAGCAGTGTCTCCTTCAATTCTTTTCTTTGATGAAATAGATGCCTTGGCAGTTGAAAGGGGAAAGTAAGTAATCCTGTAACAAAACCAACAGACATTATTTCCTGATAAATTACTCTTACACGGCACAGTCACAAATTCATTTACCTTTCTAGAATTGTTTTATTAAATATCTTCATTCTTTGTACAGAAGGGTAACGTGTGACTTTTAATCAAGCCTATTTAACTTGGCATAAACAGGTAAGCTGATGTAGTTCCTCCTTTCTCATCTCATTAGCAGGAATGAATCTACTGGTTCTCATGCTCTTTGGCTCTTTTCTGTGGTTTTACCTTTTATTTCCAGTAACATAATTCCTTTCTTTTCCCAGGCCCTGGCCTAATTTGGTGTCTCCATGAAGCAAACAATATGATCATAGGCTATATAGCACAAATTTCCAAAGAGAATACTCATGTACCTAAATTTACATCTATGTTTAAATGTTTTGCCAGACTGGGAAAAACTTCATGAAAAGATTTGGAAACACTTGTGTCCTTTCATGTGTGACATTAAGAAGGGATTATTGTGCAAACAGCTAATAGTAATTTTTTTTTTAATAACCTGCTTTGTGGTAATTCATGTCTGAAGTAGGATTATTGCAGTTTTTAGTTCTGCTACAGCATATTTAAGATTTGACTGGCTCTGTAAATGGACTTTCTTGGGGAATACCTCCTTATAAATGAAACTGCTACTTGCTGTTGCATTAAATACTTTTATCCTGTTTTATTTTGCATGACAAGCTACCAGATTGGTGCATCAGAAAGTATCTGTCATTTTTAAAGGCACATCAAAACTTCAGTGTTTTTCTGGGAAAAAAAGCTCCCTCAACACACCTGCAGATCATTTTTGTTTACAAGAAGGGCATTTGTATCTTCAGGAAAGGATAGCAGGTGTAATTTTGATGTTTTGGTGGCACAGGAGGTGGCATCACATGTAGCATAGAGCTGCCCTGCGAAGCTGTTAAGATGTGAACATTGCTGTTGAAAATGCAAAATCTGATTGAAGATGTTTTCCTGAGAATCCTTCTCATGTGCAGTGTATGCAGCTGTGAAATTTGTGAGCTTCCTGTGTACTGAAGCAACAGAGAAATTGCAAAATTGTTTGCTTGAATCAAGCCAGTGGAGGGGAAAAAAAATATCATCCCCTGCTGCAATTGTTAATGTGTTTAGCTTTCAGAACCAGCACTTCATCAAGATCAAACCTCTTGGAAGGTTAAGCCATAGTACATTTTAAACGGTCTTTTCTCACAGTGCCCTGGAGGTGTTGAGTTTGTTTGTTTGTTAGCTTTTTTTAGGGAGTAAACAACCTGATTTTACCTTACCTGGGACTGTCTGTGGGGAATAGTAGGCCTGGCACAGCTTGCTGAAGAATGTGGTGTGACCTGCTGCAGTCGTGTTGTGCTGGAGACATCTGGTTTTGGAGCTTTAAAAAGAACAGGGTGGGACACACAAATATTTCATTGTCAAATCTGAACCAGATGGGAGGTAAAATATGTAGCAGAGTTCTCATAAAATTCATCTGAAATTGAATGGTGTAGGAAACCAGACAAGGCACTTATTAGAAATGGCCCTTTTTTACAGGCTGACTTTGCACAGTAGGAATTTGCAAATGCACTAGAGATGCTAACGATTTGTGGCCTCTGGAGATCCATTTCCTGTACTATTACTGACCATGCTGAAGTTTTCAAGGAAACACCTGTTTATATTGTCTCCCCATTCCCTCTGTTGGCTCAATTAGTTTTCTTTGCCTTGGCAGTGAAAAACACTCTGTGATACAGCTTTGTGAGAGTTTGAATCCTCTTGGTTTAAATCCTTGACAGGATGCTGTGGGCTTGGTGCAGAATATTCCACATTCCATATCTCCTGGGTAGGCAACCTCTCCTGATTCTGTCAGGGATGTCCAGAAATCCAGAGAAGCTGAAACTGTTAAGTTGGGGGAGTAATTTTACGTATAATTCCGATCAGAAATATGGGTGTGAAATAACCTTGAGTAAATGCTTAATGCTTTTGTTCTTCAAAGCATCCTGCCAAGTATTCATTAACCCATTATTTAGATTTGACTAAGGCTTGTGGGTTTAAAACACAAATGTTTTGCTCCCAACCTTCTGTAGAGATCATTAAACAATCCCTTCTCAGCAGCAGGCACATATGAACCAACAGACTTTGTAATGAAGTGACTGTAGAGGTAGACAGAGAAAGCTAAAGAATTTTCTTGTTTGGACCATTCATAATAATGTCTCCTTTGCACCAGGTAGTGGATTCTGTCACTGCACAAACCATTACAAACACTGTGGCTGCACTCATTGATTTCACATTCCCAAGCCATAATTAATTCCATAATTGTAATGCATCTAACACGCTACCTAATGTAACTGTCCCGTGTAGCAGTTTTGTTTTACAAAATCTATTTGTGTTCATCAGTTAGAACTAATAATACTTTGAAGTTAGAAAAAATTAGAGTAATTGACACTGTTCATTGTCAAAATGTTGTTTTATTTGGAAAAGATTATTTCTTATCCTGCTTAGAAGTTCTGTATATTTTATCCATATGAACTAAGCTCCTGGATTTTTTTCTTGTCTGTCCACATCCTCCCTATTTTGCATGTAGGCAACCCATTAATACATATTAATCAAGGAATTAAGAATGTGGGATGGATACATACCAGTGTTAAAGACAATTTATGAAAATATAATCCCGCAGCTTTGAAGAAAAATAATTCAATGTTAGGTGCAATTGCTTGAAAGAAAAATCTGATTTATCTTTGATGCAAGAGAGGGTGATTCTGAATGGACTTGAGTTTCCAGTGTGGTAGTGAAGACATAAAGATACTTTGAGCTGTGTTCACTTCTGCTTTTTGTTCTGTTACTCTGAGCTTGTAATGCTCATGGATGATTTTTCCATCTCTTTCTGATTTATGTTGAGATGTTAGAATAAGTTTAGAGAGAACTGAAAATGAAAAATTAGTGGCTCAGTGGCCTGACAGTAGAGAAAAAGGGGGCATTCACCATGACTGTTTCTAAAGAGCAAATGATAAACCTGCAGCAGAAAAGATGATAAAAAGTTAGAGGTGTCACTGTGAAATTTGAAGAGGAGAAATGATTGAAAAAGGAAAGCTGTCTGCAGTCGTGCACCAGGAGAGCTGAACCATGAGATGCACAGAGCCTTTTCCTCTACTTTGTGGTTCTAGTTAGCATTTGTTTATAAGCAGATTATGGCTTTTTATTTTCTTTCCCCTTACTTCTGAAAGATGCTGTTATGACTTTTTGTAGGACAGATTGCAGTGAAGCAGGACAGGTCCAGATGCAGCATAGTGTGAGCAGGAAAGTTTGCCTTGAAGTGATCCCGTGCCTGCACAAAGCTTGGGAGGCTTTACAAATTGTACAGCTGCTGAGAGTAACGGGTAGTTGTTACCCTCAGTATCCTGACCATATAAAACCTAATTCTTCTGGCCATTAGGGGTTGCCAAGAGGGAAATAGCTTGGTAATTAGACTTGAAAGTGATGAATGAATGTGGGTCTGTGTAAATGCAGCGCAGACAGTCTGTTTGCTGAACTTCAGAAATCTCCATGCTTTGGAAATGGGACATTGTTTATATAAGTAAGATTTTTAGGATTTTTCAGCAAGAGATACCCTTCTCTTGTTTTTCAGAAGCAAAGCATTTCCCCTTTAGCTGCAAGTCTCTATAACGTAGGATGGGAAATGCTGTAGACTGCTGAAAAAGACACTGAAAAATTCTCTTTTCCAAGGAGAAAAGATAAAGACAAGAGACAAAATCAGCACCTTGCATTTGACTTGTGGAGGCCAAAAGTTGGTAGATGAATGTTGCTAACCTTTTCAGAGTGAGGATAGAAGTGACAAAGTGAAGGGACTTTGGTACCAATCCCCTCAAACCACAGCATGATGATGCTTTTTTTTGGGAAAATAATGTTGTTCTGTATGCTGGTGGGAGAATAGATAGATGGATTCCTAAGTCATAATTTAAAGTAGTCAGAACCCCTGAAAAACACTGTTTTCACTTTAGGTATTAAAATCTTTGCAATCTCAAATTTTGAGGCTCTTGGGCTTTTAGAAGGAGCTGTGAGGAGCAGCAGCTTCTGTTCTGCAATGTGCCACCTCCGCCTTGAACAGGGATAGTGATAAATCTTCTCTTTTTAAACCAAGATATCTTTAAGGGATGTTTTAGCTCATGTTTATTTATCCTCTGCACTTGAACTTGTCATTGCATTTCAGTACCTGTGCAAATTCCCTGGTGCAATGGACAGCGTCTGTCATTGAAGGAGGTCAGTGTGATGCATCCCGTAGTGAAACCCATGGGCTGGATTCTGTGGGGACACAGCAAAAGAGAGAGGTTCTTGGCAGAAATCCACCTTGCACAGGGTAAACTGGCAGAACTGAAGCTGGAGGAAGTATTGTTCCCCTAATGTTTCTCATGCAAAGACAGAAGAACATGAACAAAGTATACCTAGAAAACACTGAGTTTCCCCCTGTCATGATTGTTTTTGAGGGACCCAATTCTCGTTCAGCTCAGACAGAACTTTGTGTTTCTGGCCTCTGTTGGCACTGGTGTCCCTGAATTGGGGGACATCAGCTGATTCCCTGCAATATCTGAGCCATGTTTGCACATGATGGAGAATTGAAGCATTCAAAACTTTTGTGACTGCTGTATGAATTCTTTAAAGTTTTGGAATTTGGTGTCCAAACAAATATTGTCTGGGGAAAAAAGCTGCATGCCTAGTGCCAGCATCTTATTTTAGGCCTAGAGAGGAGTGGTGAAAGAGGAAAGTTTTGAAACAATTTTATTGTACAGTAAAGGTTGTAATTGGTTTTGGAAGAGCAATTTTAACTAATAGCATTACCCGTAGCTGATATGTGTATACAGTAAATGTCTGCAATCCCTTTAATTTTAAGGTAAACTTGTTAGTGCTTTTGACTGTCAAGAATCCTTTATCACAATGTGGTTTTGAATCTGTGTTTTTCTTCTTTTTTGTTTACAAACCCCAATAATTTGTAACTTCCCAGCCTGCATTATAATTTGGATATTTGAAGTCAATAGAGACTTCTGTTGACATCAGTGAAAGGAAGACTGGGTCCGTAAACCCTTTCCTTGAAGTCAACATTTTAATGATATGCTGGAGGAATGTAATTATAACTAAAATTTATAAACAGTGAACCTATTATAAATAAATATTGTTGTAATGAAATTAAATCCAGTCTAGTTAGTTACTCCTAGGTCTAAAATACTTACAACTTGGACTGTGCTTGCTTGCCTGATAGACATGATTGATTGGAGTTTTAAACTTGATTAACTTCCAGGAATGCACAGAGGAGAAATGCTGAGAAAAACAGAATGAAAGGAAGTGGGAAATTTACTGTGCATCAGGTGTGTGCTTGGTTTGGGGTTGTCTTTTTAATTTTGTTTCGTTGCTTTTTTTTTAAGGCCACATCAGTGTTAGCAGAGTAGGAGAATGATGTTAGCATCCTTCCTGTGTTAGCCAGACAGTGCCAGGGCCAGCTGGAAGTGTGGGCTAATGCCAGTCTTTCATGGTTGTGCATCTGGAATTAGCTGCAAGCAGATGGAAATGAGTGATGGATCACCACCTAGGCACTCAAGCATTTGGAGATGTGCTTGGGGAAAGCCCTCTGGAAGAAAGGCTGTTGATTCCAAACCTGTCTCAAACTGGCTCCTTTCCTCATTTTCTCTCCTTTCACTTTGTTTCATTTTTCTGGGCCTACTTCATTAACTTTTGGAAGCTGCAATAATGAGAAATTTAAGCAAGTGGAAGAGGCTGCTTACACAACCGTGAAGGATAATTAGGATGTGTCTGTAGCTGTCTGCAGGCCATTTGTCTCAAAGTCACCTGCTGACAGCTGAGCACTGTTTCCTGTTTTCACAAAGTTCATCATCTTTATAGGAAGGCTTGCAAGCTGGAGACCACTCGAGGAGTACTTGGAGTTCTTCTATTTTGCTGTGCTCTTCTAATGCCTTGAAAACCAAATGACATGAAAGGCATTTAATCAGCGACTTGATGGTTGGCAAAGCATCATTTTGGTGTGCAGGTGACCATGAAGATAAATATTCTACCCAGACTGAATTTCCCAGACTTTTTGCCTAGGTTTCCTCTGGATATTTTCCTTCTGTGGTACTTGAATTTTGTGCTTGAGAAAGCAGGGAAGATATGAAACAGTGTGGTGGGTAATAGTTGATGCAGGTGCATACAGAATCCAGCAGCATCTAATTGTGGGGTGCTGATGGAGGGAAGGGTTTTGGTTTCTTCTTGAAGGGTTTTCCTGATCACACAGGCAGGAAGATTCCCTGCCATGGGGAGTATTTCTTATCTGAGCATTGAAGGGGCTTGTGTGTGTTTTGGGGTTTGTTTGTTTTTTCAATGAATAGTGAATCTTAAAGTGGTAATATTAAAGTTTTGCATGCTGTATGTATTTTTTTACAACATCCAAGCCTGTAGTATCTGTAGTGGTCTGAATAATGGTCATTGAAGTTGTACCATTCACACGATAAAACATTCACACAAGTAAATTTGGCCCAGTGTTTTAATACTGGACAACCCTGCTTTTCCTGGCTGGCACGGCAGTGTCCATTCTGCTGGACAAAATGTCCCAGTGATGGAATTTTTCCACAAAATTTAATATCTGTGACCATCCTGCAGTTACTGTCTTTCTGCTAATGCTGTTGGAGTAGATTTTTTTATTTTTCAAACACTGAGGAAAACCTTAACCTGCCAAAGCCATATTTCACCCGAGTTCATGAGGGAGGGCAATAAAAGAGCGTGACAGATAATTAGGATAGCGGCAGCCGGATGGAAAAGCCGGGCTTGGCAGGTGCTCCTTGCTGACAGGTTCCCCCTGCAAAGCCCCGACACAAATGTCAGACTCAATAAAAATCCTTCAGGCTGTGCGAGCGAGGCGGCTCTTGCGTGGGAGTCTGCTGGCAGGGCGCTTCTGTATTTCATGAACCTTTTACCTCCGTAGTTCAGGGAGATGTGGAGAGTCCTGCCAGGAGGGTCTATTTCAACCTGTTCAAATCTTTTTGATACTGAGCATTTTGTCATGTCAATGAGTTTTACATTTGTTTTGATATGAAATTATTTCCAGAGGTTTCAGTGAAAGGGTTATTTGAGATGATATCATGTCCACAAGTATTTTTAAAAGCTATAAACTTTTATTAGGATTGCTATTCTTTTTTTTGGGGGGGGGGGGGTAAAAATAATAAAGCCAGTTTTTATCCATATGTAAATCTTGCCTGATAGGATGTTTTGGAAGAGAAGGTGGACTGGACTCCCTTGTCACAAAACCTGCATTATAGATTTCAGCTCTGTGGGGATTAATCCGTCTGCAGTAATTTATCCTGGATACTTCTCCTGAGCTCTGCCTCTGACCTCACAGCTCTGCCTGAGGTAGGGTCAGCTGTGCAGGGGAGGAGTTCTCCCAGACCTCCTCCTGCTTTTGCAGCCTCACGGTTGCTGTGATGTTAACAGCTCTCAAAATGTTATTGTGTGAAGATTTCCTGCATTTCCACATCTACAGTTTAGCTGTGTAATTAAATTAAGGTCCTGATTCTGAAACCAAGGTGTTCTGACAGGCTCCAGTGCCATTGAAGTCAGTGGTGGGATGGACAGTCACTGGTTCTCCTTTATGAGATTTAAGTGGTGGTGGAGACTTAAATACATTTTTCAATGAAAATGACTTCTGGTGTTGGAAAGGCAGTGAAATGAGTATTTTTTCAGAAGTGCTGTAGATGGTCAGATGATGCAAATTTATGTTTGCTTTAGCTCGCAGTGGTGATGCTTACCAAATTTCATTGTGGGGTGAAACCACAGTGACTGCATTCTCAGACTGTTTTTAGTTTTCAAATATTTAAAAATCTGTTAGAAAAAGGGTGGGGGGGAGGAAAGGAAATTAAATAAGTAAAAATGTACAAAACAAGAAGTTGCTGTCCAAAATATGCCTACAGCAGGAAGGGTAACAGATTTAAATGTGATTTCATACATCTGGTTATGTCTGGAAACAAAATACTCTTGGCTTGAAGATCTGTATAAGCTAGTGAACTGTATGTACTCCTTGGTGCAGTGATAGGATTGGGCTGTGGTTGCTTTCATATCCCCTGGAAGAAGTGTGAGAGTGGTTTAAGGTGTCCAGGGGGAAATTTCAGTGCCCACTGATACATGAATCCAGCTGGCTTGAACAGTCATTGGATAAGGCCAGAGGAGATAGAAATAAAAGCTGTGGAGGGCCCTGTCCTTTTATATTGATTTTGGAGCCGGTGCTCCTGATCTCAGGTCCATCAGATAAAGGCAGAATTAATTCAGATTAATTGCGAGTCTTTGGTAAACTGTAGGATACCCGGTGTATTCTGCCAAAATTTGTATTGGGAATGCCTTTGGCCAGAGTAAAATACAAAGAACAGGTTTGTCTTTCATATTCACTGTGGATAGTCTTACCTGACAGGCTTTAGGAATCTTCTCTGGTGGTCAAGCTGAGTGCCTGTGTAGGAGTGCACATGTGCTTTGTCTGAGACTGGTGGGACCCTTGCAGTATTAGCTGGAATATCATACAGAGGAGGATTTCTGTCCCTAAATGCTATAACTTCTCTACATTTAAAAACTTCATCAAGGATTGTAAATAAAATGGGCTTGGCAAGAAACTAAACCAACACATAGCCTAATGAATTTCATTAGGGCAGCAGCAGCGGTCGCCTGAAGTTCTCAGGCAGGCTCCTCTTTGCTCACACGTTTTTTATTTCAAAGGTATTTCTGGCTGGGGCACGGCTCCTGCGTGCACACAGCCGTGCACACACATGGCCCTGCATGGATTATGTGAGGGGCTTAGCTCTGGCTGCCTGGATTTGCAGGCAGCGTGTTGACAGGAAATTAGTTTGTACCAGGACGTGCCTTTGGAGGACCATTTCCAGGCAGTTGTGAGGATGACATCAACGTGTGGAGGTCAGGTGGAGGCAGGGGCGGGGGGCCAAGGCAGCCCCTTGGCTGGAAGTTGGTTTTGGCACTGCCTCCCTGGGACTGGAGGGTCGATCATGGTTTGTTTCTCTGGCTGGTGTTTGCGTCAAAACTCCGGGCTGCCTTAATGAACGTTGCCTGTGTTAATTTGGAAGCCTTGCTGGGAAACCATGGGAAAATGGAAAATCGCGTCCCTGTGTCTCACCGCTGGAATTAACGGCTCAGGCAGCGCTGGAGCTCTCAGAGCACACCATGGCTGTGAGGCAGCTCCCAGCAGCTGGGGAAGAGATCTGCCTGCCTGGGCTTTTTATAGGGTGCCCTGTTCAGGCAAAAGCTAATTTACTGTAGGCTGTGCTAAAATGGTGCAGCTTGTGATAGCTTACTGAACTATGTAAATAAAAGCACTGACATTAGAAATCCCTGGTGTCAAAGGACCCAGTCACTTCTTCATTGATACTGGTTTTGTTATTGTTATTTACAGTCAGTGATTGCCTAACTGCAGTTTCCTGATGATGCCCTGATTGCATGGAATTCTTTGCAATGTGCAAATCTCTTTGGGGATTTTCCTTAGAATAAATGCTTCTTTAGTGTGTTGTGGGTTTGGGTTTGTTTTGGTGTTTTTCATTCTGAAGCTTGTAAGAGAAATGTTTATATTGGGGAAAGATGTAATATCCGTTCTAGCCACCTCTCTCTAAAACTAAATATTTGTTTATTTATTTTTAAGGAAACAAAGAAAAGTTTAGCATCTCCTCCAAAGTCTTACAGCTTTAGATCATCTCATAAAACGTTAACATTTTTGTCCCAGTTTTATAATTATTTTTTCCTTTGCTTAGTGTTTTCTTCTGCTCAGTCTGTTGGGTATAAAGTGGAGTAAAATTGAAACTCATGCAAGATGGGAGGCCTGGATCCCTACTGGGACTAGCTAATGTTACAAAGTTGATTTTAATTTCCTTTAAGCTGTGTCTCTCCAAAAGCATTTGCTATCCATGTCTAATACCTGAAGTGTTTTATCACATTCAGCTCTCTATAAGTCATTGAGAGTCTGACCCGTGGGTATGTTAGAAATGCTCAAATATGGCTTGGGAATTTCCAGTGTGGCTGCAGAAACCCCAAAAGCTGACAAGCAGGTAACCCAAGTCCCTTCTCTAATATTTCTTAGCAACCTAAATATTTTACTCTCTTAGCCAACATTTATTATAGCTCCTTAAAGATGTTTTCCAGACTGGGTGTGATAAGTTCACTGTTTTGCTCTGGAAAATTGCAGAACCAGTTGTAGGATAGGAAAGTTAGGGGATTTATTTGGAGCCATTACTGTTGCTTTGGCTCTGGGACATCACTGTGGTTGCAGGTAGGCTGGTGGTGGGTGCTGCATATATATGTGTGTAATAACTGTACAAGTGTATTTGTGCACTCTCTGTTGTATGGAAATACTTGGAGCACTTATGTTTTAGTATCTTTAATATTTTTATTTTTGGAAAATGAAAACATCAGGATGATCGTACTGCACTTCTGTGTGTGTAGGGGCCTGTTTACCTGTATAAACATTAAAGAGAACTTTTGGAAAAGGGCTTTCAAAAAATTTGAAATTAAAAAATTATCTTAGTCCTCTATAGATTTGGTCTTGTTTCAAGTATCTTCTTTGTTTATAGGGATCCAGAGGAATGGGAGAGATCAGTTTTTTCAAACTGTATTGAAAAGAGCCTACTTAAGGGTAGAGAAGTGAAACCTTCCCCTGTGCAACAGAGGAGGGAATAGCCCTGGGACAGCAGCCCCATTAGTGAAAGATGGTGGAGGTATGTGCCTGCCATCCACAGGGGAAGGTTGTATGGAAAACAGCAAGTTTTAGGTGTGTGCCGCCACAAGCAGGATTCCCAGTTTCGGGCAAAGGTGTATAAAACTCACATTTTGGGTGCAATCTCCAGCTGCTGTCCCTAGCCTGCTTCAGTTTCCATGCCCCTTCTCAGCAGAGGGAATGCTTTGTTTCTCTGCTTAGGTTTTTCATATATTGGTGATTTCAAAGCTGGAGTTCTCAGTTTTTTCAGTGTTGGGTTTTTTCCCTGGTATCTGGAAAACGAACTGAGTTAAAGGACTGACAGTGAAATTATGAGGCAGTTGGTCAACACTCAATTTATTCTCATGTGATGGAGAGAGTAGAAAAATGTGGAGCAACTCTGCAAAAGACATAACTGCCTAATTTTTTATACTGCATAGGGTGGTGTAAGCTCTCACTTGGATGCTGCTATAAATGAAAGTTTGTCTGACTAGTAGAGAAGCTGTGTGAATTCAGTTTGCTTAAAAAAGTTTATTCCAGATACCCTCATTGTGCTATGTTCTTTACAACCTCCATAGCAGTTCAATAAGTAAAAAACCCCAAAATCTCAGTTGCTTTGCTGAATACCAAGAAAACTTATGGAACTCAAATTATCTGATTTGGTTTTACTTCATATCACTTTTGCTGTTTCAGAGGTTGAAGGCGAAAATAAATATTATGAAGAATTAAGGCAAAAAAGTGCATCCCTGTAAATTGGAAAGAATAGTGCATCTTTTCCTTTCTCCTATTTCTAGGAAGGGAAAGATAATGCTGTGACTTTTTCTTTTTTATTTCTGTAAATCAGCTCTTCAGGTGCTGGGAATGTAGCAGACCGTGTCTTGGCTCAGTTGCTGACGGAAATGGATGGGATAGAACAGCTGAAGGACGTGACAATTCTGGCAGCTACAAACAGACCGGACATGATAGACAAGGTACAAATAGATGCATTGTCTGTATCCTGTTCCTCTTGAAAATACCAAATTTTGGTATAATCCCACCCTCTTTTACTCTTCGAACTGTTTTCTGATCAATTTAATGATGAAGAGTAGAAGTTTGGAAATTAAGACAAGGTAGAGGAATGGTTCATGTCCCTCACTGTTTTTCCCCTCTCTACAGAATTTTTAACAGAAAAAAAAATGCTTTAGGGTAGCCTTAAATATCTGTTTCCTAGGAGAAGCTTTCCGTAAGTCAAGCTCATTGAACTTGTGTAGCAACATTTCTGTCAAACTGCTGCTGTGGTTTTTGCTTCTGTTGTGTTTGTTTATGCAGGAGTTCGCTGGAGTTTGTTGGTTTCATTAGTTACTTCCTTTCAAGGATTAAGTGTCTCAGCAATTCAGTTTCCAACTGTAAACAGGGAAATTTCTCCTCAAATCCCATGGCAGCTCTGCTGGTGTGACAAGAACATTTAAAGTTTGTAAAATCTGTAACACTTCCTGCAGAAAACCTCCAAGCAACAAACCCAACCCAGCAGCCCTCTAGAAAAGTCACTTTAAAACCATTTAGCTTCCTCAGAGCTTATTTGTGCATTTATCTCTGAGCCTACCATGGCAAAGCAGAGCCAGCAAAGAGTTTTCAGTAAAAGATAATAAAACTCAATAGTGAAAAGTGTGCCTGTGCAAGATTGAAACTTCCAAGATTTCACTTTTGTCAAATTGATTTTGGGTTTTTTTGGTGACTGTTCTAAGTCAGTAAGACTAAGCTGAATTTGAAAACATTCTGATTGTTGAATAGCAGGGAAATTGCCTTTGGAGTCAGTTCAATGTTCTGCTGTGTTGTCTCCATCACCACCTGGGAGCTGAGTTATCTGTCATTCTCCCTTTTGCTGGATTTCTCCTGGGCACACAGTGAACGCTGTTTTCTCATATTTGAGGTTTTATTTTAAATACTGGCAACACTGGAACAGAAATACCACAAGTTAAGAGTGACACCCTGCACTAGAGGGGACTTTAGGATAGAAGCTAAGTTCCTGTGTACTGTACCTACATCACTCCAGATGCAAACCCAGACCTCTTAGCCTGGGAATGAAAGGTTTCATTTTGATATGATGCATAAAAATGTCTTGTGTATCTCTCATGTCTTCTATACATATGAATTTTATGGGAGTGGTGAACTTTTAAAAATGAAAAAAAAAAAAACTTAAAAATGAACAAAAATGAACAACAGTTTTGTTATCCAGACCAGACAGGGTGTACCAGGCCACTATCTTCTCCTAGGTCCATGCAATATTTGCAGTGCATGAGTTGTACTTTTTCCCTTCCCTGGAAGAAAGATGACACCAGAAAGCATTTGTACTTCAGTAGTGGGAAATCTTTTAGTGGGGGCTTTTAGTTTACTCTGTAATTGGTGATCCCTTTGAGAAGGTAAGAATTTGTGAAATTAATATTTTATATGGAAATAGTTATGTATGACAATGAGTGTCCTGTTTTTTATAGGTATGCATGGTGACCATACAGTGGTATTTTTTTAAGGCATGACTTTTGCATATGGTATAAAAGTGCAATGCAGTTTCTGTTTTCTATTTCCAAGGACTGCGAAAATGTCTGGAATAGTTTTTTGTCAATATTCTTCAGCTTTTCAAAGCAAGAAATGTTTGAGGAATGTGTGTTTTATGCCTGCAAAATTGGTAACAATCCATCCAGCATTTTAATTTATGTGGCTTCTGCTTAACTGACAATGATGTGATGATTAATCTCTTGTAATTTGTAAACAGCACGTGGGGATATCAAAAGTAAGGGTATTCCCCTGAGCCTATGCAGACTTCACTGTCCCTGGAAACACCACAGCATGTTGCTTTCGGAGACTGAATAGATTTGAGTCAGACTTTATACAACGTTATGTGTAATGGGAAACTTGTTTGGACTTGTCACAGATGCCTGTTAATAACATATTTCTCTAAGATGTCATGATTGTATTGAAATATTATTGCATCTTAAAGTTGTGTCTTGTGTTTGTGTCTCAGCTACTTTGCATCTCATTCATGTGATGCTGGGGAGACTTTGGAATTGTTTCTATTTTCTGTAAGAATACAAACCCAGCACGTACTGTTTTCAGCCATGTATGGTACAGAAAGTGATTTCTCTTGGAAGGGAAATACTCTGGAACAAGATGTTCTGAACATTCTTTGAAAGTGATACAGAAACAAAACACTCTGAGTCAGTAATAATAGTAAAATCTTAACTTTTCTTCTTCATTCTATAAGCAGAATTGATGAGCAATAACTGGAAAAACTGCCTTTGGTTTTGGTGACTTACCCACTCGGGAGTGATTTTTCATGCCTAAAATATGAAGCAGTTACTTTATGGAGCTGCTTATGATTCAAAGCCTGTTTGTATTTTCCTATGCATCAGTTGTCCTAATGAGAGATCACTCATCCCCACATAAAATTTTTTGAACCCTGTGTATAAATTGCTCAGCTTGAAATGAAACATTCTGTCTGGACATACATGTGAACAAGTTTTCAGGTGTGGTGAGACAGATTTCCATGGAAGAAAACCTAGACCGACTCATTTGTGTGCCCTTTTTTTCCTTTTGTCAGTGGAACTATTTTCCTGGTCCTCTAGTGCTGGGCTTAGTTCTAGTGTGAGAAGGGCGAATTGGGAATTGGTATCATTACCTACCTATGCAAATCTTTTTTTTTCCCCTCTTAAGCAGCATTTCAAACTCCCTTAGCAAGGGTACACAGGCAAGAAAGGGAGACTGTCAGATCCCCAGGGACCTCGGTGAGTGTTTCAGCACAGGAAGCAATATGCACGTTGCTGCATCGGATGGTTTTCCCTCCTGCTGGGTCAAATTTGAATGTCAAAACACTTTAGCTGTGATGTAAAACACGAGGTGCTGAGTGAAGGGATGGCCCCGTGGTACAGGATGACATCCTGGTGCTCCTGACAGCTTCACTTCTCCTTATCTTGGGGTGCAGAAAAGATGTATCCTCAAATATGCTATTTGCATAAGAATGACAGGATGTGATAGGACAGATGAAGATTAATGGGAAGCTGTGCTGTCAGCATTGCCCATTGTCTCCAGATTGATGATGGTCTGGATTTTGTCTGCATTTGTGGGCTTCAGTGTAATTTAAACTGGAAGCTGCCCTGGTACCAGAATACTGAAGAGCTGAACCTTTACAAATGCTTTGTTAACACAGGAGGGCAGTGCTTGGCTCCCCATTTCCAATCATCCTGCTTGTTGCTATAAAAACATGTATTTTGCATATTGTGCCGGTGCAGGGGATTTTTCCTGCCTCCTTTTGCATGTTTATTTTGCTTTTAAAAAACTTCCTGCTCCCTAGTCTTCCTCCTTACTTTTTTCCTTTTCTATCACCTGCAGGTTTTGCTGCTCCTTATGTAAGCTTTGTTGACTTCATTCTATTAACCACTGGCTTTGAATTTAGCTTATTTAGTTTGAGTCATGTGGATAACACTGAGTTTTCTGTTCTGGTTGCATGAACAAAATAAAACAGAACTGCAGCTGATACTCTTCCTAGCAACTGCCAAGCATGAGAAAAGGGAATAAAACTCTCTTCCTCTATGCTTCAGTTGGGTTTGAAGGAATCTTCTGGGCAGAGAAATGAGGCAGAGAGTTATCAAATTGATCTGCCCCTCAAAATGTTGATTACTGTGTAGTTATGGGACAATCTTAATTTAAAGTGGCTTGTTTTGATGAAAATAAAAAATGCGTGATAGAACCATTTGGCAGAATCAGTAAAGAAATTATAATTTCTTGCCTGCAGCAAAAGTGTATAATCTTTCCTCTTTAAAAACATCAAAGTTCAGCCTTTCTGAAGGCTCATGGAAGAAATTCAAATATTTAAGTCTTCAGTTTTACAAGTTAAAAGGAATAGGAAAGAATCTTACACATTTATTCATTATTGTCTGGAGATGTGTATGTGCTGTTACAAAGCAGGTGATGCAGTCAGATGCAGTGGCACAATCTTACCTCTGTACCACGTCACATATTCTCCTATTTACATATTTGCCTATTTGTGATCTCTGTTTTGGCCAGATACATCTCACTAAAAGTTATTCCTGTGTTACAACTGTGACTTGGTAGGATTTCAGTTTTCCACTATTATTGTTATTATTGTTATTATTATTATTATTATTATTATTATTATTATTATTATTATTATTATTATTATTGTTTCCCTGTAGATTTAGAAGCCACATAATCCATCCATGTGTCTTTCAGTGGTAGGGAAGGAGCAGAGTAAGGAAAAGGGGAATAAGTCTCTTGCTGCCATTTCTCAACTGTGCAGATTTCATCCAGATTTGGAGTACAGGGGACCCAAGACTGGGTGCTTTTTAGAAGGAAATGGTGCAGGAACATTTAACTTTCCCACCTGTTGTATTCTTGTGATGCAGTATTTTGGAGCAGGAATCAAAGTGAGGGAATGCAATCACCAAGTCTGTTCACACTGCTGGACCATTAATTATTATTTTTTTTTTTACTTTAAATGCTGAAATGCCTCTCTGCTTGTCAAAGGACACTCCTCATATTCTTGTAAAACCCTGGGATTAAAAACAGAGAGGGAGATTTTGTGGGTCTCCTTTTCAGTCAGCCGGTACCTAGAGCACTTACATCATCTTGCCCAGGTGCAAGTATGGCTCTTTGAAATAACAGAAGATGTGGGATTTCTTTTGAAGATAAGATTGTTCTGGAGCATATAATAAATTTTCAGAAAATGAAGCTTTAGGGAAAAATTATATCAAACTACATGACATGGAAAAGAGGATCTGATATTCTAAAATACTTTCACAATTTTGGCACCATCACATTTTCCATCAATTGGTTTTCTCTGGTATGTGTTTGAGTTTTTCCTCTTAAATTTCTTAAACCTGCAACTCTGACTGGGGTGGAGAGGTGCTCTGAAAAGTTTTTCAGAGGTTCAACTTTGCCTTTATTAATATCAGATCTTTACAATTTAGGGTGATTAGAAGCTTATTACCTTTATTTTTTAAAAAAAGAAGAGCAAAAGAGTAAAATAAAATTATTTAAAAGTTTTCACATGTTCTTTTCACCTGCCAAACTGAAATGGCTGAATTGACACAGTTGATGAGCAGTGCTGTTTACTGGCTGAGACTTTCAAGGGGCTGAGAATTCCAGGCTTTGAGGCTGGATTACTTAGCAAATCCATGATTTCTAAAGATCCTGACTACTTTTACTATGCAGAGGTAGTTTTGGGGTTCATATATACATATATATATATATATATATATATATTTGTACCTCTTTAAGTCAAGAACCAGGTTTTAAGATTCACCTCAATCTCCCTTCTGTCTCGCTTCCCTTTCTCCCCTTGCCTCCTTCCTCACAGATGAAAACTTTGTTTTCTCATGAGCACAGCAAATAAAATATTTCCAGGTGTGCAAAAGTGATTTTTGTTTCCAACTATTCGATTGTCAGAGTGTGGAGGGCTGAGTAGTAAATCAGCCTTAAGGCTGCTATGGTTTTAAAAAACAAAATCTTAGTGGTGACAGCTGAAGAGCACAGTGACTTTTTCACTCAAGATTTATTACTTGCCTGAAAAGAAAGGTTGGAGGGAAAACTTGCTGGGCTGCATATTTTCTCCTTTAGCAGATACACTATAGGGCCAGGACAAGTTGGCTTTATTTTGTCTGTGAAAACATACATTTAAACAATGTATGTAAAAATATAGTAGTTTTACTTCAAATAGAACAGAAAAGTCGATACACCCTTCTCTTGTTGCTTATAGTGGAAAGCATTCCTTATGTCAGCTCAGTTGGGTGTTTTAGCATCACTTACACTTTTATAAACCTCCCTGCAGCACATGCCAGAAAATTTACTTCAAGATATCAATGTGTATTTATTTCATTCCAGAGATGGAAAGGTAAAGGCCACAGGCCAAAATTTGTTCTTATTCAGACCTCCTGCCTGGAGGTCACAGAGTCCAGCTAAGGTACACAGGGTGCTAGCAATCCTCTGGACACATTGGGAACTTGGAAAGGCTCTCAGCTAAATGTCTGTTTTGTAAATGCCATCCTGGTTCAATGAGTAACTCTGCTACCAGGTGTGATTTTGGAGGTTTGTGTTTGTTTTTTGTTTTGTTACTTTTTATGTGTTTGGTTTTTTTTTTACTGTGACATGGAAATTATGCTGTATTTCTAAGATAACATGGGAATATCTGGGGTTAAAATGAATAATGCCTCTAAAAATGCGGGGCATGTAAGCAGTACCTGTTGTAAACTGGGTGTAAATTCCTCAGTGTTGAGTTGGGTCAAGTTTATTCTTCATGCAGGTTTAGTGACAAAACAAAAAACTTCATCCAGAGAAGTAACAATAATTTTATGACTAAGTGTAATGTACCTGTACAGCAAAGTACACAGGAGGCAGAGAAGCAAAATGCAGCAAGGCATATTCCATAGTCAGCGTGCTGGATGGCATGAATCTTGATTATATTTAATTAGCTTCTTTAGGATGGTGATAACAGTTAAAGAAGAGACATTCCAAACTGCCTTGGGTTTTAAATATTTATGGGAGTGATGCTGGAAGGGATATAAGTGTAATTCTGAGAGCTGCAGAAGCTCGAGAAAGGGCCGCAGTTACGGTACTTGGGCTGTAGCCACAGATACATTTAGAGCTTGCTTTGCACTTGGTCTTCTGCCCAGCTTTCCTCTTTGTGGATGCAAAATGCAGAGTGTTTGTCCAGCTTTTTGTGTATGCTATATTAAAATAGCATTATAGAGGACGTGTTTGTCGAGCACTCATGAGTTAAGAACTGGCTGCAGTCTTAATTCATTCATCCTCAGTGTGTGCATCATACTGCAGTCTCTATTTACCTTAATTAAAGATGTGTGCATTGTGCATGATTAATTAAATTGCATTCATTTAGAAAATTATTTCTGCAAGTCATTACGATTGCCTATACTTTAATTACCTTAATACTCACATTTCCTTGCTTTTGAGGGCTCTGATTAACACTGTTTAAAATCAGATGAACCATCACTAGTTTCTGGGGAGGAATTATCAGGTTCTATCAGTTTGTGTCATACTGAGATCTTTGTGGTTATCAGCAGTACAGGACCCTCTGGGTCTGCCACAAAAAACTTGTTTACTTCAAATAGGTGATAAATTGACAACATTAAGCTCCTTTGCTGTTTTTTTTGGTGGGGTCTACTGTGCAAGAATGGGATTTTTGCCTGTTACCCAGGATATTTTCTGACAACCAAAGAGTGCTTTTGCCCCAGTGTCCAGACTCTTGGTTTTCAATTTGTTCTCTCTTCATATAAGGCTTTTCGTTCTGGTGTCTTCTCTCTCCTTTGGCTTGACTGTATTCAAACATCTCCAATAAGGGGAGAGGTCGCTTCCCTGCTGTCATTTTGGGAGCCTAAATCCAGCACAGGCTGCAGACTCCTTGAGCCGTGGTAGGATCAGTCTTTGAGTGGGCAAAATTTGGAAAATGTATCCACAAAATGTCAAGAAGCCTCACAAAGCCTTTTCAAATTGAGATATTTCAAGTCCTCCGTAATGTGGTCAGGTCTCAAGACCTCTCTCCAAAGGTTAGGGTGAAAGAGTTTTATTTTTATTAATTTTTATGAACTGTAAATAAAGTGACATTTTTCCTGGTCTCCTTCTCATGCAACAGCTGAAATGTTTTGACTGGAGCATTACAAAACAAATCAGTCTAAGGCAGCCAGCCAGCTTGGAAAGGACAAGAAGGTCAAAGCTCCGAACAGCATAAGCTACTAAATGGATTATTTTATAATATAAAATGTTGAGTGACTTCTATATTAACTGTTGATAGTTATCTCTCCCCTAATAGGGTAGGGAGCTGTTCCAGTGAAAAGGGAAGTTGTGGTGAAATGGAAGGCCTAACTTTGTACAGGTCACTGGTTTAGTGTCAGTCAGAACCAAGGGCAGCTTGGGGGGATGAGGTGGCCAGTGCACAGTGCCACTATTTGGTTGCCCACTTAAAGATTGTGACCTTTTCACTTCTCATTTTAGGTTTAGAAAACCTTTGAACCTCAGAGCTTTATAATGAGCAAGCTGAGATAACAGTCAAGCTCTTTACATCAGTAAAGGACTTTAAAGAGCAGCTGCATTTAGGGGTTAGGTGCTATGCACTTGTTTCTCAGTAAGGATTTTAGTAATATTTTGTGTTCTTTATGGATATTAGATGCCATCATTAGTCCTTTCAGTTGGTTAGAACCGTTTCTTTGTGAAATTTCTGTGGGGAGAAGGAAAAATAGATCTCAGGCACAGTTTCCAGTAGCTGATTTTTAGAAAAATTTTATTTTGTTCCAGGAGATCTAACTTTAAATTCTATTTGCTCTATCAGTCATGAAAGCTGAATATCTTGCACATGTGATGCACGTACTTTCAGGGATAAATGGAAATACCATTCCCATGCAGGGTATGTAACACTGAAAGACAATGGATTTGTTCAGGAAAGACAGGTTCTTTCTCTAAGATGTTAGTTAAATTCTTAACATAAAGCTGAATGTGGTACTGTAATAATGTAGAACAGGGGGAAAGGGAGCAATCTGAAGGTGACTGATTAATAATGTATCATTTCATAAGGTGTGTGGAAGGATCGATGTGCACTGAAGTGCAAAACTAGGGCTCTCCATGTCCATGTGAGATGTTTACATCTCCTGTGAACAGTGCACACTTGGATGACTGCTAGATCGCTTGGATGCCTCAGGGTTGGATTGTATAGGCATAATAACAAGATTTTAGGGGTGTTGTAGGCTGTGTATGATTCCATGTATAGGCAACTGTCAAAGTTGGCTCAGGCTCAGGACAGTTTGCGATATTTTTTGGGATAACCTAGAAAAACATGTAAATGACTAAGTGATTGAGAGCAAAGGGTCTGAAAGTTAAATGGGTATTTTGATTGAGTGGTGCCAGGCAGGATTCAGCAGTTCTGGAAATCTGAAGTGACTGCTTGTTTTGGAGGTTACATATTACGTATTCTTACCTAGTTGAAGAATTCAATTAAAGAGGGTGTAGTCACTTCTTCCTTTGTTTTACATGTAAGTGTATTCCCTCCATGGCAAATGAAGTCTTGTGTTACAGAGAAGCATAAACCAGGTATGTGTGCTTTGAACACACTTCACAACAATACTTTGATTGCTGTCTGCAGCATCTTCTTGAAGTGCTGTTCCCAGTCAGGTGCTGGAAAATATAATTTTGGGAACAGCCCTTTTTCTGGGGGTGTTGATTGTGTGATATTGTTTTGTGCAGAATGAAAGGAGTCAGCTATTCCTAAACAGAAACTGGTTTATGCCTTTGATCATCCTTGCTGCCCTCCTCTGAACCTCTTCCAGATCTACTGCATCCTTTTGGAGAGAAGGGGACCAAGGTGCAACCTGGGTTTGTGTGGGTACGCAGTGATGTTTTCTGGTTTGATCTGTACCCTTTTATTAGCTGTTCTGAATTTTTAACACCAGAATTGCTTTTTTGACTGCTGCCAAGAACCAAACTAGAGTTTTCATCACTGTTGAGAAGTGGTAATGATTCATCTCATGGCACATCGGTTTATTTATAAAGAGAATATTGAATTTCCCATGCTTGGTGCGGTGCCTTTACTTACGTTGAATATTATCCAATTGCTGTCTTCTGAGAGTCTTGGACAGTTCTTTACCATCAGTCTTCATCCCTGTTTCTTTGAATAACTCAATCATTAGAAATTATGGCTCCTATATGACATAATTTTGCTGGTATTAAACCTCATAAAGGAGGTGTGAATTTTATACAGGAAAAGTAGGTGGAGTTGAAGGGGTCTGTATTGTGTCGCAATAGAGAGGTAACAGGAAAGGCCTCTCCCCTGCCAGTGCATGCTGTTATCTCCAGACAGATCCTGACAAGCACAGTTGGACTCTTACTGAAAACAGAGAAGCAGAGGAATGAGAGATAAAGCATCACACAATATAATGAGCTTGAGGGAATTTGTATTCCTTTGCACTGTTTTTTATTGGTTCTGAAAAAGAAAGGGAGAAGAACGAGGAGCCTGTTTTTCATGCTGGTTTGGGTGCAAAATAAGCAAGTAGAAGCAAAACAAAAATGAAAAAAAATTAAAAATCTTGAAGAGAATGATCATTCCAAAAGGAGTTTGTATAAGAGCGTACCTTATTGTGTGGAGAACCTAAGCTTGCCTATCTGTTTATGAAGAGGAAAACAGTGAAACAGGCAGTCACTGAGATTTACTAGGTGGTAGGAAAATAAGCAATCTGTAAGGAGGGCTGTGTCTTTACAGTAGGCAGCAATGCACAAGAAAAGTGCTAAGTGCCAGCGCAGTCTGGGGGGAAACACTCCTGAGAGTGGCACAGAAAATGGAGGGATCACTGTGTTGGTTCTCACAGACAAGAGTGAGTCTTCTTCAGACTACAGAGAGCTTAGCTGTGCTTCAGAAGTTGTTTTTCTTAGCGGTGAATGCTTTCTGCAGAAGTCACCGAGTGAGGAGAGGCGGCGTTAGCCAGTTTGCAAGGCAAGTCTTATTCCATTACTTAACAGGGAGGCACGTGAGCTATGTAAGCAAGAACACACGCCAGGGTGTGTGTGTTCATCAGTCAGCATGTGGGGTGTGTGTAATTGGCAAACACACACCTTGGAACATGTTCCTGCACCTATAAAATGGGCATTTATTTTAGTTTTATTAAGGAATGTAAATACCCTCTGCTAGCAAAAAAATACTCTCTTTTTTACATCTATAAAATTGAAACTGTTCTTTCATGCATTTAATGCTGAAGTGTATTAAAGTCCTTAAATACCTGTTTTAGTGCTTAAGTACTAGTTTGATCTGATATCTGAGCCTCTCTGTTGTCTTGATGCACTAACAATTCCAGTTGAGTGGGTGTGAGGAAATGTAACTTGACTTCATCCTAGATTTCCCCATTGATTCGTATTCCTTGTGCTCCTCTGAGCTTCCCCGCCTGTACTTAGAAACAATACATTTCCCAGGGGAGCTGCAGTGCAAACCTTATTCTTAATCCAGAAGGACTGGCTGCAGAGGATATCACTCTTAAATGATGGTTTGATTCTGTGTACCAGCAGAGAGGGGTTTCATGATGTTGCTTCTCTCTCCAGAAAAAGTCTTGTCAAGGGATGGAAGAATGCAGAGAATTAGTGCCGTGGAAACAGGTTGTGCTCCTTGCTGCAGTTATGTCAATGTACTGCTTATGGAAGACTGACATCTTCTTATTGAAGGCCTCTGTCTCCTCTGTGCACCGTGAGCAAGAGTGATGGAAACAAAGTGAAAGAGCTGTAATTGCTGTAGGCACTGTAATTGAGGCATTAGGTGCAGTTCCGTCACTGTTCCTCCCAAAATTGCTGATTAACATTCACAGAACTCAAAATTCTTCCCTCTGTGCAACCTCAACTGCATGTGAAGGGATTTCTGAATTATGGCTGAAGGGGAAGTCTTGTGTTTCCTCTGTTTTGGGTTACTTTGAGTTACTTTCCAGTGAACAGAGCAGGGGAAAGGAAAGAAGCCACCACTGAAGGCTCTAGATCACGTGCAGCACTTGTACAAGATCAATTCCTGGCTTTGTAGCTAACAGGACTCTGTCCTGCCTTTGTTTTTCATGTGAAAATAGAGTATGTTTCACAGGAGACGCCACATCACAAATAAAGAAACTGTTTAAGCAGACACATTTCCACAACAAAGGCATATTTTGACGTCATCTGCCAGCCATGCTGTGACAGAACATAAATAATGTAGGCTCTTGGAAAAGGGAAAATATTAATTGGAACCATTAACCTTCTGAGACAGTGAAGACATTTGGAAATAAATGATTTTAATTAGTACTGTTCTAAGGGAAGAAAAATTGTGGTTTGATTCAGAATTGCCAGAATTTGTGTACCTGGCATGCCACCTGAAGTTTTGGGCTCACAGAGAAATGCAAACTCATTATTCAAATGGCAGCCTGGTTTGTTTTGTTGTTTTGTTTTTCTTCTGTGGTAGGATTTCCATGGGTTTACATTTTATTCATATGGATCTTATAAAAATACTGATACAAAAGATCTTAACCTGGAGCTCCTTCAGTCCGTGCTCAAACCATTTTCTTTTCCCATAAGCTGAGGATTGCATTTCTTTCTGACACTGGAATCATTTATGTATAGGCTTTACTGTAAAGCTCAGTGTGGATTTGAATGTTTGCAGAATTGGAATTTTAGGAACTAGCAAAGGGTGACTAAAGTCAGTATCTGATTAGGCAGAAATATACCATGCATGCAAACAGGGCTGAAACAATGCTTGTTTTGGCAAATCTGAACCCTTTAACATTGCTTATATAAATATAACATATATATATAAAATATACCTAAATAATTATTAATATAATCACTTGCTTTTCTTCATTTCTCATATAATAATGGAGCAAAAGAACTAAGCTTTGCTGGAGGAAAAAATTGAGAAAAACTTGTTGGATGTAAGAGTTCTGTCACCTCGCCAGAGATGAGGGAGAGAGGGAAAATGAACCTGGTTCTTTCTCAGCTGGATGGTCCTAATGCCCTGGGCTGATAATTTCCTGCACATGGGCAGGCTGCACAGTCATCTTTTGTAGATGCACCAGGTAAAGCTGGTTTTGCCAGAAGAAATGTTCTTCTATGGAGCACGAGAGTAAATCTTGCTGCTTCAATTTCAGCTTCGAGCAGTAGTGCTGTGTCTAAATGTTGGCTTGTACAGATAAAAAACATTCTGGGTTAGAAAAAAACCCCACTTCAAGTCCTGTCCTCATCTCATAGTGTGTTCCCTTCGAAAGGGGTGGTTGGTGTAATCATATTCACATCATTCAGCCCTTCACCAGGTATATGCTATCTTGAGGGAAGTAAAAGGACAAATGTCAGGGTCCTGAAGGTGAATTTTCTTTCTTTTGTGTGTGTTTCATTGGAGCATGATGAAACAAAAACTTTTTATATTGAATATTTTTGTGGTAAAACAGGTTGTTGTGGTGTTTTCCCTTGTGGAAGAGAATATAAAGGTAGTTAATTATTGTTCTGTATTTTCTTTGGGTTTTTTAATAGTTGGTTCAACTGTGATTCCCTTTTCTCTGAAGAGCAGCTGTTGCACCTGATTTTCTGTTTCTGACTATCACAATGGCCCTGGGCATTACATGCTTTTGTTTCAACAGTCATCTTATTCATGCACAAGAAATTATTAAATTTTCTTTGTCTGCTTATCTGAAAATTAGCTAAAGGATACTAAGTATCTGGACACTTAGTCTAATTATATTTCTTTAAACAAAGACACCTGTTATCTCTAGTTATCTGATTTCTTCGTTGCCAAGAACTGGAAGAAGAAACACTGAACATTTTGAAAGTTTTGTGCACATGTTTTTAAATTACTCTTCAGGTTCCCAGAACTTGGGATCAGCAGATGGCAGTCAAACCAAAGTTCCATCTCTCAGCTTGCACGGAGATTTCCAAATCCCGTGCCTGTAGGAGAAAGTGGAAGAGAGACTTTGGGACAGAATTGTGTCAGAAGAGATGTTCTTACACATCTGTAAATAGATACAGGTTTGTCAGACTTTACAAAAGAGGAGCTTTGATTTCTCTCTGTCTAGGATTTGCAGAGGCTGTTTGTGTCAGGTCTTTGGACTTGGGAAGCTCTTGAATTTATTTTTTTTTTAAAGCAACTGTGGGTGTTTTGAAAAGAGGAAACTGCTGATTAGGTTGCCTCACTAGTGTTTGAGAGCTCTGTCTGTTTAAAAATATTTTCTTATTCGACATGTGTAAGGAAAGAGCTTTGATTTTATACTTGGAGTGTCTGTCACTATGGAGTAGGTGTTTTTTATTAATCAGTTTTTGTTTTTTTTAAATAAAAAAACATACATTTCTATAATTCATGGTGGTTAATGCTTAAAAGGAAATTTTTTTTTTCACTTTCTACTTGTAGTTTAATTATTGTTTGATGGGATATCAGCTAAGTGGCTGATGATTGGTCAGTATTATATGGTCTTTTTATCTACATCCTGTTCTAAATAGTTGTGACACTTGCAAACCAGTACAGCTTTATTGAAGTTGTCGATGGAGTAATTTCCTAGATCTGCACCTTCTATGTTACATAGTTATTCCAAAGCTTAGTTACTGAAAGCATGAGAACTGGAAGGAGTTTGAAGTATCATTATGCATTTATTGTACTATTATTTTATTCTGTTTTCATGTTTTTCACTTTACAGTGTCATTGAACTTCAACCATTGATTTTTTTGGGTTTTTTTCCCCATTTATGTTGCAAATTCTGTTTTCTCCTATCTGCTATTAGGAGGGGAGAGGGAGAAAAATCCCCTTAATGAAAAGCAAGCCAACAAAACAAAAAACTTTGTGGGGAAGAATACCTGCAGGTTTTATCATGAGTCGGTATTTTCAGTTCACACTTCACATCTCCCTTTCCCCTGGAGGGATTAACACTGCCTATTAATTGAAGAGCACAGTTTATACTGAGCATTATTTAACATATTCTGGTGGAATTACTGTACTTCCTGTTTTGTATTCACAATACTAGGTTGCTGAAGAGTTGCCTTTGTATAAATACCTCACTGACATTTTAGGCAAGTGTATTCATGTCTTGGAGTAAGCACGAAAGAGTAATATGTTGGAACACTGCTAAAGAAGGAAATCTCTTTGTGTTTCATAAATGATACCCCTAAAGCCTTTTAAAAAAATCTGTGTTTTTAAATGACAGCTCTGCAATGGTTTTGTTTCTTTGCTTTATGTTATTCTGGCTTGAATTGGCTCTAGTAAAGCATAAAGGGAAAATTGTGGCTTCAGCAAGGAATCTTCTCTGCACCTGGAGTGCTCTGCTGGGAAGCCTGAAATACTGTCACATGGAATAGCAAATCTGCAGAATGTGTTAATGTTAAAAGGAAGTGATAACTTAATAACAAACGAGCTATTAATGCAAGTACTAATTTCCTTATATGTCTCTTAGTCCCATTTAAAGTCACTTGCAAAAAAATCAGGGGGCCATGGGGAGCCCAGGGAGTGAAGGTTTCCACCAGACTCCTTGTCCAAGTTTTGTCTGTAGTGGTTGTGGGACTGCAAAGTTCTTATGATGGCCAAAGCTGATAATGCATGATGGAGATCAGGTCAGAACTAATTAGGTTTTATTATCAAAAGTCATTTGCTAATACTTAGCGACCATCTGGTTAGTTCTGAAATTTATTTTGAGTCTCTAGAGGAGAAAGAGATTAGAGATAACAGTAATAGTGACTTTTTTACATGAATGTTGAAATTAATAGGAGATATTTATCCTCTGTTAAGGAGTTGTAAGCCCTCTGATAATGTTTATGTTTATTGCTCATTTGTTTAATGTGCACAAAATTGACACTGGGCTGAATCATTGGTTCTGTTTTCTTTACCTCTTACTTAGTTTTTACTGTGTTATGTAGGCACACCACTGCTCTCCAGGATGTGTGAAGTGGTTTCTTATATTCCAAAATGTGTAGAAAAAGTAAGAAATAGGAGGATATTTTTTTCTCCTTCAAATTAAAGCTGCTAAATGTAGCTTTACATATTTGCCAGTTAAAATCTCTGATGAAAATACTGTAGAAAAAAACCCCCGTCTTGTGTTTTTGTGCTCTCAGTTTCACTTCAGTTTTCACCTGGTCTGAAAGTGACGCCGCAAAGATATCTTGTGTTTAATCCTGAAATCATCTTTGTCCTGTTTTATAGTCTGAGAGGGGAAAAAAATGTGGGGAATTTCCTTTTAAGATACCCTCGTTTCCTGCCTTCTCTTTAATCTCCACACAAGATATTCTTCCCAGAGAAGTGTCAGCTGGCAATCGCTAGCAGTAGCAATGCAGCATGTGCAGGCCCTCAACTGAAAAGAAATTCAATTAAATGACACATAAACCTGAATTCACAGAAATTTAAGTAACTTGGCAATCATTCTCCCCTCTGCACGAGTTTTGATTTGCCTGCCTGAAGCTCTGCTCGTGGCTGGTCTGCTGGCAAGGTTTGCACATTTGTGATGGTGCTGGTGTAGCTGAATGTCCAAGAACTGCATTTCTCTGGCTAAGTTAACAGAAGGCTCTGGTGGGGACTTTCTGCTGATGCAGCTGTACCTTTTCCCTCAATGATGTGAGCCAAGCAAGGCCAAAAAACAAAAAAGAAGCCTCAATTCTTTCCAATTATTTGACTGTTGTGGTACCAAACCTATATACCCCTAGAGGAATAATGTCCAACATTAACCACTCTGACTGAAACATTCTGGGCTTGCTCTTAGTTCTGGGCTGACTTGTCTCTTTAAGTTTTCACAACGATGTTGCAGATGATTCTGAGAATTAAAAAAAAGAAAAAGAAAGGCATAATTTGTCTAGATTAAATCAAGTCTCTGAAAAACTCCAGGCTCTTTATCTTTGGAGGATTGGTGATGATCCAAACAGGAGGATTGCTTTCCCTGGAAGGATTCACCTAGATTTGGCCATGGAAAATATATTTGCTCAGCAAATTTAATCAGCTTATCATGAAGTTCTGCAAGCATCTTCTCTGTGTTTTGGGTAGTCTGGACAGCATACTGCTTTCTGAGTAGCTGCAGCCCTATCCTCCATGGTGTCTTGTCTGCAAAGCACGAAGCTGGACTTTGGGCCTGGGGAGAGGAAAGAGCTGGGAATTCTGAGGTCCCCCTACTGTCCTTTGTGGAAAGGAAAAGGGCAAAAGGATCCAGGAAAATCTTAGGATGTAAGTTCTCTGGATTTTATGGTCATCATGGCACAATGCTGCAGACCAGAAGGCAAGCAGGGAGCGCTTACCCTGTTTGCAAATGACATGATTGAGATGCTGCTTGTGGTCATATTAGATGCTTGTGGAGAAGCAGAGGTCTAATTGTAGCTGCACCAGAGCTCTTAAATAGCATCCATTTAGTCACCCAGACTTTGAGAGAAGTCTGTGTTTGGTTGTGATGCTGGTAACCACTGCACCACATTCCTCCTTAGGGGCAGAAAAAGAAGCCAAGTCTTAAAAGAAATAATTTCTCCGCTGCCTTGCAAATAGTAGCGCAATCCACAGGCTGCGTATCTGTGGTAGGGTTTTTGAGTGGCTGGTCTGTGCACAGAATAACATCCTCCTGCTGCCACAAATTGTTCTCATCATCCAGATGGAAAGTGTCTGCGCTGTGGATTGGCTGCTTATGTTAGTAAATTTAGGAAGGCTACTGGGAGCTGTGGTGATGGACCAGCACCACGTTGGGCGCTGTACAGGAAAAAACCTGAACTTGCCAGCCCCAAGAGGTGAGGAGCCCAAGTTGCCCTTCTGTCAGCACTGTGCCATGGGATAGACTCTGCTTTTCCTTGCAGGTAGCTCTTCCTTTAAGCTTCATAAATAAAACCTACACAGAATCTGATAAAAGGTTGTATAGGCAGATGCTGGGAGTTAACCAGACCTGCATGGGCAGCTGCAGCGTGATTTTGTTCTCCTTTGTGCGTGTGTGCTACAGGGTCCTGCCAGAGATTTCCCAAGCGCAAAGTATTTGTTTGAGGGATTACTTATGGATGGCCCAGTGCCAGTGAAAATATCTGCTCTGAGCACAGCAACAATCAAAACCCAAACAAGCATTTTAAGATATATGCTGAGCAGTATGGGGGTGATATAAATATAGTTTGGTGTTTTGCTCTGGGATGGAACAATGTGGCCAGTGCCTACATGGTGCTGTGGAGGAGGCTCAGAGATCAGCATCAGTCCTGCAGGGAGTTCAGCCACTCTCAGATAAGGGAAGGTGGCTTTTATCGTTACAGTTTTAAACTTGGCTAATTAAAAAGAAGGCAAAAGTGAACGGGGAACAAAGATGGAATAAAAATACCTATTTGTATTCCTTGTGAGTTGAAGGAGATAATTACATTGAGTGGATAAGCGGCTACCTGGTGACTAACAGGGATAAGTGGCTAATGAAAGAACCGGCTTCAAAAAGCTATTGAAGAGAAAAATAGCTCATAGCAATCACTGCCATGCAGTGTCACTGAGGTAAGCATCTTAGCTGGGTTACACAAGGGATTTTCTGTTTGTTCAGGTAATAAAATTATCCAGATTTTATGAAGAAATATTATATAAATGTGTTTTGTCATGTCTGTGTTTTAAAATGAAGTCCTTAAAGGTGATTATATTACTCACACTCTGCTTCCTGGAGTTTGGAGGGTCCTCACCAAGTGAAGGCTGAAAGTTTTGACTCAGAAACAGCAGCAAAGTTGTGGTAACCCTTCCTTTGCACAGCACATTCTTTATTTGCTGCAGCAAGTGTGTGGTAATTTGCCCATCTGGATTTGAGTTATATGCTGCCTCTCAAGGAAAATGTGTGTTCCAGCCACCGTTGCAGGGAACCTGAAAGATAAAATGTGGTTGCCATATATAAAAGTGTAAATAATGCAGCTTCTTGTCATCAGATGAGCCATGGTGGTTCCAAGTCTGTGAGTACATGCTCAAGAGCTTGAAGGATGGAGAGTACACAAGTAATATTTCTTCTCTGACAAAGGTGTGTGTGAAATGACATGCTGAAATAGGTAATTTTTGTATAATAATTGTTGCTCATTTTCTAGTTTGGAGCAGTTTTCTGCTTTATACAGTTCTTCATGAGGGAATATGTTGTTGCAAGCTTTTTTTATTATTATTTTATTTTTATTATTGATTTTATCGTGTTGGCTGTGGAAATATTGCCAAATCCTTCATGGTGAGCTGTGTAGCAAAAACACATGGGATTAATCAAAATGCAAAATAATATATATTATTTCCACTTTTATAGGGTAGGAATCCCATGTGTGCATGCCAGTTAATTTTATTCAAGGAAAACTTTCTCTTGCACTGCTACTTGTCACAGAAGTAGAAATAATATTACAGTTGCATTTTAAAAAATCCAACACTTTACTCTGAAGGTAAACTGGAATTTTTTTTGGTTGATTTTCACCATGTTGTCAATTAACTGGAACAAAAATAAAATCTCTTTCTGTACAGTGTGAATAGACAAGCAGAAAAGCAATGCAGAACTGCTGCCCTCTTTGCCTTGTATGCAGCAGGTGAGCACTAATGTGTACTTGTAGGTGCAAATACCTCTACAGAGTATAAGCATGTACAAATTACATTTTTACATGCCCAGATCTATTTGACAGCTTTTGGAGCTACAGGAATGGGTGCAGTAAGGAACAGTACTACAGACAGAGATCCCAGCCATGATTTCAAACATCCCTGTGCAATTTGGATAGTTTGACACACAGTAGCAGACCAGTACCTTTTGTAAATAAACAAATGTCATAGATGATGAACAGTTAACTAATTGAAACTGTCCACCCCCAGCCAGCATTATAAATGGACTGCCATTTAGCAAGGCAGAGAGGGCTGCACGTATTTTTTTTTTCTGATGATTAGATGAAAACTATTTTCTTGTAAGCAACATTTTCAATAAAGTGGATTGATGTCAGGTTCAGTAATGCATGTAGAAAAACTTGGTAATTTACTGAGGTACGTGATGGTTTTGGTGGTGTAAGTTTGATGTAGTTGCATTACTCAAAGTGTGGCTGTAAGGAGCTCTCTTTAAATCTGTGTCAATATGGTATTTAAACCATATCACCGAAAAAAACCCATGTAGTGCCATTTTTTTCTATGCAGGACCATATAATTTTTGGAAAAAGCTTTGTTGAATGAAAATGTGTCGACTGTCCTTATGATACTTTTTGGTTAATCATGAGATTGACTCCTCCTCATGCTTGTAAGAAATGACAGTGTTTAATTAAGATATATAGTGAGAAGTAAATTGAAAATACGTAATTAATAATATCTAAAATAATCATACTGGTTTGGGTTGGGAGGGACCTTAAGGATCATCTAATTCCAAAGGAGGGGCACCATCCACTGGACCAGGTTGCTCAGAGTCCCATCCAGCCTGCTCTTGAAGAAGAAGGTCTGATGCTTTACAACCGTACCAGCCTAGGGAATAAAAACCCCAGAAATCCAGGTTTCATGGTGAATTTCTTTCTTTGGCTTAGTGGTAGCTGTCTGGACTGGCAGATTCTTTAGGAGGGTAACTACCAGATGGTGTGCAGGACAGGCAGATGGTGGTGCAAGTGTGACCCATCCCCTTATGTGGTTCTGCAGTTCTGGCTTGTAGGTGTCAGTAGTAGCCAAATATAGACAGTGATTAAGTTATAATTACTCAAACTTAAATAATGTAATTCTTTGTATTTTAGTTGCTCTGTTGATTCTTACTTCAGCTCTATCTCCTGCCCACCCCCTTATCTCAGCTGTTTCATTTTAGCATGTCAAGGGATTGGAAGAAAAGAGAGGCTGCAAGTGTGTGGGGACAGCCTTGTGCCTGTGGAGCAGATTACCTCCGGGACATACAGCTGAAGTGTTTGAAACACCCTGGAGTTTGGCAGCTTTCCGTTTGCTTTCCCTTTTCCTTCCTTTTTTTAGTCCTCCAGTAATAGCTCCCTTGTTCCAAAGAACAAAACCAGCACTTAGTGGTCATTCAGAAAGATTCATTAAAAACAGGAATGGAGTAATTGTAAACAGGCACCCCCCTCCTATCATTCCTCCCCCTTCCATTCTAGCCCAGAGCACAGCAGCCTTGTGTTGTCTGGCTCCAGACAATTTTTGGGAGAAAAAAGGGAACAATAGCCTTTGGAGGTTAAAATAACCATTCCTCATTCAGCTGTTACAGTACTTTCTTAGAAAAACTGAGAAAATAACTACAATTTTATTTTTTTAAAAAACCACACACTTAAACTGATAAATGTTCTCTTGTTGCAAAATCATAGTATGACTTCTATAATAAAATAAAGGTAGTGATTGTGCTAAGATTTCATTAGAGAAGGTAAGAAAGGTAGAAAACAGCAATGAAAATGTTAATTAATGCTGTTTTCTTATAGACTGGGGTGATCAGTGTCTGATAAAGCTGTGATTCACTCCTGGTTTGTCTTTTTCACAAGAGCTATCCAGTAATATTGCAGATTTGTTAACCTTTGTGCTTACCAGGAATAATTGGCAGCGGTATAGCCCACAAGGAATAGCGGTGATTTGCTGGATAGATGATGTTTGTGGAAATTGTTAAGAGACTTTTTTAATTATGGAATTATGGAAGGGAGTTGAAGATGTGCTCTGGGTACCTCTCCTTCCTCCCCTTTGCCTTCACAGCTGCAGAACCCTTGTAGTGTCTGCTGCCTTCCCACCCTGTTACCTCTGCCCTAGACTGACCTGAAGCTGGAGCTGCTAAAATGCCATGGATTTAGATGCAACAACAGGTGCAGAGTTGCTTTAACATTTGCAGCTGCTCCAAAATTGAGCTTATTATTGATAGCAACCAGTACATTGGACATGGGGTGGGTACTTTGTAAGAATTGTGGCATTTTTTAT
Source organism: Pseudopodoces humilis (assembly GCF_049639895.1). Lineage (NCBI taxonomy): Eukaryota > Metazoa > Chordata > Aves > Passeriformes > Paridae > Pseudopodoces > Pseudopodoces humilis. Next base: position 67,216,672 of record NC_142205.1, on the reverse strand, counting down.
TGACAGATGGTTTGGCAGTCCTTCTTGTATAAACTGTTCTGTTACCTGCAGTAGTGTGAGAAGCCAGAGTTCAGTTGGAGAGCCAGCTGACTTCGAAGCAGGACAGTCCATGTGTTTGTCTGACCTGGCATGGGGTTGTAGAGAGATGAACTGGATCTGAGTGAGGCACACCAGGCAGTGACACTGTATAGCAGTGATTGCTACGAGCAATTCTTATTTTTCTCTTTGATGAACAGTGCAGTGGCAAAAACTGCAGAGCTGCTCTCCATGGGGTGTGGAGAAATGCATTTAGTCTGAGGGCTGCGTTTTTCAAACTGGTACATGAATTAATTGAGTTTGAATCATCCTGGGTTCCTTGTCATGACCCACTGTTTTGCCAAGGGGGGGGGTCTACGTGGTGCTGGTCGAGGATGGTACTGCAAGGTTCAGGTGCAAGGATGTTCAGGCCAAATTACAGCCCTGTTGTTGCCCTCGTGACTGCATGGTGTAGCTGTTTAAAAATAAATACCATTAGGAACAGTCTAATCCATCTAATATTCACTGCTAGTGATTATTATTATGCAAGTGATTGGGAAGAAATTAAATTGTTAGCATCCTTGGGTTAGGATCTATCCTGTGTATTTAAAAGCTTCTCAGAGTGACCCATTTTATCCCTTTTTTCCTCCCTGCCTTAAGCAGAAGAGGCCAGAGCTGGAAAGCATGGGAAGGACAGCGCATGTAGGGTCTCTTGCCGTAGCAAATGCAAAGAGACAAGTTTTGTGTGCTGGATTGATGGGATGTGGCACAGCTCCCCTCACCCCCAACCTGACCCTCGTGGCAGAAGACGGTGTAAGTGGTCCCAGAAGCGATAGGTCTGTCATGGGAAGTCGTGTGTGGCTGTTGAGCCGAAGCTCCACACCTGTTCTGTGTCATAGCAACTTCCCCTTCACACAGGGGGGGTTCTGTGAGTTATTTGTTTAGGTATTACATCAGCAAAGCTTTCACCTAAATCTTTTTGGCTTGTCCTCTTAAACTTGCATGTAACCGTGTGCATGTCTGCAAAGACTGTTACTGCAAAGGCCTCTGAAATCAGACTGTGACATGGAGGGTAATAATTACTTTTTTCACAGCTTTTTTGTTTTGTCACTTCACAAAGTAAGCATGAAAAAAATTTGTGAGAATTTTCTAATGTATTATGGAAGAATATACCAAACTTACACTTGATTTGCCTTGCTGTTACCCCATTTACCCTTCCTTTAGCTCTGGCCTCAACCAGGTTTGCCTGTTACAGATTAGTGTTTTCAGAGACTGTAACAGCATCACAGCTTGGCAGCATCCTCACACCCACAAAACCACATTTTTCTGTGGTTTTTGACTTGCTAACCTCAGTCCTTCATTGGTTCATACCTATTTAAGTAGGTGGTTGTGCTGTGTCTTCAGAAAGCATCACCAGAGCTGTGTGCTTCAAACTGTGCATAGGGAAGATGGAATTTTTTCCCTGAGCCTGTTAAAGTCACAGGGGAAGTGAGCAGGGGAAGTGCATTATCATTATCTTAGTATTAGTTTGGGTCAGTGTCACGCACCATAAAGCTATTATGCTTTGATTATGAGTTGTAAGTACGAGGGTGTGACTCTGAGAGTGGTACTTGAGGGCTTTCTTTAATAATAATGCATATAGTCAATTTATTTTGGTATAAAAATCTTAAAGCTTAGTTTAATATTGTACTAAATATCTGCATATCTTATAGTCATCTACCTCTTCCTTCACTAGAATCTATTTTATAATTGTTTTCCATTTTTCTGTGTAACCTGGTGAGAGTGATCAGGCTTGGGATTCAGTGATTAGTGCTATTTTAGATCTGCAGATACCATTTATACAGATGGACCCAGCTGTTTCTGGCTGATTTTGATTCCAAGCTGCTGATTGCTGTTGGCAGGTTTTTTTTACTACTGTGCTGCCCTTGGTTGTCCTTGAAGTTGTGAACTGTCAAAATATTGGGGTTTTGGGGCCCTCAATCTTCACTACATCACAATTGTTGTCTTGAACCTTGCACAGGTGGGATGTTGGAGGGATCGTCCTGTCTTGGTTTGTGGGTGTGAGGAATTGCCAAAGTTAAGGCACACAGGGAATATGAAATAGATATAAAGGCATCTTTAGGAAACAGGATCATTGGCCCCAGAAAATCCAAATCAAAAAGCTTCTGCAGCCTGACCTCTCATCAATGTTGAGGTATAAAAGAAATTTGAGAAATTTGTGTTTAGAGTTTTACCAGGATTTCTGAATGTGTTATTGAGAGACTAAAATCTGTGTTTAAATAGTCATGACATATTATTGCTAAGACTTAGTGATAGGAAAGGAACTTGAGGCACATGATTTTCTTGTCACAGAAAATGTTGGTGCTTTCAAGTATGAATACTTATATGGAACATCTCAGCTTTGTGTGTGTGTTTTTAGTTTTGACTTTCACTGTTGACATTTTGCACAATAGCTTCTGTAAGGTGTAAATACAGAGAGTGTCCAGCAAAGGGCGAAGGCAGGTCATGGTATTGTACAGAGGAGATAATACTGGATGGGAAAGAGGAGAAAAAGCACGGAGGCGGTGTAAATTATAGCGATTCAGTTACTTTTGAAGTGGTAAGTGCTGCAGTATTACCACAGTTGCTCTTCCTTGCCTTTGTTCTGTCATTACCTAAGAAAAGATTGTTGTTTGATAAACAATGTGCAGCATTGGATGCCAGATGAAAGCGTAGCCAAGAGATTAGATTACATTATCAAGGGAGAGAGGAAGGAAGATGCATTGAGAATGGGTCTGTTACCAGTCACCAGGTAATTATCAAACTCCGTAATTATAAAGGGACAGCCTCTCCTTTGTAATGTCTGTTTTAAATGTTGCTTGTGATTAAAAGCAGATCATTTTGGGAGGGAGGAGTGTGCTTTGTTATTTCTCCATCCAGATTGTTGTTGAAACAAAAGCTGCAAAAGTGGAACAAGTCCTCTGATGGTGTGTATACATGTGCATGTTTGGAGGGCAGATGGGATTGTGAGAGCTCTGAACTTTGGATTTCCCAGCAAAGTGGATGTAAGAATCAATCTGAAAATAGTGTGGCATTAAGTAAATTAGTTTTTCTTCTGGTAATGAAATCATAGGTCTGGTTTAGCTAATGTGAAGGGTTGTTGGTGGTGGTGTGATATGCTGAGGTGTCCCTACAAGTTTCAAAACTGGGGGAAAGATAAAGGTCAAAATGCAGGTAGCTTATTCTGTATCACACATAATGCTGATGTTTTCATAATAGATAATATCATTTTGTCACGTGACGTATTTTTCCTTCGGTGTCACAGGTCATTAGAAATTAAATTTTGCCAGCTCCCATTACTAGAATATTAAATAGAAAAACAGGTTTCTCCCTCTTTAGAATCACTACATACGTGGTTGAATAAGGACTGTTTTTCAGGCCCATTTCCTGAAATGGCCAAACAGCCAGAACATGTTTCCACTCACATAAAATTGTCTAAAATCCCACATGTAATCCTATGGAAGTACCTGCATGATCACCACTCCTCTATGTTATGTTCTCATTAGTGATCTATGAGGAGAACGAGAAAGAAGACAATCTCAAAATTATACACAACAGTCTATAAAATGCCTTTTTATTCCTTCAGCGTTTCTAACTAGGAAGATTGCCAGGATGATGTGCTATGGCCTTTGTACTGGTAGAATTATTTCTTTTCTGTTGTAGCCATGCTCACCTTTTCAGGCTTTTCTGCCTGCCCAACCCCATGGTTGAATATGTAGATGCTGTGGTTGCAACCATCTCTCCAGAGAGGTGAGGCTCACCAGGTGCAGAGCACCTGTCACTGTGAATGGGCTCGGGAACACTGTTCAGAGAATGTGTCCTGGAGAGCCAAGGAAAGGATAGACTATGGCTAATTAAATGGAAGAGCATTAATGTGCCATAGAAGAGGAAGAAGAGAGAAAAAAACAACAAAAAATAACCCAAACACAAACACAACCCAAATGAAACAAATTAACTAAACAGCTTTCAGAAATATGAGGTCTTCTAGTTTGAGCTCAGACTTGGAATATGTCTTAAATCTCAGACTACTTCATCAGGTTCAGTCACAAAGGGAGAGCAGGCACATGCCTTTGGGAGCCAAAGAGAAATATTGATAAATAAACTGCAATGGATAGTTCTTCCATTCCTTACAAACAATGCTCTTAAAGAGGACAATGAAGGTGTTGTTTTAATGAGATTCTAATCCGTGGTTGGAATGGTTTTGCTTAAAACATGGAAATTTTGCTTTGTCAGAGGCCTGCGAGTGGTACTGAAACTGTAATTGTGGTCAGTGCTATTGTGAGATGGAAACACTGGAAGATGTGATCTGTTATGAGTTTTCACATGTTCATTTTATTTGCCTGGTGGCCGATGTATAAAAGTCTTGTCATAGTTGGTAGAGCAGGGAGCAAATGGACTTGCTAATGCCAGAGTCAGCCCCCAGTTGGCATGTGAATGAATGGCTGTGGGCTCAGCAGCGTTTATTGCACAGTCTGCTGTGTTCAGCCTGTTACTCCAGAATGAAACCTGAAATTCTTAGAGTCCTGTGTTAGACCTGATTCACTCTGAACTGATTAAAATGTTTCTTTCTGACATTCAGTACCATATTTAGTCCACATAATGTGGACATGTCCGTGAGAAGCAGCTTGCCCTAAGTACTACTTAGTAGGGTCCCAGCCTTCCTGAAAAGCTTCTCCCCCTCCCACACCTGTTTTTTTTTCTTTTTCTTTTTTTTTTTCTTTTTTTTTTAAAGTAGGTTTTGTGGAAGCGAAGTATTACTGTGGTATTTCAGAACAGAATCGTCAGATCTTAAAAAAAAAAAATTAAAGGCAGGGAACTAGAGGGATGTAGGAAGAGAAAAGCTCTGCGTGGCAAACCATTGTCTCCAGAAATGGAACACGCCCACTAGGTATTTTTCCATCGGGAGCCATTGAATTAGTCCTCTGCATCCTGATCAGATAGATTGTAAAAGTAGGATGTTTGCAGTGAATAGACTGGTTTTTGTCAATAGCTTTGAAACTGCCTGCCAGAGCTGGCATGCTTTTGTGCAGTAATTTGTTTATGATTACTTCCTTCCTGTTAAAACAGAATAAAAGGAGTGACAAGCAAAATACACATTTGGGTGAGAATTTGCAGTTTGAAGACTGAAGGGTTTCGTAAGAATAATTTGATGGTGTGCATTTGTTCCCTCGTGCAGTGGGAACCCAGAGGGCAGTGTCTGCTGGGGTGTGCTCTTCAGGAAATGGGAAAGCAGCACAATGCTCCATCTCTGCAGGGGACACAGTCACTACTGAGATGTGAGAGATTGCATTGAACTCAGTTCCTTGAAACACTTCATGATGCCATTAAAAGAATGGTGCTTGGCAGCAGAAATTAGCTGCATCTCGTGGCTACAGCAGTGTGGTGAAAGTGTGGGTCAGCAATCACAAGCTGCAGAGTTCCCAGGTTGTGACTTAGCTACCCCTGAGACAGGAGCTGCTGCTGAGAAGAGTAACTGAATTATGAGTAGGTGCTTCTCCTGTGCCAAACAACTTAACTTGAGCCGTGAAGGTGATTTACCTGAACTCATTTTACTCATTGTTTACACTTGCAGACTTTAAGCGGGGTCAGAACTAAGGCCTGAAATGTGAATTAAGGTGAAGGATTTTAACCTTCAGGTAGACAGCGCTTTGGTCGGTTCCTCTCCTTTGGCTGTTGTGTCACAGTGAGGAATCTCACAGTGAGTTGATGGCAGGGGCAGTGTGAATGAACAGTCACTCACGTTAGCACCTCACAAACAGCTGTGAGGGAAGCTTGCAACGTTAGAGTTCTCTAAACCGCAGGTAAGAATAAGTTGCTGACCCTGAACATTAGGCACTCCTTACCCCACCCCTGGAGTTGCCTGGTTCCTGGAGGGATAGGTATGCTAATGTATTTATTTTATAATTCAGAAGACATAATTTCACCTCACCTCTTCTTTAATAAAATAAGTTACACACAAGCTCAGCACAGACTTGGTTAGGAAAGTTGGAAGTCCCTACTGTTTTTTGTAAATATTTGTTAGCTATTCATTTCTTATTTCTTATTCACTATTCAGTTCAGATAGCATGCAATGCCTGGTGTTTTTTTTCATGAAGGCTTGGCATAGTCAACGATGAGACCATCTTAACCTTGCAGCTCTCAGCATGAGTGAGGTGAAGAGAGCCTGGAAAGTGCGACTTGTTTTCCACAGCGAGTCGTGGGTGATTAGCAGTTGGCAATGAGCTGATATGAAATGATAACGCAAGAGTGGCTGTGGTAATTGTTGTGTTGTCTGTGTCTCAGGAAGAGGTGTGTCTGCCTCTTGCCTGCAGTAAAACTGATGACATGGTCTGATAGACAAGTGCTACATAAAGACTGAGAGGAATTTATAGGCACCTGAAGGCAATACAAGCCGATGATGAAAGGCGTTCTCAGTTTTAGACACTAATTCATAGTGAGGTGAAATCCTCTCAAGGGCTTTGTGTCTGCCATGCAGCTCACCAGGATGAAAGCCCACCTAAATGGCAGCAGGTTGTAATTCAGACACACTTTGGTACCATGTTGAATTCACAAGCCAAAAATAAAAAGTAGAAATATTAATTAGATCTTAGCTGCAAACTTCTTGCTGCAGTTTGCACTTAAGAATCTCCTCAACTACTCCACCTTTTCCTCATCTGTTATTTTGCTATCTGCTTCTTTCCTTTTCGGTTATCTTAAATATGTGTATTCAGTGCACATAAATAAATGCTTCTGAAGTAGAGGAAAAGATATATTTGAACCAATTGAGTTAGAATTTTTCACTGCCTCTTTTACAGCTGACTAAGCATTTTGTTCTGGGGAGTAACACATTTTCTCAGTCTTGCTGTCTGTCTCCAGAGCCTGTTTATGTAGTTCATCCGGTTTCTGCGAAACAGGGGCAAGGTGACACACTCCAAAAACTCAGTAGTGCTTAAGAGCAGTTTCACTTCCTAAAATATTGCTCATGGTTTAAGGACTGCTGTGAACTAGTCTTACTACTTCGTTTTCTTCCAGAAGATACCAGTTTTCAGTGATAAGCCAAAGAATTGTTATAGTACCGAATGGAGAATAGAAGACTGGGGCAATTTATGGGAACAGATTAATTATTGTTATGTCCTGTGTTGTAATCATGTTGTTATGGCCATCATGGTCTGGCTCTGTAAGAGAGGCGAGGCTTATAGAGAAAGAAATACATGAATACATGAAAGAAATGGAAGAAGTTTCAGGCACGAGTTACCGTGATCTGGAGAGTGGTGTGTTTGCCAGAAACCTTCTTTCTTTTTTTTTCTTTGTCAGCTGATTCATAAAAGATAGTGCTTTTTGTGTATCTTGTTGGAAAGAGAGAGTTACAAACTGCATTTTGGATTACTGCAGCAGTAGTAGTAGTTGAGGTGGTGAAAAATTGGTGTTATTGCACTGTCCTTTCAGAACCATCCTGTCAGATGCTCAGTGCACTGGTGGAAGGACATGTTCTTTCATTTCTCAGAATGCTGAAATTCAGACTACATTTTTATGTATGTATAAACGTAACTACATTGTATAATTGTCATTGTGCTCTCCTTTTCCCCACATACTCAAAATCTGTTTTTCTGTGTATGGTCTGTGTCATTTTGTTTGCTTGCAAAGCTAAGAGCAGTGTAGTGGCAGAATCTTTTAGAAACATTAGACGTGGCAACAATAATGTTGATGATACAAAGTTCATAAATATTTTTCTTTATTTCAAAACTAATTTCTTTTACAGTCTTCACACTTTGTCATCTTGTAAGTTTAAAAAAAAAAAATTGGACTATGTCATTACATCCCGTTAAAGGAGGGCAAGTTGTACTCTAACGCCTAAAGTTGTCTGAGACTCTTCTCAAATATGCCAAACAAATTCTCCATTTCCAAGGTCAAAACCAGCTAGATTCCAGCGGCTCTGGAAGTTGTCTTTTTTCCCTTTTGGAGCTATCTTGCTGTTCCCTGGATGGTGTCTCCTGTTCACTCCTTCAGTTCATTCACTTGAGTTGGTCTTTACCAAACTCTGTGTGGGTTTCCCCCCCCTCCGCCTCCAAATCTTTCTCAATTGTTTTTCTGTGAACCACAACTTGCCCTTTTCCACCACTAATGATGCTTTTTTTTCTGACTTGCTCCTTTTGTGAACACTGGCCTATTCAAGGCTGAATTTCTCATTGCTCCCAGCTTGACCTTTCTTCATTTTGTTGACTTCATGCTTTCAAATTTTGTCTGCTTTTCCTCCCTCTCTTTTTGTTCTTCTTCTCTTGTCTTTTCCCAGGCACTGTATTTCTCCATCTTAGTGTGTCCCACCCTTCCTGTTCATGTCAGCTACCTCTCATTTTGTCACTTCTGGCAAAATCAATCACCTTGGGAAGGAAATTCTCAATTATATTGTATCTTCCTTTTCAGTTCTTTGCTTTGTAAATTGTTTGATTCTGTCCCTTTTCCACTAGTCATTTACTATCTTGGGTTTTACAAGCTGATTAGTGAGATGTACTGAATCAAAAGAGTTACTCTCAAAAAGTGAAAATGTATCATGAATTAAAAAAATATGTCTTGAGAATTATCCATGGCAACAGAAACAGCTCTTTCCTCTCAGAGCTGAAACAGGAGCTTCCACAAAGCTGCAAAACTAATGAAACTCCTGAAAAATTTGTATGTCTGCTTGTTGACTGACTTCTGCTGAATTTTAGGAGGGCTGTAGCCGAACTTCTGGTGTATTACATACCATAGAACCTACTGCAGGAAAGAAATATTACTCCCAGTGAGCAAGGGCTAAAACCTTAACTGGAGTTATTACCAGTGTGGACACTGGATAATTTGCATGGCGATGGTATTGGCTCTGTTGGACACGGTGTGATGGCACAAACCTGATTTCCTGGTGAAAACAGACCAAAATATGTCAGTGGTTTCAGATCTGGCAAAACAAAATTCAGAAAGTTGAAGACTGATGTGTGTTGGGTGTGTATTTGTTTGCTGTTGTAATAGTTTGGTTTTGATTTTTTTTTTTAGTATCTTGTTCCAAAGTGTGAAAGCTTTTAGGTGTTTTTCTAAGCTTTATTGTCCTCTGATTTCCTTTTACCCACTTTGAACATTTCTTCAGTTGCATTTCTTTCTTTACTGACTCTTGTCCATTCCTCACTGCTGCACTTCTTTCCCAGATTTCTCCTTCCTGGTATTTCTTGCTTTGAACTGATGGTTGCTGTGTTATATATAGCAAACCTTTCTGTTTTTTTCTGAAACTTTTCTGGTGAGGTTTTGTTTGGGTTTTTTTTTTCTTATATTATAACGTCTACTTTCTTATTTCTCCCTAGTGCTAACTAAAACAGTCATCGTGGTTTGAATTCACATTATCACTGTCTTTTGGCCGTTCAGATCCTTTTCTGAAATGGACAAGTGGTTTCTTCAGTAACAAAAGCAGTGATGCCACCCCAGGTCTCCTTCCCCCCTCCCTGCAATAGCCAGTGAATTAAAGTTACAACAAAGGGAGACAAGGAAAGGACTTGTGATGGCACAAGTGGGCAGCAGCATTGCTTTGGTTGCCATAGCAATGAAGTTGCCCATTTTGGCATGTGAGCATCAAGAGATTTAAGTAATGGCATCCATTAAAATATAGTGTGGGTTTCCTGCAAGTTGGCAGCAGGGCTGCAGGGTTATTCTCAGCTATCTGGGGCTTTTTTGTCTGCTCTCTTAACCTTCCTGATTGACCTGTTTGCAAAAACATTCTGTATCCAGTGGCTGCCTTCCAATCCGAGACAGCCCCGAGGGTAAAGTTCACTGTTTAATTCCACAAGTGCTTATGGACAATGTGTATTATAAAGGTACACAGAAGACTGTTGTGCTTGCTCTGCCAGTGTTAATGGAACTAATGTACTTGTCAGGGGAGGAAAATACAGCTACCCCTGTGCAGAGAGTGAGCACAGTCTCTCACTGAAAGGAGAAAAAAGATAAGAAAAAGTAAATATCAAAAAAATGATATTATTAGTTATATGGGGTCCTTCCTGGTCTGTAGGGTACATACACTCGGAGAAGAATAAAATGACAGTTTTGATTTTATTACTTTTAAATGACAGCTAAATCCTTGCTTCGAAAATAAACCACAGAATGAAAATCACTTTGTAAAGCATCCCATTTCTTACTGCATTACTTTTTATTTCCTGCTACTGTAGCTTTTGCAGAATTCCTCATACTTGAGATATTCAGCTATTTTATACATGGTAGAAATATTATGGATGTATTCCATGGCAGAGATGATTGCTATTAATTTGTTAGGGTGACTTCTGAAATGTGTTTTTCTGTTGATGTGGACATTTGGTGCTGGTTACATATATACCTGAGGGTGCATCCTCTCAGAATGTGATTTTTCTTTTCTTCATGGCAATATTTCTTCTATAGGTATGGAACCTTATTGCTTTTATTTACATTCATTTTTTTTGCGAGTAGAGGAAGCATTTCTGGATATTGTCATAACATAATAACATTAAAGCAAGCATTGATTTTTCTAATCTAATCTACTCAGAAAGTAATGTGAATGGAAGGAGCATTTTCAGTTTGTGAATACTTCTTTGTTTTTATTTCTGTGCTTACAAGTCAGAGTATTAAAGATTTAAGTATTACATATTTAAATATTTTTTTGTTTAAATCCCTGATATTTTTCTGCTTGATTGTGCAGCATTTGGTGCACTTAATTAAAAAAAAAAGAAGGAAAGAAAGAAGTAAAATTGGATCCCAGCTAACTGTTACTGTTGCTCATAGAAGTAAAAAAGTTAAAACTTGAGCTGAATGGTTGAAGAAAGTTTGAGTTTAGACAGAGGTTATTAATTGTTATTTAGCCTGTACCAGTGAGTATTGGGGAACACCAACATAAGAGTTTTTATGTAAACCTGCAATCACAGCTACATAAACAAGTCTCTCAGCTCCTTTGAAATCACAGGCGGCTTGAAACCATGAGCAAGTTTCCTATGGAAATAACTAACATTTAAACCCTTTTAAATTCCACTGGCAGTTGAGAAAATAACCTGTTATTTAAGTCATGGAACATTTTTGTCCCTTACTTTGCTTGTACTCATTGCATCAAATGAGGCTTCCCCTTCTATTAAATGTGACTTTTTACAATTGGTTTTATGCCTCATGTTTATTGTAGCTGATGGTGGGGGGCAGTGGGGACTGGACATGTTTTGAGTCTAATTACAAGTGATTGGTTTTTCATTTTTCTTTACACATCATTGTTTAAATTCTGCTCTTTTGACATGTTTTGTCCTAAAGCACTGCCTGTTTACAATTCAGTACTTCTATTAGCTTAAAGCCCAGCTAAGAAAATCCTGTTCTGTGTTAGTAAATGTCTTAGTTCCTGACAGATGCTGCAGCAGGAATCTGATGGATATGACATTTACAGCATTAGAGCTGCAATGGTGAGAAATGATCCATATCTTGTCAGTCTGTGGTAGAATCAAACCTCTCTTTTAGTGGAATGAAACAGTAGCTGTTTCCCTCTGCAAGTAAGAGAGATGCATTTTTGGTTGGTTTTATTGGGTGGGGGTTTTTTGTGATTTTTTTTTTTTTTCAATTTAATGGAAGAAAAATCAACTCTTTCCCGCAATCTGAATTTGTAAAATAAGTTGTGGTTGTTACAAAATTTTTTATAAAGTGTTTGGATCCATAAGCATGAGAAGATAAATGTTGTATTTCTCAGACTCAGAAGGCTAATTCTAAGTCTTTGTTTTATATACCCAGATGTTTTGGATTTACTGGGTCTACATTGAAAACTGTGGGTGAATTTGGCACAGAAACTACATCACTTGATCATAAAAAGTTGTGTTATCTTCTGAGAGAGAAAATTTTCATGATAGATGAAATAGTCCCTGAGCTGTCCAGCGGTTCCCAAAGCAGCAGACAGGAGAACTGCTGGTCTTGGCTTTCCTTTTCATTTCAAGTTAACAGGAAAAGAACAAATGTGTGAAGATAAAGGCTTTATCCTCTAAGGAAGTTCTTTGATCCTGTGGTGGCTATCCCTGTGTAACTCCTTGCGAGGACACTTATATCCCAGGATGAAAATTCCCCCTTTTTCTGTGTACAAAATACAAGCAGAAGAGGCTAGGCAGCATTAATCCTGGAGTACAAGTGTCCCAACAGGATTAGCATAGCTATTAATGTCTCTGTAGACAAGCCTGAGAGAGTTAAAGCAGTCTCTATTCTCTTAATTTTCTTTTTCAAGCTCAAAACACTCCCTGCCATGCCTGAGGCTAAGTTCAGAGTTGAGGGTTACCCCTTCCGTATCACAAAGAGGAGTCACACCCAAAATCTGCATCAGGCTGTTCACCTGTCCCAGTCACAAACCCTGCTGGAAGGGAGTGTTTGCTCTCAGGTGGGATAAAACGAGATCTGTGCTGCCTCACTTCCAGAGCTTGGGGTTATTTAGCATGTACAGTCATTCCCAACTTGCTTTTTTTGTTTTGCTCATCAGTGCAGACGTGTTCTTAAGGACAGAAATCACAGTGGCCTGAGTATGAAGGAAGCTGCTGACAGCTTTACTGCTCGTTTTTACTTGCTGTTATTCTCTGTGAGCAGTGTGGCTTTTCCAGAATTAGTTCTGTGGAATTCTGAAAATCATACTCTGAGTGTTAAAAAGGTGCTGTATTTTATTGGTAAACCCCTCCCAAAATTATGCTAATGGAGAATTTCCTGTTCGCTTTTTGAGCATTTATTATTCTGAAGCAGTCCCCACTCTGGTTCATAATTGACATTCTAATTTTTGGACAAGTATGAGTTTTTTAGGAATAATGGATTTTTAACAGTAACAGCTTGTATTAGAAGTATTTTTCCAAACTCATGTACAGGCAAAACAATATCCCTGCTTTATAAGGAATTGTTAGAATAGACCTCAATTGTCAGTCATGGGAACATTCTGAAAACCTGTGTGACAAATTCAGTTATACTGAGGGTGTGAATTTTTTTTTCCAGCTTTTCTTGTTTTAAGGAGTCTTCTGAAGCTGATTCCGTTTGTAATCCATATGCCATGTGTGGAGCACTGTCCTTTATTCTTTATTACGCTCTGCAGGTTGTTGTTTGCATGTACCTTTTGAGTCTATCCTTTGGCATCCAGGAGCATAAACAAAGCTGCAGACACTGTGTTTTCCTCTCTCAGCAGCATGATGTGTTTGTGAATTAACCAAGTAGCCTTGGGTTCTACTTGGGTTTCCCCATTGTTGGAAAGGCAATTTATTCCTTTAATGAGACTGGAGATTAAGGACTGAATTAAAGGGAGAGTGTGGGTTGATACAAAAACCAGTTAATAAATAAGTTGAATTACTGGTCTTTTCATTTTTAATAGCTGATGAGGTGTTTGCTTTCTTTTGACGGTGCTGAGTTGTTGGGAATGATTGTTTTTTTTATGGTTATAACCTCTAAAGAATACTGTGCGCTTAGTTTTTCATAACTGAGAAACCACTGAACTAAAAAAGTAGGCAGCTCCAGAAGTGGGAGTGTGTGATTTAGGAAAGATCATGTGAAGATCCTGTGGTTTAGAAAAAGATTGGCCTGTGAGGAGGAGAAACCACCCATTTTTCTAGGGTGGCATAAAAAGATTCACTGCAGGAGGGGTATTTTGCAGCCATGTCTGTGAGCCTTGTTAGGCATACAGCCACGTGAAAATTAAAATAGAGAAACCAAACATAGCTCCCAGATGCATCCTACAAACAATCAGGTGTTGGCAAACGGACCTTATTTCTGTCTGGCTCCTGTCTACTGCCCTTATCCTTTGCCATCCTGAGCTTTTTCATATCCTGAAGTGACCTTTGTCTCACTGCATGGTGCTTTATCTCCTGTTATATGGGTGCTTCTCCCACATGGCTCCTCATGGGACATGTGCCTTTCCCCTTTCCTCTTCCCCGCATCTCCCCCTTTAGGAGAAGGGAGAGTTCAGACCCAGCTGCTCTTACCAGAAATTCACACAAGTACCTGGCAGCAGAGAGGGAAAAAGCCTTTGAAGTTGTGAGTAGGAAGGAGAAAGGACCCTCTTGGGACTCTGGTGTGTGTTTCCTGGGCATGGCCACAGGCTCTGAAGTCACAGGTGGCAGGAGGGAGCCCCTTTTAGCCCCAGGTGTGTGGGCAAGAGGCCACCCCGCAAATGGAGGAAGCCGTGGCACTCCTGAGGCATCTGGCACAGGTTAGGCATGCTCACGGGTTTTGCTCCTCGTAGTCCCTTACGGAGCTACAGCAGGGAGTCAGCCATGGCCCAGGTCCCCTTTGTAGTTGCAGAGGAAGTTGCTGGCTGGAGATAAGGCTTCCAAAGATCCGGCCCGAATCAGACTGGATGTCTGGCACTGGGCTGCAGCCGCGCGAGGAAGTCCTTTGGCATCAGAGTGAAATGAAACGCGGGTCAGAGACTATGGGGTCAGAAGACAAAAATTGCTAAGTTAGCTTGAAATTCCAGGTCAAAAGTTTTTCCTCCTTTCATTAAACACAGCAAAAGGCATTTCTGATTACCAGGGATACTGATAATGCGGTATTGTAGAGATCCAGATACTTTTGTACTCGGCCTTGCGCTGCTGCCCATGCTCTGGAGAACTTTCTTGAGATTGAGACTGGTGCTTGAAAACAATGTTCCCTGGGGTTTTATGTAAGGAAACTGGCATATTTTAAAGCAAAAAAAGTGCTGAAAACCATGATATCGCCATGTTTTTACTCTCTTTTAGAATTACTGTATTATACCTAATAAAAAATTCCTTATTCATATGCAGCGTGATCAAAACCCTGTATGTTCCAGGGACCCCCTGTCTCATAACCAAAGCCATCCTGGAAAGGAAAGGGGGATGTTCCCCTTGAGACCATTCTCCTTCTCCCTCTCTACTGTGCTCTTCTAGGCTTGTCTTCCTCTCAGTAGCTTCTTCACCTCCTGTCCTCTCCTTGCCCAGGAGCTACCTCAGGAACATGAGCATTTGCCCTTACTGGATTTTCAATCCTTTTTTTAGAGTCTTTTCCCCACTCCCCTACAAAATGAACTTGCTCTTGGTCTGTAAAACCTCACCAGATTTTGGTTGTCTCTTGAGTGGTTCAGTTGACTGGCTTCAAAGGTCTGAATGACGTGGCTTTTTGAACCATGTGGCTGACATATCCTCTTCCGATTTTTTCTAGCAGTCTAAATTATAAATAACAGTAGTAAGATGTGTTTGCAGTCAAAGTGCAGCATGTTATTGGAACCAGTCTCACAGCTGCCATTCTGTCTCGCTGTGATATTTCTCCACATTTGCATGTTTTGGTTCCATCTGAATGAAGAAGCTGTAGAACAGCTTTCCCTCTCAGGCAGTGGAGTCCTTTTTTATGATTTGTTCATCCCTTTGAATTTACCTTTCCAATTTACCATTACCTGTCCTTGTTTGTCTGTGAAGTAACTTCTTGATGAGAATGCAACCCAGTGGCGGCTTGCCAATATTTTCTTAGTTTTTCTTGGAACATTCAGTTTAGGAAGTGGACTAATTAGCGTGTAAACATTGTTTAGCAGAAGAACTCCAATTAGCACTGTTTGGCCTGGCTTCAGCGATAAACAAAGTTTAGATGCACATCAGTGTTTGTCCTAACAGTTTATAAAGTCCATTTTGTGGTCCTAGGGGACAGCACACAGCAGATATGTTAAATAGTCACTGCAGCTGAGGCCATGAGAAAAAGCTTGCTGTGTCAAGCTTATTAGGCTGTGCATGATACATTAGTGAGCTACTTTGGAAATTTTCCATTAGTCTTAATTATTCTCAAATACTAACTAAATCTTTATAAATACGTCTTTTTCTTGTTATTGTCTGTCTGGTACCATAGGAAAAAAATATATGACGCACACTTCAGTCCTTGTAAACTAATGGAATTTACATTTTCAATGTGTATTTTTGTGTTGTCACTGTACTTTTCCCCTGTTTTGTTAAAGCCTAAAACTAAGCTAGATTCTTATCAGTGCAAGCATAGGCAAGCTTCTTGCCCCAAGAAAACAGCTACCCTCGTTTTGACATGACAAAATTAATGCTGATAAATGGGTGGGATAAGCTTGGACTACCCTTATGGTAATATTGCAGGTAGCCAAGTGCAGAAGCATACACTTGGTGGTTCTAAGAGAGGGGTGCTTGTCCAGCCATGGTGGGCTTATGTGTAAGAAACTGAAGACTAGAAAGATGTTGAAGTGTAAAATGAGATGTAAAATACCATCCTCCTTCCCTACTCCACATGTCTTGGTCGCAGTTTTGTTGACATTTTTTTTTCTGGTTGTCCTGTGAATTCCTTGAGCCTGTATATGAGCAGGGGAGTTGGAGGGAGTGGATAACTTCATGTGCCCACCCCTGTGTTGGGACTTCTATGATATAGGGAAGCTGGCTCAGGAGTTAAGTCCACTAGTGGTATCTTTAGATCACAGTCAGTATTAGACGGCTGAAGTAAATATGAAATATTCTGTGGGTGCTAAAAACACTTGGACTAATTGATGTAGTCCTCACTCTGCATGAGAGAAGGATGCATGGAAGCAGCTGTTAATGTTTTGCTGGATTAGCTCTATTTGTATTTCAGGAATTACTATAACTAGAGGATCACACAGAACAGGTCTGTTCTTAGCTGTTTAGTGGCTTGAAAATCTCGATTTTTGCTCCTGATAGCAGTACACAGACCACAGAGGCAGCCCAAAAGAAATAGTTTTCTGCTGGAAATCTTTCCAACCAATTGAAAGGCATTGTTAAAATGTTTTATTTCGATTTCATCCATCAGTTAACTGAAAAATAACAGATGCAAACAAAGGAAAACTATTCCTTTCTCCTTTAGACATTGAGACAGGTCCAGAACTTTTAGACAGCCATGCAGGGATGCCTGCTCTTTGCTGCAGGGTCCATGTGTTGCATGTGTATTACTTGTCATTAAACAGTGCAGGATGTGAAGCTGCCCTTTCCCTCAGCCCTGGGTGGTTAACTGAGAGAGTGAAATAGTCCACTCACCAGGGGAAGGAGGAATCTAATTTTAATATTTAACTATTTATTGCACTTCAGTGTCACCCATGCTCTGCCATGGCAGTTTCCTAGTGTATGGAGTCAGTGGATGGCATTCTTGATAGTCCAGCTGCAAAAAGATCATGTGATCCTCAAATGAAATTTGTTGCAGGTTTTTTATAGCAGTTGGAGAAAACCCTTCCTCCAAAAATAAACATCAGAATCTACTCCTGTTGCTGAAAAGGATGGGATGTGATCGAGGACATGGTTTAAGTTACTTGTTAGCTTTAACTAAATGCATTCACATTTTCTATTTTTCCACCTTTTATGAATATTTTACTCTAATATTAAGTTACCACTATGTCTCCTCATTCCCTAATGTTCTTCCATTGTATCCCTCTTTCTCTTCCTCTCATTACTCCCCTCACCAACATACCAGATTCTGATTTAACTGTTTCGTGGTTGATACTTTACTCAAACATTAAAAGATTTGCTCCTTGGTATTTTTTTTTTGTCTCCTACAAACAGGTTAAATTAATTAACCTATAATTACAGTAATTAAAAAATAATAGACTCTTCTTACCTGCCATCATGTGGGGATACTGCAGAGTAGCCATGTACCACTTAAAAATTTTATTTGGTTTGTAGTAGTGGAGTTCTCTATGAGTTTAGCACATCTAAAAATAAGTCTTTGAATATGGCAAGTGGAAAGGTGCACAGAAATTAATATAATTTTAGATGTACAAATTTCCTAATTATTCACATTTGCAATTTTAAGTTCTGACTTGCAGTGAACTGATAAATGGTGTCTCATTAATTTCCAATTTGGTCAAAGTTTGATTATGGGTTTTTTTGTTTGTTTGTTGGGTTTTTTGTGGGTTTTTATTTTTTTGTTTGTGTGGGTTTTTTTGTGGTTTTTTAATTGGATGGTTTTTTATTTTGTTGTTGTTGTAGGGTTTTTTTTTGGTTGGTTTTGGGTTTTTTTTTAATTAAAAGGGACCACTCTCGGGAAATATTCCAAAGACTGGATTAAAAATGAGCTGTGATAACAAAGGTCCCATAAAGATGGGAACTGTCTGATGGCGAGGTAAGTTGATAAAAATTGGTCTCACATCAGAAAGTAAATTATTAACTGCTTGATTTTTCTTGAGGTCTGCTGTTCCCTTGGGCCTTGGAAACTTTATTGGGGTTCTAAAACAAAATACACCCCTGATTTAATTCCAGCACACGCCAGGTTGGTGTCGCACACTTCTCCTGCAGGTTTTAAAGAGACTGCAGGTGGTTTTTGTTACACTCGCAGTCTTAACTGTGGGGCTCTATTCTGGAATGCACCTTTGTGAAAAAAATAAATGTTATTTGAAAAGATACAAACCATTAGTGGAAAGCCTTTGAGTGATATCTAAAAATATAGATGGTTCTTTTCACTAAAACAGCTCAGGAGCTCACATTCATACAGTCATGGATGGTGTTTGTACACCTCAGAAACAGGTGAATTACAAAAGAATTACATCCAAGTTTCTTCAAGTCCAGTAACCAATTTTGCTTAACTACTCTTTTATGGTTTTTCCCCCTCCCTGTTGATTTTTTTTTTTAAGTCAGCTATAGAACAGGGCTCTAGTGAATTGAGCAACAACTCATTTCCTTTGCGATCACCAGGAAATACACTGAGCAATTAAGGGTGGCTGGATGGGAAAAGGGCTTTCATTTCACTGAGATACAAAAGTTCCCAGGCTTTCCTGGCTTTTCAGCAGCCTTCCAGGTGGTCTGACTTGGAGCTAAGTCCACCATGTTCCAATGTCCATGGTAGCAGCAAATTTGAGGAAACAGGACTGACGGCCTGAAGGATTTAAATTTTTTTCCCTGTGTTTCATCATTTAACAGCTCTTGTACAAATCTCAGCTTCCATATCTTACCTGTTTCTTTATTGTCTAGATAAAGAGCAAAGAGCTTCCACCAACAGCCTATAGATTCACAGAGTTGTTCCTTATTAAGAAGGAGTATCTCCCAGTAATCCTTGAATTCTCATTCTGTGTAAAGATTAACAAGTATGGGGCTATGTTTGAAGGGAAGGTGACCATCTGCTGACCTGTTTTGCACAAAGATGCTCAGTGGCTGTTTTTCTTTCAAATGTTGACCTAAAATATAGCATTTCCCCACAATGTGAGCTCCATGTGCAAGTTGTAGCTTGTTGAAATGCACTATGCCCACTAGTGTAAAATGAGAGTATCAGGATTTCATGTGGAAACATGACTTTGGCTTGAAACTGATACAAGAGATTTACAAGATAAAAACCCTGAAAACTCCAGCAAGTCCTAACAAAATACTCTCTTTAAGTAATGCACACAAAGTAAATATTATTGTTTATTGGAAACCCTTTCCCTATTAGAATCTGTTTTGCTGTTTACTTCCGTAGGACCTGTATAACAATGCCAGTGCTGTTTTCCAGGAGACAAAAAAAAACCAAAACCAAAAACTGAGTTTTATATCTCTTTTAAAAATTCAGAGTTCTGTTTTTCATTGCTGATTTATCCAAACTGAAAGAAACTGAATTACAGGCATATCCATATCTGCTAATGTGGCATGAACTTCTGGTCCCTTGCCTCCATGGTTGAGAACTCACTGTCTGCTTTTGAAAGAGATCTCACAGTCATAACAGATGCCAAATTTACTGAACTTTTTTTATTCACTTGCTGACAATACTCTGAATTTATTTATTGTAGAGGGGTTTGCATGTGTGGTTGTGTGCACATGTGGATTATCTCAATTTTGTGTTGTTTCCCTCCCTTTCAATAATGTTCATGCCATGGCAGTGTTTTCACCACCATTTCGAATTCTGTTTAGAGCTCCTAGCCAAATAACACTGTCCTGAATGTTAATTCTCTTGTGAACAGTGGTAGAGTTCCTGTGTCCTTCCTCTCTGAGGCTCTTAAGTGCGCTGTGATCTGTAAGACCCATCACAGGATTAAGGAACAAGAAGTACTAATCTGGGTTTTACCCCTTCCTGGCTCTGTAGTTTAGGCTGCGCTGTGAAAGGAGAGAGCTGACCTGAGTTTCTCAGAGGGGTGGGGTAAGGATTAATTAACTGCAGAGGTGAATTGTTGCATGAGTGCTGGGGAATGTTTCACCAAGATTTTCAGCTGGTGCAGTTCAGCTGAACTAAACAGAAACTTCCATTTTGTTACAAGAAATATGTAATTGTCTGATGGAAGTAGATCTGAAATGTTTTTAGCCTTTTAAAATGCAGAGGAACAATTTCACTTGTATCTCACTGTTCAGAATACACACCACATTTTAAAATTTGCCTGCACCTGTTTTGGCATCTAATCCAACTAGGATTTTCTATCTGAAAGGTAGGAGTGCAGTTTTTTACTTGGAATTGTAAAAATAGGGATTGGTGCCGTATTCTGTATCAGCAAAATGTGTCATCAGCCTTCAGCAGGGACTTCTGAATGCAGTTCCCAAGAGGCCTCTACTACCTGAGACATCCAAAGGCTCTGATGCCGTCAGCTGGAAATCCTGGCCTAGAAAAATATTTATGTCTTTTAATTTTCCACCTCAATTTTCAGTAGGTACTCCAGTTTACAATAATATTATTTGTTAGCTGGAGCCAAGACCAGGAAAATATGACCGCTGTGTAAAACCTCTGTAGCTTTTGTGGAGGTTTGATAGCGTTGGCCACAGAGAGAACTGTACTCCCAAAGTAGTGTTAATATCATTGAAACACCTGATTTTCATATAATCTATTTTGGAGAGCCAAAGAGAGAGAGGGTGCTCTATACATGTGCACATAATAAATGTCAGTCTGGTTTATTCCTTCAGAATTAATGTATGTGGGACTGGAACTTCTGTAAAAGGCATTAGCACGGTGAATATTCTTGCCAGTGCCACATTTGCGTGATTGATGAATGATGCCTTGGTCATGAAGCCCTTGAGGAACAGAGTGTAATAGCAGATTTTTTTAAAATTTTTTTTATTTTTTTTTTAATACTTACTCTTTCAGGGATTTTACAGGTAAATCTTTGAATAGAGTAAAATTTTAAATATGTTGTCTTTTGACCACAGTGTACAGGGTGCTACATTTCCTTCTCATGAGTTCCTGTTTGGGACAGACAAAGCAGATGTTTGGCTTGGAAGCAGGCTTTATTTGGCGTGGTGGCAGGAAGTACTGAGAGATTTGCTATTGACATTTAATCCCTGATGTTTCTGTAGACTGAAAGAACATTTTTTTTCTTTATTTCCCTCTTTTTTCTTTTTTTGTTGCTTGCTTGAAACTATGTAAAATGAACTGAACTCATAATACGTATTTGGCAAGGGAGCTGGAAACACAGTATTCTGTTTCTTACAATCTTGACAGTTTTACTCATAAATCCCAGTCCCCCGATTCCTCTGATCACAGTGAGTTTCTTTTTTTTTTTTTTTTGCAGGTGTTTAAAACGTGAAATTAGATGTTTCCCCCAAAGCTGTATGTCTCATCTCCATCACTGCAGCAATCTGACTCAAGGGCTTGTCCTCCAAATCATTCTAGCTTAGGGAAGTTTCTTCCTGCATCTGGCCCATGCTTTGTGTTAATCTGTATTAATATTAATTAATATGTATTAATATTAATCCATTTGAAATTTAGGGGTCAAAAAGAAGGGTGGAAAGCAGCTGAGAAGATAACTGAGCTGTGAAGGCAACCAAGCTGCTTTGCATGAAAATACTGGAATGAATAACTGTTTTAATAAATTCTGATGTTTTTTCTGTAAAACCTCTGGGATGGGAGTTTTCACACAGAAAGTTATTCAGCAGAGATTTTTGTTGCAAAGATCTAAAGTGTTAGAAAAAGATCTTCACCTGTTTTTCTCCATATTTGCATTTTCACACAACAGACTTTTTGCTTTTTATGGGTGATAATCTTGGTTTGTGGGGGCCATGAAATTGCCCCTCTGCTTTCCCCTTACCTGTGGCTCAGGCTTTGATAATCTCGGCATTCCTGTGCTGTGCTGGAAGCAATGAAGTGATGCTCTGTGCATTTTATATGCAGCAGATTTGAATCCTGCAAAAGTAAAGTTACTGGGGGCAAAAAACAAGTCCATGGAAGGATTTCAGCTAGTGAACTTCATTTTGGGTTAATACCTGGAATACTTAATTTTTAGTGGACTGGATTGAGGTGGTTTGGGCTTTAGAGCTGCTTCAGCTTGGGCTGTCTCAGATGGGAATATGTGAGGGCTGGTTCTGTTGTAATAGGAATGCTTTGGAACCAGAATGTAACTCCTTCTATTAGGCAGTCAACAGAAGTTTAAATGCCTTTTGTTCTTAGGGGTATTTTTATAAAATCTTAACAACCCGTGGTTTCCCATTTAATTTGAATATAGCTTAATTCACCAGCTTGCCTTTCAAGATGGTCCTGGATTTACCACCTGAGCCACAACTTCCTTAATGTCATGCCAGAGTAGTTTTAAGGGAAGGATATATTCAAATAATGCGGAAAATGTGTCCAAGAGAATGAGCACTCTCGGGTTACAGAGTGCAGTGGAGTCTGCAGGAGAGAAACATGTATTACCCATTAACACCCGACAGAAATGAGTCCTGCAACAATAGTTACTGACTGGAAAGAGTAAAAAAAGAAGGCTAATTATTTTTTTCTTCACCAGTTCTATTTTTCACCCCTTCCTGCTGGTTCTTAGAATGTGGGTGCTCTGTTTTAAAGAGCTTATCTATATAATTATGCAATTCTATTATTATGTAGTGACTGTGTGGTTACAACCAGTCACTAAATTAGTTCTTCCGCACTAGGTGTAGCTGTCCTTGGGTAGCACTGGAAAACAGAATGGTTTTTAACAGCTGTTTCAAGAAATAAAAGAAATGGTGAAGCCACCAGGCATACAAGGAAGAAGAACTGGAAGTGTGAAAAGCTCTTCTTTAGAGCAGGAGGCTTCATACTTTAAGAAGTGTAAGGAAGAATTATAAAGGCCTGAAAAAAGTTGCTTCTCCTCCCCTCACACAGCTGGAATAGATTTTATTTTGTGCTTTAATCCCAGGTCTTGCTTTTGTTTAGATAATCTTTTTGTCAGGTTGCAGGGTATGTTCCTGTGCACAGTTTTTCCTAGTACTGACAGCCAGAAATGGTTTCCAATCCATGGGGTTTTTTAAGTTTTCTAGGCTGTCTATGAATTAAATGAAACTGCCTTAGGTCCAATAAATTTACTCATTAATGGTATCAGCATTAGGTTTTGGAGCTTTCTGGGTTTCTATTTTCCTGTCTTTTCTATGCTCTGTGGTCTCTCACCAGGCCTTTCTGTGCACATGGAACTGCAAAAAAAATCAGAATAGGAAAGAATTACATGACTCAAGTTGTCGTCGCATTGTTCACAGGAGCCTGCCCGTGGGAGAAAAAAAATAAATATGGAAGGCAGAAAATTCTCCTCTATTCTTCCGCCAAAACATGGCTGTGCCAGCACAGAGAGCTTCCCTGTCTCTAAGGAATGAGGTTGTCCATTTTTTTCCCCACTGCTGATCAGCTGTGCTAGAACTGCCCACCTATCCTGGGTTACTTGCCTGTGGCTGGTTTAATGGGAAGAGATCTCAGCAGCTCAATTCTCCCTGCAAAGAGCACATATCCCTTGGCACAGGCACAGCTGTTGATCCCCAGAGCAATTGAGATTGGCCTGGGAGTCTTTGGGAGTGTGGAACATGTGCAGAAGGTGGTGATGTCTAATGGGTGAGCCCTGTGAGAAAGGGTAGAAATTTGTTTTGGTTTTTTTCCTACTGCTCCAGTTGTTTGTGATAGGAAAATTTTGTGACAGAATAAATCCAGGCCTTGTGTCTGGGAGCTAAAGGATGTCAAGGATAAATTTAAAGTAAATTTAAATTATTTTAATCTGATTTTTATTTTAATTTCCTTTTTTCCCATGGTTTAATAAGTTAGCACGCTTTGATATTTTTATCTACAGCTTTAGCACGGACAGTAATCGTTGCCAATCCCTGTAATTATTATTTTGTGATCCTTTGAGAGCCTGCTGTACCAAGGCATTCTCTTCCCGTTGCTTCGGCACCTGGGAATTCAGGCTCCAATGATATTTTCCAGCAGATGTGACTCTCGGGGCTTGTTTATTTTTAGCTGGGGATTGTGCACCTTGATCTCGGTGGGAAGCTTCCTGTCCTCATTGTCTTTTACAGCCGGTTGTAAAGGCAAGTGGCTTATAATGACCTACCCTTACTTCCCCTGGCTGCTTCCAAAAGACACAGGAATGTCATCATCGCATGTTATAATTTACTCAGGGACTTTCCGATGAGGACCTCACAGGTTTAACCTTTCCAAAAGCTGTGTTTGTTCAAGAGGGTAATAGTGTTGGTAACTTAAATGTTGAGGCTAAGAAGTTACCAGATTGTGTTTGATAGGTTCACTGATCTTTGTCCTCTGCAGTTTTTATTTTGGGGTGAGTGGATCTGTGTTTTTCAGTGAAAGGCATCACCTACTTCCATTATAATGAAATTTCTGAGGAAAACTCTTTTTGTTTTTAATGTTACATATCCAAGTTCTAACTTCTCTTGAATTAGTTTTAAATAATGGAGAAAACGGGGGGAATGTACAGGAATGTTTTATATTTCTCCATCATAAATGGCAGCAACTGCTTTTCTTAAAATGTATTTTAGAACATCCCGAGACTTTAAGCCTTGTGTGTCTGTGCTCCTGCACGCAGGTGCCTGTATATACATTGTCTGTGTGTGTTTAGACCACTTTAAAAGCCTTGTGTAGCAGGCTGTGATGAAAAGTTTTTAATTTATAGATACTTCCAATGTTCGTTAAAAGGAAAACTTTCAGCAAGAAAGGGCTCTGATCCCAGGATCAGGACTTTCTGAAGCCCCTGTGAGCGCTGCTGTTGTGATGCTGTTTTGTCGGTTTCCTGTTGTATGAAAAACAGTTTAAGGAGCAGATTTCCATCTATTATATTCTTCAGAAAACAGGCAGGATGATCCAACTGATGGTTGGGTTTCATATATGGGGGGTTTGGAATAAAGCCCAGGCTTGCAGATCACTTCATCTTTTGCTCACCTAACTTGTTTTGCCATTACAGGGAAAAAAAAGTTTGTTTCCTAAATCTTCCATGTGGTAGATAGTGGAAACTCCATGTCCACTACCTTTCTCCCCCAGGAAGTTTCTTCCCCACTAATGATATGCAGATATTTTTTTTTTGGCAATTGTGTTGAATTTTAGAAGAGAGATATTTTACAAGGATCCTCTTTCAGTATTTTTCTGTTAAAATTGAAAAAGAAAACAGACCCATCTTTTCCTTTGCGAGGTGAGCAATTAACAGGAGAGCTCTGCTGCTGTTGGTGCTTGCCATGTGGTATTTATTGTTGGTGAATGTGGCATGCTAATAATCCTATGAGTTGTGGTTTTGAGAAAAGACTCAGAGGCCTTCAGTTCTCCTTGGAGTTCTTAAAAAAAGCCAGAGTTGTTTTGAATGGTTTGTTTCAAACACCTGTCCCAGGACCATCTTTAGTGAACTGTTATGATTTCCAGTGTACTCTTGAGAATATCCTGCAAAGTTTTGGTGCTTTCCTAATTGCTGCTTCTCTTGTCCCAGAATAATTCTCAGTCAGGCCACTGTTTTCATCCCTAATAGAAGTAACTCCTAAAATGCATTCTGTTGTCAGTGACGGTGCTGCAGAATGAAAAACAGTCAATGTTGGAAAAAAATTGGTAGGCCTGGTAGAAGGGACATATTGGATGTGTTGTGAATTTTTTCCTATGCACTTTTTTACAGTATTAAATTGATCAACACTTGTAAAAGTGGTAAGATGGTCAGAGGGGACCTGGTAAACTGGTACAGAAATCTCCCTGTTTTGTTCCTTAAGCATTTGTGTGCACTCCTGGTACTGATCCTGATAAAACCCCTCTCAACATGTACCTACAAAGCTCTGTAGGGTGGCATAGGGTGAAAACAGAAATAATAATAGGGCTGAGCTAACTGAAAGAATGGCTTGGCATTCCTGCTGCTGAGGGGAGCTGCTTTTGAGGAAAGAAAGGTGATGGGGAGGAGCCTGGCCAGTGGTGAGTGTGTGCATGGGGTGTCAGGAAGACGGGCTGGAGCTAAAAAGACCACATCCATGTTTTTCCAGGTGTCTCTTTTGTAATACTTCACTATATTTTTAAGAAGAGGCAGCACACCCAGTCATTCAGAGAACTAAGTGACAAGAAGAGAGAGAAGCCAGGCTTGTGCTGGGCTTTCATTAAGTGTTTTACTGCAAGTGGTACCTCATTTTATAATGCTTTCTCAATTACAGGGTCTCCCACACACCCATTGCCCCTCATTTTGTTCCTCATTACTTTATTGCTTTGTTTAATCCTTTATAATGTGTCTAACCCACTGTTCGGGTTCCTTGCAAAGGTCAGGCTGCTCTTGAGATGTTTTTGCTTGAACTAAGTGAAATGGTTCCAAATTGTCTGTTTAGTGTGACCAAAAAAACCTCAAACCAACCCAATCTTGTAAAGCTTCAGAAATGAGTGACTTCTTCCCTGATCAAACAGGACTTCCAGAATTGGTACTTGCCTTCTACTTAAAAGATTCAGGAGGCCCCCTCCATGCTTGAAACATATATAAATGATGAAAACAAATTAAATGTGTACATATTTTACAAGATTTAACTTGACAAGCCTGAATAAACTAGCTTCTGCCCTGCACCTTTGTTCTTGCCCTAGGACTTTCTATGTACTTGCGATAGACTTTCAACTCAGTCAGAAAAAATTCTTTGTAACCAAAAGACTTGGCATCAGAATTCAAACACAACTGTTTCAGGAATTGCTCATACCTTTCCCATTGCTTTGGCAGTATGACAATTGCAGGTAGAAAAATTAAGCCACAAAATTCTCCTGAGCCCCCCTTTGCTGCAATTGTTTGGTGTAGTTTTTACAGAAGGATATCCCGCAAAAGCAGCTTGCTAAGAGAAGAGGTGGAGCGTGTGCTTCAGTAAAAATCTGTTTTTCAAGTTAGGTTTGCATCCTTCTCTTGCATTGTTTCAAGGTGAATTTCAGTTATAAATAATAAATCTCTCTGGAATTCTGCACTGGTGTATCTTGCGGGCTGGGTGTAGTTGTTGGTGAGAGCTCCCATCTTATTATCTCACCAAATTTATTTTCATTTTGATTTTCTATGATTCTTGATTAACCAAAATATGTTTGTATATTTCGGTGTTCAAGTTCAAAATATTACAGTCACTGATGTCAGAAAGGCCAACACTATGCTGAGAATTACTCAAACTTTCTCAGTGAAAGCAAATGAGATTTTTTTTTGTTTTTTAGGCAGGGGGCCTTGAAAAAGTGTCTTCTTCTCCTGTTTTTCTTGAGAGGTGAGATTTAGTTCCATGTTGCTGGCTTTTTGACTTTGAGTTTTTCAGCATGTAGTTCCAATAGCTTGTTTCATTATATAGCTCATGAACCTGTTGAAGGTTGTGCGATCGTTAATGCAAATGAATGCATTGATGCAAAGTCCTGGTGTAAAATAAAAGCCTTTTGACTCTCAGTGGTATGAAATTGTTTACATTTGAGTTTACAGGTATTTCAGCTGTCTTACTTACCCTCCCTGCCAGTTTCTCCTGTTAAGCAGACTGATCTTGGTGGCCATAAAGCCTATTTCCATGTTTATACAGCTTTTTGAGCAGCAGAACTAGGTATCATACACACATACACACAAATGAAATAATACAATGATGTAAGGAAGAAGCCTGATGGTGTCTGTTTGTATTAGTAAGTGAAGCTGTGACCTTCCCAGAAGTTACAGCTGTCTTTCTGGTTGTAATCATTTAACAGCTTAGTGAAGGATAAAGGGACTCCACTACCAGAAAGAAAGGTACATCTATTATGAAGGGCATTATCTTTGAGTATAAAATGATAAATAGCATTTATTTTTATTTATTATTTTATTTATTTTTATTTATTACTCCTTTGTGATTCAGTAGTGCATACTGAAATTTATTTCGGAATGGTAGTTGGGGGGGTATGCAGTATAGCCAAGAAATAAGTGAGACTTTACAATCAGCTAATGCATTATTTTGATTGTTTTCATGGAATATTGAATGGTGTGGGAATTAAAAGGCTTGGGGAAGTGTTGAAAGAAAAATCTTCACTAGATTTGCTGGTAGGGCATGAATTGCTCCCTGTTCCCCAACCTCCATGTTCTCTAAACTCAGGTGTCTCTGTAGTGAGGAAGTTTTTCAAGCAATTTTTTAAAAGATACTGTAATTCAAAAATTGTCACGTGCCTCATAACTTTTAGTGAGCGATCTGAGCTGCGAAACTGACAGGAGCATCTTGGTTAAAAGCCCATTAAAAGATTCATTTCTGACTATTTATACATCTATTGTGGTTTTTATTATTTGATGACAGACTAGGAGATACCCAGTGATAGATCAGTTTGAAGGAATACCTGGCCTTTAAAGAAAAAAGTTGTTGTTATGATTGTGGAGAAACCTGAGCCATGAAGTTATATAAGTTACAAACAGCACTGAGCTCAGTTTACAGCAGAGCTGTGTGTGATGCTTCTTCCTCTCACATGACTGTAAATTAGTGTTACCTGTCAACAGGTAGTTATTCTGTCTGTTTGGCCTGTAAGTGCTACAGAAGGAACAGGGAAAGGGAGGAAATCGGCTTTGGTCATGACCCAGAATCTGATGAAGATATTGGAAAGATTTTTGTTGGCTTTATTATGCTTGAGATCAGATCCTTGGAGTTTGGAAAAAAAAAATATCCGGGCAGGGAGAAAAAAACCAGAGGCTCGAAAAAGAATTTCTGTCATTTGATTGCTGTGTGAATCTATAGGTTAGTTCAGAGCAAGCATTTTAGCCCTGAGTAAAGAGAAATAATTTTGACATTTTTCCTAAAAGAAGGTTTTGCTGGATAGCCATGATGTGAAAATTTTGCATCATGCACAGATGCTCTACCAATTTATCAGGTTGTTTTAAAATAATCTCAGGAACAGCAAAGTAGCCAGACTAAGGATTCCAATTTCCAGTCTCTAGCAGTTGCCAGAAAATAGATGCCTATGAGAGAACACAAAAAGACTTAAATTCCCAATTTGCTTCCCCTTGAAGGTACAGAGCACCAGAACATTTATCAAGAATATCACTCCTTTTTCTCTCCTGTGTATTCAAGTAATTGACAATATACACACAACCATATGGTTTGTTGACCAAGAGAACTGCAAAACAAACAAAAAGAGACCCAAAGGAAGCTTTTCACCAAGACTTAAAAAAATCATTGTATGGCAGTGATCCAGTTTTAGCATTTGCCCATAAAAATGCTAAGTCACAACCCTAAGTTATTGTTTTACAACTCTGCCTGTTTTTTCATTATGAACATTGTCTTTGGCTATTTTGTTCTCAAATATTGTTGGATCAGGTCTATTAATAAAGGTGCCCTCAGGGTATTTGCAGCTAGTGAGGTGGTGTTCTGGGTACTGATTCAGCACTGAATAAGAAACTATTTGTTACCTTTTTGTTAGCAGCAGCAACAAGTTTTAACATTAAAGCATTATGGTATCTGATTGCCTACAGGAAAGGGATATAATATTCACTTAGCAGCCAATGAATGAATGATTAAAATCTTAAAAGCATTTAATAAGATTGAAACACAGAGCAGGGCTGTTCTCTGGTGTAAAGTTACAGAAGAGGTTCACTGGGTCAGAGAAAGAGTATGGGAGATTGGATTTTTTTGTTGTTGAAAAAAATTGCAGTGTTACTTTTGCTGTCAAGTCAAGACAGCTCTGAGGGGAAAACCATAGATGAGTGATGGTATGTTAAAAACAGCACAAAACCAAACAAAAGAATTGGTTCCATGCCTGTAATAGGACAAAAAAAAAAAAAAAAAGTCATTCTTATACAAAGATGTGCACACAGTTTCTTTCCTGACCATTAGTTAAAGCTGTAACTATTATGGTGTTGTAAACAGAATCTGAATTTAAGGGAAGTACTCAGCTGAAACTCTGAAACTGCAGTTCAAGGAGTTAATTAATAATAATAATGATAATAATTCAAGGGACAGCCTTGTTGCCTGTGACAATCTCTGCAGAGTCTGACAGCTGCTTCTTGCTTACTTGTTTATTAAGAAACAGGCTGTTTTTAATGACATCTGAACACTTCGATAGTTCAATATATTGAAAGTGTTTTTTGATGCTTTGTGCATTTTGAGTTTGGCAGCCTCTCTCTGGAAAATGAGAGGTTATATAATTGGTTCTTATAGGACCTTAAGTTAAACAAAGATTTCTGCTAAACAATTTTTAATGAGCAGGGAGAGAGCCCAGGGCATGATCTGCCCAGCTTTCCAAGCACAGTTTGTGCTCAGGTCCCCAGGGTGAGGAGCAGCCTGAGAGACATCACGGATGAAACAGGGAGAAAAGGGCACTTTGGAAAGGTGAAATTATCTCCATTTAAATCCTCTACAGCTTGATAAAGCTTTGCATCTCCTGAGTAAGTTGTGCTGGAAATTTAGAACTCCAGGACTAGTGGGATGTATCTCTGCACATGAGAACTGCTAATATCTTTCTGGGATTATTTTTCTCCAACTTCATGCTCAGGCTTAGAGGCAGAGAAATGGGGGCAATACAGTTTGAAAGTTCCCAAGAACACTGAAAAGCTTTTGGATACCATCATTTCCATTTGAAAGTGCTGTTAAAATAAATTATGTGATAGATTGGAGTGGGTTTTCTGACAGCCCTGAACTGTTTCATTTTCCTCCATTTTAGTCTGTCTGCCCTGTAAAACCCGCATTTTTTGTGTACAGAAATTGGATTTGGGTAGAATAAGATCTTCTGTTCATTCATTAGTTTTTCTGAATGACTTGATCCAAACTGATAATTGCCTGCAGAGGAGATTACTTCACCTCACCAGAGCATCCCTGCACTGGTATCCTGGGAGTGCAAATAACCATGAGCTTTGCAGTCCATTTCTTGATTTTTCAGCTTTAAGAAAATAGCTTACTGAGATAAGAATTTTAATCCTGTCAATAAAATAACAACAAAAAAATGTAAAAATAGGAGAAAAGGAAAGGGGAGGCTGGGCTGACAGGTTTCTCTAACCCAGAAGTCTGTGAAGATTTTTTCCCTAGTTCCTGTCTGTCTCCCCAGCCCTCACCCTAAGGACAGCAGCACTGCTCTCCCTCTCGCCATCAGTGTTGGTGGCGGCAGCCAGTCTGACCTGGAAAGGAGCCGAGGCTCCGGAGATCTCCCCTCAGACCCGGAAATGTCAGGAATTCCCTCCCTCATCCTGCTGTGTTTATTCAGGGCGCCAAGAGTCGGCTTCACCTGATGGCACTGTCAGGAGGCAGCCGGAGGCTTTTCCCCAGCTGTGCCCATGCCTGGGTCTGGCTCAGCTTTGTGCACGCGATGCTCTGTGTGCCTCAGGAAGGGATGGACTTCAAGGCTTTCCTTTAAAGCACAGTACAAATCAGGAGAAGGCATTGCAAGGTGCCCAGTGGGTCCCTGACAGAAGCTGATGGATGGCAGATAACATCATTGGAAAATGGGGGGAAATAGTTTGAATATTGGTAAGGAACGTAATTTCCGATGATTTGTGTGAAATAGACTGTGGTGGAAAACATCAGTGAAGACAGGAAGATCAGGATGTCACTCAGATAAGGGAAGAGGGTTGGGATTGGGCCGGAGAGAGTGAAGAGTGAGATTTTTAGGATGGTAGAAACCAGGGGTGTGTTCCATGGAATAAGAGGTTAGAGATTAGACTAAAAGGACGTGGATTTGAACGACATGAGCAGATGAGTTGGATGAGTTCAGAAGGACAAGAAGAAGACTGAAAGGACAATGAAGAGGCTGGATGAGCAAAGGGAAACTGCAGCTGGGTCAGAAATACAAGAGGAAAGACTTGGTGATACAAATGTTGATGGAAAATGGAAAGCTGAAAGTATTATATTTTCTATGGGAAGAAAATTTCCAGGTTATGGGTGGGAAGAAAGTAGAGGCAAGGAGGAACAGTGAACGAAAAGTTGGTAAAACCGAGTTAGGATTTTGAAAGTTCTTTTTACTGAAGTGGGAGAAAGAGAGCTGACTTAGATAGGGTTGTGGCAAAACTATCAGTAAAGATGAACTTGCAGTGGAGTGCATCAGCCAGATCTTGAGACTTCCAGCCCAGATGATCCATAGCACAAGAACAGGAACAGAGGAAATGGCTGTTGGTTTATTGGGAACATGCAGGTCTCATGCCAGGTGTCTGGGTATCAGTGTGTCAGTGAATGTTGATAGCGTTTCTTAAGTCACTCTTTAGAAAACTGTTGCTCTGAAAAAGCTTCAACCATGCTGTCCTCTTACAAAAGTTATTCCTGTCCTAACATGCTGTAAGTTGGCAGGAGAAGGTGTGACTGTTCCTGCACTGTCTGGAATTTGGACAGTTTTTGGCTGTAACCTCTCAAGTAAAGGTAACAATAACAAGAAGTCATTGCCTTATTGTTTCTTTTTTCAACTATAAATTACAGACTTTGGGTTGTACTGTCAGGAATTTAGAGCTGGAAGCAAGTTTCTGCCACCTTGTTCCATTTATGTTTTAAATCTTACTTGATGAGTAATAGAAAGAGCAGGCATTTGAACTGAAGTGGGATTGAGGGAGAGAGATTTTTAGAATTTTCAGCAGGGCTATACTGGGGCAAGAAGAAATGCAGGTTAATAGAGTTCAAGGAGTTGTGCTCAGAACCTTGTCATTGCATAAACCAACAAAATCAGGAAAATCATTGTTAAGATTTCTTTGGTCCAGTCTACTGCTGAAGTCCAAGCTACCTGTCTTTATCGTAGAGCTGGAGATTGCTTATGATTGCTCTGTGGCAGTGACATACAAGTTTGTAAGAGCTCAGGAATTACTGGAGACCTATGAGGGTTAAAAAGCTGCACAAATGTAAGACTAGATGTGAAAAATGGTATGCTAGTTCTAATTTGAACACAAATTGCTATGATGCTTCTGACAAACCACTCCAAGTCTGTTCTCCCCAGTTTCCACACCTGTAAAACTCTGATGTTCCTTTTCTCACAAAAATGTAACTAATATAAGCTGTTGCTGTTGTTATTACAGTATTTTGAAGATGTAGAGTGATAAATTATTAGCCTTAACATCTGAAACTGCTTGCCTGACAGAAAATCAGAGAAACTGTGGAAACCTGGAAGAGTCCAAGGCCAGACTGGATGGAGCTCTGAGCAACCTGGTCTAGTGAATGTCATCCCTGCCTGTGGCAGGGGTTGGATCTAGGTGGTCTTTAACCTGAGGCTTTCTCTGATTCTGTGAATATCAGCTGCAAATCAACAGGCTGAGAAAGGCTGTAACTTTGAGTCCTTGTCAGTGCCCAGTTGAGGGCAGGGATCTGTGTGGGTGCTGGGTTTGGGGTTAACATGAGAAAGCCGAGCACCGAGAGGTTCTCAGATGGTTTCTAGAAGTGCAAATGTTGGGGGTTTTACCTTTTTGCCTTCCTGTTCCTCCCCCAGAGGAAACATTTTCTGCTGATTTTCCTTCCCAGTAATGATGCATTTGTGTGTGTTTTCTGTGAAGTTGCAAATGAAAGTGTTTTTTGGTTTTTTTTGGTCAGGGGACTGGC
Organism: Pseudopodoces humilis; assembly: GCF_049639895.1. Classification (NCBI taxonomy): domain Eukaryota; kingdom Metazoa; phylum Chordata; class Aves; order Passeriformes; family Paridae; genus Pseudopodoces; species Pseudopodoces humilis. The sequence goes on along the minus strand of NC_142205.1, from coordinate 67,183,112 downwards.
TTTCACACTCCCTCCGTCTCCAAGTCCAGGCCTGCAGTCTGTCCGCTGCATATCTGATTCATTTTAGTTCCTTCAGGGATATGTTTGTATAACCTTTTAATACCAGGGACCCGGGTGACCTTGGCATAACACCATGAATCATATATGGGAAATGTAAAGTTAGCAAAAAGAAATGAAGTAAGCGTAGTTACGGTCAGAAAAGCAATTGTACGAATCTCATCTTAGGCAGGAGATAGACTTCCTGTGTATGTTCTGAGTTGTCTCTGCTGACTTTCCTGTCAAAAAATGAACCCACAGGGATCTTAATTGGCTCTTGAAACCCAAGCTGATTTTGCAGGCTGATAATTAGTGTGTTTCTGTGAGCATATTTATATACATGTTGAAACCAGACTGTATCTAATTTAGATCCTATTGAGAGACACAAGACAGGGACATCCACGGTGTGATTTCCATTATATTTGTTTATTTATACAGGTTTCTAAAACTCATTAAGAGCACATTCTGCACTCTGAACTCATGACACATAAATCTACATGTGTATCACTAACTTATTATTATTATTTTATATGAAGACCTGCTCAGCACATCCTAAATCAGAACTGCACACCACCCAGCAGTAAAATCAACAAGTCTGTAGCCACATAAATCTCTCCAGCCTTGTGTCCATCTCCTCTTTGGAGTGCAATTGCACTTTAAGCACAAGATCATGTGTGGCACATCCTGGATTGCAGGCACTCAAGAGTGAGTTATTCCCAAACCAATTTTTTGAAAATTGCTTTTCCTGAAAGGACTCTTCTTTTTGTTTCTTCCCTCTTTCCCTCCAGCTGATGAAACTTTATTAGCAACTGAGCTGAAGGTGTCTCAGAAAATTGCTTGAGCTGTAGTCATTTCTCTAGGTGATAAAGATATTTTATATAATATTATATAATGAATTTAGTATGATGTGACCTCTCTGTAGGTGAAACTCTCAAAAGTCCTTTTCTCAGTATTTTTCAGAGTGGAGGGCCTGACCTGTCACTGGAAATATGAAAGAATCACATATTTGGGACTCACACTTCTAAAGCACCTTGAAAAATCTTGCAATGCAATATGAAATTAAAATACACCTTCCCTAACTGACTTAACTATTCGTGTTTTATGATCTATTCTAGTTAAGCAAATGATGGTCATGATTCAAAATGCTGGCTTTTTGGTGGAATGCTTTAGAGAAAACAGATATAAAATAGCAGAAAATACTATTGGTTGTCATATTTTTTCCCCTGCCTATGCCTCCCTCCAGGTGAGAAGTTCATTTCTTTGACAAGGCTATGTAGAACATTTCCTGCATGTCACATCCAATATTCACTTGAATTTAAATGATTAGCAAGTTGTTGTTTCAATATGTCAGCACAATTTTTTAGAATTAGGAAGCAAATAACGGCACCAACATCTACAGGGTCCTTAAAAAGCTGTTTATACTTTTCTTCCTTTCTCCAAAAAGGCTTGCAAGGGCATGGGAAGATCTAGAAGCAATTGCACTTGATTTTGGTGAGAGAACATTTTTTTCAAGCAGCTGATTAATGCTCTGAAGTTATCAATAATTAACCATTACTTTGACTAGAGCCAAAACATGCCCATTACTTAATCTGAAACAAATCCTTCCACCTCTGGTTCAGACGCATTTCAGAGCCTTTTTCTTCTGACATTGCCTTCTCGCCGTCTCTGAAGTGCCTTTTGTTCATTTTTTGTTTTGTTTCATTCCATGAGGAGGAGGTGCCGTTCTGCTGTGGTTCCTCTCCCGGCCAGCAGGGGCGCCGGTGGCTCCCGGCCGGGCAGGGCCTCCAGGGGGCGCCGTGGCTCAGCCGCGGCTCCCTCAGGCGGCGATGGCGGCTGCGCTGCAGCGGGAACCTCCCCAAGGTGACAAACAAAATGTAACAGGAAAGTCCACAGCCTTAGCAGGAGCTGCGGGGGTCAGGTGGGTACACAGCCCAAGGCAGGGGCAGCCGACTCCTCTGTAGCTGCTGCCAGAGGACATGCCCTCACCCCGGGAAAGGGGAAGGGGTTGGCCTCCTGTGTTTTCCCCTCAAGCACCCCAATAGATGGTGAAGGGCCTTTCCACTCAGATCAGGTGTTAATAAGGTCCTGGTTCAGCAGCTGCTCTAATGAGCAAAGCTCCACTCATGGTAGGAGAGGACAGCAGGAGACAGAACCCGCAGTGGAGGCGGATTCTCCCCACAGCGATCACAGTCTGTCTCCCATCGGATGCCAACAGCGAGAGAGGGAGAGGAGCCGAGCCCTCACCACCTGGCCAAAACCTTGTGGTATCTTTGCCCTTCCAAAGAGAAAACCCCCCAAGGTAAAAGAGTAGCCAGCTGCACCCTTCCCTACCTTGGCCATTTCTCTCTTAAGGAGCAGTCATTATTGTCTCAGCAACAGATGGGACAAAATTCTGTGACAGAAAGAAACAGAAGGAAAAATCTTAACCCCCAACAAAAGGTTTTCAAAGTTACAGTATAAAGTCTTAGGCCTTGGTTATCCAAAGTGCTTTAGCAAAGTGTTTTAAGTCCTTTATTTTAAAGGTGCTTATTCACTGGCTTTTGGACATTGAACAGAATAACAGTTCAGTTTTCTTAGTTAAGAGCAGGCAGTAGCTTCCCCGAGCTCTGTCTGCTGATTTGTTTTGGAAACCAGAATGGCAAGAGAGTGTCTTTCCCGCTCCTGGGAATCCAAACATTTTGGGGAAAAGGGTGCACATTTTTGTGTCTGACAAATAAAACGAGGACGCACTTTTATGGTTCAGAGATGAAACTTAAAAAGAAAAACCTGAGTGCAAAGGTAAAGATGTAACAGTTGTTAATTGTATTTACAAAGCAGAACTTGTTCTGTCCTCTATAATCTACATAGTATTTAAAACAGAGCCAACTCCCTTTTGCCAAACTTTTGTGGCTTCCAGGCACCTTAAGATGTTCCCTTGAGATGTACACAGAGACAGGTGATTACTGAAGTTCATCATAGGTACAAAAAACAGGAGAAGGAGCTGCTGTGTTGTATCAGGTGATGTAAGGGGACATCATTGGTAATTAGCCAAGAGTACTTTATTTCTCTTTTTTCAGTTTCAGAGGAGAAGAAAATGTTGCAGAATTTTTTTCTGCATGTGTTTCTTTTGCCGAGGAGATGTATTTACATCTGGTTTCTTTGCAAATATCTACATTGCCTTATTTACTTTTCTCACTTAATTTATGCACACTTTTATAGCCAGGAATAACTTTAAAAGATGGTTCTTTAAGAAACGGTTTCAAAACATTTGATGTGTGAGAGACTTTGACTTGATGCATTGAAGCATAAAATGTTGAGATCTCTACCTGTTTGTTGGAACAATTTTTTCAGCACAGTCCTGCTGCTTCTCCTTCATGTCATATCAACTCTTTTTCATTATCTCAGAGGCAACAGCATGAAAAGGGCCCTGCTCCTGCATTCTGACAGCTCCCTGCCTTCCTTCTCGAGGGACTGTGCTGGGAGTGGGCTGTAAGAGGGATGGGATACTCTGCAGAGCTGGCTCTCATTTCATTGATATTTTTCCCTTACATGAATGATGGGAGGCAGTCCTTAATTTTTTTGCTCTGAATGGAGCTCAGATTTTCAACTATCCCTTAATTTTATGTAATACCTTAATTTTGTGCTATATGATTGCCTCCTTGGCAATAAAACCCTTCATACTCTATTGCACTGTATTTGTTCTCCTTTGGAAGTCAGCGTGTTTTCATCTCATAATTGTCCCTCATTATCCAGGCCCTGCTGCAGGAGGAACCTCGTATTTCTGAGAAATATTTGGAGCCAGTTGGCAACTAAAGCACCCCAGCATAGTTAGCAGAGAGAGCTGTGGCCTCGCTTAGGCACGAGTGTGAGAGCCTACATGTAACTGGAGACATTTGTTTTCCTGCTGTTTGTGAAATCATTGCCAGGAGAGGAGCATCAAACAATGCTGTAGTGTCTTTTGATGTTTCTCCCTTGGTCTTAAGTCAGGCTCTGATGTTAATTAGTTTGGTGGGGTGGGTTTGGTTTTTTTTAATCATTTAATAATTCAAGTATATATAAAATAATTTTCTTTGCCTACATCAAAATGTTGCAGACTGGTGAGATGCTGCTTGAGGTTTTGAGTGTGAAAGCCAGAGTTTTACACAAAAACTCAGTCAGTAAGAGGCAGAACAAGCATCAGTTCAAATTCAAATCAGTTCAAAACAAATTCTTCAGCAGCTTTAGGGTCTACAGTTGCAACCAAATGTTGATAGGAGCTGAAAAGTTCTTTCAGTAGCTCCTAGAGAGCCAGGAGCCACCCAAGGCAAAAGGTTAAGAGGTGGCACAGGGTTTGTAAAGCCCTACCAACAAATATCTGTGTTCAGGAACTTGGGTTTATTCTGAATCTTTCAGTATTTCTTTCTTGACACAAATTTTTCCCCATCCTCAGAGCACCCTTTGTTTTCACAGTTTTAGACTTTCTGTAGCCTTATATGGAATATTTGTGTTCAGCAGAATTTCTCTAAATTAGCCACTATAGAGAATGAACTTTAAGCAAAGAAAAATGGTCATTCCAGAGAACTGGACGGGAATAACTTGAATAAAATGAGAAAAAACAAACCCTTAGGACAGCTTAATTATTTATATTTATCTTATGACTACACAAAATAAAATTGTATTCATTGTACTTCTGGATTATCATCATCATCTGTATTTCCATACAGAACATACCAAATAATTTAAAATATTGTACCTGTTTAATATCTGTTGTTACATTAGCATTTTGCCACTAGTCAGATCTTTCAAATAGTGTTTGTTCTTAGTTATGCTGTTCATTATATATTATAATTCAATATCCAGAGGCCACAAGAATTTTATAGGGTAAGTGTTAAGGGATGCACAAATAAGATGATAATTTTATTGGTGTGAAAGCACATCATGCTAAATGGTTCTGGGTTTTCTTACATATTTACTTTGCGTTTGTAATGGTGTTGATGAAATAAATGTTCCAACAGTGAAGAGCAAGAAAGGATTCATCTAAGCTAACCAAACTGGTTTTTTATTTACTGTGAGGCTGGAACAGGTTGGCCAGGGAACTGATGGATGCTCTGTCCCTGGAAGTGCTCAAGGCCAGGTTGGATGGGGCTGGGAGCAGCCTGGTCTGAGGAAGGTGTCCCTGTCCGTGGCTACTAAATGGTCTTTTAGGTCCCTTCCAACTCAAACTGTAATTCTGTGATTTCCTTTATAGTCCTTTGCACTTTTATAGTCAGTTGGAAGTTTAAAGGCAAAAATAATTTTATTTAGTTATCTATTTTAGTGAAAAAAAGAATTGGAGCTTGAACTCCCTGACTGTCAGAGGCGTGTGTAGTGATTAACTTCAAGACAAGTATCTGTGTGGAACCCCAATTCACTGAGGTTCATTATCAGACACTTCAAATACTCATGGTCATGACACAAATCTGACTTACCCTCCTCTTAAACAAGAAAGAAGGAAAGAAAAGACTGGAATATTCTAAAGAGAAGTTTCTTGAGGCCATGGTCTCACATGATGATGCCATTGCTTCTCAACAACAGAGAGACAAAGACCCTAAACATTTTGTAGAAGTCTTTCATCAAAGGGAGTTCATTCCTGAGAAGTATTTTTTGGGTGTAGTGAAATTTCTGGATTAGTCTATCAAGGTAAATCATTATCATCATTAATCAGTTTAATATTTCAAGACCAAGTGTCTAGATGCTCTGTTTGGCAGGGACAGCATTTTGCCGTCACTGAGAGATTCTGAATTTTGAGTGTTGCCCTTTCTAAAGCCTTCAGAAGCTTTTGCCTGTGTAATGTTGTTCTGAGACTGGAAGAGAAGTGCCCTAAGTAGTGCCCTAAGTATAGCTAATTATTTACTTCCCTCATCAAAGGTAAGCAATACTACTCCTTGGGCTGAGTTTGTGACTCCCCACACTTACCTCTATCTGCTACCTTTCCCCTGTTAAATATTTTGAGACAGTGGAATGTGAACATGCTTCTGGAGCTATCAGCAGGAATGTCAATTTGCTGGGAAAAGAAATAAAATATACCTTAAAAGAATCCACAGCTGATTCTGATGAAGTTATCATCTTTGCTGACAAGGTAGAATGGCACACACGAGCCTGCCTTACTGAAGCTGAAGTCCTAGATGCTTTTTAGGATTATTATAGGTGATGTAGATAGTGCTGTCTGTACTTGAAGTTGTCCAACTCTTTGTCAGATGGATCAGTTGTAGGAATCTTCATAATAATTTCTTCATGTCAACAAAAAATACTTTTGTTTTTCTCAGGAAAAGCTAACAGGAGTTTATCTCTTACCACAGTTGCTGGTTTTGCCCATACAGATATTGTTGGGTTTTTTTACTGTGGTTTGGTTTAGAAACTCTCTCACCCCTTGCACAGTAGAGGAGAGACTTCAAACTTTAGTTATGTGTGTACCTTTTCTTACTTTTTTGAAAGTTCTGTCCAGATTTGGGTGGATTTTACTTCTTTCTTCTCTACACATGACAGAGTCTGGCAGCTAAATTAAACAGTTGTCATGGGGTGTGATCCATTCTGGTGTGGCTGACACTTTGGTTTTCTCACCCCTCTCACTCAGAGGATTGAAAGTTGAGAGTGGGGCACCCAGAGGTGTAGGGGAAGCTTGGAGAGTGACAGCATCTCTGTAGCTGGGTATCAGGTGGCTGAACAAATTGGAGACAATTGATGTAGAAGTCAAAACTGGGAAAATCAAGCAGATGGATCTTGTAAGGGGCACTTTAAATGTCACAGAGAATCTAGATTACTCTGCACACTTATGAAATCAAAACAGAGCTGTGAAACCCAAAGGCACGGTATAATCTTCATTTTCCTCTGCTGAGTGGCCCACCTAACAGACTGCTACTGCTTTATTAGTTCCAGTGGTAGATGTCTGTACTGATATTTCACATAAAAAACCTGGTATTATTCCATATGGTGAAAGGGGCTTTTTCTACTACGCTTCCTTTTCTAAAATGTCACATGGGAAAGATTCCCATAAATAATGTTGTTTTCACTCAAACAACGTTCATAGTAGGAATGGTTGGGTAATTCTGGAAAATATTGACCTAGTTCTTTCATGTGAAATAAAAAAAAAAGGCAAAGGGAAAACCACAGAAATGAACAATACAGTTAATTCCACATGGATCTCCTTTTGTGTTTTTGTATATGAAATAGCATTATGGGCAATACTAAATAGGCTTTTAATGTGCCAGGAATTTAGCCTCAGGTATTTGGCTGCCCTCCCACGTCCTGCTTCTACTGCTCTGTCAAACCATACAAGGATAACCCATCCCTGTATGTTGTGTGTGGATGATAGCAGAGACTTCAGGGTGGCATGTTCAGGCAGTAGGGCAGGTCGGGCATATTCCCTGGAGGAGCTCTAGGATGTGCTTATCAGTGGAATTTCAAGAATAGGCAGTGTTACTGTGTTCAGTGTTTCAGATTAATTATCAGTAAAATATTAGCAAATAGTTTTCATGCTCAAAAAAACTATACAAGAATCATTTCTAAAATTGTCTAAACTTGGCTAGCCTGGATAGAAAAAGATAGGTTTTTGACGGTGCTGCTGTAGTTACAAAAGAAAGTCAGCTTTTTCTATGAATAATCAATGTTTCCGATTGGTCTCTTTCAACAGAAATTGCTGTTTTCATTGGTAACCAGTTGGGGTTTTTTACAAGAAGCACCTGGACATGGAAGGACATGCTTTGGTTTGGAAATACTCTTGTTGGGCTTGCAGAACATGTTTCCGCCAAAGTTTATGGCATGCAGGCAGAGCCCCAGGGAAACACCATATGACCATTTCTGAGTCTTTAACTTGCTTTTCTGACCCAAAAGTTTTCAGCCTAAAGTTTTTCCCAGAAAACAAAGGGTTGCAAAACCTGTGCAGGTCTAGATGCCAGTGTTCATTCCAATTCACTGTCAAGCTGCAGTGCTAATTGGGGCAGATCCTTCTGAGAACCACCTTTGTGTGTGACTCTCTTGACATACCTTAATGGAAAATATTCTCTCTTCTTTCTGATTCTAGTATCTTCTTCTTCCTCTGTTTCTCCCCCTTTCCTCTCATTCCTTCCACTGTGGTCTGGCTCTAGCTCCAGGTGTTTTTCCTCTGTGCTAGAAACAATTAGTGCTGGTTTAGTTTTTAGCTGCAATTCCTCAGTAAGGAAGCTCTTTAGCCTGGGCTTTAATTTGGTGGAGCGGGGTGGAGCCATCTGTAATCCTTGGGTGTTGATCACAGTGAGCTAGTGATAATTTCCGAAGTCTGGAATTCCTTGTTGGCCAGGAGGACTCAGTGATGGGACAATGAGTAAATTCAACCACCCAAGTTTTAGGATTTTGAGGTTATATAAACTTGCTGATTCATATGATGAGAAAGCTACTGGCCACTGTTTAATTTCTGGGATCAGCCTCTGCTGCTGTAAATATTAACAGAGTGCCAGGAGAGAGGAACTGCAGTGGTTTGCAGCAGCAGGCTGGGGCTCTAATGTCTTCATAAATGTAAGTGTGCATTGTTACAGTGATTCTGCCTTTGCTGGACTCATCAGTGGAGAATTTGGAAAGGCAATGGAAGGGTACTGTGAATAATAATCCAAGCCCTCAAAAAAGATATTTCTAGTCTACTTCATAGAACTGACTGTGAGCACTCCAGCTGAGCTTGATGCATAAAAACATATTATGTGTGATATGTAAACTATGTATTATTAAATCTCATTAAAATGATTGCCACTCCTAGAAGAGATTTTGTCTTCCAAAAGAAAAACCCCGTGCATGCTGCAGTTTCCGAAGACTGAAAATCATAGAGATTAACAGCTACTTTTCTACTTTACACATTTATAAATGCCACCTGAATTATATTCTCTCATCAGTTATAAATGGTATTTGAATAGCTTTTTTTCTCAATTAATTGTCAGATTTTTAGAGCACACTGTTAATTCAGACTCGTCTGGAGAGATTTTTCAAGAGAGGAGTGGGTATTTTAAGAGTGTTAGAAAACAGTTTGGAAATCTGATCAGGTCTTCAATTCCATGGTTTTCTCTAAATATTTTACAGCTGTTTGTTGCCTCTTCTAACTGATTTTCATTAGTTTTATTGCTTCAGTCCATTCCTGCCAAGTTTTCTGCAGACTCTGGTGTTGGTGGGGTGATTTGCAGGCAGTGATTGTGTGCAAGGGCCTTGTCAGTCCAGTTCCTGATGGGACCAACTCCTCATTAAACTCCCCTAAGAACACAGCAGAATGAATTGCATGTACATTGCCCTGCAAATAATACATTGTAATTAATGTAAAATGACTCACAGAGAATAATTTTCTTTGATAATCATACCATTATTTAACAATAATTCTTGTGGGTTTACTTTTAAGTAACTCCTCATAAGGAGTGTATGTGCCCACAGGTACTGTTTAAAAGCTAGTTGGGTAATTAAACGTTTTTGCTGTAATTCTTACCTTTTACAGCTGCTTCACTGAAATTAATAAGAAAGAAAACCTGGGAAAAAAAAAACCAGCAGGAAATGCAAAATTGAAAAAAGTCGGACTTGATTTAAAAGAAAATACAAATAGGAAGTTAAAGGAACAGTCTCTGATACAACTTGGGTGTGTCAAGTTTCATTTCAGTAATATGAATAGTAACATCAGCTGCATTATGATAATGTAGCATCCATTAGTATACAGCAATGCATTGAAATTTAGAAGGCATTTTTATTTTATTCCAGATTTACCAAGTTGTAATTAAAAAATGAGTGAGAAATCATCCTTCATTTTGATAAATTCAGTACAGTTTTGCAGTGATTATTGTAAAGGTGATGGGAATTTTTTTTCTTTTATCTTTGCTCTCCTCCAGTCACTTTCCTGTCTCATTGGCACAGACAGGGAAAGCAGGGATGTGGCTTGTTTCTGTCAGCCTGGCTGAGCTGGTTTGTGGATACAGAACTGAGAGGAGAGAAATGGACACTTCACGATGAAATCCCAGCAATTTGTAGACAGGTGAAGCCTGGTGCTTAGAGCTGCCTGAATTTCTGCAGATAGTGTTCCTTGTCAATGGTTGGCATTTTTGGCAGGCAGAGGACCAGGGATGCTCGCCAAGCAGAGCCCTGCACAGCTGTGGCCAAACAGGCTTTTGTCCATCCTAGGACTGCACTGACATAAGAAAATAAAATATCAAGGACTGTGCAACTCTGCATTATGTGCAAGGACTAGGAGGATTTTTCCTATCATCAGAGTGAGATGAAAAAGCAGTGTTAACTAGGAGATATGCATTAACTAGGAGATCATGCATTCCACCTCAGCCCCCCTGAAAATTTTGTCTGTGGATATTTGCACTCTTAGAGGGGTCAAAAAGCTGTCACATTGGCTAATAAACCTTCCAGGAATTTTGAAAGCCTGTGAGCTGTGGAATATTTATGTTGGGCTGTATGCAGGTATACCAGAAGTGAGGGTAAAACCTGCAGAGATTCTGAGTGCTGCTCTTGGAGACTCTCTGCTGCTGAGGAGGTCTCCAGCACAGACCCCATCACCCACCTGTGTAGATTATTGCGGTCTGGTGTTTTTTGATTCACTTATATTTGAATGCTGGCAGTTCTGAAGTTGCAGTTTAAGAATGGAAGGTTTCTGAGCTTTTAAACTGTGTTCTCTGTGATACAAGTGTTGCTTTTGAAATATCAGCGTGTGAAAAAGAGATGATAAGTGTGTTTGCAAAGGGGGGGTTTGATTCGTGCATTAACTGAATTTTAACTTGCCTTAAGCAGATGAAAAGGCGTAGTTTCGTCAAAATCTGACAGTCATAATCCCCAACTCTGTCCAGGGAGCAAGTTATTTCCACTTACGTTATAATTATCTTCATTTTTGTGTTTTGAAATGGGATTTGATTCATTGTCATCACCGCTTGTGACCACTTTGATGGTGTTCATCATGAGAGGAGCTGAATTTCCTTGCTCAGATTTCCCATATAATTAATTTTTGCATGCATGTGCTATTGGTACAAAAAGATTTTATCTTTGCATCCCCGGAAAGAAACTAAAACTCTGATTTTTCCATCACAGCATCTTGAGCAAAATGAGATTCTCTGTTTCCTCCTGCATATTCTGGCCTTCAGCCAAAGCATGGCTTTATGAATTCAGAAACTTGAAGAATGAATATAATTCTGAAAGCTAAGTAATGTGTGGGAGGAAATGTCGGTAGTTGTGCAGGTCTTGTGTTAAAAATGTAGCTATGATGAAGTAAGGTTTTTTTCCTTAAATTCCTTTGATAAATCCTAACCCTAGAGCCCAAGAGTTGTCTCTATTCAAAGGGCAATTCGTATTTCCTCTTGGTTAGAGGACAGCTTTGAGTACTGATGGCCCTATGAAGTAAGTTAGAGTAATTTAAATTTTAAATGTCTCAGTGGTTCCTGCAATTTGCAAATGCTTCGGGAAGGTCCAGATCAATAGAAAATCGAGGTGAGTGTCTACAAGCCACATCGCCCTTGGGCAACATCAAGCTCTGGGCACACTATTTCTGAGTTGCATCCTGAACTGGGCTATTGTCTGTCTTAAACGGTATGCCAGGAGTAATCAGATAGTTATGTTGAATTTGCTACGGGTTTGAATCTTCCTCTGAACAGTGATTAGAGCCCAAGATAAAGCTGGTGGTTCAGAATGACTCCTTAGCAAGTCACTTAAGCTCTCAGGATCAAACGCTGCTAAATTCCGGGTAGACCTTAGCATGAGCACTGAAGATATTTCCTGTTTCCACAAGTGAGCGATAACTCACCACTGGAGTTTAGTAAGGAAAAACAACAGCGTTTCTTTTAAATAATAGAGCAGTCAATTATTTTATCTAATACATTGCAGGTCCCAGGTGCTGAAGAGGGGGATTCTGTGACATTGGCAGAAGGATGGGAATGAAACAAGCTGTTTACTCTTATTAGCTGACAACATGTAGAGGTCGGGTTATGGCAAGAACTTCCTTATGCTTTGAAATTGCTTATGGTTTCCAAAATCTGCATTCTGTAAGGAGAGGAGGCTTGTTCTCTTAGGAAGCTCACACCTATTTGGACACCTGTAAACTGAATGGGAATAAACCTCCCTCAACACTTCACAGGAAAGCTTGGCTGAAGGAAAAAATTCACCCCAGGAGCTCAGCGTGGCTTCTTTTGGGCCTTTCTGCTCGACAGCATCATAGCTGGCACATGAATGCAGCTTTCCAGACAGCCAAGTATTAATAAATCATAGTCGGTTTATATATGTAAAAGTTGTTGAAATTATGCAAATTAACTGTTCAAACAGACCCTTTCGGGGGGAAAACCCAGTTTCTTTGAATTATACAAGTAGATGCAGTCTGCTGACTGCATGACTGAAATGAGATACGTTGCTGACTGTAACAAAGGAGCATGAGCAAGTGTTAAAATGATGATAGGAAAGCACTTTATCAGCATAGCTAACACCTCCGGAGACTTCCTAAGGAAATCAACTAAGTATTTTTAACAAGGAGAGAAGGAAATAAGCAGTGATGATATTAAACAGCTGAGTAGAGCAGTGATCTCTAAATCTTGGCAAATAAATAATCCGTAAGTAGATCATCATAAAGCTCACAGCAGAGAGGGGAAAAAAAAAAAGGTTTAAAAGGGTTTAAAAGCTATAAATGAACATGGATCCAGAAAATTACCAAAAAAAATTTGGTAAAGGTAACTGAATTTTTAGTATGGAGTCATTAGAAAAGTGTAATTAAGGAGAAAAAAAAACACAAAGAGAAGAGCAGAAATTAAAGATGGCCTGTACTACTATAGTAATTCATATGATTCTGGTTGGTTTTTTTTTTTGTTGCTGGAAAAGTCTTGTCCTGTGTTGTTTCAGGCAGGATAAAGGAATGAGCTGAAATTCAGTAGAACAGAAAGTCATATGTTGACCAATTTAGTCCTGCACATGACTCAACTGAACCCTTATTTGAAACACCTCCCCCAGTGTTTTATCACATAGGTTGTACTCATAGATTTAGAGATGTCTGAATCTGTCCATCAGGACTGGTACTGTAGCACCTTGAAATGACAGAGTGCATTAAGAGAGTTCACTGAGGCTTTAGGTCAAGGTGCAGCTTTGTTGATTGAAGTACAAGTTCACTGGATGAATACTCATTCATGCAGACAAGTAGAGGTGCAATCTTTCACCCCTGCTGTTTGGAGCCATTCTTCATTTAAGTGGGTAAATGTGGGAGATAAAAAAGGTAACGGCAGGTAGAACATACATTATGTTACTTAACAAAAACCACAGCTGGGTTGTTTTCCAGCAGATGCTCATGAGGGAAGGAAAAGAAAAAAAGAGAGGGTGAGTTAAAAATCAAATAGACTTAATGAGAACCGCAGTAATTTTCAGCCTTGATAATGTGATGGAAAAATAAGCAAGATGCAAACCAGGTATCTTCACTTTGCATGGCAGTAAGATGCAGGATGTGCAGAAGGAAATACTGCAATACATCAATGAGGCAGCAGCTGCATTTGGCCAGCATGAAAAAGATGTAGGTGTTGATAATCCACAATTTAAAACCAATGTAGGAGTCTCCCACTGAAATTCTGTTTCCACCTTAACAGTTGGATGTGAAAGCTGGAAATCCACCAAAGGTACAGACAGACGTCTAAAAGCTTTTGAAATTAAATGCCTTGGGGAAACAGTAGGTATTAAATGGAATGAATTTATAGCAAATACTGAGATTCGTCGGGGAGTTGAACAAGACTTAATCTCCTAAATTATCCAGAAATGAAGATGGAAATATCTAGGATATGTGGTAAGAATGAAGCCAGATCTGATGCCAGACAGTCTGCCATGGCAGGAATGCCTTCAGGCTGACTGTAGAACATGTAAAAGGGGCTGACCAAAATAATTCCTCCATTGGAAAGTGCTTAGAGCCAGAAACATCACAGGTGGCTTCACAAAGTGGGGGGACAGTCAAGGAGAAAGCCAGATGGGCAAGAATCCGCAAGGTCCCGCATTTGTTTGAGGGAACTCTTGGAAGTGTAGGGGAAAAATGTGAGTTCAGTGTGTCCAAATGTTTTCCTGTAATATTTCATGTCTGTTAGGGGGCTATAAACGCTTGGCAGACCTGCAGAATGATTTCAGGACTTCTATCAGCACTGCTGCAGTCCTGAGGAGCAGAAAGGATGTATTTTAACCCCATAGTTCCAGCTCTCTCTTGTCGCTTGCAACTGGCAGCTGCAGTGAGCTCTGTAATTTATGTAAACTCTGCACCACCCACAAGACTCTTAAGATCAACACACAAAGTGGTTTCTGCCGGTATGAGGGAGAAAACCACCAGGTTGTCTTCCTGCATCCGGGTGGAGGAAGTCAGTGATTGTCTGCTTGCACTAATAAGAGGAGGCATGTCTGTGGGGCCTTTTCTCCAGGCAGAGTGTCTTGGCTTCTGACCCAGCCGGTGCACCGCTGTTCTTAATTAGCCGTGTCTTGACTGCATTAATATCCTGGCATCCAGCTATCTGGGATTCTGGAGTCAGGCGTGCAGTTCTTCAGTGTTACCCACTCTTTCTCAGTCACTGAAACTATGTCACCTGCTCTGTGGCACCAGCAGCAGCCTCAGTGACCACATCTGGCTGTTCCCAGTCTTTTTGCTCATCTGACCCAAGAATGTTCTTTAACTGCTTAAAGACTCACGCTGCACATCTGCTGCTAGATGTTCTATGTGAAATAGAGCGCTTTGCTGTGTGAGCATCACTTTGCAGGTGCTGCTTAGAGGCTTCTTACCCACCTGTTTCTCTTTTTCTCCTCAATTTATAGCTTAAACATGGCTTAAGAATGCACCTTTTCAAAGGAGGAAAGGGCTTCATTGGTGTTCAGGCATGTACCCATAGCAGAGGGGTTGGAACAAGATGATCTTTAAGGTCCTTTCCAGCCCAACCATTCTGTGATTCTTCCACTACCAGGTAGTAAGTTAAAACCTATAGAGTGTCTTCTGGTTGTTCCTTTATCAAAAGCATGGCTGGCATCCTATGAACAGAGGCATCCTCTGTGCTGTTTCTTCTGCTCAGCAGGCTCCTGCCTGGCCATCAGCTATGCCCTTGGCAGGAAGAAAGACCCTTTGGATCTCTCCCCGAGGCTGCCAGGTGTTCCCAAGTTCACCTCAGTCGGTCTCAAATGGGCTTGGCACCTGCATTGTACTGGTATTTGTTAGCTATGAGAGGGCAGGAGGGCTGTATCTCCCAAAGAAAGGGGTTTAAACCAGGATTTGGATTTTTTCACTCCCAGTTTGTTTGGAATATAAGCTTCGAGATGGGTTTGTAAAAGACAAAGTCTCCTTGGTTTCCAGTTTCAAGTACAAATGAGTGATATTTATTGTATCGTGGCTTTATTCTCTCCCTGAGTTGAATGACTTTTCCTTTATTGGGACCAGTATCTACTTTATTGCTTAAAACGGTCTTCCAGAACCACAGTAGTAAAATAAGATCTTTCAAATAATGAAAACCAGAAATTTATTTTTTTCAGCCGCAGTGCTGGCAGTAATGACGGAAAGTCATTGATTTCCTTTTGAAACTGTTTCTGAATTGTTTCCTTGATGTTGCCTACCTCTCTGCTGATTTCTTTCTTTAGAAGCAGCTGCTTTCACACATCTGGTTTGTTCCAGGAATATTTCTTTTGCACTTTGTTTATCTGTAGTTTGTCAGACAGGTCTGTAAAGTTTGGTCACAAGCCAGGAAAAATCATGAAGAATTTTGTGGTAGAGTAGTCACTGAAGTAACCAGGTGTAAGGAATACAGAAACTGCTATGACAAAAGGTTATATAAAATGGATCATGCAGCTTTAGAAATACATCCTCTGGTCTGCAGCGCAGCTTAACTTCTCCTTGTCACACACTGAAGTATGCGGCCTCGAGAAGTGTTCAGAGCATGTCCTGTGGATGAATCCTAGGAAAACAGAAAGTAGGAGGTGAAAAGCTATTACAAAGCAAGTCCTGATGGAGCTGACCTGCTGTCGGTTTTTGTCATTTGAGGCTTAGTTGTCACTCAGAAAAGCATCTCATCCCATGCTGGTAATTTAAACACTCAGAGCACTGGTACTATAGAGGTAAAGCTTATATATGGAAAATAATGTATTATGTGGTAGATCATTGTTGCAGTGTTCAAAAGCTTCTGAGGAGAATTGTGCTATTTTGGCAGGAGTTCAGAATTCTCTTTCCTGCAAGGAACAGGTTCAGTGGTTTGTTTTTTCTCTAACATGTCATTTTGAGGTTACATGGTAACATCTGTCAGAGCTATGCTAACCTCTGTCATCCAGCTGTTATAATTGTGGTATTTTCCTTCCTTTTCCTTTTCTTTCCTCTCCTTTTTGCTTTCCCTTTCTCCCCCCTCAGAAAAAAAAAAAAAGAAGGTAAAAAAACCCAACAACGAAAACCACCTCCTTTTATACTGAAACTTCAGGTGGAATGAAGTGGTTATAAAAGCATCTGTCAACACAGGAATGGTTTGCCAAGCCAAGTATTTGGGTTGGAAGTCATGCCTTCCCAACTGCTTGAAAACAGGAAGTATCTCTGTTAAGTGATGGATAGCTCTACTTTGCTGAGAGGAAGAAAAGGCTTTTTTCTTTCTTTTTTTTTTTTTCTTTCTTTTTTTGCCTCTGGGCCAACAAATGAGTTCTGCAGTTGTTCCATGTACGTCAAGAACGACTCCTGTGGAAATGTGTATATGGGTGCACACCTCTGTGTGGATGTGTGTGTGTATATATATATATATGTGTCTATATTTGTGTGTGTATATGAATATACAAACAAAAAAAAAACCATAGAAAACCCAAAACCAGCAGTCATGTACACTTCGTACATGACTGGTCCCTGTCAGAAGCCAGCCCAGGCACATCTTATCCCAGTGATTCCTGTAAAGCTCTCAAAATCTGTCAGAAACAGCCTGCAGGATTGCAACGGCTCCTGGGTGATTAATTGCCAAAAGAGTCTGGTTCCAGGTTCCATTACATGTAATTGTTATCTTTTTCTAAAGGGGTTCTTTCATTAAACCCCCATTCCTTCCCCCACCCCCAAAAGAAAAAAAAGGGAAAGGAAAAAAAGAGAAAAAGAGCTGACATTCCTGAGGTTTTGCACCTCTTAGACAGGAGCATAGAGGACTCTCTTACATAAACATACACTGAAGAGGGTGTGTTATGTTGTTTATTAGCTGATGATAGATTTTTTTTTTCCCTTCACTTAATTTTAACTTTACTAAAAATCATTTTATTAGAAATAGGGGAGAAAAGGCTGCATGGAGTGCACATCTTCCAGTGTCTTCTCCACATTAAAACCTTACTGTGAGACCCAGCAAGTGGCAGAGCACTAGATCATTCTTGATCCTTGCTAAAATTGCAGGAAGACAGCTGAAAACTGGGACGTCCTCTGTGCCATTGTGTTCAGACTGGACATGGGGAGAGGACAAAACCTTGTGTCTGACACCCCCTTTGCAAAGGAAGATGGTGGCTTAAAATGTGTGGTTGAGTATCTTGAAGATACGGGTAGATTGTGAAGAATGAATTGCTTTCCTGAGGCCATATTGACAAAGCAGGGGGGATTGAAGCCCGATTCCTTGGTGGTACCTCAGTGGGTTTGAACACACGTAATTTGGAGCTGAATTTCTGTGGTGCCATACTGGGATTGTATCAGCACGGTTGCTTGGGTTTGCAACTGCTTTTACTGCATTGAAAATGGGCCGTGTTCCTGACAGGTTTGGACTTTAATAGATGGAGGCTTGGGCAAAGCTTGCCTCCCAATGAGCACTGCAGTGATTTGTGCCAGCCAGCCAATTTAACTGTTTGAAATATCAGATGGGAAAAAAAAGCACGGAGATACAACTTCTGCAGCTGCAGAGTATCTGCCTGCGGATGTTTCTGCCAAGAGAAGTGGTTGAAACTTGGTTTCTTGAGGTATTTTAATCCTATCTGAACAAAATGACATAAAAACGTGCCCTGGTATTGTCTGCATGGGCCAAGGAGCACACTGTTCCTCGCAGTTGCGTTTGCACTGTCTCATTGCAACGGAACAAGTTTCCTCAAGTCTCCTTTCTCCACGATTCCCTGTGAATTGGCTGTATCCATCAAATTCTGCCAGTGGCAGGATGCTGATGTGCAGTGGTCAGGACACTGCTGTTAGTCTGATTAAAAAGATGAGAATATTTTGTGGCATCCAGGTTTGGAAAGCCAAGCCTGGCCTTCCTTAGAGGCTTTTGAGGCTCGATACGCTTTCACATCAACTCTGGAAATTTTTGCTTTCTTGGAGCGCTTCAAGCACTGCCTATCTGTAGTTACGGAAGTTATACCTGTTTTAAATCACTACCCTTGGTGGAAATGGCTGTGAAACATACAGAAGCAGGGCATGTTGTTCCAGCAGGCGATGACAGTGGTTTCAATTGACTCAAGGCAGTTCTTTCCCCAGGTTTCATTTTGTAAGGAAAGATGAATTCACTATTTTCCTGCACACTGCCACACTGCAGGGTAAACTGTTCTGCTGTAATAGCTTAAGAGACTGATCTGTAGTGCTGGCTGAAGGTGCTAGTTCCTGTGGGTAGCCAGCAAAGAGCAGATCCAGAAGACACATGGAATTACACGGAGAAGTTTCCCGCTGTTGATGTGACAAACTGGAAAGAGGTATGAATTAGTGGCTGAAGGGAAAAGATTAACTGAAGATGTGTACCTGGAGGATAAGCAAAGAGAGTAGCTGCTACACAGGCAGGGGCATCTGAGGGACAGATCACGTTCTTATTTTGGAGGTAGTTCACTCTCCCTATGGCTTCATCTTGCTTTAGACTGGGATCATCTCAGCTGTCTCCCGTTTGCAGTTGGTTTGCTGTTTGCCAGTGTATCAAAGCACACATTTGATCCCTGCCTTTAATTCGTTCTCCTGCTGAATGCCTGAGCAGAGGGTTCCCGCCGCGCTGCTGCCGCTCGGTAGCGCGTTCCTGCTGAACACCTGCTGTCAAACTATCATGTCCTTTCTTGTCAGCTTGCACAACGCTCCGGGTCTTGAGCAAGACTGACAGCGCGGAAGGGCTGTGCAGCCTGGCTTTTATAAATCTATGTGGAAAGCAAAGCCTTCACATAGGGAACTGCAGCATTTTCTAGGAGCTGGTTTCTAATAATACTTGATAAAATTCAGTTAGCAAATGCATTTTATGAAGTAGTGGATGGAAGCAAAGTGCTCCACCCTGAGAGGAGTTGTAGGTGTTGTGTAATGACAGCAGAGAGTAATCTGCACAGATCTTGGGAGACGTACAAGGGTGGTGACCAGCAAAAAAAGTCATCAAAGAGGGGAACTGGTTAGAGATGTTGGCATGTGCTGATGGTGGTGACAGACGTTGGCACAGGAGGAAGAAGGTGGGGAGGTGGAAGAGTGTGAGGAAAGGGGCTCTTGGCAGGAACAAAGCAGTATCACTTGACTCGGGAGCCTGTAATTACAAGACTCCAGCCTTGTGCCACGATGAATAAGTGTGTCACCTGGAACAGAGGAATTTGGGGTTGCCTCCTGAAGCAGCTCGTGCCAGATGGAGCGGGAGTAAAAACCTTGTGGGAGAAAAAATTTTAGCTCTACACTGGACCATAGTTTTTAAGTCCTTAATAATAATAATCGTCCAATGTGTCTTTTCCCCTCAGCACCTTCTGTTAATTTTGGTAATTAACCCATGCAAAAAAGCTTCCACTAATCTGTCTAGCAAACAGGATGGATGAGCTTCCTGTACTTGAAACTTTCAAAGATCCTAAAATGCCAGGCATTTCCTGATCTGCTGGGCTGGGAGCATGACCTGCTCTGGCACAGAGCGAGAACGAAAACATCAGGCACCGAGATGAGCCTCAAAAGCGTAGGAGAAGCACCTTGATGGGAGCTGCCTTCACTCCTGCCAGAGATAAATGATGGCACAAGAAGGCCTTAATACTTGCCACACTTGCAATGCATCTGTCCTGACATGTGAGCAAAACCATGGAAAGCATCTCACAAACAGCTACTGCTTGCACAGGCTGCAGGGGTGGTGAGACCCTGGCACAGAGAAGCTGTGGATTCTCCATCCACTTGTAAGTGTTCCAAGCCAGGTTGGATAGGGCTTAGAGCACCCTGGTCTAGTGGAAGGTGTCCTTGTCTATGGCATGGGGGTTAGAACTGGATGGTCTTTAAGGTCCCGTCCAACCCAGGCCATTCTCTGATTCTGTTTCTTTAAAATTACTTAGAAATGTTCAAATACTGTAATGATGAAAAAAAAAAAAAAATTACATTACCCAATGAGGTTACAAGATATGGAGCATCTCTGGTAATGAGAAGTCCATGTAAGTAAGAGACATGACTACAACTCATAAATAGCACTTGTCAATCTAAATTGGAAGGATTTAGTTACAAAGGAACTATTCCCAGTCCTCTCATTTTCATCAGTGGTCTAATCTCAATGGACTCAAAGGCAAAATTAAACTTTTAGTTGCATTATTTGGGTTTTGCATTAAAAGCAGTGTATTTGCTTGAAAGGAAACAAATTTGGTATAAAAATCTGTTTCTGCTTGTGAAGATTGATTGCAGCAGAGAACATGCAGTAACACTGATTCTCCAGATGAGCTTCTCTACCTCCTGAACTGATTTGCTTTCTCTTACTCACCTCAAAATGCCACTTACTGCTTGCGAGTTTTCAGGTTGTATTTATTTTTGCTAAAGTTAGGTTATCCTCTGGCACAGTTCATGTGTGAGATTTTGTTATAAGATGTGATTAAAAATGCTTTTGATGAATTAAGCATGGCTGCAGAGATATATTAGTAGGAAAATATTTTTTTTTCCTGTCCCATAGAGATCTCATCAGCTGGTTGTTTCTGCCAGTGCTGTAGTTCTTCATTCTTTGACAATGAGATTTTTAAAATGACCAAATATCCTATTACAAAGCTACCTAAAGGTAGATGCTTAAAAAACAAAATTAAAAAAAAGGAAAGAGGAGGAAAATTAGCAAAGCCCTAAGGTTAAATCTGGTCCATTCTTAACAGGAACCACAAATATTTTCCAGGCTTTACCTATTAACGTTTTCTTTCCTGAAATAATTCTCTTCATAATTGCACAGAAAAGACATGTTTTTGACCTAGCTATCTTTTCCAATGATATATTTTGAGGATATACTCCATTTTAACTACAAAAAATTGAAACATTTCTTTTTGAAAGGGGAGCAGTTCCTCCTTAAAAACCTGTGACTGTGCTGTTGATGATACTCTGTATTACATGACAATTATCCCACTCTCCTAGTGTTCTCCAGAGGAGCATTTTATCTGTGTACCACTCATAACCTTTCAATGCATGAGTACTTAGACCTCTTTCATAACTGTTGTGGTAACAAAAAAAAAAAAAAAAAAAAATAAAAAATCACATAAACCTGTCAAAGAATTGCTCAGTGGTACAAAGTATTCTGGGTTTGAAGTATTATGGTTTCTACCAAAACTCCAGTTATTTAGTTTTGTGCCCTTCCTGGCCAATGTAAATTATGCAGCCCTCGCATCTCGACATCAGTGAGTTATGTAGGTTTGTGCATACATCAATTCATTTTGGTCCCATCAACTTCCCACCTCCTGTGTGCTGCTCACCCCAAATCGGGTTTGCACCTCCCAGCCGCGAGCGGTTCATCTCGCGCTCCCGGCAGCTGCATCTGCCCGGGCCTGCAGCTCCGCTTCAACTCTTCACCCTCCTCCTCCTGTCTCTGCTCCTGCTCAGCTGAGCCACTGCCTGCTCCTACTGAATCCCTCCTCCTCCTCCTGCTCCACAACGTGGATCCATCCTTGTGCCTTGCCAGTGGGTCATCACCTAATCCCAGTGCACCCAGCCCAGGGCAGTGGGGCTGGCCCAGAGGTGACCTGGTTGTCCTTATCACTCTCCTCCCCATTTTCAATGTGCATGTTGTAAAATTGAAGCTACATCTTCTGGAGTGGCCTATGAAAGTCATGGTGTACTTGGAGCAGCCACCTCCAAAGCCCTTCCTGTGGTGAAGGCTGGATCACACAACATCTTGCTGAGAAAAGCAGTAGCTTCTAGGACTGTACAAAAAATGGTGTTGAGGAGAAAGGTGGCACCCATCCAACTCAGCCCTGCTAGTTAGCATCACCTGGGCCTTGGGCTTGAAGTGCTTAAAGTGCCCACATCATGTGCCTCAGCAGGCTTCCCTATGCAACCCATTGATTTTATGTCTGATTTTACCTCAGGAGCATGGAGAGGGGGAGACTGGTGGCTTTCCAAAAGGCTATGGTGATGGCAGAAGGGCCAGGAGCAGTCAGGCTGTACCCTGGGACTCCCAGGGTCACTGTGTCCAGAGGGCTGGGGGAGCCTCCAGGGGCTGAAGGGAGTCTGACTCATCTCAACCTGAAGTTATAGAATACTTTCTCTCCTTTTTGTCTGTGTTGATATTGTCAGTGTGCAATGCTGTAACCGACTTGTGCTTTTTTTGTATAGTTCCCAGCACATCTGGTCACCTTGGATAAGGTCCCTGGGCCTGATTGTAGCAAAAAAAGTAATGCTTAAAACTTGGGCCTTCAACTACCACCATATGTAAAACACAAAGCACTGGGGACAAAGTGGAGGAAACACAGATTTTAGTTACTGACCAGAAAAAAGTATGTTCATTGTGTTATATCTGCAGTTGTGCTTTTTGTGTTTTGGAACTGAGAGCCAAGCAATGGAGTGCTTGTCCCAGGTGATTGGCACTGAGCATTTTCTCTGTCCCATCCGCACCACAGCCCTGGTCATTCATCATTGGGAAGCTAAGCTGGCTCTAGAAAATGTTCCTAATTATCTGGTTGTCCTGATGAAACCTGCCTTGGTTTGAAAGAGGCACCACTGTACTCACGTGAACATTTCTTGTTTCTTCTAAATAATAGAATTAGCTATGGGCATTTCCTTAAGAGCATGCAGAACACAATTGCAGTCTAATTCCTCTCCCTCCAAGCCTAGTCTTGAAACATGCAAATTTCTCTTTCAAGTGTGTTGGCAAAAAATGGCAACATCCTCACACACACACACATGATTTAGACACTGAATTATACACTGCACTGGTTGAGATATTGTCAGTGAGCTGACTTCTTGGGTGGATTCATCAGGAGTGCTGTGGAGAACAGTGCAGTCTGCTGAGCAAATATCAGTGGACAGCTTGTTTCTTGCTCTCTTCTATAGGGATCCACCAGGATCTGGCCACTGCAGGGACAGGGTGCTGGGCTGGGTATGGACCTGTGGGCTTCCCAGCCTTGCTCTGTCCTTGCACAGCTCCATGCGGCACCACGGGGCCATGTGCCTTCTGCTGAGCATTTTCATGTTCTGTTTTAAAAATAACAAGACATCTCTTAACATTCAGGATACATTTTTCCACTCTGAAGCACCACAACAGTCTTTTTAAAGAAACTCTAGGAAGGGTGTTAACTTGATCAATGCTGTGCAGGAAGGAAAGCTCTTTCCTACTATTTTTTCAGCATGACTTTCACTGACATGATCAGGCTGGGAAAAGACTTATTGGCTGACAGCCCAGGACAGCCATGCAATATCTCTAGTCATCTGGAACTCAAACTAGTCTACCCAAGGGAGAACCATAACATAAAAACAATTTAGGTTACATGCTGAATTTTATAAACATTGTTCAGTTTTTAAAAAAAATGTTTAAATACTATTTATGTGCATTCACTGTGCACAGGATTATTGTATTTTGCTTTTCTTTTTTCCAAATGTAAGAAAAGTAAAAAAGCAAGAAAGGCTGGAAGGGATTTTTCTTTTTTTTACTGTAGATGGTTTTCAGAAGTCTTGGAGATTTTTTATAAACATAGGGAAATGAGCTTCCTCCCTTCTCATAAATTTAAGCTCTTGGCTTCTCCTCTATATCGGATATAATTGTTTTATATATAGATAAAGTTTACTTTTTGACCCTGTCCAGAAAGCTGTTTGAAGGGAGCTTCCAGAGGCCCAGCAGTCCCCCTCCTGCAAACACAGGACTTTCACCAGACCAGGTCGGGGAGAGCTTGGCTTCCTCTGCTGAGCCATAAAACCCCCAATGGCAGAATTTCCACAGCCTCCCCAGTAACCTGCCCTGAGGCTGTGCTTCTCTTCTAGAATTTTTTTCCTCCCATCCAGTCTGAACCCTCCATGCTGCCCTCCGTGGGCATTGTCCCATCTGACATTGTCTGTCTCTGTTCTGCCACCCTCCCATGTCCATTATAATCTGAGTAACCCTGAGCACCCAAAGTGCAGGGTCAAACACGTGTATGAAGCTGAGCATCCCTGGCCTCTCTCTGTTGTCACCTTATTTTGCATAGAAAACTCTGTCAGAATAACCTGCTCATCTGTAACCATGTGCAGCTCTAATAATGTGGGATAAAGCAATGTGGATCCACAACGTAAGATTCACTCCAACAAAACTCTTCTTTTCTTTGCTCTTTGTCTTGGTGGAAGATCTGTGGATGTGTCCATTGCCACCTGTCCTTCTGCCAAGTTCTAACATTCCAGCACACCTTGCAACAAGTTTAGAGCTATTGTTTTAGAAAAATGACTGTGGTTCCTTAATGATTCCTTTTTTCCATAAACTGCTGTTTCAGAAGCTGAGTAGCCTTACTGTCTTTTCTTGTGCAGGTTCGTGCTTTTGTTTAAACTGTTGGTTATTTGGTGGTGGTGTTGTTTTTGAGTTGTGTTTTTTTTACTTCCTTGACGTGCTGTAACTTTTGCTGTGACGCTTTCATTGCAGGCCTTGCTGAGGCCGGGGCGAATAGACAGAATTATCTACGTGCCACTGCCAGATGCAGCCACTCGCAAGGAAATCTTCCAGCTTCATTTCCAGTCCATGCCAGTCAGTGATGAAGTCTGCTTGGCCGAGCTCGTGGAGCGCACACAGAAGTACTCGGGAGCAGAGGTAAAACATCCTGGAGTCGGTGCGCAAATGGTGTTTGAAGTTGAACTCAAATATCCCTGGAGCTTTCTCAGAGTGCTGGTGGGAATTATGAAAGGGAATATTTCAGATATTCCTGTGTTTTTGCAATCTGGGGCTTTTTTACTTTACTACCCCATGACTGGAGTGGTGCCAGGGGAAGGGTCTCTTTCAGGGTGAGCCCTCATACAGTTGCAGGCGGCCGCATTAAGGATGTGCTGCTAGGAGTGGAGGGAGGCGGAGGCAAGTTCTCCCAGACAGTTCCTCCACATCTCTGGGAATCTTTTGAATGTAGGATTGTGACTGAGAGCCTCAGGAGGAGAGACAGAGTTAGGAAACACTGCAAAGGAATTGCAAAGGAGTCACTTTGAAGCATGTATTTTCCTATTCCATATAATCAAGACCTCACAGCAGCACTTACTGTTACAGCTCGTTGCTATTACTCAGCTTCTGACACTGGATGTCAATTACTTCCTGTCTTGGGTAGAAGGAGAAACTTTCTCAGATGCTGCTGCCTGGCAGTTATAAGTATCAGTACATTAGTGGTCACCATTCTGCTCCCTGAATATTATTCATGTCAGTGTCTCTTGAAAGGATATTTCATTCTTTCCTCATTTTAATTAATTGAGAGTAATTATATTAATTAAAAAATTCAAAGAGTGTTAATAAGGTTGCCAAGTTGAGCTCTTAAAAGGTGTGAAATACCAGAACTTCCACCTAATGTAGCCAGCCCTAGTGTCTGCATTATCATGCCATCTAATTACACAGTCGCCTTCTGCTTTTTCCATAGCAGAGTGGAAAATGTGATGTGCTTGCCTTGGCTCCCCATCTCTCTGTGTGCTGTTTACAAGGGCAGGGAAATAAGCTAAACTTTTGTCTTGGGTGATTGTGGAGGATTTGTGTGATTGCTGAAGGCCCTTCTCAAAGGACTGGTGATGCTCCCAGGCAAGGCTTCTCTTCATGTAGCTGTCACTTGGGTGCTGGTAGGCTGTAAAAGACTGTGCTTCTTCCTATTAATAACCTCTGGCTGGTGAGGGCACTGCTGTGTGTGCTGTGGGTCATTTTGGGAAGCTGTGTCACAGCAGACACCAAAGCCAAACCCACGAGGATTTTCCTCCTCCACAGCACAGGGCAGACTGCACTCTGGGAATGAATGAATGACTGAATGAATGAATGGAAGCTGTGTAGTGAGCAGAGCTGATTTGTGTAGCACATCTTTCTGCCCAGAATGTGGTCTCTCACAATGAAAAAAAAAAGGCAACAATAAAAAGGATTTCAGGTTTTACTGTTGGTCTGGAAAACTGTCACAGCTCTACTGCCTCCACATTTTGGAGCAGTGACCTGAAACAGTGTTATGTTTATATTTGGGGACAGTGGCACAACTTGGGAAAATTTATCTGCCTCTGGCTGAGTTACAAGCCTCCAAAAAACATAAATATAAACATATCCTCTGTTGCATATGGCAACTGTCGCCTTACCAGGCAACAACTGCAGTGCTTGTATTTTAGAAATTCTAAGCATATGGGGATTTCCTTTGGATCTGGATCAGCTGAAAAGCTAGTGGTGAATTCCAGTGCCTGGCTGATAATGAGTCACAAATGTCTTGGTGCTGGCTTTGTACAGAACCAAAAATAAGTTAATGGGTCATTGAGTGTAGCTACAGACTGGTTGCAGGGGGAAAAAAAAGCTGCCTGTTTCTAATATGGCATTTCTCACGAATTTTATTCTTTTGCATCATGCAAAGGATTATAATAACTGGGATGTAAAGAGTAAATGCAGAAAAAGCCTCAGTCAGGGTTCCTTGGAAGAATATATAAAGTCTTGACAGTTGGCACACACAGTGGCCAGTTTCATTAAAGCCTTTTCTTCCCAGTGTCTCCAGCTTCCCAGCTTTACAAATAGTTTCCGCTGCTGAATGGCAAGTTCCCATTCCACTGTTCTAGCTTTTGTTCAGAGAAAGAAATGGAAAATGCCTGGTTTTGTGACTAGAAGATGCTGTGTGAATAGTGGGCTGCATGTAAAGATGCGTTGAATCATCCTGACATGAGCTGAATAAACAGCCAGGAAAGTGGATAGTTTAGTGTGCATCTGGCTTCCAACTTGGCCCCTATTCAGATCAGATACTTGTGTGTTTTTGCCTGTCACTGCTTATGACCAGTTATCTCTGTTCACCTGCTGGATGTACGTTGCTTTTAATGACTACCTTTAAGGATATATCAAGATAGCAAAATAGGGTGATTACTTCCCACTGTTTCATGTGAGGGAAGGTGGAAGATAATTTATGAGGGTGAATTACAGTTTCCTTCCCTTGTGTGTCTGTGAGGTTTAATAAGAAAAAGGCATTAGATGAGCAATGTCTGTACAGTTAACTTCTAGGTCGAAGAAATCCTCAGCTTTCTGGAAATACTTGAATTTGAGTGCAATCTTCATTTCCAGACCCTTCTGAAGTAGTGCTCTGCAACACTGCTTGGGCTCTTCTACAGGGACACTGCATTTTATTTTGGGCAAAATTGCAGGAGGTCCAGCTTTTATAAAACTGGTAATTTTTTAATGGTTTTATATAATTAGAATGTCTGCACTCTGAGGTTGTTCACACAGCTTTTCCTAGTGTTTTCACTGTTGTACTTCATGCTGAGAAGTTTTATCTGTTTCATTTCCCACTGAAGTAGGAATAATTAGAGATCTGACCACAGAAGTATTTAAAAGCTATGTTTTAAAGTACTGGCAGTGTGAGTTCTTTGGGTCTCATTTGCTTGTTTTCATGGTGCTGCCATAGCCAGCTCACCTTAGGAAAGATGGGCTTTCCACAAACTCAGGTGCTCCATTTTTCAATTTGGGGTTAGACAAACAAGGGATGAATGGAGTATCTCCCCCCTGGAGAAATATTTTGTTCCAGAAAGTAGGGGATAAAAAGGAAAATAAACCCAGCAGAGTGAGAGATGTTCTTTTATTGTCTGAGCCGCAGTCGGATGATGTTTTTGTTACAATTTAAAAGGCACAGAGGGAGGTTTTAGGTGGAAACTGAAATCAAGTGTTGAGTTGTTTTGAGTTTAAAGTTGGTTGGAAGTAATAAAAAATTAAATAATCTGGGTATGATGACAATATTCCTCAGATGAGTGTGCTTATAAAAGTAAGATAATGGGACTGACTGCTTTTAAATTGGTGGAAAGCAGGTCATGGTGAAAGCCAAGGCTGGCATGGTTTCTATAGTATTATCAGTTTCCATGCTTACAGGACACAATGGTAGAGCGGGAATCTTGGAACCTGTAAATCTTTCACTGGTTCTGAATCGAAGTGGAACAGTTAATGTAAAAAATATCTTTCTCACTTTGCAATAACACTCAATGGGAACATAGAAAATGAAAGGGAAGAAAAGCAAGCTGATGAAGGTTTGCTCTGGCTCAAATAAGAGCAGATGTGATGCCAAAAAGATCTGTGCAGCAGCAAACTAGCTCAAATCACCTCACATCTTTGACTCTTAAAATATGTATTCCAAAACATGCGTGTTCTTGTTTACCAGATATTGACATATTTAAACTAGTAACTTTAATTAAAAACACCCCCAAACAACCAAACCTTTCCAAAATCCTCTGTTTCGTACAGAGGAAGATACTAATTACAGAAGGAATGAGGATGTGTTCCACCATAGGTGCACAGGAGGGTAAAGACCCTTTTAAGAAATGGGGAAAATTTGTCTGTTTAGTAAAGAACACCTACAGTAAAGGAGAGAGAGGGTTTAGATATAGGGGGAAAAAAAAAGGACATTGAAAAGATAAGGATGTGTTATCTTCTTTACATCTAGCTCTCCATGAAGGAAAATATCTTCCATAGTTGAGGAAAAGGTTTCTGCTTAACATTTTTAAAGGGCAGTGGATTCAGTCCTATATAGTAGCCTGAAGTATTACAGTGAAATGTGATTTTCAACATGAGGTACTCCATCAAATTGAAATGTAGCAAGATTAAGGCCTCAGATGAACTTCTGATGTTTCTCTTGGAATGGTGCAGAGGATCTGTTAATTTATATCACTCATTGAAAAGTGAACATTTTTGTGTGGGTGGGTGAGGAAAAGTCTCAGCCTTCATGCAGTATGGGTAGCATGGGATCACCTCCTTCCTACACACATTTATCAGTGCTAAGGATGTGTTTGGCACAGGTGTCTGGAAGGTGAGGAAATACCTGGCATTGGGAATGTTTTCCAAATGTTAGTGTTTGGGATAAACGAGATGAATCACCAGAAAGGAAGGAACTAACTACACAGGACTTCCCATGGGATTTTGCCTGCTTCTGGTCTCGCAGGAGGCTCCTACGTGCGGAATGTGCTTGGGCAGACTGGGAACAAGGGCAGTGTGAGCACCTGGGGATGTCTGGGAATGGCATTGGTGTGGCAGCGCTGAAAGCAGGACTTTGGGGCATTACTCTGCCTCTCCTCACTCTTTTGAGTCACTTCAGAAAGATCTGGTTCCCATCGCCCATTTTTCAGAGGTGTTGTCCAGAGTGGGTGGATTTTCATCGTGTTGTGTCTGTGGCCTGATCCATGAGTGCTGTGTGCTCTGACCTAGGGATGGTGTAGAGCATGGCTGGAAATCAGCACATTTATGCCAAACATAAGGTTTAGTGTGGAGAGGAGTATTGGCACTGAAATTTATGCATGGCAAGCTCATCTGGGAAAGAACATTTTCTCCTTCAGTGAGATAATGATTTCCTAATAGTTTAATCAAGCAGGGGAGATTTAATGCGTCTGGCTGAAGGGACATTAGTGTTTCCGAAAAGGTCAGACCCATTAACAGCTCAGGAGGACACAGTCGAAACTGCTTCCTAAGTAACTCAAAGAACAGGGATCCTCAGAGAAACTTGGAGGAAAAAAAGTCAGAGGGAATTTGAATGAGCATCAACCAGTGCTGAGGTATGAAATTTTGTTTGCTTCTCAAACCTGACTTTTTTTTCCCCATAATGCCCAAAGAGCTGATATTTTGATTCCTTAAACACCAAAACAGTTCAGATGCAGGAACTTCACAGCTGATTTCAACACATTTTTCTTCATTAACTACTTTAAAATTATCGTCCACCCAGGTTCTGTAAGTGAGCACTCCTGCGTTTGCTTTTCAGGGTTGTTTTGTGTTGTGTTTGGAAGGAAGAAGATCAGTAGGAGCATCACCTGTGTCAGGAGCAAGCTCCCTTCCCTTGAGCTTGCACAAACCAGCTGTAGCTTCACCAAACCAGCTGAGGCCAGGGGAGTTCCCAGGCTTTGCCAGCAGCACCGACTGTGCTGTTTGCCTCCGTTCCCTGTCTTTTCCTTCCCATTTTCCCACAACCTCACCCACGGCAGAGTAACCAGGAGCTCCCGGTTGCTGGGGGTGGCAGAGGGGTGCATGCTGCCAGCACAGCAGGGCACTGCTGAGCTGCCACTGTCACACAGGCTTATAAAAGAGGGACCTAGGCCCAGCCTCTGTCAGCCAGCTTCACTTGCCCTCTGCTCTTGCCTCTGGCTTTGCTGCTTTATTGTCCTGGGCTTGGCTGTAATTCCCAGCAATGGAAAAACATGTTGCTCTTTAAAAGCAGATGGGAATTCATTCCTGAAGGAAAAAATATGTCTCTTTAGGCAACTGCTATTGTTTTCTTTGAGTTTTATTTTTTGCCTGTGAGTTATTTCTAGCAACTTTTAATTTATTTATTTTTTTAAATCAGACAGTGGGGATTATTCTTCAGTGTCTTAAAGCACATGCTCTTAGTATAGCAATGATCACAAGTGGGGGTACATAAAGTTCAGAGTGAAAATTGCATTTGTAGTGATCAGGAAGGAATTGAAAGTGTTGGCTTATTTCTGCCTTTTGAAGTACTTTCATTCGTGTAATACAAATGCTTATATCAGTTCAGAATTGAAGAACTGGCTTTTATGTTTAAAAAAAAGGAAGATAAAAAGTAAAAAGTGCTTTTTTTCCTCACACTGGCCTGCTTTTTGATTTAAACCTGCAGTGCTGGTACTTGATCTCATAAGTTATGATGTGTCAGAGTGTGTGGTTAGGAGTGAGCTTGCTGCTTGGAGTTTGTCTCAACTCTAGCACTAAAGTATAAGACAAGGTGTACAAATTGGAGAAAGTCACCAAAAAGTTACTGCACTTCAGAGAAAACTGATTCATGGTCCTCCACTCTTATATGACAACTTCAGGGCCAGATCCTCTCAACGTGCACAAGTTGCTGTAAATGCTGAGTATGTCTTAGTACATTAGTAAAAGGTATGTCTGAGGTTTTCTTGTTTCATTGATTTGTATCCACTTCTTTCATAAACTGGTGAGGAAAGTAAATATTCTTACCTATTCATTGCTATGCCTCCTGCCCTTAAGATTAGTAAGTGTCTGACTTGCTTAAGTGCTTGTGATTAATTTTGATAGTATGCAGTGTCTGACCATCCTCAGTGTTCAATTTCTCTTTCTTTACATGCATATTCATTTTCCCCTTGGATATGCTGCTTTAAGAGGAGGGCCACCAAGTTGATTAGAGGGATGGAGCATCTTTCCTGTGAGGAAAAGCTGAGGGAATTGGGATTGTTCAGCCTGGAGAAGAGAAGGCTTTGGGGTTACCTAATTGTGGCCTTCCATTACTTGAAGGGACCATGCAAGAAAGGAGAAGGACTGTTTGCAAGGGCATGTAGTGACAGGACAAGGGGGAATGGCTTCAAACTGAAGGAAAATAAGTTTAGATGAGATTGTTATGAAGAAATTGTTCCGTCTGAGGGTGGTGAGGCCCTGGCACAGCTTGCCCAGGGAAGTTGTGGCTGTCCCATCTCTGGAAGTGTCAACAAGCCCAGGCTGGATGGAGCTCTGAGGAGCCTGGGATAGTGGAAGGTGTCCCTGCTCATGGCAGGGGGGTTGAAAAGAGGTGATCTTTAGGATCTCTTCCAACCCAGGCTGCTCCATGATTTTGTGATTTCAAGGAGGTAGCACCAAGGCATGATGTCCAGCATCAGCTTGGCCAGGAGAGCTGCAGAAGGCTCCCCACTTCTGCAGTGAAATTACCTTCCATCCTTAATAGAATCAGCCCTCCAAAATCACTGGCTGTACTTGGTCAATGAGATCTGAAATAATCCTGATTGTGATCTTAATTAGCACTAGGAATATTTAGATGTAGTACCTGAAGGCTAATTCAGGGTGTTTATACCAGATGAAAGCATCCAGAGGAACACCTTGTGCTGACCTATTTGTGCTTCTGGGACTGTGCCAGTTCAATTGCTGTCGTGGTGGAAGAAATGTTAATGAATGGCAGAGGAATAATAGGGCCCAGGTGTAAAAGCCTGTTAATCTACCTGGCTATTGTTGCTGTGAATGAAGAACATGTTGTTTTAATGGCAACACTGGTTGTTTACACTTCACTGAACTGCAAAGATTGGAGAGCTGGGGTTGTGTGTGTGAATTAAAATCTTTGAACATATATTGGTATCTTTGTGTGCAGGGAAAATAGGATGTTTGCTTTTGGCAGTCATCTGCAAAAAGTCATTGTTTCTGTTGCAAAAATTTGGAACCTAATAATGAATAATAATATCTAATAAAATCAAATCACAATAGGCTGTGAATTTCTTGAACAATAAATGTACCTAATTTCAAGCTTAAATGCTCTCTCTAGTAAAATTACCATTGTGTAGTACATACACCAACTATTCAGCTCCCATTGCTTTCTCCCATGATAGAAGTTATATTTCACTTGTGTAAAGTGAATTTTGAGTTTGTTTTCTGAGGGGTGATCATTATTGATAAAATATTTAGAGTGGGGGAGTATTTTGGCTTCTTCCTTAACATTTTGATTGTGATTTGTTTTGATACTTCCTGTCCCTAAAAATGTGTATAAGGCACAGGCTCATGCACTTGTCATCCCATAAAGTTATTTGAGTTTGGAAATGCACTCTGCTATATTCATTTCAAAAAGGTTTTGATTATGAATAATTTATTTTTCCTAAGTGAGATTTTTTGGGGATAGAATAGTTGAAATGTCTGCTTTTGTTCCGCTTTCTTTTTTATCCACAAACGTCAGCAATGGTGTTGTTGGTGCTGGTGGCTTTTTGGTGAGATTAAGCTTCTCAGTGTTAATTCTGAAACCATTCGAGAAGTTGTTGGTAATTCAGATAGTCACTGATGCTGAATGTGGGAGCAGGGAATCTTTCAAATGTTGCAGCCAAACCTACATTGTCAAACGGGGCAGTTTTCATTCTTGCCATGTAACTTCTGTTTTCCAGAGCCCTGCTCTGTTATTTCTGAATATCTCTGTTATATTCTGAAATTGTTATTTCCAAGTTATCTTTTACTGTTACCCTTACATACATATGGAAAAGCTTTGGATTGCCTTGGGCAAAAGGATTAAAAGGTTACTACTGGCAGATGGAAGCAGCACAATATATAACTATGCAGCAAATTATTAGCTATGTTAGAAGCAATTCCATGGTCTGTTTTACTTTCTAATTAAACTTTTTTCAAACTATCACCTAGTTTTCAGCTTAGGCTTTTTGTTTCCTGTCTTTGAGTAATGAAAATGTCAAGGATAGCTGGATAGGAAAAAAGCCTTTCAGGTCTTAGTCTTCTGTAATTTGTCCATGGCATTGCGTGTATAGAAGGGAGCCATCGGATCTGTCCTGACCACTTGCAGTGGGAGAAAACAGAGCAAACCCCAAGATGACTGCAAGTGCTAATTGGTCTTGACATCCCCATTGTCAGGGGAGGAGAACCAAGAGAGTTTTGTCCAGTTTAAAAGAGCTGCTCTGGGTTTTGTTTGATGGTTTATTTTCTTATTTAGGAAGGTTGGGGGTGGGAGTTATTTTCTCAAAGTAATTGGCATCTTAAAGACGTGGTGTGTGTTTCTTCATTTCCTAGCAAACAAAGTGAATTTGTGATAAAACTAGAAAATGACTGTTCTATTAACATTGCACAGTGAAACACACCGTTGGAGGGAAAGGAGGGGGAGAGCAGCAATTTGCCCTCTGTTTTGTCCTCTTGTCTGCTTTTTACTGGGAAAAATCAACTTTTGTCTTTTTCTAGAACTGCTCCCAGTGAGCTCTCATTTGATGATAAACCAGTGAAGAGGGTTTAAAAAAAATTGCACCCAGCTCGTGGCTCATACTCTGCGGGTTTGCAAGTATTTGTGAGTTTGTGTAAGGAGAACTTTTTCTGCTTGGTCTCTTCAGCAGCTGATTTCCCTTGCACAGTGTGAGTTTTGTTGTTCAGCCCGGGATGAGGGACCAAAGAGCAGAAGCCAGCAGGATGGGTTGTTGGGGGCTTTCCCCAAGGCAGGAAAGTACAGGGGCTTGAGTGTTCAGCACTGCCACAAGCAAGCAGAAAACACCAAACCCAAAAGCCTCGTGCCACTTGCATTTCTGGTTACCTGTGCAAGAGGCGGTCATGGTTGTGCACCTGGAGAGAGGGATTCTGGGGAGTCCCCTTGCCAGGGAGGGCACAGTAAAGCTGGAGGGCTCATCAAAGGCTCCTCATTTCATGGGATCTTGCCATTTCTGTTTTCATTTCTGGGTATTTCTCTGCTATATAAACCAAGGGGCAGGGAACCAAGCCACGCTCCTTTGTTAGTGAAACAGAATTTGCAAGGCAAGAAAATGAGTGCAGTATGGTGTAAACAAGAGAGAACAAAACTTTCCTTGATTTTGACTTTTCTAGTTTAAGGCCTGAGGACTTCCAAAGAAATTTTGTTGGAAGCCTTGTTTTAATCTTCAAATAGCAAGAGCTCATCATAATGAGATGTCAGCTCTCAGAAGTGGAATATAGAATATAGTCAAAATGTTAAAAGCTAAAAACTTGCTCTTCATTTCTAACATCTGCTGCTACTAAATTTGCAAAAGTATTTGTGAAGTAAGCTGACAAACCTGGGGTTAGGGGGATTTTAGGAGATTTTTTTGCATATGGTTATATACATAAAGATCCTTCTCTTCTTGTTTATGATTTTCTTCACAAGAAAATAAGTTTCATGAATTTGCCAATACAAAAAGGGTTCTGTTCGTTCCTCTTCTTTGTTGTATACTGTCTTCATACCCATGAGCTTAAAAAAAAATAAAAAAGGATAAAAAAGGATTGGTTTATTTATTTAAAAAAATCTATAGTTTCTATAGCTTCATTGAACCATGTTTATTAGTAACAATATTTATAGAGGAGCAGGAAAAATTTTTTTTTAAAAAAATAAGTTTTAAATTAATTTGTCTTCTATCAGTGCTTGGAAGTTGGAATAAGAAAGGGAACTGGAGCACTGAGACAGTATCTTACCCTAGGCTAGTTGTTTACCATTAAAGAGAGAGCTTGCATGCGGGAGGGAGTGTTATGTTTTGGACTTACTTCCTTGTAACTCATAAATCTTGGCTGTATAAACGTTCAGTCATTAATTAAGGCTTTCAAATTAATCTGTTTCCTGACTGGACTTGGCTGGTTTTGCATAGAGCAGTGCTGTTGCCCAATCTCCCAGTTTCGGAGTGCTCTCGAACGTGTGACATGGGAGGATGGTGTTTATTGTGGAGAGTTAATGAACAGCACCAAAGGAGAGAGGGGGAGCCCCTGGGTTACCAACATGTGCAGGAAATAGGGTGCTGGTATCAAAATGGTTTTGTGCACTTTAATTGCTTCCCTTACTTCAAACAATGGCAGAAGTGGCTATTTTATATTAATAAATGTCAGGCCCAGGCAGAAGTATTTTTCATTCCTTTCATTATTCTCACATAGTGTTCTGGTTTTGCAGTTCAGCCAGTTTACTCAGGATGATGTATAAGTACAGCCAAAACATCTTTCTCATGTGATGGAAAAAGATTTCAACTTTTATTAGAGACTTTTTAGAAATTAATTGGTAATCACTCAGGTGCTGCTCATCTGAGATTTGTGTCCTACTTGTTTTATCCTTTCTTTACAAATGTGTAAATGTATAGATATGTGTTTCTGTGTCTCCTTTCTTACTTACGTAGCCATGGAGGAGCTTTTAGCATATATTTAATTATTTCTCAAATATTAAGTATTTTCAGAAATTCATCCTGGAGATGTACTACTTTTTGTAGGCATTTCAAACCAAAAGTATTTTCATTACCTGAGTACTAGATGTGAATTAAAGCAGTCAACTTCCCTCAGTTCTGCATGTGCAAAGGATTTAATACATAACTTGTAAGGTTTAGATTGGACATATGGAAGAAGAGAGTGGTGAGGCCCTGGTACAGGCTGCCCAGAGAAGTTGTGGATGCCCCATCCCTGGAAGTGTTGAAGGCGAGATTGGATTGGGCTGTGAGCAACCTGGTCTGGTAAAAAGTGTCCCTGCCCATGACAGGGACATTAGGACAAGAAAATCTTTAAGATCCCTTCTAACTCAAACCATTCCAGAATTATTTTTTTTATTATTATTTTTTTTTTAGTAAAATGATTTTTCCATATCCAAGAAAGCACCTTGCATTTTAATGGCATCAAAGTGAAGGTGTGTTTTCAATGTCATGTAGTCCCAAGCTAAGCCTTTCTAAATATTTCCAGGTCTTTTCAGTATTGCTTTTTACAGATTTCTGATGAGAGGCATGTGTTTGTGGGGAGCACTGGTCAGAGGAATCCCTTTTCTTTTAATCAGCACTTTGAAAAACTCAGTGTGTCCTCAATGCTAATGTCAGCATGTGAAAGAACAGCCTCACATTTGAGAACAACTCTGCTACTCTCACATGTTTTTGGAGCAGGAAAAGAGATTATTGTCAAATCTTTTTTCAAGAGCAGCTTCATCTGTAGGAAGTTTGTCACAGAGATGCAGCATCAAAGATGTGCAGGCAACAAGTGACCCACTGAGTTGGGCAGGTGGTGGAAATCCAGGTGGGCTTGTTGTGCATGGTGAAAGTACCATGTGGAGCATGATAGGAGCACTTGCTAAATATAAATAAATATAAATATTGCTAAGTATAAATAAATATAAATGATGCATTAAGAAATCGTGGTAATAAATCACTCTTCTTCCAGTACACATTTGATTGGAGACAGTCCTGGACTTGCTCGGAGATAGGATGGATTGTTGGATTGTCTCATTGGTTTCTTCTTTCTTACGGATTTGATAAATCACTTATCACATCGTATTTGGTAACAAGTAAACTGTATTTCAAAGCCTGAAATGAGGCCTGGATGACATTTAGAATTTGAAATCCGTTGTTACATAAGACTTGACATTCAGTGTTATGTTCAGTGGTGTCTGTGTGAAACCTGAAGGGCAGAACAAATTACAGATCACCTTATTGCTTGCCATATACAAAGTAGGACTGGTTTTGCTGTGTGCAGATTCAAAACAAGGAGCTACACCTAAAATACCTGTAGGGCTTTATTACAGATGGTGTGTTTTGTGGCTGCCCATTTGTTCTGGGACCCTGAGGGGTGTTCCCAGGCAGTTTCATCAAGCCACTGTGCTGTGGCTGGTGCTGGTTTCAGTGCCTCTCCAAACCTGTACTGTGCAGCAGAAGTCATTCAACCTCTTAAAAAAGGGCTTAAATCTAACTAAATCAAGTAAATAATCAGTTAATGTGGTGCTGGGAGCCATGACCAGTGATGACTCCCTGGACCACAGGAGCTGCTCTGCTTATCTGGCAGCCCTGGAGCTCTCCAGGCTTTCCCAGCAGAGCCAGTGCAGAGACCCATGCAGGACTGCCTTGTGATCGTTGCTCCTGCTGTGGTTTCCCAAGGTGAACAAAACAATGATCCTGGTGTTAAAATGATAAACCAAGTCCAGTCTTAGCCCAGTCAGGATCCACGTGGAACAGGTTGTTCCCTGCAAGTCGGAACAATGCTGATAACATTTAGCAGGAATAGCAAATACACATTAATATTTGCATTATGGTAACAGGCAGAGTCTATTTAGAGGGTTATATTTGGTACTAATTATCCATCCTTGGGTTTGAGATGATTCCTGAAAGTGCCTGTTTCCTACAGGAACAATCTTTCTTGAATGTCTCATTTTTCAAACAGAGAGCTTTTAGTCACTTTATTTTTACCATTTGAAATCCAGCAGTTTTATTGTACTAATATTTAGCCTGCCAGGATGTTTTAGGACCATATTTTTTTCCTTTGAAAATAGTGAGGGTTTTTTTGCTGTTTGTTTCTTCTTAATTCATATGCAACATTTAAGGAAAGCTTAATTAATTCCAGCATACAGGGAGAGGGGAAGGAAACAGTGCTCAGCAATTGAGAATATATTTAGCTACATTTATAAGGAAGTGATTGTATTACCTAAATCCCCTTTTCCTTATTTTTGGATGAGTTTGGGGGCTAGAATGGGGAAGGCAGGCACAAGCTTGGTAAAAAGAAGTGCAGGGAGGAAAAATACTTCCATGGATGTGGAAAACAGAAATATAATGAGCTATCTCTCTTTCTCTGTAGAGCTGAAGCAGGTCTTGCTCTTAAAAGCCCTTGAGTTGGAGTTTAGATTTCAGTTTTAGGAGGTTTGCAAAAGTTGGAAAAGCTGCGGAAGTCAAATTCTATTCTCAAGGTGTGAACACAGGAGCGGGCTGATCCTGGATAGGAGGGCCAGTTCTTGTTACTGTTTTTTATTAAAATATTTTGTTACTTCTGCTGCAAATTAACATTGGTTTGAACATTTTCTCTCTTAAGTATTGTTCAGTCTTCCTCATTAAAAAAACATTTCCTCAGTAATAATAGGTTCCATATGTAGATGTACTGTGTATGTAAAGTGATACATATTAATATAGCAATTGCCCACGAAAATGTGGTTTTTTGCTTTTCCACCATGTAATGACCCTTCCTGCTCCTGCCCCCAAACAAGCAGAACAACAAGAGGGCCCACTGAACGGAAATGTGAAGTTTTAAACCATTTTCCAGACCCGACGTTTTCGGAGCTGGCAGAGGAGGCCGGCAGAGATGGATCGCTGGCTGTTCCAGGAACAGGCTGACTCTGCAAAGCAGGCTCAGTGGCGGGGCTGGCGTGCGCCTGACAGCCAGCGCTTGGCTTTCCTGGGAAAGCTGCTCCCCGGGGGGTGCTTCAGCAGGGCCCTCCTGCAGGATCCTTCTCTGACAGCACCAGGCTCACTCAGGTGCTTCCAGCTGAGCCCTTGCTCACGGCTTTGCTGAATGCCAACGTTGCAGTGAGATGGGAACACTTTACAGCGCTCTGCACTTCATCTCAAAAACCTGTGGGTAAAGCATTCCTTAAAAAGAGGGAAAACAAACCCCCTTTTCATTTGTAGAAAGTTACAACAGTATCCAACATCTGCCTGTAGAAACAACATCCAACCTCCATTTCATGAAACCATTGACCTATAAAAAGCCAAGTTACCTTGTGAAATCTCTATTTTTTTAATCTTTATGCATTCAACAAAAGGAATATTTCCGTGTGTTCTGGTTAAGTATTGGAACATGACGCAATCAGTCAGTTTGGCCGAGGAGATGTTCTCCAAGTATCCTGCAGCAGATGAGCGTGCCAGGTTCCACAGGGAGAGGAGGTGGGGGAGAGGTACAGGCATTCTTTGCTCCATCCAGTTGCTAGTTAAAGGCTACCAGAACCATTTCCCAAAGCAAAGGGGACACAGCAAATTTTTCTTCAACCCACAGGTTGATGGGAAATGAAAAAGAAATATTTAATTCCTGAATAAGATGGAGCAGTACAGGACATAGCTGTCTCATTACTTATGTGGGAAAAAATATAGATATTAATTTTAGTTTTATAAATTTTACTTTGATTTTCTTCTGGTAAAAATTTATTCAGAAACACTAAACTCAGTAATTTCTTTAGTTCTGGATCATTGACCTAACTTTTAAAATTAGAAACAGAATTCAGAATGTTTCACCTTTGAAAAAAATTTAAGTATTTAAATTCAAAATTACTTTTTCAAGTTTTTCTTTCAATTCTGTTTCTAAATGGAATGGGTGAGGTTGAATTTGACCCTTTGTTTATTTGGCTTTGGATTAAATAATATATTCTGCTTGAGAAATATTCTACACTCTATTCAGCAGAATAGAATGCTTTTGCAATTCTGCTTTTGGATGAACTTAAAAACTAGAGGGAATAAAAAAGAGGGTTTTATGAAACAGAAAATAAAAAAGAGGGGGGTTTTCACATTTTAATAGATGCACTTGAGCATCAACATCTATTTTCAGCTCTTTTACTGTTTCACTTTATAATTCTTTTGCTAAGAAAACTGAGCAGCCCAGACTGATAATTTGCTGGCTGCACTTTTGCATGGACCCAGGTGTTTGTGTTCTTCTGTTTATATTGACTCCACAGTTGAAAGATAAGACTTTCTGTCTCAGGTGGAAATGGAAAAGTTGTAGGAAATAGGTTTTAGAAAGAGGACTATTTAGTTGATCTGTATCTCAGAGCATACTGTTTTGAAAATGTATTTAAATGATGGTGTGATTATACATAGTTGTGGGCGACTAATCTAGTCTGTTGCTGCAGGTCATGGGAATAGTCATAAAAAGTATTTATTGTGGATGTGAACCCGGATGCGTGCTTTCCCGACATGTTTCCCATATGGTCTGTAAGTAAACAGTAAATCAGATAGAGAAGAGCTGAGGAAAGAGAGGAAGTGGGTACGTGGGGATTCTGCAGCATTAAAACCCTGCATGGTTTGAAGCCCTGGCTTGTTTTGTCTCTGAACGAAAAAAAAAGAGCAAGTCTAAGCAGAACATGCTCTGCAGACCTTGGAACCCATGTTGATTCAGGCACTGACTAAAAACCATATTTTTTTTTGTCAGAAAAGCCTAGGTGGAAGTGCAGAGTGGACTGGCCACCTCTAGAAATGATTTGCCACTTGTCCACCTACACTTACTGCTGTGGCAGAGCCCGGCACGCATCTCCAGACTGCAGCCTGCATGTTCTGTTCCTGAAACCAAACCAGTTTTAGGGAATTGCTGATTCCATTTTGACAATTCACCATTTATATCGGACATGTGGTTGCCCCTTGGTCCTCTCTTCTTGCTCTGGGGAATCCAAACCAGGGCGGCAGGGATGTGTCAGATGGTCTCAGTGGGTGTGGATGGGGGCCTGAGCTGGAAGCACTGCAAAAATGCCTTTTTTTATTGCAGCCAAGGAGCATACAAGAGGTCCTGAGTTGCAAACTCCCTACGCTGGATGTGTGAGTGCGAGGGTAGGAGTTGTGCCTGGCAGGAGAAACACTGTTTTCACACTGCCACTTCAATAAGCATGAAAAATTTCACTCTATACTCGTACATTTGCTCTGTTTTACCTAATTTATCTTTAAAGCCATCCCAGATCTCTTAAGTGCTGTTCCTCCATACTTGTAGCCTAAGCAGGTTTTCATTTAGCCACTAGGGCAATTTCTCTGTCACTAAAAGGGGCCATTTCATAGCTCTGGTATCTCAGGCTGGGAAATTTGCTCTTGCATACAGCTCACACAGGCTTTTCATGCCATGCAATCCCTCTGATTTTCCTGATTTTTGTCTTCTTTCACGAGCTAAAGAAAGTACAAGTTTTCTGTGGGAAATGGTTGGGAGATTGGAGAGAAGCTGGCTCCAATCCAAAGGGTGGTGAGATATATTAGCACAGTTTATAAGATAAAGCCAGATCTCTGTTCTCTGCTACCTCATGAGACTCCAGCCTAGGGCTAAATGCAGCCACAGACGAATGCTCTTGTACTTCTGAGGGCACGTCAATGTGAGGAAGTTATCCTGGAATGAGATAGGGTGTGAATGTAAATGTAGTAGCTGTTCCAGCACAACATCCTGTGGAGACAAGGCCTTGCTGAAGTGACTAAAAGCAGTGGAATGACTCCAGCAGAAGCTTAGGACACTGCATTCCCCTCTCAGCAGGCAACCCTGTGGGCAGAAGACAGGCTGGACACCATCTCCCAGGCCTTTTTTGTCAGTTGGAATACCAGATCTAACCATCTTTGCACAGGCTGCTTTTCCTGTTGTTGTGGAAATGATGATTTATTGCTCATGTTATCAGTTGTGAGAATGGGGTGGATGAGGTGATGGCCAGCAGCATCACTGTAGGTGTCCAAAACATAGTTTAAAACCTTGTGTCATGGGGAATGTTTTAGCTCTGCCTTCTCTTACTGTTTTTTGTCATTCCTACATATTATCACTCTGGCTTTGACTGTCTCTGTGGGTATCTAGGGTCTATTAGTGTATGTTTGTAGTGCTGGAGAGATTTGTGTGTGCACACACTCTTCCTGTGGTACCCTGGGCCTTAAGACTCAACTTTTTTAATGCTTGAGAAGTTGCTACACACCAGTTTTTAGGTCTGTGCGGTGTGATTCAGTTGTTACCTATCCTTTATGGTCTGCTGGAAATGAGTGTTTATTTTCAAAGTTCCTTTTCCCAGATTAAATAGAGCATTAATTAGTGTGTGTGAGGAACAGGGTGCATTATTCCACCGCAGCTTTCCATTGTGTCGAGAGCTCATTACCAGATGTAGAGACCATAAACAAACACACATGGCTGCTGCATGTAAATCTTCTGCAGGAGAAATTACTGCTGATCCCTCCTGATTACATCACTTTGTCTTCCAGCTCATTAATACACTTTTGACCATGGAGACTATTTAGGTGCTAATAACTCACAAAGCAATATACAGGAAAGTATTCACTTTCCATATTTGTTAAACATATTTCCATCTGGGATTTGGATGTCCGTGGTCTAGACTACTCTTTTTAATTTTGGAAGAGTAGTTGTGGAGTCAAAGATTTTCCTTCATAATTAGTGTTTGCTTCCACAAGGTCTGTAGCAGGATATACAAATAGTCTTCCCAAAGCCACACAAAGATGATGATACAGAAATTAATCTGAAATTATTAGGCCAAAATCTTTGCTGGCACAATCCCCAGGGGAGTTAGGCCAGCAGGTAAATTGGCCTAAGGATGAATAAACTTAATGAACTCCAGGAATTGCTAATTTAGGACTTGATCCTGCCTGTTACTGAGGAATTATATCCCACTGCAGTAACTCCCATGGCATGCCAGGGACTGCAGTGGCTGCTGTGACCCCTCCACTGCTGATGGTCCTTGAGGTCTGGGACATGAATGAGCTCTGACCTGAGGAAGGCAGCTCACCCCAGGGATCAGCAGAGCTTGCTAGGTGGTGACAAATGACATTTGTGACAGAGCCAAGACTGCAATCCTACATTCAGTCAGAAGTGACTTTTGCCTAACTCTGCCAGGATCCTTGGCAGGTAATGCTTCACATAGGCTTGTGGAAAAGACCATATTTCATACTCCTCTCCTACATTTCTCATCCCTCTCCCAAACTCTCCAAGAGCACCAACCACACACTGCCTCAGCTGCTGACCACAACAGAATGACCTGCCAGGGATGAGTAGCCTTGGACCAGAGTTTCTTCCTATTTTCCTTTTACTGGAGACATCAATATGTAAAAAATAGGTAGAAATATCAAGCACCAAAGGAATGTGACACACTGTCATTAGTCACAACCTCTCTCTGTGACCAGAGCATGAATTTTAGCATTTGTAATTTGATTGAATCCTGCATTAAAAATCCATCTCTACTTCTGATAGTG
This sequence comes from Pseudopodoces humilis, assembly GCF_049639895.1. Lineage (NCBI taxonomy): Eukaryota > Metazoa > Chordata > Aves > Passeriformes > Paridae > Pseudopodoces > Pseudopodoces humilis. The sequence continues at coordinate 67,139,755 of NC_142205.1, read as the reverse complement.
AATATTATTGAGTCCAAAGCTTTGCAGAGCCACTAAGTTCCATCACCTTAAAGGCAAAAAAGGTCTTGTTTGTTTATTGTCCTGCTCAATAACTTATAGCTTCCATTTGACTTCCAATTATTAAAATCAGATAAGGGGCTTGGAACATACTTAAGCATGTGCTTTACTTCAGTGGTGTTTGCTGACGTCAGAGGAACCCAAAACAGATGCTTGTATGTTTTCAGGGATGCTTTCTTGAAACAAGGGGAGAGGAAAAGAGAGAAGCCTCTCCTTCCCTTCTTGGCTCTCCTCTTTTCATGTGTGAGTAACACACTGTGCGCCTGGTTTTGTTTAAATCCAAGGACGGCAAACAACCACGTTCTGTGAAAACGTCCTACTTCTTCCCATCCTTCGTTCTGGTTTGTTTTTTTTAATTCTTGCTATTGATATTTGGGAACCTGCAGAGACAAAGTGATGTGAAACTTGGAGGTCTGACAGAGGAGTTCATTCTGGCAGTGTTTGTGTGAAGCCCTGTGGTGCCATGAAATCCCCCTCAGTTCCACTGCTTGCTTTGCTCTTTCAAACACAGCCATAGCGTGGGCTGGTGCTTCATTTGCAGGGGGTCTGTCAGAAGACAGGGAGATGGATGGGAGAATCTCCCAGCTCACAGGCTGGTTGAATTGCCTCTTTTATGGTAATAACATTCCTGAAGCGTGTTCTAATATTTTATAGCTTTTGTGAAAGACGTGGATACCCGTCGGTAAATTACAAGTCTGTGAACCCAGTAAACCCATTGGTTCTTCTGAATCAAGGGTGCTTGATGTTCAGATGAATTTGCATCCCATTAAATGGCAGTTGAACTCATTGTGTACTTCAACTCTACAATAAAAGAGTGTGTATACAGCCTCTTCTTTTTAAAAGGGAAATAAATTTATAAGAATTTCATTTGTGGTTCTATGTTTTGGGTTTTTTTAAACAGTGAAGCATTCCCTGACGGGTTTGCAACAGCTAAGCGAGATGTGTGTTGAATTCACGTTCACATGTGTTACGTGGCTGTCCCTGCTTTGCCAGCTGCTCAGTTCATGTGGTGACAGACCAAACGACTGCAGAGTGGCAGTGCTGAAAACAATTTCACAGGTTTCTCAAGAAAGTGTAAAGATGAGAATTCTCCACCATCTAAGCTTAAGGGCCACGTGCATCACATCTGAAATATTCTGTACTTTGTAAAGATGAGGAGAGGAGTATTTTGGAAATATGAATGTACATAGTTGGGGCGCTGATAATTGCATGTCACATCTTTTTCTCTCCACCAAAGTTTGGTTTATGTGAACAGGGTTAAGCTGACCCTAACCATGAAGTCTAGTGCTGATCAGAGATTTCAAACCTACCCTTCTGTGTGCAAAAATGTCAGCGTGAACTCATGTTTAAGCATAAGTATAGACTTGATTAGGATCTTCTTTTAATCAAGAAATCATATTACAAAGTACATCTGCTCCCAACAGCTTAAAGAAATGCCTTGTGGCAATTAAAGCAATCACTTGCTCAGAAAATAATACCAGGAAGAAATCCAGCACATTTTACTGGGTTTTTTTTCCCGTTCTAGATACATATACTGTGTTAAAGAGAAAGATCAGCAGTCCATCAGTAGTATATAAATTAGGAAGTCCCTTGGTTGATTTAATAATCTAAGTAGTGTGTACTAGCTAAAGGAGAACTGGGAAGTAGTGTGCACACTTACTGCAAGGTTGTCAGGCAGTACTTAGTTATAAATCTTGCAAAATCAAAAAAAAACTCATCCTGATAAGATTGCCAAGACATGACAAATGGCAGCCATAAATAGATTTCTTTACTTCCTGCTCATCTCTTCTTTCTCCTGCCCTTCACACTCTGCTCTGGTGTAACAAAGCTGTCAGGGCTGTGCAGCTCCTCCAGGTGAAGGTCAGCTCTTGATATATTTTTGATCATTGTGTGAAGTTCCCCTGTTAGTATGTGGTCCCCGCTTTAACCTCTTTGCAGATTCCCCCGATTATCCCAAATCACTTTCACATGGAGCTGAGGTTAAGCTTTATTTCTCTTGGCTTGTCCCTTCCCTAGCAGACACTTAGTCTTCACTTTGAAAGGACAAAGCGATGTTCAGCTGCCTGGGCCTGTGCCCAGTATTTGATTTATACATTATTTAATTTCCTTTAGAAAATTGGAAGCAGAACTTTAAGAGTGGAAGTCAGTCCTTTTCATTTGTTTAAGGATCTTTTAGGACTAATATAATCATCGATAGTAGATGTCAGCATGATTAGGGTGACTTAAGGTAAAGCAAAGAAAATTGAATACCAGGAGAGACTCTTAGAGGAGAGAGTGCCAGGATTTATAGCTGTGCACAACATCTGTGGGTTATGAATTGTGGCATTAAAAAATGAAAATAGAAAATCACCGGGTTTTTGAGTGACACATTGAAAACACCTGCCTGCCCTGGCTGCAGGCTGGGGCAAGAAAGGCTCACACCCTTTGTGTTACATTTTGCAGTCGATCCTTGGGCTATGGGTTTCTCTGGAACTTGATTCAACCAAGGAACTAATTCTACAGAAATTCATCACTCAGTCTGGAGGTTTGCATTTGGGCTGACACCGCATTCACACCTGCACTTAGGTCTGCACATGCCTCTAAGTGACCGCCAAGACAGTTTGAAAATTTCTCGTGCAGTGGAGTCAGGAAATTAAAAATTAACTCTGGAAAGGACATCATATAATATTTGGCAGTGTGGTTTGAGTGCTGTGTCCACTGAGGGGTAGAAAGTCCTGTTCTCACCAAAAAAAAACCACCAAAAAAACCCAACCCAAAAGTTGAAATATGTTTTCCATGGGGTTTTGCATGATCCACGGCTGAGGGAAATGTAGGAAGGGGAAAGGCCTGTGGCATGCATGTGCTTATGACACACCAATACAATATGACTTGTGGCCTTTAGTTTAGCAAAATAGCATTTAATGAGGCAGAGTGAGAGTCCCACATTGTTTCAGGCTCCCTGGTGCTACAGCTGCTGTTCCCAGCATGGTTACATGGGGGGGGAAAGGGCTTCAGTGCCAGAGTGTCACTGTGGTGCTGTGGCCATTCCAAGTCTCAGAGTTACCCATTTGATCTGGAAGTCACTTGATAAATAGGAGGTGCACACAGCAGCACAAGAGAGGCTTTCTCAGTCACAGCCCTTTGAGCTAAAACAAGCACCTTCACCAGTCTGGGCTGCTGAGGGAAGTACCAGTCGTGTTGTGTCTCACAAAACGAAGGGAAGGAATAAAGTCCAGCTTCCCTGTGACATTTCATGCATGTAAAACTTGCTCACCCCATAAAAAACAAATGATTGATATAAAAATCTACCAGATAGCGCAAAAAGTATTAAATATGATACCAAGTAGGAAATGTTGAGAACATCTGCTCTTTTGCCGTACTGAATAATTACAAAACTGAGAGAAAATAGCATTTGGTTTTTGGTTCAGTATGGAAAACTGTGCTTCTGTGGCAGCATCCTGGATGTGGTGTCTTCATTCTTTTGGTCACCTTTTATTGTTTTTGCAGATGGGTTCAGACTTTCTGTCTGAGTCCTACTATCTGTACATCTAACATGAAATGAGTAAATACAACGCACAGGGAAGTGGGAAGTTCACACTTTCTCATGCACACAGGCAATTCCTGAGCAAATCTCCTGAACTCAGCTCTTGACAAGGGTCTGGAAACAATACCAGCTGTAGATACCCACACAAGGCAGACAAAGCAGCATCTGCTAAGGACAAAGTCAATGTTACAATTAAGATGTCCTCTTTTTTTTCCACCTCATTGACTCATGGCCACTTGGCACGTGCTGTTGGATGCTGTCATCCTTAGAATCCTCCTCTGTGCCATGCAAAGTGGGTTGCTGGGTGATTCCTGAGCCTGTTAGGATGGAATTGCTACAGAGAGAGCAATTGTGCTTTATTGTGTCATTAGATAACTTGGCCACACAATTCAGCACAGTAAAATATTTATGGACGTTCAGGAGAAGGTGTATGTATGCTGCAGGCTCTAGCAAGAGGAGTGCACTCACAGCACCGCAGGTAAGAGGAGCAGATGGTCTTTTCCTGTGTATTATATACTTATATATTATATATATACTCAAATTCTGGTAGGCAAACCAGCCCTACAGCAGGAGGCAAAAAACCTGATGGTGACTTCAATTTGTAAGTGTCCCTCAAAGCGTCCCTCAGGATCACTTCAGGACTGTCCTGTCGCTGGTTGTATGTTTCTTAGTGTTTTAGGGTCTTAGGGTCCTTAGTTCTGTTACAGTTTCTGAGCTCGCTCTTGTGGCATCCCCCTTTGGGCATCATCCCCACCACCCTTGAACACTATTAAGGATAAATTTCATTCTTTTCCAGCCTCAATTGTTTGAGTATCATGCTAGACTGCAACGTCTAAGAAGTTGAAATGCTGTTAGCATTAGAAAGAAAAGCTGTATACAACATGGAGGAAGGGGAAGGGAGACTCCTTTGCTTCCCCCTGTGCATATTTGCAGAAATGCTGAGGGTAAATTTTGAATGTAAAGCATCTTTGTGAAGAGAAACTCAAGTGACCTGTTTTCTAAGCCTTCATAGTGTTGGAAATGTTGGAAATGTGCATTACACTGTCTTGCCTAGACAAGGAAGGAGTAGGAGAAAACCCAAGAGACCAAGGAGGTTTTTGCAATAACATGGCACAAATGGAGAAGGAGTTTAGGAATATGAAAGAGAAAAACTTGTTAAATTAGATCTGTTATACATGGGCTAAGCAGATCTGGATGACTTTCAGACACTATGTGGATTCAGTTTCCTCAGCTGGAGGAGGGCACCCGAATTACAAGCTGTAACGTTAACAATGGAAAAGCAGACACCTTAATTGACTTTCTCTTCCATTAAAATATAACCCTTCCATCAGTCCTTAACTCAAGGTAATTGTTGGTACCCCACTTTTCTTGTTCTGTATATTTGCATCATTCGTGGTTTCTTTTCTTGCTGTAATTATTTCATTTCTTGCACAAGCAGAACCTGCATTAAAACTTGTATAAATTATTTTCCAGCATTTTTTGCTTCCTCCTTTAGGAGTAATAATCATACACAAAGGCATTTTGCTGCGGCTTAATGGCATTGCTTTCTAGATCTGCCTATCCTCCCAGCCACACTGCCTCCCTGGAATACAGACATGCAGTAGTTCCTCCTCCCTGATTTTCCTGGGAAACATGAGCAGCTGGTGCCATGGGAAGCTCCAAGAGGTAAACTTAGAAACAGCCTGAAATTTACTCTGACTTTCTGCTGAGGAAATAGAGACTCCACAGGAGACATCTTGCACCTTCCAGGAACTGAGAACACAATAAATAAAAGCTAGAGAGCTTCCATTAAGGACATTATTCATTTTGCAATCCAAAGGCCTTATGTGTGTTCTCCCCAAATGTCTTTTCTCACCTCCTGCCTCAACCTAGGATGTGTATGCAGGTGTCACCCAGAAAGTATAACTCCTATTATTGTTGGATTTGTGTGTTTTCTCTCCAAACTGACAGAAAAACTAAGTCTCTAGAAGATTCATCATTATTTTTAACTGAGTGAGTTTGCTTTTACTGTATTGTATTATGATAGCTCATATGTACGTAACTACAGTTGCTGTTTTTAACCTGTTGTGTAAGATCCAAATCAGGACAATATTTCCCATGGCTCCAAAGACAGGACGAAAGGCAGAGTTTAAATGAACACATGAAAAAAGAAATTTTTTTGCTTTCCTTCTTTGCTAGTAGTTGGATTCAAAAGTTTAGGGTTGTAGCTACCTTGAAATGATGATATAATGTAATAGAAATGAGGCTGGAGCTGAAAGGAGATGAAAGACAGTTCTAGACTGGCTGTGCTCTATTGACAAAAGAAAAAATTTAGGGGAGGGAGAGCACTTCTTCCAGTTCTTTTTGCAGAATTGCTTTAATTTGCTTTGTTTTGATAGGAGTCTGAAGCCTCTGCTCAGGTTAAACTTGAGAAAAGAAGGGCAAGAATTATCTTCCAGTGTAAGAAACAGGGAATACACTGAGTATATCACCCAACCTCATAAGTGCCTCGAAATCTGAAAAGCAAGCAAGCAAACACAGCAACCACTTAACCCCTCCACCCTGATAGGTTTCATAAGGTAGGAGCTGCCAAATCTGTTTTATACAGGTTTTTTTTTTCTAGGGAGAAACTCATGACAGCCACAGCTAATGATGAAGTCTTCTAGTTTAAAATTTTTAGTTGCATAATCCAATCTCTCTTGCCGGCGGCGTTCGGCAGAATACCCTTGGCTCTGTGTCCAGGCCCTCTGCAGCACCAGCAGACTGTGAGTGAGAACACAGGATTCTCTTAATTACTTTTAATTAAAATGAGTGCACGCACACACACACACACACACACACACACATAGAAAGACTGTTTTTCTAGTGGCTTGGCTTCCTTTTCCTCATGGAAGGGAAGAAGTTAAACTTTCCCATTAAATGTTTATATAAAAATGAAATAATTCTGAGGTTAACCAGAAATGCAGCTTAATCTTGTATAGAAACATACATGTGATTTTTTGGGGGGGGTTGGGTATTTTGGGATTTTTTTTAGTTGCACAAATATAGCTGAAACTTGAAGTTGGCAGAGAGTGCTGTTTAAAAATATTCAGTCCCAGCATGTAAAAACTCGTTTTGTTACGGAATTCCTTTGTGAGAGGTGTAGCTATGCCATGTCTCTGCCAAAGTGATGGGAGCCATATCGGCTGAGCGCCTCTTGGAAAATAGCTGCGTTTTGGGCTTGTAGTTACAAAATTGAAATCGGAATTTACATGTTTTGTACATTGCTTGGAAGGATACCACATCTAGGAATATTTTTTAAGAGAGTGGAAGGAAGAAAAAAAAAGAAAGCTTGCAGATGGAGCCGAGGCTTTGCTCTGTTAGAACATGTCAGGATAAGCAGAGGTATGTGTGATGACACTTAGCATGTACCACTGCGAGCTCTGCTTTATTCCCCTTAGCTGTCATCATGTGCTGGAGTTATGATACATACACCTAATTTTGGCTACATACCTCATCTTTCCCTTCCCTGGGCGTGTGTGAGCTTTATAGAATAGCAGGAGCTACTGATACATGTGATGCTGTCTGCTGCCTGGGCACAGCCCCTGCTCAGTTTCTGGTACTGGAAGAGCAATTGAAGGCAGCATTTTGGGATCACTCTGCCTCATTAATTGTTGCCATGATTGTCCCACATGTGCAGCTGGGCAGTTGTCTGGCTCAGCTCTTGGCTCACCTTCAGCTGATTCTGAAGCCTGGCTGAGACCAGGAGGAGAGGGCAGAAGGAGGACTTGGTGTGGCCACCATGGAAAGGGTGAGGGGGAACCCCCATCCTGGTCAAATCGGATGGATTCAGGCAGCAGGACAGCTTTGTGTCCTGTGCAGCACCTCAGGTAAGCTGTGGACACCCACACACGTGATCACCTGTACATCAAGCCACAAAATTACACAAATAAGCAAATGGTACATTAAGTTTTGTAGGTTTGGGGAAGACTGCTCTGAACTGAGGTCACTTACACACATCATTATTTGTATGGTTTTATTCAATTACATGTGCTTAACACTTTCTCATGAAAGGGATCAGGAATAGCAGAGATCATTTGCTCTCAGAGACACAGGATACACATAAATCCTGGGTTTATGGTTTGGGATGGAAGAAACCTTACAGATAATCTCATTCCACCCCCTGCCATGGCCAGTGACACCTTCCACTAGACTGGGCTGCTCTAAAAGTAATACCTGTCCTTTCCATTTAAGAATTGCAAAGATGCTGCCTCATCAGTACAGACCTGTTTTAAAGTGGACAGTCCAATGTCTGCTCATACTGAATGTCTCTTTAATAAACAAGAGAGAAAAAGTCTGTATTTTTATGAAAAATAATATCTAATTATAGACTCTCATTGCCAAGGGTAGGAACTCATCTGCTCCAAGGCAGTGTGCCTAAATACAATTCCTAAACACAGTAGAGATCTAAGTGCTTTAATCTGAGGAAAGTTAATAACTTTTTTCAGCATAGCTGTGTAGAGATCAAAGAAGCCTCTGTCTCACTGAGGCACTTGTGTGGCCTGTGAGGGCCTTGCACACTTCTGCTGGGAAAATTTTATGGAGCAATAATCATATCCTAAACAAATCCAGTCCATAGCTCCCATGGTTCAGTACATGAATCTGAGGAGTGAATGGTCTAAAAGCGTGATGCTAATACACTTCATAATTTTTCAGATTAGAACTGCTTATTCTCTCTTTGCAAAATGCCCAAGTGAATAATTGTATAATTTTGTGGATGCCCCATCCGTGGAAGTGTTCAAAGCCAAGTTTCTGAGTAACCTGGTTTAGTGGAAGGTTCCCTGCCCATGGCAGAGTTAGAACTAGGTAATCTTTAAGGTCCCTTCCACCCCAAACCATTCTTTGATTCTACGATCCATCCCATTTAAATCTACTCAGATCATAGAACTGAGCAGGGTTCTAGAGATGCATATACGGGGTGATTCTTTGTCTTTCAAACATTGGTCAACATTTATCACAAGGTGATCAATAATTCCATAGTATTGGAAACTTTTTCCTCTCTACAGGACAAGATTTGTAGCAATCTGTAACAATTTCTTTCTGCAGACAAGAAAAAAAAGCTGTTTTCTTGTCTTTCCTTGTTTTATGCTTGAAATGGGGAAGTTGAAACACAAGAGAAGTACTGCATTTAAGCCTTTTTGAAACACATCAAAAACCTCACCTCTCAGCAGCTAAGACCCTCTCAGTTTAGACCATTTTAAAGAAAAAATGATATTTATGACATCTTAAAATAGCATTTTTATCTAGGGCAGGTCTCCCCAGCAGCTCCTGGAGCATAACGCATCCCACTTGCTGCGCTCCCACTCCTCCCATGCCGACTTGTCGAATCCCCCCTGAGCCCATCTCAATACCCCAGCAGCAAGCTAAGGCTTCTTTTATTTTATTTCTGGATTAGTTTTCTGATGGTCTGGTGCATTGAATCGGTGAATGAAAGGGCCAGCTTAGCGCCGGAGCCAGCACAAGAGGCGGGCAGCCGGCAGCGGGTGGTGCCTGCACAAAGGAGAGGGGGGAAAGCGGAGCTCTGTGCAGGAGTGACCTGCTGGGGGTGGCACAAACACCGAGCTGTTTTTACGTCTCTGCCCGGTACTGCTTTTTTGAGCCCCCTACAAATCCCTTGTGGGAAGTTGTGCGCTGCTGGAGCTGCATTGAATTGTTTATGTTAGTTATTATGGATTAAGAGTACAGTCGCAACCTCTTCCAGCTACTCTGTGTCTGTGGAGCAGCTTCTCGCTTTGGGAAGGCATCCGTGCCCACCTTTTCTCTTATTCTCAAGTGGGTCCTGAGAGCTTTCCAGCTATCCCTATTTTATGGGGATAAGTTTTGCTGTCAAGAGCAGCTCCTGGCACCAGGGGTAGGGCAGGAATTCGCCCGAGTGAGACACAGATGTCGAGACCCGGGGGTTATTCACGTCTTTTTCAAGTTTGTGAAGCTTTTATCCCTCGCTGGCTGAGGGGGAAGTGGGAAAGGCGAGTCCCCAGAGCTGGTCCCGGCTCCCTTTGAGGTGCCCGGCGGGCGCTGAGCCTCGCAGGTAGCGCTCCGCCAGGAAGCGCCCCAATTTACGCTATTCACAAGCCGCAGGGCACTGTTCTTGTTTCCAGGCTCCTAATCCCTCTCTCACACACAATCCCTTACAACTTTAACTGGCGGGGTGGAGGAGCGAATTAAAAAGGAAGGAAAAAGGAAAATGAAACACAATGTAGGGCCAGGCAGTGGCTGCCAGTTACGGCGCACACAATCGACACCAGCTGCAGCCCAATTAAACCCGACATTCACAGGTGTTCCCAGCACACTCGGCCCTAACAAAACCACTTTCTTGAAAATACCTAAGGCTTTAACACAGAATCTCTCTCTCTTTTTTTTTTTTTTCTTTCTTTTTCTTTTTTTTTTTTTTTTTAAGGTTCTTTAAAGCTATTTAGAGCGCTTTAAATACAAAGAAGCTGAAAAGGACTTTGAATTCGCTGGAAAAAGTTGTTGCTTAATGCCAGAATGGGGGAGAATCAGCCCAGCTGAAGCAGCCAGTGTAACCATTGGTTTCGAGGGAAGATGGGTTGTGCTCAGTGCTGTTTATTCAGAGAAAAGTAACTTGCACCGGGCATTTTATTGTTGCTGGGAGTGGAATGGGGCAGGAGGGAACGACTAGGTGTAAATCCTTTTCTGCTGGGGGGCTCATCGTTGTTTGCAGCATAGCTCTGAGCTGGTGTGTGGCTCAGACAGCAAATTTTAATTCTCCTTTCCTGCCAGGAAAGCTTGACTCTGGTGCCTTTTTGACTTTGCCTTTTTGAAGCAGAATTCTAAATGAATTGTTTATTTTCTGATCTTAAAGCACTTTCTGAGATGATAAATCAGTCCTTTAAGAAAGCAATGTACTGGTTTTTATACATGAATTCAAAACTATTCCCATGCTAAGAGACGACTGCAGACAGCAGATGAATGCATTGGTTGGTAAAATGCTCTGACTCTATTGAAAATGAGAATTCTGTTTCATAAACTTCCTTTTCTAATTATATTAATAGTAACCAAACTAGGGGATATTCTGGTACTCTTAGGTTCAGCAGCTTTTTACCCCACCTGTCTGGCTCTTTACTGCTGCAGTAGCACCCATGTAGTTGCAGTAGTTACAGCTTAATTACCTGCTGCCTGGTGTGTTGCTATTTAATCACTGCTGTCTCTGACAATCACTTCCTTACTGCCTTAGAGGGGGTGCTGAAAGCAACTCTGCATTCAGATGCAGTCACAAAATACCTATTTTGTCCCTCCATACAGTGAGATGTATTTCCAAAAGACTGTGCTCTCATTTGTCTTTTTTTTGTGTGTACTGAAAAGGTAAAAATTAGGATCCCTTGTATTTTTGTCTGAAACTCATTAAGAATTGCCTTGCAGGTAGGTAGTGTTGGCTCTTAGCAGTCATTTATAGAGGTAGGTAGAGGCTGTTCATCCTACTAAATGCAGTGAAGAAAGAAGAATATTGCCCAAGCTACAACATCACAAATAATTTGGCCTAAATTAAATACTGTCACTTGGGAAAAGATGCTGGAGGCAGCGTGAATAATTTTCTGAGAAAAATCCTCTCAGCACAAATACAATGATAAGAAAGGAACTGCAGGCAGCCCAGGGACAGGGCTGTGGCCTGGTACAGCTCCCTCTGTGCCCTGCACAGCTTCAGGCACTCAGCAGGGAGAGCTCAGGGCAGAACTGGCCAAGGCAGTGATGGCAGATGGGAGGAAGAATGGACAGGTTGGGCAGGAGCAAAGTCTGAGTCACTGGGGACTCTTCAGCTTGTAAAGACTTGACTGAGAGAGGATGAGATAAAACTCTGTAAATTCATTGATGGTACAGGGAAGGTGAACAGAGAAGAGCAGATGAATCATCATTCTCATAACACAGGGAACAGGAGGACTTGCTGAAATTGCCAGGTTTAATACAAACAAAAGTGCTTTTATTATATGAGGCATGATTGGACCATGGCACTTGATACAGGGTGATCTTGTAGAGGCCTAAAGAAGAAGTGATTTAAGAAAGTCACAGGAGAAGTTCATTGGGACCTGTTGCAGGGTTTTGAAGCTGATGATGTGAATGCAGCTTCTGGGTTTGGAGTGCTGCTAAGCTTGGGAAATATCCACATCTTGCTGCAAAGGGTCTCTTTCCTCTGCTGTCAGTTACAGCCTCTTCTGTGGCCTTCCCTTTTTTCCTCAATCCACAGAAATGACATTTAAAAGCCCTGCTGTTCCTCCATCTGATAAGAAATGTCCTAACATGGCTGTGACAAGGAGTCTCCACGACAGACCAGTGACCTTATGACAATGAGGCCTAATTCACCAGATGAATTCACCCTCCTGTCACTGTGGCTGCATTACTACCTGTGCTTGCTTTCCACGAGTGAGTTAGCTTTACCAGCTAGTGAGAATGATTGTGAGGACTTTGTTTTTTAAAGTTTGCATACTTGAACAAAGAAAAATAATCAGACTTGCCTTGTTGAATCTCTTACCTCAGAAACCTGATCCCCTGGGTAAGCCAAGGAATGGAAACAACTCCGTGTGACTCTGTGACCAGACACAAAATTTTCAACACTGTGCTGTAATGCCTGCTGTTTATTACTCAACAATATAGGAAAGATTCAGTCCACAAAAATTCTGAGTGTAGCCAGAAAAAGGTAGAACAATAATTTCTGCCATAGAAGTCTTTCCTTGTCCCTTAAAAGTAGCTGAAATGCTTTTAAGAAGCCAAAAATAATCAGTTTTCTGGTGCTTCCTCATGTCTAGGGTTTTTTATTTATCACAGAATTTATGGTTCAGTGTTTAAGAGTAAAATTTTTTTAAAAAACTCCTTTGGAGGTTAGTTATCATCACTGTTACTGATAGTGTTGGCAGAGTATAGAGAGCAGATGAAAGCACCATCAGGACTATCAGCCTATGGGTGGATTTCTCCTGAGTGTATCGGTGTACAAATGAAACGGGAAGAAATAGGATTGGCAGAGGTGTTCCTTTGGTTTTGGATGTGACAATTTGACAGTGTCTCCTTCAGCTTCTCCTTCACTAAAACAGCTGCTGACAAGAGAACACCTTGGCAGTGACAGCGTTTCATGCTGTGGGTGGGTGATGGTCTCCACGAGAAGAACGGGGCAGTCAAAACTTGCTGTGACTGCATTTGGGGATTGTTTTAATAATGCCTGTGAAAACTTGCAGGGAGTCTCTTCATTTTGTGGCCTTACTGCAGTATTTATCAAGGGGAAATGAACCTGTCCTTCAAAGGCCAGCACAGTTCAGAGTCCGGAACGCTCGGGATCTGTTTTTCCATCACCAGTCTTCTCCCTTGTGAGAGAATTCTGGGTTTAGTGATAGGCAGGGAATGCAAGGGTTGTTTGATCTGGTGCAGGTTTTTGTCTTTAAGTAGCTTAATATTCCTGTTTGAGATGGGGACACAGTCACAATGTCTGCTTAGAGCAAAACCTGCACAGAAAGAGCAGGGGGCCTCTCTGTTAACTTTCTGGGTGATGTATTGCTGATCTCTACGAGAAGCTGGTGCACTAAATCTCAGCTGCACTTCCACGTTCAGCTGTCTCTGAAGTCCTGAAAAGCATTAAAATGCGTAACAGCAGTGTTTAGCTTTGGTGCTCATTAGAGCAGCACAGAACTAATAGTAATATTGTTGTAACTTGACAAAGCCATCTAAATCCATGCATGTTTTCTTGTGAAAGCTTCCTAAACATGCTGCTAAATCCCCTAAAAAGCTACTAAACGGCTTTGGCAACCATTAGCAGAGCATAAGCGGGGGGAACTCCTTTCAGTAAGTGAACAAACAGAGAAAATATGCTGAATAGCCGGACAAATGCGTTTCAGTTGGCTCTTTCATTTACAGATATAAGGGAGCAGTCAATATCAATCACTGTTTTCCCTGTTGCACTGGAAATCACAATATCTCTTTTCATTCCACAAGCTCCTTTCACCGCAGTAATGTGTCTTTAGAGTGACACTGGCATCAGTCTGTTTCCGCTGTCTGAAGTCCAGAGAGCTTAAAAACACATTGCAGGGTATGAGACCTTAACCCTCCTCCCCTTCCACACACCCCTCTCCTCCGAGCCTCCTTTTGGAATTAATTGTTTTTATTTCTTTCCCAGTGCAAGGCTGGGAAAGAAAAGTGCCTGCAGAGCCTGGGAATATCTGCTCTTGCACTTCGGGGATGGAAAAATGTATTGCTGGTGGTTGGGGTTTGAATTTATCAGGTGTTATGGGGAGTTTAACACAAGGTAATATGATTAGTGAGTTAATTTGCAGCATGCTGTAATGTGAAATGTAATGTAACTGTGGTTTGAGTTTCGACCTACATCCTGTTTTTTGGATGTCCTAATCGCCCACAAACTCATATATTTAAAAAAGTTGGGAAAACTCTACTTATGATTATTTGGCATTTGGAGTGGTTTGATGTTCTTGTGTTCTCCTTCTTCAAGTAATGTAAATAACAATAATAATAATAATAATAATAATAATAATAATAATGTGGGGTTTTTTTGTTATTTCTTTGCAGATAACAGCAGTCTGCAGGGAAGCAGCCCTCCTAGCTCTTCAGGAAGACATCCATGCCAAATCTATCACGGGCCGGCACTTCCGGAGCGCACTGACGGTCGTGAGCCCGAGGATTCCTGACTCGTTAATCCAGTTTTATGCAGATTACCAGCAGCAAAGTGGACTGCACGCGCTCTGAAAGGCAAATTAATACATACCCCATTCACTGTGTGAATGGCAGATTTCCTTTGTGAAGCTGTCAGAAGCCAAAGAGTTTTGTACTGTGAGCGAGTGGAGTGTCTGGAGTTAACTGAATGCAGAATTGCCGCAATAAAAGTCCCTGTGGAAGTTGTGAGTGTCATAGACATTGTCCTCAACTTTAGATTTTACCATTTCAGTGGTATAACCTGCCTTTTAGAGGAGGTAGTCTGGTTTAAGAGATTTCCAGTTTAAGTCAGTTTATCTCAGTTGTATATCCATGTATCCAAAAAAAAAAAAAAAAATATCAAATTCTGAATTTTGGTGGATTCTTGGCCCTTAAGAGAGAAGCAACAAATGCTATTACTGCCTTCATTTGTTCCTGCCTCAACCACAGTTTAATCCCAGGGACCATCCCAGTGAATGGCCTCATTACAAAAAATGCTTAAAATTACTGTGAATTTTTTGATTTATGATCTCCAGCAAAGCTGCTGAACAGGCTTTCTGAGATAAAGCTGAGGCATCCTGATTGCTTACAGCCAAACATTTATCTTTGGTCTTTACCAACTCACTTTTAGACATGTTGGCAGGTAGGCACCTTAAAAAACTGTCCAGCCCTTCGCTAACCTGAAGCCATTGCCAGGTGTCAGCAAAAGATTCTTGTTGTTCATGTTTGTTTCCATCAAAATAAATGGGAATGTTGATAAAATATGTAATTTAAAGCTGTCCACTGAAAATCTGTAATGAACCCAAATTAATGGATGAGAAAACTTTCTTGCAAAAACTGTTATAAATGACCACGAAATACTTCAGGGACAGATAAAATCTCCTCAAGTTGTTTCTTTGTTATATCGTCTGTTGAAACGATGACAAGTCCTTGTGGGCTCTCTGCTGTTGCACTCAGGATGAAATGCAGTTAAGCAAACTAATATTCAGCTTTTTTCCCCACAAGAGAAAGGCTGAGCTTTTCTAGTCCAGACATAAAAAGTTGAGGAAAAGGTAAACCAAAGCCAACACAAATTTCAACAGAAAGGTAATTTCTTCACCTAGATTATGGTTTTGCTCTCTTTACTTCCACACTGTACACATTTCATAGCTTTTAAACAGAAATCTGCTATTTTTAAATGACAGCTTTTTTTATTACTCTCGTTCTAACCCACTGTTGCTGTAATTAGCATTTCATTTTACTATTGCTGTGAAGAATTATAGAATGAGGAAAAGGGGGTCCTTTACTTAGTTCAGCTGATGTGTATGAGTTTATTTTTCTTTTTTTCATTGTTTTACTCTACTTTTACATAGTCAAACAGACAGAGGGAATTAAGAAAATTATAAACTGGAAAACTTGCCTTGGGGATCAAGACTGCATCTGAAACTACTTTATCCTTCTTTTCTAAATTCTACATACTCCAGCTTGGAGCTCAGGATGTGAACCATTCATCATAACCATTAAATTTTGAGGTTTCCAGAAATTAAATGCCATACCTTTATCCCCTAGCACTTCACTCCAGTGTCTGTTCCTGAAGGGAGGAGAGACTGCAGTTCTCACTGCCAATAATGAATTCTGTTTGTGATTTTGTAGCCTAAAAATAACACTGTGTGGTGCTCCAGATGAGTGTTAAAACTAGATGGCCATTCCTTGGGAAGTGCTCAGGTTTATTGGGAACATGCACCAAGGAGTGAATGTGAACTGAGAAACTACAAGAGGGGCAGGTGGGAGCTGGCTGCTCTGTCCCTTTGTGGAATCCTGCTGCCATCAGAGGGAAATTCTGCACATCAAATTTGAGGACATTAGGAGGGAATGCTGGCCCATGTCTGCTGTTTGTGCCTTGGAAAAAATCCCATCCCTGCAAACATTTATCCTTTTACCTGTATGGTGCCATGTGGGCACCAAATCTTTTGATACACACCCATATATGTCTGAAGTGGTTTTAAATGTAGGAAGCTCCCCTTTTTATCCTTGGGTTTGTGGAATTTGATTTTTTTAAAAAGTAAGATGTTCTTAAAAAAAAAAAAATAAGCAATGACAAATTTGTGAAGTCCCCAGGAGGTGTCTGTTGCTCCCAAAATATTCTGTTTGAATTTTTTGGGATTTTTTTTGGAATTTGCCAGTCTGATGCCAGTCAGGATCTTACTCCATCCCAAGCCACTCTTACACTGAGATTTAAAAGAAGCTATGATGATTCCCTGTATCTGTCCTAAAGACAGATCACTGCTGCAGTGGATGAGCAAATTGAAACCCGGGTATCAGAATTCTGGAAAATGACCAAAAATTTGGTTTTGATTAAAACACAGTGTAGCCCTTTCATGATCCAGCCTGGTGAGAGCTGTTGCACCCTGAGCCTCTTGTTGGAACTTACTGATGAGGGCACTGTAGGACAGAGCACTCCAGGAGCATCTCCTGTCATTTACAGGAGCGAGTTTTGATTCAGAGCTGACTCCTGAAAACGTGTTTTGCTGAACACCTCGTGTCTTGGCACCCACTCAGATCTCTTGCAGTGTGAGCCCATAAAAGCCTGAATACCTCTGTGCTGCAGAGCAACTCAAAGATAGAGGCACTCTCTCTTCTGCTGGGTTTTGTTGTTGTGTTTCCACGAGATTTAATTTTAATAAAAGGATTGAGGATCAGTGAATCACAGCAGAGAAGGCAGCTGAGAAGAACATCTCTGTCCCATCTTCTCTTTAACTGCCTAGACTTCCTAGGCTTACTTCTTTAAGTTTTTTAGAAACACAGTCTTTTTCCTGCCTGCTGTTATCTTTTGGAGCTGGTTTTTGGCCCAAATACTGCTTGAGTCGCAGAATTGTTAACATTAAATCAACTTTTCAATGTTTCAGGCACACTTTGTTTAAATAAAAAAATCTACCTTTTTCCTCCAATAACAACCTCTTGCAAAATGGCATAAAATGTCTTTTGACAGTTTGGCCAGAAATGACCAGGAGAATATTTATGATCAAAATGCAAAATTGTCTTCACTTAACTTGAAAAAATGTTCACTCCTGTGTTCTACCTAATGCATAAAACAGATTTTCACTGCAAGTACGATATACAATTCTTAATCCTAGAAGAAAGAATGAGGTTTATTGTGGATAGTTTTCCTGCAGCCTCTAAATGAGAGTGGAACATAAGTTTTACCAAGCTCAGGTGGCAAGGGCAAACATCAGAGACAGAATAAAGACCATTTATTTCAAAGTTGGTTATTCAAAATCATTGAATTTAGACTTGTCAGCCCTTTTAAATATTATGTCTTTAAAGCTGATTTTTGTGGGCTCTGTATCCTGGCTCTTTCAGCTACTTTACTCATTTTGAATGCCAAAGTGTGGTGATTCCCCTCTGGAAGCTGGATACATGCCAAACAATGCTCCAGGAACTGAGCAGCCATGGAAGGCTGGAAGTGATGTTTCCAGGTGAAGCAGGAGTCTGATTCAGCTGATGGGGTGTGGAGAGGGGAAAAGTGGAAACCAGATGTGGTGTTTTGTCCTGAGGATGAAGTTCAGTGATGGACACAGGTTGGTGGGCAGGAGAACTGTCTCTGCTTATTGCAGTCAGGGCTGTGAGGAGCCTGACCCTGAAAGGTTGTTTCTGGCTCTGCCACACAAAGCAGCTGATGTATGGGTAAAACAGAACTGCCATCTCTAGAAATGCTACTGTCCAGGGCTTGTGGTATCCTAGTATGTAGTGCTGGAATTTGGGAGGGAGTTGACCTTGAAGAAGAATCACCCACTGAAGGCGTCATAACCTTGGTGAAAGGCCCTAAAAGAATGAGTGAAAAGAGGCACAAAGAACTTGCCTTGCTTCCTGTGATCCCAAAGCTGGGATAAAACCAGCTGTGCTTCCACTCACGCTCCTGAGCCTTGGGATTACTCCTGTGCTGATGCAGTCTGGGACATAGGAGGCGGTTTGCAGTGGGAGCAGAGTTACATTTGGAAAATCAGTTTTACATTGGGACCTATTTGTATTTGTATTTAATATTGTTGCTACGGTTGTAGTGAATTTTTATCTCCTAGGAACCCCAAAAGCTTTTGCTGATGGTTTTTTATGTTTGACATAGATGACAACACCACAGGTGATATTAATGTGCGCAGTTTGATAAAGAGCTTTTATGAGGTAGTAGGTGCAAGAAGCAGAATTGCTGTTGTTGCTGTGCAATGTTTTCCCCATTTGGCAGGTCAGCAACATCTGGAAGAGAAATATTTCAGTTGAAACCTCCTCCTGATCTCGGGGTTTGTGTCAGCTCCTTCTGGAAGTGCTACCTGTTCATTTATTCACCTCCTCTGCTGGAAACTTAACTGCGCGTTTTCACCAGGGCTTTATGTGTGCTGTGTTAAACATTTTAAATGGTGTCATTCTTCCATGCAGACTTAAATCCAACAGCTCCAGAGCCCTGACAGAGAAGGAGATGTGTGTTTTCTCTGTTAACTGACCTGCCAAGGACAGGAGGGATGAGGGGGGAGAGAGCCCCTCTCTGTGTTTGCGTGGCAGGACTCCAGCGAGAGTGCAGGTGTTGTGAGAGGAGGCAATGGCAACCAGATGACATTTCTTCCCCTTGGACTAGCGTGGAGCCATTGCTTAAACTGATTGTGGGTCCAGCACTTGGACTGGATCATCTTAATGGTTCATTTCCAACCTAAATGATTCTGTGATACCCTTCCAAGAAAATTGGAGGCTAGCGTGTTGTCTGCGTGTGCCTGTGTGAAATCCATGACATTAAAGCTTAGGTTCCTCTAACTAGATTAGGGAGGTGGAATCACTCTTGGCAACTACTGGGAAGAGACTAGAAGATAGTCCAGACAGTGATTTATCCCAGCTGAGAGGTGAACTACCTTTCTGGAGGTGCTGATGGGGCAGCTGGTGTCAGGAGAGGCCCTCAACACTTATCTAGAGAAAGTGCCTTGAGGTAGAGAGAAGGAATTAGGAGCAGCAACCCTCAATATATTGAGAAAAAATATTTTATTAACTTGTGGAAATATATCCTGTTTACCTAAATGGTTCTGGAAATGCTGCTGATCTCTTCCTCTCATACCTGTGTGTGTGTGGCATTAACCACGCACCCCAGGGATTTTTTTATCTCTTTTGCTAACACTGAGGAGTTTTCACATCCCTGTTTGGTAAAATGGCTCTGCCATCAGCCAAGTGTGGAAAGGGCTTTGATAATGTTCAAGGTGAAACACTTGTCAGCTCTCACTTTATCCAGGAACGGATTATCTGGGCTGTGGAATAATGAGGTCATGTCTTTGCTCCACACCGCTGGCAAGAGCTTCGGATTTCACACAGGGGCAGCTGCTTACACCAAGCCTGCTCTACTTAATGCCTTTAAAGCTACCCTGCTTCCCTGTCAGCGAGTTCTCCCCAAGCTGAGGGTGTGAAACGTGCTCACACAGCCTCCTTTGCAGTGCCTCTGAGGGGCTTCCTGGTGCTTGGATTGCTGTCCTATCGCAGAGTTGGGTGGGTGGGATGTGGGAGCACAGGATGTGAGAAGCAGTGTGACCTGTGCGTGGCTACTGCACCTAAAATACAGGAATGTGTGGAGCAGGATTTGTGGGTGGGTGGACCAGAGCCATGCAGCTCTTTCCAGGTGTCCCACCAGCAGCTTGCAGTCTGAATCTGCAGCTTTAATGCAGAGCTGTGGCAGTGAGAGTGGCCATGGACATGAAAGATCCCTAAAGCACACAAGCTGTGGGTGTTAAAGCCTATGGGTGCTTAAGTAGATTAGCAAACAAACAAATCCTTTAATATTCTGGAATGCTTCCTCACCACCTAAGTAGGGATTATTCCACCAAGCCAGCAGATTCTACCCTTCTGCCTGACTGAAAAGTCTGCCTTTCAGATAGCCGTGCTCTTTAATGATTTGTACTCTTAGGCAAAAAAAAAGAAAAAAAAAAAAAGGAAAATCTGAAAGCATGTTGAAAGTGTTGGTGAGGATTTCAAGAAAAGCACAAAAATGGTAAAAAGAGCTGTTAAAAATGTTCAAGACCCTGTGACAACTGAGTTTGCTGCAGTGCAGGCAGTAGCATATGTAGGATGCTACACCACAAAGGTTGCTACAATTTTATCCTTAAAATTTGTTTTACAGAACTCACAATGATTTTATGTACAAGTATGTGACACAATTCACTTTCTTCCTAACACTGTGAAAATCCTGGTTAAACTGTCAGCTTTCTATCTGAAACACACAGAAACAACCAGTTACCTTGGTCTGATTCCACTTCCAGGCTTTCATCATCTGGGATTTTGGTAAAAAGCTGCTTTTGTTAATGTGTAATGCCTCATAGTAACCGGTTACACTTTTACTACAAAGGGGTGTTTTATTTTCCCGAGGGATGAATAGTAATCAAGGATCAGCTGGTAGTGCCAAGTGCCCTGATAACACAATTGGCTGCATACAGCTTTGTTAGGCCTCTTCCTGCACTGGCTGGCTTGGGGAGACTTTAAGAGAAGATGTTGGAAGAGCTGTTCTTTACCTACTTGCCTGTTGGGGAGCTGAATTTTGGGATCACTTTGTCTGCTGGGTGAGGAGGTAGGAGCTGGCTTAGGGGCACATGAAGCCCTTACTGGTTAAGGACAGTGAGGGGCAGCTGGGAGAGGGGATGGATGGAGAAAATGCTTGAAAACAAGCATGTGAATTAGAAAAATTACCCCAGAATTCATCACTGAATGATTTTTGTGGAAATGGGTGGGGGTTGATGGAGTTGGAAGGAGACAGGAAATGAGAATACTGATTCTATTGAGAACAGGGGCTGATTTGTGTTATTTTGATGCTGACTTAGGTGAGCTGAAGGAGGGCTGCAGTCACCCTGGCCCTGTGCTAGGAAGTGTCTCATTGCTAAGCACAAAGTGGAGTCTGGCTTTGAACTCATTAACCCCATCAGCACTGGAATAGCAAGTGTGTTTCTGGAGCTTGACTTTCAGACACTTGAGGCACGTATAAAGCAGCAGAGATTACTTCAATACCAAAAAAGGTAAGAAATAGATCTTCTTCTTCAGATTTTTTCAGAAATTTAGGGTCCAGTAATGGTATCAAGAGACAGGAGCAGAATTCTGCCTCTTTTCTCAATGAGAAGAGGAGAAGTTGGGGGAATAAATATCTGAAAAGTGGGGAGGAAAATAAATTGGTAGAAAGCATGTGTGAAAAATTTCCTTTCTTCTGTCTGCTTATTGTTTATTTCTAAACTCCACAAGAAAAACAATGAGATGGAGAAGAAGGAAAACCCACAGTGACAAAAACAGGAAGAGCATCTTGGAGATGGATTTGCACAAAGTCAGTTCTATTAGGATGTGACTTAGCCCGATTTTCTGCGAATACTCAATATCCTTAGTAAGTGCCCTGTATTATAAGTGCCCCTTTTAAGCTGGATTTGTCCTGCTGGATTATCTTGGGAGGAAGGGTCACAGCCACACAAGGTGAGCCCAAGCTGTGCAGACTACTTTGAGACTTCTAATTTAAAAATAGGATATAGAAGTAAAGTTCTGTGTTAGCTCCAAAATTCCACTGTTCCATCCATGAAGGCAATACCCCCCCTCATAACTTTAATAGTAGAGAATGTGTGGAAGGAAAATAATGGTGGTTGTGACTTGCTGAGCCCTCCCAGTTGTAACACACTTGTCCTAAGTGAGGGCTGGAAACAAAACTCCCATCATAACCTCAGGTTTTTAATCTCTGCAGAACATAATGAACTATTTTGAAAGGGTGATTGGAGGGTTAAGCCAGGAAGGACTAACTGTTAGTGTAATAACATCTATATTAAAAATAAAAAAAACCCCAACCAACCAACACAGATGTAACGTATTATATAATCTCTGTTAAACTTGCTCTGGGAAACCCTCCAAGAGCCAGTGTCAGTCTCCATTTTGTACAAGTCTGTACATAACCTTTGTAAGAATTTCTGTGAAGTTGGGTGGGGAAACAGAGAAACACAAAGTTAGAACAGAATGTAGCCTGGCCAAAGCCTTTCTGCAGCAGCGCATTCGGAGCAGGGATGGAGCGAGGTTTGCTCCTTCCTGGGCCTTCCCACCAAGGCACCCCCTCAGCACTGCTGCTGTCAGCCTCTGTTAGTTGCTTACAGATACAGCAATTAATTTAATGACTGCTAATAATTAATGTGTATGATAAGATATGGGCAATGCCACAGGGCTGTTTTTTTTCCAAGGGCTCGGTCACTGCCTGTCTCACCATAGATGGTGTTCACTTGCCTCCCAGCAGAGAAAAACTCGGAGCAAAGTGCTCTCAAGCATGGTGTTTGGATCCAGGGGGAAAGCTACTGGGAACAGAGGAATTATAGTGATAAATCTTCTTGTGAAATGTGAAAGAAGATTTTTATGCTTTTCTGACAGAACATCAGTCTGACTGTATCGATTTACTCCTGCTGAGCTCTTGTCAACTTCTTGCCACCTTGTCACTATCTTTCCACCTTCCTCCTTCCCTGGATCTGCTATCCTATTCAGCTCTTCTTGTGATACCTTTGGAGGTCGTCTCTCTTAACACAGGCGTTGTTGTGCTGCTTCCTTCCCATTCCCTGCCAGGAAGGATTGTTTTCCTCTACACAATTCAGCAGAGCAGCCACTGGTGCTGAAAATGTTGATGATGTGGAGGTGATTTGGAGCATGGCAAGTTTCCTCAAACAAACAAGTAATGCCGTTACATTCATGGGCTTTGGCTGAGCTGTCCTGCCATGAAATACACTGAGAAAATGTTTTTTTTCCAGGCTTTTTTAATTTTAGTCTGAAACCTAAGTTTAAAACAGAGCCGATGGACCAGCTGTCTCCTGTCTAAGCTACTTTTAACAGGAACAGTAGAGCTGGTTTAGCTGCTCCTCAAGGAGCAAACAGGGAATAATTCCACTTTTACTACAACTCTCATGCTAACTTTGCATCTTTATAAACACAAATTAGGATACATATGGGTATCCTAATACCTAACAGCATGTGGAAAGCGGGATGTGATTTAGAAAATGCATTTCTTGGAAGTTCTCAGCATCTCAGCTTGGTTTTCCTGTGGTGGTTCTTCTTTTCAACCTCTCTTTTCTTTGCCCAGGGAGGTCTGACAGTAGGAATTGTCCCTTCCTGCCTTAGAAAGAACTCAGAGCAAATGATACTTTGTCTTCCTAAGAAGCTGAGCACTTTTACTCTATAACAATTGGCACCCTGGAAAATTAAGTCTGCAGGAGCTAATGAGTCTACAGGAGTGTTTGTAATTGACTCAAAGTTGTTGTTTTTTCATGTGGCAAGTTTAAAAAAAAAAATCAGCAGATGGTTTTGAAAGGTAATTCTTGACATCAGTCCAGCTCCAAAAATGTTGTTTTCCATTTACTTCCCATGTTTCACACTGTTGGTGTGTGATGAAATATGAGTAGTGCTACTGCTGAGCTCTTGCAGGCTTGTGGTGAGAGATCTTTTCCATGTCTTTTCAACCATAAAAGAGTAAAAAGAAGGTGTGGTGTTGGTTTGTTTGTTTTTTCCCCTGTACTATACCTGCAGCAAAGACTCTGAATATGGTAAAATATATCTGGATCTTGGGTGCATAAAGGTTTAAGTTTTCTGGAAATGGGATATTTGGAGGAGAAATAGAGAAGTCATGTTGGTTTGCTGAGAGAACAGAGTAGTGTGTAAGTTCTAACAGATTGATGTTTAGGTTTTGATAATTGCCTTCTGCAGAGCTGAAATCCAGCCAAGTGGTGACAGCTATTTCACTACTCTGAGAGGTGTGGACATAAATAATACCTGAGCAGTTGACCTCAATATCTGCTGGAGCTGAAGATGATCTTTCTTGAATGCTCTGAGGTCTCTGTCTGGCCTTCAATGTAGAAAAGACTAGAAGCCACTAGGGAATTGTTGTCAAGGATTTTTATTTTTTTTCTTTTATTTAATAAACAGGATGGGGAATTGCTGCAAACACTGAGTTCAGCTAGGCAATGATGACCACAGTTCTAAGCTAATATAAAACGTGTTTTCTGTTTTTCAACTGGGCACACGTGGCATTCTTATCTTTATTCAGGTGCTTCTTTTATGCTGGATTATACTGCTGAAAATCTATGGAACAATTACTGTAGGCAACAGTGCAATCCTTCCCTTGGGAATGCTGCTGCTCCAAGAAATGTCACCTTGAAGCAGCATCACTGCAGTGTTCTGGAAGGTCAATGGGCAGGCTAATTTAGGAGGAAATTCCATTTTCTGCATAAATTTCAAAACTACTGAACTTGGGAGGCAATAGAGACAGGATCCTGAGTAGGCTTTGAGATACTTTAAGCAAGGTGTGTTTCACAATAGATGTGCTCTTTGTACATGGGGATTCTTTGGCTCCTCAAGGACAGCATGTTTAATTGATCAGGGAAAGAAACAAGAATCACAGGAGTGGTTTCAAAGCAGAGAGTCATGGAGGGAGTCTAAAAGAAAGACCACCCCCCAGCACACACAAACACACAGTTTCTGGTGTCACAACCTCCCTGTGTTGAGTGTGTGTCTGTACATGTCCTCCTGGGTGGGAGCCAGCAGGAGAGGCAATGCAAGCTTTCCCCATGGCTTGTGTGGAACTGGAGCAGCCTGTCTCCCACCCCGATGGAAATGAGGTGGGTTTTCATCAGCAACGTGACAGTATGTGCAGGGGCATGTGTGTTTTCTGTTCTTCACTGTCAAGGGTTTTCCCAGTCCTTTTTGGTGGGAGAAATCTGACCTTTTCAACCCAAAGGCTCCTGAGGGATAATATTTTTTACACTGTCTCCAAAATACCAAAGTCTCCTGACTTCCTCAGTCTCAGAGGGAACCAAGGTTAACTTTGATTTCCTCAGCAACAGAATCTGGCCCTTAACACTGAATATTCCTTGGCAGGTCATTGTTACTACGGAGCTAAATTCCAAGATGTGCCTGACAAGCTCTTCTAGAGCACAACAAACCAGGTCAAACATGCAGGAGGGGGTGTCTTGGCACTTTATATTTGAATTGCCAACTGCAGCATCTGTCAGAGAAGTAAATCCCAGAGAATGGGAAAAGGATGAAAAAATAGAGGTGAATAGCAAATTGTATTTTATCATTTTTTTGTTGGGATGTGGCAAAGTGTGCTCTCTTGTAGATTTGTGGTAAGAGACTTATCTTTTCAGCCATAAAAGAGTAAAAGAAAGGTGTGGGGCTGTTTATTTGGTTTTTCCCCTGAGAAGTTAAAATCTGTAAATATTGAAGTGGATGATGCTGCAGCCAGAAATCCATGTGACTCCTGTGGCATGTTCCTTTTCCTGTAGCCAGTTTCTGGTGGGAAAGCAGTGACAACTTCTGAGTTATCTGAGAACTGGCTCTAGATGAATGCTTTCTTAGCGCTGTTTGGTACCACACAAGTGTATGAAGGCTCAGAGGAAGAAGTTGCCATGAAAAAGAAACTGCCTGTTGCAAACTTCTCTTCAAGAGATCCATGTAAAAACTTTGCCCCTGTTTGCATTTGCCTGTTAAAATCCCACTGAAATGCCTTTTGATGGTAAAGCAGAACTAGGAACGTGACACGGACGTGGAGCTACTGCTTCCCCACAGAAGCTGCTGCAGCCATGGAGGGAGCCTAAACTTTGGCTGTTGACACACTGCTCTCGAGAGCGACAAGAGAGATTGTGTTCATTAGGCCAACCCCATCATTCTTGCTAAAAGCAGGCTCAGGTTTCCATGTATATTTTCAAATCAAATTAGAAACGCTGCTCCCAAGACCTCCTTCAGCTGACAGTGACGGATTGCACAACCTGATAAACAGGAGGCGTTCCTGGAGCTGCGCGAACACCCGAGTCGCCACAAGTGTTTAGATAATAAAAACATGCACAGAGCCATGTATTTAAATTAGCAGAAAGCTTCTCCTCTTCCTCCACTCCTGGGGAGTGGCCACTTCTCCAGCAGAAATGGGAAAGGTTTGTGTCTGTGCAAGGAATTGTGGCTCAGTGGATTGGAAAAGGCAGTTTGCTCAGTGCTAGGACACGAGACAAGGACTTGCAGATAATCTATGGTGGATGACAGTAAGTTATTATTGGTGTTCAGCAATAATGACAATTTTCCTTTTTCACAAAGCTGTTTATACAAGCAAACAAGAAGTCATATTAGCTAAAATAGTTAACAGTTAATACAAAATAAGGAAGATATAGTTGGTCACTTAGCAGAATATCTTGTACATATGTCAGCAACCTGTGTAGCAGCTACACATGAAGGCTACAGAGGCAGTTCTCCAAGGAAGATAAAACTTGATCAGCAAACAATAACTCTGGATACTTGAAGGAGAGGTGTAAAGGTATGAGTTGCCTGCATGTCAAAGGGGTGGTGGAAAATGAAGAGACTTGCTGTGGCCTACCCTTAGGAGGGTGAAGTTTTGTCTGTGGTTACCCAAGGAAAATACTGGTTTCTTTGATACAATGCAGGAGATGGGGAAGGGAAAGAGTGTTGTCAGACTCTCAGCCTATTTTACAGACATTGGCATTTTCTTTCTGTATAATTTGTGCTGAATTTGGGCACAGACCAAACCCCTCTCTCTGCAGCGTTTCCCCCGGTGCTTTGATTCCACATTCAAATGTTCATGAGGCAGGTTCACTTCGAGGTTCGTCCCTTTGTTCTTGGAGGTTTGCCTGGCTGCCGCCTTTTACTGTCTCCTCTGCCTCTAAGAAAAACTGATGTTATCTCCTGAAGTGAAAACTCCAGGTTCTGTTTGTAACTGAGGATTTCCTGTGTGCCTTTCCCCAGCTCGAAGTGACGGCAAGAGGCAGCGGCGCACGGGCTGCGCGTCTTCAGAGAGCTTTGAGAGCAGCCCCTACACCGGAGCTGAAGAAATCCCCAGCCACCCGTGCCTTTGATCTCAGATAAAGGTCAACCTGTCTGGTAGAAAGTGTGATGGGAAACGCTACCACATCAGCCTTCGCTTTCTCTTCCTTACCCTGAAGTGATTCACTGTACGTGTCAGGGTACGCCTTCACCGTGGCACCCGTGGTGTTTGGCTCTTGCGAGCAGCTTTATTCATCTCACGCACCAGCTAAAGCCAGGGCCAGCAAGGTTTCATGAGAGCTGCTGAGAAACTGCCCATGGCACTTGTTATTACAGCAGTGTTCCATAGCTATTGTTGGATTTTGTTGGTTTGTTGGAGACTTTTTGAATTATAGAGTGGTTTAGATTGGAAAAAATCCTTTAAGGTCATTGAGTCCAGCCGTCAACCCAGCATTGCCAAGTCACCTTTAGACCAGTCCCTAAGTGCCACATCTACACACACATCTTTTAAATCCTTCCAGGGCTGGTGACTCAGCCAGCTCCCTGGGCAGCCTGTTCCAGTGCCTTCAGTGAAGAAATTTTTCCTGGTACCCAATCTGAATCTCCACTGGTGGAACTTGAGGCCATTTCCTCTTGCCTTGTAGTATATATAGGCCTAGTGGTGTGTTAAAAAGTTAGTTATGCTGGTCTTGTCCCAACAAGCACTGGGAGTTTCTGAGACTGTTCAAGCACTGACAGCTACAAAGTTCCACCTGACACAAACTCAAAGTTGCTGACACACAAAGCTTTGGGGAGCTGCAGGTTCCAGTTGGTTCTCCTAACACCACCTCTGCAAGATCATCGCTGGTGGGGGAAGTACCTGACTTCCAAATGCTACAGGTAAGACTGGCACAACAATTTGGTTCATAATTTCGTTATAAATGCTGATGGGAGGGGGGGTTTAGTTGCCTTTGAATTCCTCTGTAACCTTAGATAGGTTATTGCAGCTGTGATGATTGGTTATGAAGTGACAAGGAACTTGCAAAAAGGGAAAAACTTTCTCTGCTGAGTCTCCTCAAAGCCCTGTTGGCTTTGTGGCTGGGCCTGAGTGTGTGTCCTCCTTCTGGACTGGGATCTGTGTCTTAGCCAGGGCTAAGAGATGCTGCTTAGGGAGAGACAGAATAATATTCCCAGGTGGGATGCACCGTGGAAATAGCTGTTACTGACAGTGGGAGGATCACAGTTTATCCAGTGCATCTTTAAAAAGGTCAGTTAAGCCACCTAGAGATAAAAGTTACTTTAAGGTGTGGATTAGAAAGAAAACCAAATAAAAAAGCTGAGGATGGATTGTGCTTTCATTCTGTCCAACACACCTTTTGGTACTCAGGCTGCCATGAGGGAGAAGCAGCATCTGCAGAAGGTGGGGATGGATTATCTCCAGTAATCTCAGATCCTCAAAGTGAAAGTGGAAACAGGGATTGGGTCACTACTCTTGGCCATCACTCAGTCTCTTGAACCCCATTCTGGCATGTTTTTCTGAAGGATTTGCATCAGGCATAGAGGACTGGTCTCTACTGACTCGATGTCAGCTGGGCCACCTCTAGAGGATGGTTTGGAGATAGAAAAGAACTTGGTTGCATCAGATTCCTGCCTGTGCATCAATCTTCAAATTAAGGCTGTGCCAGGATGTAGCCATAAATGCCAGTTCATTCTCCAGAATGTAGCTCTCATTTTTCTAATCAGAACTTCTCACTGCTATAATTTCCAGGGATAATCCAGTGAGATGGACTTGTGTGAGGTGCAGGAATGTTTGCTTGAGCCTATGGAGAGCCTTTGGATATTGCTGGAGGGTTTTCCCTTCTTTCAGTGAAGTATTAATTCAGGTGCCAGGTGATAGTGAACACCTGCCAGTACTCTTGGTTATTTGACTGACCCATTTAAGCCCAGTATTATGTTTCTAAAATCAAGCTCTTACACTTGGCATGGTTTTGGTTTTTTAAGGTGATGCTGGCTTTAGAGATGTGAAAAGAGAGGTGTTGAGGTGTTTTTATGGTAATATCCTAGGAAAAGTGCATATGGACTTCTGTGAGAAGACAGCCCTGCTACCTCCAAAGGCTCTAAGATTAACTTGCACCACCACTAAGACTGCTCTGTAGGAGTAATTGTTTTTTGAGGTTTTTTTCATTTTCTTAGCCATTTTGGTTCTTCAGTTGGATTTTTTGTTTGTTTGGACTCTTTATAGGTTCCAAAGTTTTCAGATGGATTTCACTGAAAATGGTCTTGTACTTTGTGCTCGAGGTGTGCACGAGGTGTGCCTGCTTTTGGTGAACAACCGCATTTTCTAAACCCCACAGCAGTATTAATGCTGATTTGGAATGCTTTTATTCCACACCAAGGATTTCTGTGCCATTGTTTGTCCTTTGAGCCTCTGTCACTGGAGAATGGTATTAATGGTCTGTATCAGCAATCTGTTCATTACAAACTCAGAAGTATCACAAGTCATACTATCACTAGTACTAGATTCTAGTATTCAGTGTAGAACCTCTAATGTGCACACATTTGATTTCATAGAGAAACGGGTGGTTCAGGTAAAGGTTGTGCATAATGATGAAAATTTCAGAAATGCAGTTTAGGTGATTTCTTTCTGAGCTTAGTGAAGTTTAATGAAAAACAATGGTGCTACATCCATGAGGGTGAGCTGGGTGCACAGACTGTCACCAAGTACCACCTCTGTGGTACAATCCTGTTTGGAGGGATTGTTTGCTTTTGGATGAATGTTCCTGCAAAACAGCTCCACATATCCTTAGCACATACTTCTTTTCTTTGGGGTAAAAGGTAGGAGAATGTTGTTTTGGTTTGTTTTGTGAAAGATTGTTAATATGATAGATAGATAGTATGCTTCAGATAAACTTAAGGCTGAGTGGTGTTTAGCCAAATCTCAACTACTCCAATACTTTACATGTTGTTATGAAATAATTCTCAGAATTTGGATGTGCTTTACATCACTTTCCCATGTTCTTTTGGTGGCCTGTTAAAATATTCCACTCACAGAAAAACCAAACCAAACCCCCAAAAATCTTACATCAAAGATAATATCTGGCCATAAAACTACAGGTTTGGAAAGCATCTCTGCATCTCTGGCACCATGGCAGAGATGCAGTGGTGAGCTTTGGACAGGACCTTGCCGAGGCAGGGCTGGAAAGGCAGGAGAGAGTCAGCCGGGTCAATAACCCGTATCGTCTCTGGTGCTGCAGTGCCAGCCGTAAAACAGTGGGAAGAAGCTTCCTATCTTCCTATCTCATGGCAGGATGACAAGAGGGAATGCTTCTCTCGGGTCCTCAGCTGCTCCTGCAATAGATTGAAAGAAGCAGAAGATAACTCGTGAATATAAACGAAGGGCTGTTCCACCTGGCTTGAAGGGCGCTGACGGTAAAACACAGACTAGAATCTCTCTGTAACGCTGTCGGAGGAGCGTGGCAGAACTTCAGCCCTGCAGCAGAGCCCAGTGCCCGGCGGTCGGGGGCAGTGTGTGGGACCGGCCAGCTCTGAGCTCCGCCGGGCCGAGACCCCGGGGCGCTCCCTCTGCCGGTGGGGCCACGGGGCCGAGAGGAGCCGCAGCTCCGGGACAGCGCGGGGCCGGGGCCGGAGAGGGGCAGGTCCTGCCTCCCTCCTTCCCTCCCTCCCTCCCTCCTTCCTTCCTTCCCTCCCTCCCTCCTTCCTTCCTTCCTTCCTTCCTTCCCTGGCGGCCCGCGGGAGCGGCGGTGCCCGCGCGGGAGCGGCTCCCGGCGGGAGGGCGGGGAATCCACGCCGGGATTTCGGAGGCACACTGACATCAGGGGGGCGCGGCCGGCGGCGGGCGGGGGCTGCGCGCTGAAAGGCGGCGAGGCGCGGCCCGAGTCACTCCGGAACGGCGGCGGGGCAGCGCGGACCGGCTGCCGGCACTGCCCGGGCTGGATCCGCGCCGCCAATGTGCCGCGGGAGGCGGGCGCTCACCCCGGCCCTAGGTAAGCCCGGGCGGCGCTCGCCGCTCCGCACACCCCCCTCCCGCCGGGTCAGGTGCGGGCGGGCGGCCGGGGCTCCCCGCGCCGCGCTGGGGGCGGCCGCGCTGCGAGGCGTGCGGGAGGTGCGGGCGAGCCGCGCTCGCTGCTCCGCGGGGCAGCGGGCGGGAGAGCCGGGGCTCGGCTCCCCGGGCCGGCAGCGCTGAGCTGGGCGCGATTCGCTGCTCACGGAGAAGCTCCGGGCCGGTACTCGTCCGTCCCCGCCCGACGCGGGGTCTCCGGCGCGTCGGAGCTTTGCGCGACCCTGTCGAGCCTGCGGAGACCTCGGTGCCAGACTGCGGCTTGCGGAGCCGCCTCTCCCCGCAGCGTCCTGCCCCTGCCCCGAGCCTGTCACTCGGCCCCCGGCAGCGACAGCCAGCACATGGCTGTGTGCAGGGAGCTCGCAGGGCCATTGCATTGCGCTGCTTCTGGCTTCGTTCGCAGTTCGCTGAGCTCTGCCTGGAGAGCCAGAGCCGCTTCGTGACCGCTTTAGAAAGAAAATAAATCGAAGCGAAAAAGCAATCAAAAAAAAAGCCAACCAAATCTTTCGCACCAGAGGTGGTGGTTGCACTTTGCCAGACGGGACTTGCGGCAAGGACCATGCGGTGAAGCCGAGCGCCGGAGCGGGACCGCAGCCCTGCACTCTGCGATCGCAAAGGGAAATAAACAGCCGGAGCAGGAGCCGCGCACCCGCCGCCTCTTCCCCGAGACCTGCATCGCAACAGCCCCGCTGCCTGCCGCAGCCTGCAGCCGCCTGAGGCTCGATCCAGAAGCTCCGCTTTGCAGGAAGGGCTGGATTTGCTCCCCGTTGCCTCCGGACCGAGAGAGCTGCGGCCGAATGAGAGAGCCCCTTCCCCGGGCGGCCCGGGCTGCTGCATGCTGACCCCCGGGAGAGGGGAGCTGCGGTGGGCAGCAGAGCGGGGCTTTTCTCCGCTGGCCCAGTAGGACGTGGAGATCGGCGAGCGAGGGCTGTGCGGGGACGAGGAGCGCAGCCCGCCGGCCTTCCCCGCCCCGGGGGCCGGCAGAGCGAGGAGCCGGGGCCCCGCCGCCCCCCGCCCGCTGGATTTGCCGTTCCCGGTGGCTCCCTGCGCATCAGTAAGTTGGGACCCGCCGTGCGCTCACACCGGGGCCGGCGCTGCCGCAGCGAGCAGGTGCCGCGGGGCGCTGCGGCGCCCGCCCGGCGAGGGGCGGCCCCGACCACCCTCCCACCGTCCCCCTCCCGGAACGGAGGCACCGGGCTGCTGCGGGAAGGCTTGCTGGGAACAGGGGCCGGCTGCGAATGAGCAGAACGTCAGAAACACCCCCCGAACGCTTCTCGCAGGTGGGGGCCGGAGGGGCTGAGGCGGGGGGTGCTGAGCCGCATCGCGGGGAACCCCCGGCGTTGAGCGGCCGCTCGGCTGCCGCTTTAAGCGCCAGGTAATCCGCCCTCCCGAGGCTGCGCCGGGCTAAGATCTGCCTTCCCTTGTGGAAGAGAGAGAGAGAGAGAGAGAGAAGGAGGGAGAAAAAAAAAAAAGCCTATGTTTTCATTCATAACTTTTTTTTCTTCCCCTTTTCCCCTCCTCTTCCTTCCTCCCCGTCAGCGCCGTGATCCGCTCCGCTCCGCTCGGGGCGCAGAGGGCGCCGCGCCGCCGCCGCCCGCCCGGGGCTGCGGGGAGCGGGCGGGACGCGGGGGGGCTGGCGGCGTGTCCGAGCGAGTGTGGAGAAGGGGAGGGAAGCGGGATTCCACCCCCGAGGTGCGGGGAGGGAGCGCAGCCCCGGGTGCAGAACCGTGAGGTTCTCTCTCTCGCCGCCTGCGCCGTGCGTTATTTTATTATTTTGTTTTACTCATTTTTATTTTACTGTCCGTGGTGGGGGAAGCAGTTTACGAGCGATGTGCTCGGGGGTGGAGGTGGCTGGTTCAGCTCTCGCCCCGGTCTGCAGCTGGGCTTGTCAGTCTGCGCCGCGTTGATGTTGCGCTTTCCCCCCAGAGATGGCACTGGATGTCTTTCGCATTTTCTTGGGATATTGTTTTTCATCCCCTAGGGAGCCCAGCTCCTGGCTGGTACAGCTGTAAATCTTTCCCTTTTCGCATTCATTCACCCTTGGTCCGTTGTGGATTTGTATTCAGTGCTCGTGAAGAAGGCGGCTTGTTGTGTAGGAGCAAATTCTCTGCTGGAGGGTGGTGAGGCACTGGCACAGGAAAACGTGAACGCCCCATCCCTGGAAGTGTCCAAGGCCAGGTCGGATGGAGCTCTGAACCACCTGGTCTAGTGAAAGGTGTCCCTGCCCATGGCCAGGGGCTTTGGGACTGCACAAGTCTCTTAGGTCCCTTCCAACCGAGCCGTGATTCTGTTCTGTGAATTAGAAATGAGAGTGTTTGGTTTTCTGTTTAATCTGGTGACCACAAAGCCCACACAGGTGATGTTAGATGTAAAATGAAATCTTTGGTTACTGGATGAGGACAAAGACTTTGTGTCATGGCAGAAGCTGTCAGTTTCTGCCCATGGTGACTGCCTGCCAGAGGAAACCTTTCCTCTTCTTGTTCTTTCTGTGCTTCCACACCACTGCACCTTTTTCTCTCTGGAATGGAGAACAGCTCCGTTCTGGCTGTGCTCTGGGTAGGCGAGACACTTTCTTAGGATTATTGGATGAGTTTTTGAAACGCTTGATAGCGCTTACCTTTCCCTGCTCTCAGGTAAACAGGGCATCCTGGGGGGGAGTGAAAAGGTACTTTTTCTTTGGCTTGACAGTAAAGCAAAGCAGATTGTTGTCCTATTTCCCTACATAAATGAGGCACTTGGTTACATTTTCGTGTAGGTGCAGAACTGTCACTGCAGTTTTCTCAGTCAGTGTTGCAATCTTCATGTCTCTAGCTAGGCGGGATGGAAATGTTTAACATCCCTACTATTCCCTTACTATTTATAAAAGATAGATGAGCAGATATTCTGTTTATTTGAGAAGCTTTTGGTCTTGTGAAAATGGATTTGTTCTTTGTGTTCTGAGGTTGTTGTTGAGGGGTTTTTATCTGCTCTTATTCTCATGAATCCTCAGGTGCTTTTTGTTTGACACCTAGTTCATCTAAGCCTTTTCTACCCCATTTTTCTTTCACACTCCAGCCTGTGGTCAGGAAATATTTGAAAGCAGGTTGTTTGCACCCTTGTTTTAATTTTATAAAGGAGCATATTAGATGTGTAGGCTGAGTTGCTTTCTCACAGAAAATGTCTTGGCCACTTGACAGCACTTTGTTCAGGACTCTGTAATGCACATACGTCACTTTAAGAGGGAGACTTTCCAAATGCACTAGGAAGCAAATCTGTGGAGCTTTCTGATGCTGCAGATTCAGGCAGCAGAGTGAGAACTCTGCTGGTTCCTCACTCTGCCATACGAAACATGAACGTGGTGGTGTTCTTGGCTCTTTCCAGCTCAGTGTCGGGGGCATTCGGAACTGCTGTTGCTAGAGATAGATGTTGAGTTCAGTAGCATGGGAGAGGCACTTCCCATGGCTTGCCAAGTCAGCATACAAGTTAATACTGGATTTTTAAACTTTGTAAAATTTTTTTTTAAAATGGCATGGGGTCTCCTTTGCATTCCTCATCTATGATGCCATACCCAGACTCTCCCCCATTACTGGACTTCGGCCAGATCCTCAGCACTGCTGTAATCCCGTGCTGAAAGTGATCAGTACCAGGTGGCTGGGGCAGTTTGGGCTTTGCCAGATCATTTCTGTTTTCAGAAAGTATCCCACGCTCCATCCCTCCGCTGCCCTTGATCTCCTGTGCGTGCGTATATGTACGCACACGGTGTTTATTTACGCCTTCTGTCTCCTTCCTCATTTCAGGATTTCAGATGCATGCCAGGTTCCCGCTGAATGCCAGCAGCAGAGATCCCTACAGATGGAGCCCCAAAGTCAGCATGGCAGCGGCGGCTCCCTGGTGGTGATTCAGCAGCCCTCCCTGGACAGCCGGCAGCGCTTGGACTATGACAGGGACAGCCAGCCCACCACCATCTTGTCACTGGACCAGATCAAGGCCATCAGGGGCAGCAACGAATACACCGAGGGGCCGTCGGTGGTGAAAAAGTCGGGTCCGCGGACGGCGCCGAGGCAGGAGAAGCATGAGAGGACTCACGAGATTATACCGATTAATGTGAATAACAACTACGAGCACAGGCCCGGCCACGCGGGGCACGTGGCGCATCAGCATAACGCCAGGGCTCCCGTCCTGAGCCGATCGACCAGCACGGGCAGCGCGGCCAGCTCCGGCAGCAACAGCAGCGCCTCCTCGGAGCAAGGGCTGCTGGGGCGCTCGCCGCCCTCCCGGCCGGGCTCCGGCCACAGATCAGACCGGACAATCCGGGCGCAGCCCAAGCAGTCGGCCCTGATCGTGGACGATCTGAAGGGGCCTTTGAAAGAGGACTTGACGCAGCACAAGTTCATCTGCGAGCAGTGCGGGAAGTGCAAGTGCGGGGAGTGCACGGCGCCGCGGGCCCTGCCCTCCTGCCTGGCCTGCAACCGGCAGTGCCTGTGCTCGGCCGAGAGCATGGTGGAGTACGGCACCTGCATGTGCCTGGTCAAAGGGATCTTCTACCACTGTTCCAACGACGATGAAGGGGACTCGTACGCGGATAATCCCTGCTCCTGCTCCCAGTCACACTGCTGTTCTAGGTACCTGTGCATGGGAGCCATGTCCTTGTTCCTGCCTTGCTTGCTCTGCTACCCTCCGGCCAAAGGATGCCTAAAACTCTGCCGGGGGTGCTACGACCGTGTCAATCGTCCGGGGTGCCGGTGCAAGAACTCCAACACGGTCTATTGTAAACTGGAGAGCTGCCCCTCCCGGGGTCAGGGCAAGCCCTCATGATTTTGGGAGGGAGGTTTACTTCCTCCAACTTCAGTTTTTCAGGTTGTAGCTGATTTTTTTTTTTTTTCCCCCCTCCCCCCATCTTTTCTTCTTCCCCCCTTCCTCTCCCAATTTGGGAGGACTGTTCCTTTCCTTTCTGTCTGCCCAACTTCAGACACATGAGTTCATCCCCTTGCATCTTTGCTCTCCTCCTCCTACTGATTTGGCTGAGTGTGGAGCGTTTCACGCAGTCGCTGCTGCTCTTTGGTAAGTGTGGACCTGGGATCTGCACCTGCCGCTCGCTGGGGCAGGGTCTTTGAGTTTGCAACTGAACCACTCCTGAAAGAGACAGTGAGGGCTCACTGGGCTCTTGAAGCTTCTTGCTCTGTGAATATTTTCCCAAAGATGTCTTTTTTGTTTGTTGTTTTTGTTTTTTTTTTTGTTCTCAGCAAGTTATGTTTTTTTTCTCCTTAACCTCCCGGGTGCCAAGGAAGAGTAACTTCCCTGAGTGAGCTGGATTGTGAAATAACTTTTTGTGTGTGTTCTTTCTGGAGAGGGATGTAAAATAAAGGCTTCACCAAATGAAAGGCCTGACTCTTCTATAAGCAGCCTGCTTCTTTTTGCATCTTTTTTTTTTTCCACCCCCCTCTCTTTTTGTCTTAACTTTTGGAGCATTCTCAGGTCTGAGAATTGCCCTGCCCTGTTTTTCTTCATTTTTTCTGTTTTACATTTTCAATGTAACTTCAGTTTTTGCTACACTGTGCAGATCTTCACATTGGAGACATTGTGGCTGCAACATACTCATATGTTTCTTTTGCTGTCCAGTCTTTGAAGGATATTGCTCACTCCACCCTCCTAATCCCGTTTTTATAGTCTGTCAGTATCAGTTGATATTAAAGTTGGTGGTGTTCATATATCCAAACAGCCTTCAGGTGTCATTGAGTCACCTAAACGTTCTTGAATCCTTCAAGTCTCTTGTGATCCTTTGGCTTAGTGAGTTTAGCTCTGCTCTGTACTTTATAATTTTATTCTGTCCCTCTTTTATTGCCTTAGCCACAAATTGTGGTCCTTTTTTGTATATTTTATGTATAAAACACAAAGTTGAATCCCAACTATTTTTAAGACAAAAGTCTGTTAAAACTTTTTTTATTGTAAAGAATATTTATTATGTGAATCTCTATTATTTTATGATATTTATTGCAAAAGACTTCGAAAATGTACTCATGTCTGAATATAACAAAATATCAATACTTAACGAAATAAGGATGACACGAAGAAAGTACATATGTTAACTATAATGCAGAAAATATATTAATTAATGAAAACGCCTCTGGAGTTCTTTTGTTACAATGACAGGTTGTGAGCTACGTGTGTGTATTGCTGGGCTGTTCCTCCTTCAGGTCTGTCAGGTGGCAAACAACCTCCTGTTGGTACTTCAAAGCCACTAGTCTGTGCTCTAGTTTAGTTTACCTAATCTTAAGTTTAAGCCAACTATATATCAAATAAGGGATATTTAATACAATTGAATCTGTGTTGTGCTTAACAGTGCCAAGAAATGGAGGCTCTATTTATTTACCAAAGAGTTTGGAAATACAGTTGTGGAGGAGGAAACCACAACTTCCAAGTTGTTTCTTTGTTGGTTTTTTTTTTTTTTATTTTTTGTTTTTTCTTAAGGAATACCACATTAACATGCAAAGCCATTTAAAATTTTCCTATATGGAACTTCCTGTCTGGTTAAATTGTGCAGCAGCTGAAGAAATGAATCTTCCCAGCTGGATTTTAAATAAAAAACCTGGAGGCAGGATGAAAAACAGTGATTGTGTTGCTGTAGTTTGGTAGCTTTGAAATCTGGGAATGTGTGTGCACGCCTGGGCCCACGTCTGTGACTTATTTGGTTGTTTTCCCATACGTTTTCCAATGTCAACTGAATCTTCTGTCTTTAA
This sequence comes from Pseudopodoces humilis, assembly GCF_049639895.1. NCBI lineage: Eukaryota > Metazoa > Chordata > Aves > Passeriformes > Paridae > Pseudopodoces > Pseudopodoces humilis. The sequence continues at coordinate 67,101,981 of NC_142205.1, read as the reverse complement.
ATTAAAGGCTCTTAAGGGTGACCTAAGTGTCACAGCTACTTGTGGCCATTTAACACACATTCCACAGAAAAAGCTTTTCATTAAGAGTGAATGGGGAGACCTCATTCTTTTCCTCATGTGGGTCAAGGTTACATCACAATTCTCCTGAACTTTAAAAGTTTTAAATGGATGCAGTTTCACATGGTGTTCAGAGTAAGTGGTTCTAGAGAAGCTCCACTTCAGAACAGAGCGATGACTTGACAAATGTGTCATATCTTGCTCTTTTTTTAAATCCTGCTGCTTTGAGTTGCCATATTCAAGCTGCTCTGACTCCCAGCACGGTGATGATTTGTAGTTAATTCCATGCCAGCTGATGCAGTGTCACCCAACGGAGCTGACTGAAAAGCTGCTCTTTTATTAAGCAGCACAGATGACCCCTGAGAGGCACAAAGTGAAATCATCATCTGAGTGCGTCTGGGAACGCTTTGCAGGATGCGGCTGGTGCTGCTCCTCTGTGTGACACAAATGACGGGCTGGGGGGGGCTTGTGGGGCAGCACCGGATGCACACGGATTCTGCTGTCCAAGATTTCCCGAGAGGAAGCAAAGCCAGGAGAGGAATGTTCCCGAGGAACAGGGACTTGCACTCCTTCGCTATCACCGCGCGTCTCGAAGAGCGACAGCTGCAAGTGGCCCCGCGGACACAATGGAGGCCTTGTCCGGCGCTGGCCAGAGATGTCCACTGGTAACTGTGCGCTGACACCCGGGAACATGGAGCCAACTGCCTCCTCACAGCTGGATCACAGACAGCTCCTTGCTCGGGGCCTTTGCTCCAAGGGCGCTGCTTGTGCCTCCTCAAGGAAAACGTTGCCCTCTGTACCACTGTCTCTTTTTTATTCCAGCCAGGTGACTTATCTGGGGGCTTGGGTTGGTTCCTAGCAGAAGAGAAGAAATCCCAAAGGACCCACGTGTTCTCCATCCTTTAGTGATTGTCCTCCATCAGGAGCTGTGTCGTGGCACTATTTCAGATCTCTTTTTTAAAACAAAAGCTACGCTCTAGTTAATCATACTAGTGCTCCCTTTACTAACCAGATTTTGGGAATAATCTGAGGTTGCAGCTCCTCTGGAGAAAAAATTGATTTGGACCTACACAGCAAAGAGATGAAAACAGTTCCTTGCAGGTCTTACATGGTTTTCTAATTGCCAGGTAGAGCAGGTAGTGTTAGAAAAATGAGAACAATGTATTTTTCTCTTGGGTTAGATGCTGTATGCTTTGTATTTAACATCCAAATATATCTGAGCTCACTTCCTGGTACTCTGGAACGTCATTGCCACTATGCCATGGAAATGACTGGGGATTCATTCAGGCAGCTGGATTTTGTGGTGTAGAACCATGGAGGGTCACATGAGAGCACATGTCATTCTTTCCAGCTGAAAGAGAACGGAGCAAGCTGACAGCTGGGGGAAGTGAAGCTGTGAAGCCTCCACAGCCTGAAGAGACACAGGTTACTTTAAATATGGCCCAAGTGGTCTGCCACTGTGTCTGTTCCACTTTCCATCCATCCAAGGATGCTGTGTTCTGTTGGAAAGGGGTTTGCTGAGGGGATTTCCAGCAATTAGGGCACTGAAGTGCACATTTCAGTCCTTCAGCCCCAAATTTATCAGGGGCTGTTTGAGGTTACACCTCCGTATCTGCAGAGCGACAGACTGTCAGAGCCTGTTGCAACATAACAAGTGACTTTTTTTCCCTGATATTTCTGAGATCTTCTTTTGAGAAGCCAAGAGAACTCTGTGTGAAATGATGGTGTAATTAGGCAGTAAGTTCAGCTGACCTACTGACCTAATTGCATGGGTGGGTGTTGGATTTGGCTGAGGCTGCCATCTGGTTCCAACAGCAGAGGCCTCGGGCGTGTAAGGTCTGGGTTGAAGGAAAAAGAGAAGTCCAGAAAGTTGGAATTCTTGCTTTGCTTAGTGTCTCGAAACTCGTGATAAGAGATGAGTTTAGGAAACAGTAATTTAGCAATAAAACCAATGGGTAGATAAAGTTTCCATGTTCCATGCTGGAGGAATCCATGGCCAGGGTGAGAATTTGCCCTCAGAGTCAGGGTGTTTCTCCAAAGACAGCTCCATTACACCACTGCTGGGGTGGGTGAGGGTGTTTTCCAAGGGGGGATAATGCCTAACAAATGAAAAGTACTTGCTCTTGTTTATGGTTCCATATCAAAAAGACAGGTAGGAGAGGATTAGCTCCTCTGTCTGTGATAAAGCAAATCTGTTAAAAGGGATTAAAGGGGCTAGATGAAGTGTTTTAATGGACTTATATGAAGTAATAGAGTTTTGTCCTGGAGGAAAAATCTTCTTCAGGACTCACTGATAATTCTGCATTTTTTGTTCTGCTAAAATTGCCTCCAAATTCTAAGGAATCTGATTAATTGTTGGCTTTCTTCCAGCTGCAGCATTTGTGTCAGTCATATGGTGGTGCTTCAGAAAACCTGGAAATAAAATTCTGTTCTGCTCTCACACAGCTGGATTTACCAGCCTTCTTACACAGCACACGGGGCTGCACAGGTCTTGTTCTGATGACCCTGCATTTGGAGGGCAGTTTGCTTTTGGGGCAGCTCGTAATCATTTGTAGTTCTTCCCCGTGGCTGTGTTTCACCTTCCTCTGGCTGGTGGGAGGGGCCGAGGCATGGCTTCTCCCCTTGGCATTAGGTACCCAGCCATGGGGAGCCCGTGGTAAGGAGCTTTCTGCTCTGGAAGGATCTGCTCTGGAAGGATCTGCTCAAAAACCTCGTGATCTCCAGAGTGGTATTTACCCCTCAGTTTGTATTTGGGGTAAACGGATGCAGTGCAGTTGGTTTTCCCAGGAGCTGCCATTCCCACTCCTCCTGCAAAAGGTGTCTTGAGATACTGCCTCATTTACTGACCAATAAATACAAATTGGGGAAAGTTTCCCTGCAAACCACACATGGCTTGGCTTTTCAGTTTAAGTATGTACGGATGAGACACTAGTCTTAATGAATAACTTTTTATTTGAGCATCAGAAAAGAACCAAAAATTCACCTGGATTTCTCAGTATTCCTGATGCATGCATGGGGCAGCATTATAAGAGACAGAGTGTGCTTCCAGGAGAAGTACATATTCCAAAATTAGCTTGAAAGTGTGGTAGCTCTTTATTTTGGAGCAGAGAAACATCCTTTTGGTCAGTCCTTGGAGAAAGGTGTGCCTGATAGCCGTGGCTCTGGCCTTGTAAGCACGGCCCTGTTTTGTGAAGCTTTGTCTACACCTTCGGTGCCCCGACCTGAAAACAAACATCCTGCAGAACACGATGTCAGGAGGCACAAACAGCCTGACAGAGGCTCTGCCCCCAGGGGCTGAACCCCATTGTGTTTGTGCAAGAAGGAGCACAATGGGACATCCTGCCTGACCCCGCAGGGTCGCTGCAGGAGTATGAGCGGGTTTATTCCATGGAATATTTCTTCTGAATGGAGCTGATGGATTTACACCAGTGAATGAGCTGGCCGGGTGACAGGAATGGCCAGTGCTCATAAATGTTAGGATGTCCTTAGTTTGTGGGATAAAGTGACTGTGAGAAGGAGCTGGAGCTCCCTAAATAGGCTGATATTACATAACTGATTAACCACTCAATGGCTGTTTTAAATGAAACCTCCTGTTCTCTGGCACACACTTCAATTTCCAAACCGCCTGAGAGTTCTTGCAGTGCTGTGAGGATTCCTCTTCCATACTCCAAGCAGGAGGAAGACATGAATTTACGTGACCTGGTGAAGGTTCTCTCCAAAGCTTTGTTTCTTGTGTGATGTCTGATTTGTTGTTTTTGGACCTGTGCACTTTATGAGTAGCACACTTGCAGATAAAAATTTATAAACTAATTGCCTGAAAGGAAGGGGAAGTGCTGGAGCTTTTCTCTAACCTGGGTACTGGGAGATTGCACAGTACCTTCTTTTTATAACCAAAGTCTTACCTAAATCCAGTCTCATTTACCTGACCCCTTCCTTTTAGGGAATAATTGTCCATTTTTCTACATGGCATGCAAAGATTTTCTGGATGAAATGTGCTATGACTACAGGAGCACCTGTGCTGTCACTGAGGCACTTTTTGATTTAATACATTTTTACACGTGCTGTATCTCATCCAATTCAAGGTGAGGATAAACCCAGTTAGTCAGGGCAGGAAATACAGGATAGCTGGATGTCATGAATTTGTTCTGTTCCGAAATTCAATTCCAGTATGAGCTTTGCCAAACTTTGGCTGTACTTGGGCTTGAATTTACTGATCTGCCAAGAGTATGTGAGGAAACACTGTTAGAATTGAAAATGCACCAGTTCTGCTGTGTTGAATAGCCAAGGGGTCTCTCTGGAGCAAGGGGTAGCAATGGAAGGTGCCATTCTGGAGTCTCCACAGAGATTTTTGTATGGGCTTTCAAACCTGGAGGCCTGTGTTCTTGTATCCTCACTTTCCATCCTTTGCCCTGTACTGGAGCAGAAGCACTTGCCATGGTAGTTCTAGAGTTATCCATCACTGCTGCCAGGTGCAGGTAAATCCCCTGGAAAAGTTAACCTCATCTGCTCTCCCTCCTGACAGTTCTAACACACTGGGGTTGGGACAACTTTACCTGTTCAGGTGGCAAAAATTGCGAAGTGTCTCAGAGCATTTTGCACTTGGACTTAAATTCTCTTAAATTAACTGTGCCTGACAGAACAGCTCCGAGGGAAACACTTCTCTTTGGCTGCTGGGAAAACTTGGGCTGCAGGGCTGGAGCCACACTCTGAGGCACTGGCACAACCAGGAGCCTTTGACCAGCAGTGTTTAATTACTGAGTCATTCTGTGCAGAGGGATGGATGGATGGATGGATGGATGGATGGATGGATGGATGGATGGATGGATGGATGGATGGATGGATGGATGGATGGATGGATGGATGGATGGATAGAAGGGAAAAACCCCATCCTTCTGGAAACTAGCACTTTCTGGAGAGTATTTAAAACATGCCATGGATGGGGAGGGTGTGGTGGGTTAGAAGGATTGTTAATACTCTAGGGGGAAAATATATAATCCCAAGACAGGGACCAATTGGAAATGTTCTTGGTACAGCACACTGTACGGTATGATCCACCTGTAATGAACAGTTTCCACATTTATTAGTTTTTGGGGTTTTTTTTTTTCAATGGCAGCGGTGCTGATGTCTGGGTGTCAGCGTCTGGATATGTGGGAAACGAGGTAAGAGCCTAAATAATACATGTTACTTGCAGGGCTGGAAACTAGAGCCATATCCTATGGCCTTCTAATTAAAACTCTTTATTTCCACAGATTTATTCTGTGGGCCTTACTAAATAGATCAGCCTTGGGTTTCTAATGGTGACTACTTGAGGAGGAATGTCGCCTTTGTTCCCCTGAATGGTGGGGAGCAGATTACCGGGCTGCCAATTTCCTGCTGCCTTTCAGAGCTGCAATTTGAGCCCTATTTGCTCCTGGCTCTTGCACAATTGGAAACAATGGGTGGCTTCTTTCAGGTTTCACTTCAGAGCTCTTAGAAACTGGGGAAGTGGCAAAAGCCCTACTTTACAGGTAATTAACAATAGATAATGTTTGCTCTGCGTTCCCCCCCCCTCCTTTTTTTTTTTCCCCGTTTTTTTTTTTTTTTTAAAGAGCCGATAAAGGTAGGAGTGCACACCGAGCTCCCAATCCAGAACCCGCATGGGCAGTTTTGTGGATGCAGTTCCGGCCACAACCCCAGCAAGGTGATGATGTGGGTCAAACCTCCAAGCAAAGGCAGGGAAAGCCACACCAGAAGAGCTGCTGGGCTGGCAGCAATGCTGAGGGCCCTGTTCCAATCAGCCCAGTGTGTGAGTGAGTGTTTGCTGGTGTGAACCTGCTCTTTGATTTAGGGCCCCTTTTTATTGTAGCCTCTATCTCCTTTATTAGGTGCACTCTTCTCATACCTTGTTGACATTTATGTAGGATAGTTAAATGTTTTCTTGGGGATATTCCATTCTAGGAAACCACCTGTCCTGTAAAGTTTATCTTAAATACAGAAGCTTGTTTTACCACATAAAGATAGAAGTGGCTGTTGTTTAATCTTATCTTGCTAATGGAGGGCTACGGATGCCTATGAAGAAGATAGAAAGAGATGCTCTTGCAATGTTATTAAAATTTATCAAAAACTGGATTGGGGCAGATGGACAGTGTCTAAATTGGGATGCTCATGCCTCTCTCTATGTTAGAGGTGCTCTCCTTCCTTACCTCTCTGCCTTAAGACACATCACTGCAGGTGCTACGAACCAAAAAGGGGATGTTTCCAGCAGCACCTGAGGAAAGTCAGTCCCTGCACTCCATCCATGTGTTGCATTTGAACATGTAACCAAAGTATTACAAAATAAATGAAAACAAGAAGCAGTTCTGCGTTTCATGCCTGTGTTTCTGAGTTTCCCATGGGGATTGCAGAATTTCATTAGTTTTAACTGTGAGCATGACTTTTGCTTCTTGTTCTCACCATCTGCAAAGCTTGAACCCAGTAAAATACTTTTGTTTCTCCTCCTTCCTGTTGTAGCTGCCCATCTTTGTACTTACGACTTCAGTGATACCTTTTAGGCTGTAAATCTTACCATAGAAATTGTCCCAGAAGGAGAGAAGGATTGCAGAGCTGCAGCATTTTGGATGTACCTCTGCTCCAGAGCGGGAGCAGATGGAAGGATGTCCATGCCCTCTGTTGCTCATCTTCACTGGGCTCTGAAAAAGAGGAGAAAGAGATTCTGAGCAGAGGCTTGGAGCCAAGCTGTACAGCTGCCTCACTGGTAGGTTTGTTAGGGGATTCTGATTATTCCCCCCTTTCTCCAGTTCCTTGCAGATAATTTAGGAAGATGGAGGAGATGTGAATGAACAAGGTACGTGCCCATCATTCTTCCTGCCTGTGTGCCTGCAGCAGTGCTTCCATGAGATGCCAATGCAAAGGGTTTTTCTGGCTCTTCTGTGCTCATGGACCACACATTTATATCATACAATAAAACAATAATGACAATATTTCCCATGATAGGAGCTGTATGATGGATAATCCTTTCCTCCTCCTGGGTTCTGTGGGCACAGAGACACGTAGGGATATCTGCACACCAAAGGTTTTCCCCTCCTGCCTCTAAGGCCTCACCAGCGCCCTTGGGCAGACTGTTCTTTGTGTCAGCCCTGCTCATAGGTGACGTTCTCCTGAGGAAAATGATGCCTCCCTCATGTTCTTCAGAGGATGTAAATTTGCCAAAACAAATGCTGGGGAGAGGAACGCCTGACAGTTCTGTTTTGATTTTATGTAACCTTTTCAATGCCCTCCCTGCGATGCCTCCCAGATAAGGAGGTGTTGTGCCAAAAAAAGAGAATGGTTACAACTCCTGATGACCTCATCCCATCTCCCTGTTTCAACCAAGGTGCTTTGTGTGATGGGTTACAAGATGTGACATCAGAGTTTTCGGTTTTGTGCCTGCAGCGATGGTGGGAAGCATCCCACGGAGAAAACCCACTTGCTGGGTAGAAAGGGCAGCAGTGAGACAGGAAAAGTGTGAGTGACAACAGCCACAAAGGAAAGGAGGAGTTGGACAAGGCTGTACAGAAATACACCAGAGTCAGAAAGGAAAATCCTTTTTAAAACTCCCTATGTCCTTCTTCTGCCATCAGCTTGCTTTCAAAGCAATCTCTCACAACAGGGCTGCCACAGGCTGTGGCAAGGGCTGGAGGTTAAAGGCTGTCAGGTTCAGCAAATCCTGGAGTTAAGCACTTTCCCAAGTGCAGGAGCCAGGTCTCACCAGGATATGGTTGCAAAGGGAATGTTTTGGGGGAAGTGGCTCTGTCTCCGTTGCCCTCCTGTGTTGGAAATGCAGGGGTGGTCTGTAAAGCCAGACCCCAGATGGAATTTCTTGTCTAAGGAGTCTCAGCTTCAAGTTTCTGCTGAAGCTTCAGCTCAGTCCAGCCATCCAGAGGAGATGCCACCTGGCAAAGGAGAACAGGTGAAAGCACTGAGTCACTTGCAATCATTTCCCTAACAAAAGGGCTCAGTGCTGTCAGATGGTCCATAGCCTGGGGGTTGTATTCTTATCTAGACTTAGGCAGGAAACCATTTGATTTACAACTGGATGTAAGGAATAGGGACTGCTTGCCTCATCTGCACAGTAGATTACTGGCATGTATTTCCCTTAGGTTACAAACCTAAAGGATCCCACATCAGCAAGAGATGGCAGTGTGTGTTGCTGCCTAAGCCAGTTAGGATGCTGAGAACATGGCAGACAGATGCTCCAGAGTCTGTAAATTCAAGGCAAAATGAAAAAATTTGCCTGGAAAGCTCTGAGCAACTCAGTTGGTGGCAAACTCCTTTCTGCCCCTTGAGAACACCTGGGATGCTCCACAGAATTAGAAGTCCCTAACTTCCCACAGCTGAGGGGACACCCAGAACAAGAGCCTTTGGTTATATAGAGGGATATTAAGCTGGCCTGCTTTTCCTGAGGCCGGTCATGGTATGATCTTGATCTCCTTCAGGCTTGCCCTAAGACTGCAGCCTTAAACCCAAGGGTTTATGACAGGAGAGCTGTGCTGTTCTCCTGCATCCCTTCTGGAGCTCCACTGGATTTGGTGAGTCTGTGCTAAGGGTATCAGCTAAAACTGGTCTGTGATCAAGCTACAGGGGCTTGTTACAAGAACTACAGAATCTGCTCCCTGCAAAATGCTGGGTTTGAGTCAGCCAGAGAGACCAAATGGAGGTTCTTACCAACTTAGACTTTGTTGGGTGCCTAACTAGAGCTGAGCCTCCTGCAAGGACAGGGGCTTTGACTGCCTTTTGTGATACAAATGGGGCATGTTTAAAACCCTGTTTGTGGCTGGGAGTGGGAAGCTGTTTGTTGGAGGGTATTAACCGTCTGATAGCATGCCTGGCCCTCATCGAGGTGGCCCCAGGAGCAGGGTAGCTTGGAAATGCCACTTGCAATTAAAACCTGTATTTTAAAGTGCAGTTCTGCTGCTTGTTCACGCTGAGAAGGGTTTTCTATCTTTCAGAGTCTTTTGGTCGCTGGGCTACACTTAATAGGATGAGATTTATTTTTTTCTCCCCCCTCTGCTCCTTCCCCCCTTGAACCACAAAGCTGCCAAGCTATCCAAGAAAGAGGCTTGTAATTAATGCTAAGTGGAGTGGAAAGCAGGGTGGCTGCCCAGCATAGGGCACGCTCTGGCCTCAAAGAATGCCAGTGGAGCTCTGAAACAACCATTGAGTCTCCAGGTTTTTAATCATGGTACGTGGGAGTAGGAGCTGCCCCCACTGCAGTGAAGCTGTTTGGCTCCGTTGTGGCTGGAATGTGGATATTGTCCTGCTGGGCCATGGCAGCAGCCCTTTCGGTGGGTTTCTCTTGTGGGGCACTCCAGAAAAGGCTGGATTTGCTTCTCTTTAAAGGCTTTGTCTAATTTCCTGCAGGTTGTGACCTTGCAGTTTGGGGCTGTGATCTTCCTGGTGATAACCTCATCATCTCGCCTTGGCCTGTCCCTAAAGGGTCTGTTCCAGGGACACATTTTCTCAGCCATCCCCTCCTCCTTGCACACAGACTTGTTGTTCCAGTAAGTGGTTTCACTTTCTGAAGTGTTGAAAGTGGCTGTTAAAGCAGCAGCTGCCTTAACCTGAGGCTCACCTGCTTTACATTTTGGATTTTTTCCCTCCCACCTTCAAGCTGTTTTCCCACTGGGTTTGATGAGCAAGTGGAATGCAGTTTCCATGTCTGCTATATGGGTTATAGACCTCACCCTGGGCAATAACAGGGCAAGGCTTTTTGCTCAGCTCTCAGAGAGACAGGGAATGTGGTGGGCAATGTCCTTTGCCTGTGCTTTTCCAACCACTTCTGGGTGTCTAAAAATCCTTAGAGAAAAATGCCTGTGACTGCCAAGAAACCCTTAGCTAAGTAAAACTGAGAATAGCTCAGTACTGAGTGGCAAAAAAAAAAAAAAAAAAGAGGGGCAGGAGGAGTGACATTAGGGTTTTTTAACCTACTTTATAGTAGGTCCATTTCAACTCTGTGGTTTTCATCTTTGGCTTTGCATCTCTAAACTTTGCATGTCCTGCCTTTCCGTGTCTGTTTGGTGAGACCATAGCAGAAACTCTGGTGTCTTTGCACCGCCTCAGCTTGCAGAGCTGTAGAGAATAAATACCAGAGCTGTTGGCTTGGCCATTTGGTCACCTTGCTTTTGGTAGTGGTTTTTTTTCTTCATTCTCTAACAAACAGGCTGTGGCAGAGGAGCTGCCGTGTAAATTCTCAATTTAAACTTTTGCTTTGTGGGATTTTTTTGGTGTTTGTTGGGTTTTTTTCTCCTTTAAAACAAAGCCCCTCAGCTATCAAGCTGTGTCCAACTTTGAATTCCAGAGTTTTGCTTCATTTTTGAAGGTGGCAGTACAGAGAGCCGATGTATGGAATACTTTTCTCCTCCAGTGTCTTCATGGATCTTCCCCCAAGCCGTATGTTGGTGTTTCCCAGCTGCCCGGGTTTCTCATGCAGATGAGCCCTGCAGAACGGTTTCCTCCTGCACCCTGTTAGGACAAAGGCTCAGTTGTTGTTTTCTGTTGATAAACTGGACATTTAACTGCTTCGTTTCCCCTCCACTACAGCAGAATTAGTCGGGGGTATTTGCTCAGGCCCCAATCCCTGGGATTGCTGGGGGACAATCGCTCAAGAGGTTCCGATTTAGAAACCAATGAATGTCAAGCTGAGCGTCTGAACTAAACTTTCTTTGAGATGAGCCAGAGTGACCTGCAGCGAGCTCTAAAGAAGAGTGCAATGACCCCCCCTCCCCTTCCCTTCTCGAAAGGAAAAATATTTCCCAGACCACTGGGAACCCTCCTGACTTCCTCTCCTGTGAATTCTGGATTAGTGTGATTTGCATGCTTAAAGTTAATTCACTGGTGAACGGAGGAGGTGTCTGGGCGCTTGAATAGATTCAGCTCCTCGCCGCCGAGTGCCAAAGGCCTCCGGTGCGAACCAGGGAGCGAGGGAAAGTGAGGACATGGAGGACAACTGCGGGGCCGAGGGGAGGGAGGAGGGATTGTACCATTTGTACTGAAGTGTTTGCAATTCTGCCCTCCCACAGGCCATGGCAACTGGACTGAATGTAATCTGGCCCTTTTATTTTCTTGCTTTCATTCAAGTGAGGCCATATAACAAGTGGGGAGAGAGAGAGGAAGGGGGGAAATGCATGAAGTATACATAATAAAGGTGATGCTGCTCGAAATGCCGTTTGCTGCTTAAAAATGCAAGCAAAACTCAGTGTACTGGGTGGGTTGGGAATTTGACTCTGCTGGGTCCCTGGGAGGCTTCTTCTGAAGCCATCCTTAAAAACAAAACAAACTAAAAAAGCCCTGTCTGCTCATCCACCGGCCTCTCTCCCTGATAAGAGCCATCTCTCATGACCAAGATAAAACCTGGGCTCCATCTTGCAGCTCGCACTTGATGAGGCGCATCCATCCGCCCGTTAGGAGAATTCCGGTTTCCAATTTTTTGATGCCTGGGAAAGCTGCTTTAAAATTGATGGGGGAGAGAAAGGAAAAAAAAAAAAAGGAAGAAGAAGAAAAGTTTGAATCATTGCACGGAGTCACTGGCCCCGCTGAGGGGGCTTTCTCTCTCCTCTGAAGAACAGACCACGCACAAAGCCAGATGGTTCCCGTCTGCTGGCTTTATTCAATGCACTTCCTCCCACAGACGGGAGCCCTTTTGCCCTCCTTCCACCCCCCTCTTTCAAGCATCCACCACTGGGCCTTTCTGTTCTGCGGCTGGAAATAATCTTTTATTGCCCAGTTGTTCGGAAGTGACCTTTTGCCCTTGATTAGATAGCACCAGGCTCTATCGCCGGATTGCTTTTGAGCTGGCAGTTGCTTTTTTGTGTCCGCTGATCCGGTGTCAGGGAGAACAATGCAAGGCTTTGCAAAATTTTAGTCCGGCTAAGGCTCCGTGTGGGATGGCGGGGGTAGGGAGGAACGGCGTTGGATAAAGCAGCCTCACGGACCATGATTAATTATATGAAAACATTTCCTTTAATAAACTGAAAAACAAATCGTGGTTTGGTTTGGGTTTTATATTCATCTCGCGCACTGATGCGAACCGCTGCGCGCTCCTTTCCAAGCCCTTGGATCCCCGTTGGAGGCAAAGGGGCAAAAGTGCCCCTTGTTCCTCTCCTATGGGGTTTTTTGTGCCTGGCTGCTCAGGCAGGTGAGCTGAAACCTGCCTCCAAAGCCTCCAGCTGGAGTCAAGCTCAGTGTTTTACTCATGGGGTGGCTGGAGGAGTTATTTCAGGGAGAGGCTCTCAGGCCCTGGAGGAAATAAGTGATCCTTCTCCAAAAAGCAGCTTTGATAGCTTTAGAAAGGGGAACCTTAGCACTCACCTGTTGCCAAAAAAAGTCAGTATTTAAGGAAAGTTATGGAAATTATGTAAAATGTAGTAAAAGGGGAAAAGAAAACTCTTTCTTGAAAAATTCTAACCCCAAAACCTAGAACTGAGTGTGCATTAGACCTCACTTGGCATGTGGATTATATACTTCTGTATTATTTTCTATTCTTATTTTCCATTTTACTTAAAATACACTGCATGTGGGGGGCGGGAATCTCTTTCCTAAATAAACAGACCTTGAGCTTTAGCCTAAAACCAAATCAAACAAAGCCCAAACCTGCCTTTCCCCTCCCCATCCCCAGCTTGATCTGGACTGACTTAGAAATAGCAGGAGAGAAGCTGGTGGCCTGTGGGTTATTCAGTAATCTGTAAGCTAAAATCAAGAAAGCTGTTTTTTAGGTATTTTTTGGAGGAAGGTTTTCAGTGTTCAAGACAGCTTAGTCTTAGGCAGACTGGCAAAATAAAAAATTGATAAATTAAAAAAAAGAAAAAAGTAAGTACATCTGGTTTCCAGTCCTGTAGAAGTTAAAGGAGAAAGATCCTTGTTCTGCAAGGATTTTATTCTTTGTGTTTGGGTCTGGTGGGTTTTTTGGTCTGGGTTTTTTTTTTTCTTTTCCCCCCCTGATTGGATTCTGTCACTACCCAATTTTGGAGGAATTTTCTCCAGGGAATAATTTGTTGGTTACCACAATCCTTTTGTTACTGCTGTGCACTACACTGCTTCCTTGAATAGTAATCTTTAAAAAAAAATATGCATCAGCTCTCTTGGCCTCACTGATCCATCAGCAGCTTTTAATTCTGTCAAGGCCACCCCTTCATCTGGCAAATCACACGAACGTCTGTGGTGTGAATTGGACACGTTCCGTGTCACGAAGGCAGTTTTGGAGCTCTGTTCCCTGCCTGTCTGGGCTCCAGCTGCTGGGACCCTGGGCCCAGTGAGGAATGGTGTCCAGCCAAAGTGCCACCACAGCAGGCACCTTCACCTGGGTCCTCCTGGCTCTCCAAGCAATCTGTTCCACAAGCCTGTTGGTTTCACCACTGTTAGATGTCACAGGACTTCTCTATGATGAAGAGTCTGCTTATGGTTCTTAATTAATTCCATGTATTTTTTTCCCTCATGGTCCTATTTTATCCATTTAAGTGTAATCTCTGGACAGTAAGAAACACTGAAATATTTGTATAGATTCAGTTCCACTGCTTGGAAGATTTGTCAGGTGGTAACTTGAGGGCACCTGAGAAGCAGAGGTTGTATCAGCTGTAGCTCTCCAGGCTACAAGAACTCTTCAATTAACAAAGGCTGTGTTAATTGAACCCATATCTGTTGGTTGTAATCACAGCAATGACTGCTGCTCTGTCTTCTCCCTTGTGCTAAAGTTATTGCTGTGATAAGCAATTTACATCTTAGAATATTTTAGGCTGGAAGGAACCTCAAAGCAGTAGTTCCAGCCCAATCTGCTTTTATATAGGTCTTAACTTGTGCAAGTTAAGGATGCTTTTTTAAAATGAGAATTGATGAAGAACAGCTATAGGAAAATTCATACTAGCAAATTTATTTTAATTCTTTCCACTTGCCAAATCTCTCATGTGGGTTCAGTAATGGTGGTACAATAGTTAGTCAGGTTTGAAAGAAGTCGGTGACAGGAGAAACTTCAGAGTAACTCATGAGACTTTATCAAGCGGAAAAAAACATGAGCCAGTCTGAGGCAAAGCAGCAGATCTGGTTTTTGGCGTAGGAACCCATGTGTGATGTGTGTGTGTGTGTGTGTTTGTAACAGGGGACTATTTCCACTTGCTGATGTCAGTGCTGCTGTTAATGAGCTGCCCACGGGCCACAGTAATGTTGTTTTCAGATTTGTTCCACACCTCTTTGCCTGCAGACTGCACCTGGTGGGACGCTGGGCTGGGCTGCAGCACGGGGCTCTCAGGCTGTGCCCGAGCACCAGGGCCCTAAATGGACATCAGTGCTTCTGGCTGGGCTGCTGTAGGGCAGAGACAGGCACAAAAAAAAAGCTTGGTCTGTTCCATTCTCCTTTGTAGTGGGGGGAAGCTTCAGGTCAAGGCTGTGAGCTGCTCCTCCTCTTGCTTAGAGAGGGAAGCCAGGAGATTTCTTATCCTCTAGGACACTGCCAGGTCTGAGACCACTTTTTGATGACAACACATGGTAGGACAAGGGGGCACGGCTGTAAACTGAAAGAGAGGGTGGGTTTAGCTTGGACACAAGGAAGAAATTCTGCCCTGTGAGAGTGGTGAGGCCCCGGCACAGGTTGGCCAAAGGAGCTGTGAATGCCCCAGCCCTGGAAGTGTCCAAGGGCAGGTTGGGTGGGGCTCTGAGCAAGCTGGCATAGTGCAAGGCGTCCCTGCCCATGGCAGGGGGTTGGAATTACACGGTCCTTTCCAAACCAAGCCATTCTGTGATTCTATGATCAGTGCTGCCACGTCTATCCTAGGGTGACTTTAACTTGAAGCAATACACCTGCTATTATCCAGCTCAGATGAAATGGGGATGGAGCTAACTGGGAAGCTCAGGGGAAGACTGTCTTGAATTATTTAATTTCTACAGTGTTTGAATGCATTTTTCCTTCCTAGATAGTTGTTTGAGTTCCCCTGACTCCTTTTATTTTCACACTTACAGAGGAGTTTGAATATCAGAGATGGTCTTGGCTCGCTCATGTTTTCTCTTGAATTATCTTTTAAAAGTTTTTTTGCACCATGTTAGATCTGCCTAAATAAATTGCCTTGGAAAACTAACAAAGCATTGAGACACTGATAAACTGGGCTTCATACAGAAGAGACTTTAGATCCTTGAAGTAAATTTAGGAGTTTCAGGATATGCATGCATGTGGTGGGCGACGGGAAATGAGTTAATTTTCTATATTCCTAACTTGTTCCTTTCTTCTCCAGCACTGTTTGCCTGGGAAAACAATGATTGCCTTTCAGCCTTTTCTTCCCTTTCAAAGAACGGGGATTTAGTCAATGGGACTATTTACATGCAAAACGTGAAGCATATGCATAAGTGCTTGCAGGGCTGCGGCCTTTCATTGTCGCTAAAGCAGCGCTGCTTTCCGGTGGCAGATGAACTTGTCATTTTAAAACTTGTAATAAACAAAATTAAGTCGTTGCGGGCAGGTAATTAGGCTTAAGAAAAATAAACAAGCTTTAAGGAGTTTAATAAATGTTTTCCTCAATCCCCCAACTGAGGAAAACGAGGCACTGTCCATTGGAATAATACAAAAGTGCAGAAATAGACGTACTGAAATAAAGTGGGTGATGGTGGGAAGCGGGGTAAAACCGCTCCTGGTTGTGTTGAAAGCAGAACTTTGAATAAGATGCTAAGAGAACTGGGTTTTCTCTACTTAGTTTATATGTAGCTTTGACTTAGACCTGCAGATACCTCAGAGCTCTGCTGACCACAGGTTTGCTGAGCAGTGTAGTCTGCTGTGTAAAGCAACAATAAAAGCTCGACAACCAAAATTTCCAGCCACTCTGCTGTGGTTCAGCCCGATAGCTCTAATTTTCTTCTTTGGGTAGATGAACCAAAACACTCTAATTCTATCTAATTTGGCGACCCAAGAACACAACTGATAAGGAAATTTGCTTATCAAGATGTATGATGGAAATAGCCGTGTGAGATATGTTGCAATGCTCATGTTCTTGTTAAGGCTCCTTGAGGTGAGAAAAGCTTTGCTGTAGAACTATTTTCCATGTAATCCTCATGCTCTAAGTATCCCACTTGAATTGCACTGGGATCTAATTCCAAAAATTCACTTTTTCCTTGGGTGTTCAGACAGGATTTTTCAGCGCGTAAATATTCAGGCCTGAGGTAGGCTGTAAAAATCCCTGGCTTCCTAGAGAGCCTCTCTGCCTCGCTCAGCTCCCACTCCTTCGTGTCAATAACCAAAACCATTCCAAATGAAACCAAGGGATCACTGGGCTCCTTACTACGAGCAAGGGCTCTCTGTCCTATACTCCTTGGATGGGCACTGAGCACTTTTTGAAAGCTACACAAATAGCAACCCTATCAAAATAAACCAATTTTAAATGGTAGCAAATAAAAGAGGAATACAGTCATGTGCTCCTTCGCCTGACTAATGTTTCTATGTGCTCAGCCCTCGGTCTTACTGCCTTTATGAGATTTACATAAATTAGTCATCACATTTTATAATTTTCCTTTTTACATATGTATGGCTGCTAGACGTGTGTGAAAAAATGTCATGAGTATCAGAGGTCTATTTGCATTAGAATTTCCAGTGGAAATGTCAAGTATGACCTTTCCCTTGTCCGGGTGGCTAATCCCATTTGAAATTCCTGCCATGCTCCTAGGGAGGGTCACTGCGCTTGTGAATTCAAGCACAGCACCTGCTGCAGCCTCCGCTCCTCGTCTTCCTCCCCGAGCTCAGATGACGGAGCTGGCAGCCCGCAGAGCCAGGCTGATGCTCGGCCTGGCTGTGGTTTACCACCATCTCTGCTCCCCAGTCATGGGGATAAAATGCGTTGTTATGAATTTCTTTCTTATTTTTCTTTTTTTTTCCCCCCTTTCTCGGCATGTTGTTTTTGGAGGGGTTTAAGAACATAAAGGAAAGACGCGGCAGACAGATTAATGGTGACTTTAGAAATACAGGAATGGTGATTTGGAAATTTTAGGGCAGAAAAATAAGATTTTTTTTCACATTAAGAGAAAAAAAGGCAAGAGTAAAGATGTATGGGGGGTTCATAATGGATAAGAGATGCACCTTTCAGGATGAGGGAGTTGGAAGCCTTCCCTTTTGGCTGTAAATCAATCTGGAGGCTGTAAGCAGGTGCAAATATATTGGCAGGATATCCACATGTGATAAACTAACCCTTGCTTTGCCACTGCGTGGGTCTGTTGACAATTTCCCATTATAGGAAGTGCCTTTTGATATTCAGAGGAAATCTGCTCTTGGGTTATAATGTCTATTATAAGTCAAAGTGACTTTTTAATCCCATTGTATGCTGAGGGGATTTGGAAGTAAAATTTCCTGCAGCCTACAAGAAAATAACTTTTATAACCTTGCTTATCTCTAATTACATTTTATTATTTTTTAGATGTTAGTTTATTTAAATATTTACTTTGGGAAATAACCATCAGAGATTAAGTTCTTGGTTCCTGTAGTCATGTGGGTATTATCTGTTTATGGCTCCTTTCTGAACCAGCCCTCAGCCAAATAATTTTCTACCAGACTGGAGCCGTATTGGCAAGAACAAGAAGCACTGGTGCCTTTGTAATCAGTTCCTGACATTAGAGATAGTACGGCAAGTTCCTGGGCCTCCTTCATCTTACATAAAGTTTGATTAAAGCACAAAGCCAAGATAGTGGGAATGCCAAACTTGCTCCTAATCCTGCTGCCAGACTGCCCCATGAGCTGGAGCAAACAACCCATTTATAATCCCTAAACTTTACGCCCCTCTATGAATTGACAATAATTCCCTGTAATGTGTGGAGGAGGCTTGGAGAATGGATATTCTTAGGGGGGAAAAAAATTAACTTTGTAAACAAGATCCAATAGTAGCTTGTGTAATACTGCTGGGAACTCGTGCAGCCCACTCTTGCTCCTGGTTTGGACCTCCTGGCCTGGGTGGGGACCTGCTGCCCATGGGATGCCGAGAGCTGCTTAGATCCACAGGGAGCCCACCTGTTCCCATGACTCACGGACAGCTTTCCGTGCACAGCTCACACAGCACTGCCGTGTGCAAAACCACCACGCTTCAATGACTGCGTGACAGCAGGATGTTCACTCTGGGTGACCAAACCAGCCACCATGCCAACTCAGCTATTCCCTTTCCAGCCTAAGAGGATCTCCTTCCTGCAGCACCTGATTGAAATCAGTCCCAGCACCTTTATTGTTCCTAAAGTCTGAGTATTTAAAGTCTTACAGCAAGTGTTTTGCAGGGTGATCTGCATTCTGATACAGCATAACCTTCAGTGCTTTTCCTGAGGAAGTGACTGTGCTGACAAATGAAGCATGTTTATCTGCTGAATAGAAAAAAATACAAGTAAGAAATGTATTTAACTGGGAGGTGACTCAGTATGTGACAGGTGGGATGCTGGTTACATATTTTCCTTAAGGAGTGGTAAAAGATGACAGGAACAAATCTGTCATGTCCTCCCAGGGCGTGTATGTGGGCAATGTGAATCAATATACTACAAACACAGACACCATGGTGGGTGGTTTTAAACTCAGCGCTCCAAAATCACTGGGGGCTAAAGCCAAGGTCTTTAAGCAACCTCCTGCCCTAATACACTTGGCTGAACACTCCCTTTAGGTTCCAGTAATGGCTGGATGTCTAAGCAAGGACTGAGTCCAGTGAGACAGGGCAGCTTCCTTTGTGAAAAAAGTCTTGTTCCATCATGTTCTGTGTGTGTTTATCTGAAAACAGAACATATTCTTGAAATGACTAGTTATTGTCTGCTAACATTTTCTGAGTCAAGAGCACTGCTTCCCTCTCTAGGGAGCAGCAGGGCCTGCTGCCAGCACAGCACCTGGAGGGAAGTCTGAGAAGACCGTGGACACAGCAATTCCCCTTCTGTCTCTCTGAAAGTCTGGATGTGATATATCTGCAGTTTGTGCCATCAGCTAGGCAGGCCAGCACACACCATAGCTGAGTGTACTGGGCAAACACCAGCTCTTAAAACTGTAGGAAATACATTTTTTTTAAAGCAGGAATCTTTGTATATCACTGTTAGTTTGTCAGGCCTTTCTGTGGAACAGAGGAGAAAGGAATTCTTAAAGGCTTGAAAGCTGAGCTTACCCTTCACAGCCAGCAGTGGGAATGGCTGCAGTCCCATTCTCTTCCCCGCGGACTCCCTCATAGCCACCTCTGGTACCCCACACTGATCCTTCAGGAGGAATCTGGCAGGGATGAAAGGACAGGGATGATTGCTGTTGTGCCCTGTGCCCCTTGGCTAGCTTGTCTTTTTGCTGCCTGGTCATTCCTACGAGCTCTTAGGATTACTCCCCATGTTGGACAGATGGCTCCAGCCAACTGGTGTCATGGGAAGTGTTCTCACGTCCTCAAATCTTCCCGTAAGTCTCGCTTTTCCTTTAACACAGAGCCTGCTTCCTTATATAGGAAGTTGCACTTAGAAGTGCAACTCCTGTGAAGATTTAGGAGCCTCTCCAGGCTGCTGTATCTCTTCCAGGCACTGTGCTGATACAAACAGGCTGGGTTTCTGATGTTGTGGAGACCTTACAAGGTAGTGGCCAGAGCCTCTGTAATAAAACCCTTCTGCTTATTAATGGCTTCCTGCAGCTTTCACATGCTACAATCCAGCTGAAAACAGCCCTTCTCCAGCAACACCATTTCCAGCGGCTTCACCCACGTGCACTAAAAATTCAAGTCAGATCAGAAATATTCTTCAGTGCCACATTAGTAACAAACACTTCATGATATAGGAGTTAAATGGCATGGGTGTGACACGACGTGATTGTACTTCAGGAAAGCAGAAGACAAATAGGGTCATAAACAATTTTTACAGTGCTAGGAGTGGAAAGAGAGAATTTAACATTCTAAGGCATAATATTCCATTTGAGCTGCATATCTTTTCTCTGGTCTCCTGAGATTGGTGTACCATAGGTCAGCACTGTAAATCAGCAATCCTCTGAATGGTCAGGTAACATACGAAATACTCCAGGTTGGGGGATTTTTCTCTTGGTACACAAGTGGCATAATTCACCTCCTTCATGTATATATTTGTTTTCAAATATGGTCTTTCTGAGGAAATAAGGGGACTAGAAATAAAGGATTTGCTGTTGTACCCTGACTGAGGAACAGATATCACCAGCATCACTGGTAATCGCCGAGGTCTGACCTGTACCAACACAGCTGGAGAGGAATTCAGGTGTAGTCCATTGCCTTCCTGGCTCACTTGGGTAAACAGGAGCTAATTAATTGTCATGCTGGCTTATGAGGTTGCTCTCAATCCAGGGAAAAACTCCCCAGTTCTGACGTCATAAAAGTTTAAGTCCTAATCTGCTAATTCTGTCTGTAAAATACTTCTCTATGTGTTCAGAATTTAGGTCCAAAGTTGCCCCCAACACACAATATTTGACAAATGCTGCTAAGTTCTAGATAAAATAAATAATAGATTGCATGACAAGTAAGGGTTTTTTGTTAGATTTCTCTATTTTATATTGCTGTGATTTCAAACATATGTGGTTAAGCTTATCAGATTTCTAAAAATGAACGTTCTATAAAAATCACACTGGGCCCCTCAGCTGTGTTTTCCTCTATTATTTATAGACAAATTGAAAACAAATGGCCTTCTCTCTTTCAAAAACAAAAAAGCACAATGGAATGGAAGTAGCTGTCAGAATGTGCTTTTCCTCCCAAAGTCATCTGCAACACAAACTAAATCAGAGATTATTTCCTTTAATCTGAAGTGCGCTGCCATTTAATGGTGGTTTCGGTGGCAATTCCAGTGGAAGCTGAAGGGAAAAGTGTCAAGACTGTAGCAATGGGAGAGAGCTCAAAGGCCCATTTTTGGGCCATGCCACATCTGTGCAGTGCTGTACTGTTGGAAGGGGTGTGAAGGAGACTCCTTGGTTGTTAGAAAACAAGAGACACAAATTTAAGGGATGGACAGGCTGGTGTCAGATTCATGCCTCCTAAAGGGGACCTATACCCCATAAAACATCTGGGAAAGGATTTGGAGTTCAGAGGGGACACAAGTGCACTTAATGCACTGGAGTATGGCATTCCCTCTAGTTGCTTGTGCTTTTAAGAGGATGCTGAAAGATGGGAGAGTGCAGAAATCTTGGGAGCTGTTTTAAAGGCTCGTGTTTTGCATGGAGAGAAGGAGATCAAGAATTCCTTATATTTAAGCTTATCACAAAGAAAGGCTGAGGAGTGACTTGATTACAGCACTTTAAACACCTTTGTGGAGAGGAAATACGTACTAAAGGGCTCTGCAATTTAGCTGGCTAAGTCACAAGACTGAACTTGAAACCAGAAAAGTCAGAGCACAGGCATGTATCTTTAGCAGGGATGTTTAATAACCACTATATAAACCACCAAAGAAAGTGATAAATTCCCCAGCTCCTGATTTATTCAGGTCAGGGCTGCAGCCCTACTTGGAAGTGGTGCTTAAGCCAAGCATGAGCTGCTGGGATGAGCAGAGAGGTGACTGTGATTAAACGACCTCTTGTACAGGATTGTGAGTGCAGTCCATTCCAATAGTAGATGGCAGCCTGGACCTGCTGTGAAAATCACCTCACAGAAGAGGGCCACAGATCAAAGTGTGACATCATCCTTAGAAATAACTCCACATGGCACTGGCAAGTGTTATATAACTCCTCGCTGGATCACAAGACTTCTGTAATTCTTCCGGGTTTAGGTCCTGTTGGAAAAGGTCCAGCTCGAGCTTTTATTTCTACCCTGACTTCAAACTCAGACACTCAAACTTCTATTAGCATATAAAACCATCTTTATTTGTGTAGGAAAGAAAACTGCTAATTTTTACGATAGTTATCTTTTACGAAATAAGCACACAAACTTTTGTAAAACAAGCATCCTTATAAATCCTCTGGTACCAGATGAGCTAATCTGCTCGAGTTACCCGAGTGCCTATTTACCTCCAGACAATCTTCTCTGGGAGCCTGCTGAGAACAGTGGCTGCATGGAAGTGAGCAAAAGGTGGTAGAATAGAGTTTACAATGGGAGGGGCAAGAAATCAAGATGATGAATGAATGCTTTGATAGTGTGGAACGACATTAAATTTCTGAAAGCTGAAACAAGGGCAACAGGAAAAAAAAGAAATCCACCCTATAACCTTTGATTTTAAAATAACCCTGGGTGTGTTGCTTGCAAGGTGTCTCTATTTCTGATTTTTAGAGGCTTCAAGGACTGAAAGCCTTCTGCTGATCTGGTTACATTTTGTGTGCTCCATAGTGTCCAGCTTTTCATCCCATCTCCAACACACTTAAATCAATACAAGTCCAAGTAGCTCTATGAAGGCCTAGACTAGGAAGAACTCTTACATTGACATAAATTAAATTGACATCCCCTTACATTGTCATAAATTAAAATTAAAAAAAAATAAAAATTACTTACTTTTGGTGGCCACTGAGTGCTTTTTCAGCAGCAGAGAATCTGTTGCTCTCCACTGATCCAGTATCCAAACTCTGTGTGGGATGTCTCTCAGTGGCATCAGGTCAGCTGCATTTTCACAGTGCCTTAGTGAAAATGTGGTGGTGTGTCCTGGTTGCTTCTCCTTTCCATACAGTGCTGAACAGAACAGGATTATGGCCCTAAAAGCACAATCCCCAGCTTCTAGACAACAGGCAGTATGTGATAATAGTTACTCATATATTTTAACAGTCATATGTGATAATTCATGACTTGTTATTTTAGAGACAGGAACTTGAGTGAGGGTGATGAAGCAAACCAATTAATGCTTTGGAATTGGTTTATGTAATCATGTTTCTTGGAGAACATTCAGCGTGCTCTGAAGCATTGTCCAATGTTAGTGTCAGGGACAAGCTTGTAGCCAAAAGGAGCTGTTCTACTGATAATGTATGACCAATCCTGTCTTCCTTACAAGAAAAAGGAATCAAAGCTAGAACTAGTTAGAAACTGAAATATCTTATCTAGATAAGGTGCTTTGCCACCCCTTCTATTTTATTTTTGGATCTTGCTGGCAGAACCACACAGTTAATGGCCATGACTGAAGAAAAATATCCATTAGCACTGTGCTACTGTGTGGTATGTGCTCCATAGCCATTACTTTCAGAAATCACTTAGTTTAGGGCACTTCCTTGTGACTTTTCTCTCAAACACACCCTATTAACAATACACTTTGTCTCCGACTGTAATGCAGCTGATGATAAACAGATGGATCTCGGTCACTGGATGAATATGAGAAAGCTGCTGGAGCATGGTATGGTTCGTATTCCCATCCAGCTGCCTCGGGCTTCTGTCCTCTTGAAACCCTGCTGAATAGTGCAGGCTTCTAATTAGGGTGAGGTTGAGGGTCTCTTTCTGGCCATATATCACTTTCTTTGGCAGGGCTTCCATGAACTTGCGAGAGGGAAAATGCACGAGTCTGTCAAAACAGCGTCTTCTTCAGAGCGACCTGAAGAAAAATGGGTTTTGTGTGAAAGCTGGCTCTTTGGGGGAGGATGGGGAAGGGAAAAGAGGAAAGAGCAATGGTGAAAATTGTTGGCATCTCCCTTAAAGCAACTCCTGGCATGCTGATGGGTTTGAAATGATGCTGCAAGTCACTGAGGACACAACGCAGTATCACAGGCCGCAGCACAGCATGCACATGTGCGGCCATTGACTGGTGATCTCTGGATGCTTGAATTGCATTTTGGGCTCTTCTAAGATTTTAATGGTGTTTTTTTTGTTTTTTTTTTATTTTAAGGATAACTTTAAGGGGTTTGTTTTCATGTTAAAGTTCCCTTTCCTAGCAATAAGGTCTGATGCGGCACATGGTGCCACTGCAGTGAGAAGATTTTATCTCTGTGAAGTTAAGTGGTCTGAGGTGATTTTAAGTGCTCTGAAATTTGCAGGAAGTACGCTTCTATGTGGCTGATGCCTTGTTAGGCTGGAATGGAGTCCTGGCACTGCCTAGATGTGCCAAAAGCACCCGCCAGCCTCTTGGAGAGATGTTTTTGTCCCAGTTTTTAGAAAGTGATGGCCATAGGGAACAAAGTGGGTGTTGAGATAATAGAAATCGGAGTCAGTGGCTGCATTCGGGGGATTCTTTGTCCGCTTTCTGTCTGCAGGGCTGAGCCCACCTCACCGCGAAGCTGTCCGAGGGGACGCGGAGGTGACACAGCGTTCTCCCCCTCACGCCTCCCCTCTCAGGGCACGGGGTGTGGAGGCGGCCGCAGGCGCTGAGGGGGACGGAGGGCGATGGTGCCGGGCGCTGGTGCCGGGCGCTGGCGCCATTCCCACCTCGGCGGGCGCTGCCCCAGGTGCCCCCTCACGGCTCACGCCCGCCTCAGGGCTCTGAGGGGCGACAGGAAATGGCGGCGGCGGCGGCGTTCCCGCCACCCAGCTCCCCCTCACGAGCCCGCGCAGCCTGAGGCGACCCACGGAGGGCCTGGCGGTGCTGAACCCGCCGTGAAAATGGCTGGAACTGGGCGTTTTCCAGCAGCCTTTCTCTCCGGGACCACAGCGGGCAGCGTGAAAAGCCCCGTTGCAGCTTTGTCTGCCGTGCCATTGCGGTGTCACGGTGCCCAGCCGGCTGCACGGGGCTGAGGTGATGTGCGGAGCCATCCCGGTTGTCACTGTGGGGAAGATGGCGCCCCAGACTTCACTGATCTATTTCCAGATGTGCCAGAAGGCTTGGTCACTGTTTTGCGGCAGGTTAATAAGGTTTTATACCTGCGCCGAGACAGCCTCCCATGGAAAGGGGAGAGGCCGCCCCAGGGAAGCCGGAGCTTTGCTTATCCTCACAAAAGTTGCCCCGCTGGGTTGTTTCCGCTCCCCGCCGAGCTGATAACCCGCACCTCCCCGAGAGCAAACAAACCCTGCCGTTCCCCAAAGGTTGGGACACATCCTGAATCCCGCCTGGAACGGGGTCACTCAGCTGCCAGCCACTGACCCACTTTTCCAGCTGCTGCCAAGCGCGCTCAGCCTTGAGGCAGCCCCGGGGCTTCGAGCTGTGGCCCTCCCCGCAAAAAGTGGTGATGTGTGAAGAGAAAATAAGTGTTTTTAGCAGGGGAACCTCGAGTCCCGGTCAGTAGTATTTGAAAACCAAAGGGAGGCTGAGATGGGTTGTTAAAAAGTCACGGGGAAAATCGAAATCTAATTCTGGAATGAACACGTACTTCCCCAGTATTTTTTCCTCGTTGTAGAGGCCATCGCAGTTTAGGTAAATCTAATTTTAGATGGACATTTTAAAAATATCCAAGACTGATCCTACTGGAGGGAGGGGGTGAGCTGCTATTTAAAATGAGCCTCTTGCAGTGTCTGTGAAAATCAGAGGTTTGGCTTGTTTTAACTTTACCTTTTCTTGATCGTAGATTTGCTGGAGGTTTGGATATTATATCATATTACATATATTTATGTGTTGAGGACTTCTGTCTCAACAGAATGTATTACTGCTGCATACAGGAAGGAGGACCTGTAATTTCCATGTATTTTTTTTCTCTTTCACTTCTACATCTTATTGCTCACTCAGACAAACCTCAGATGGTCACTTTTGTGCTGATTTCACCACTGTCTTCTAAGCTGTTTTTAGAAAGTGACAGGAATGTATATTTCTCACCTCGAGGGTGGTATGTTTCCCATATATGTGTTGGGACTGAATATTTTCAAACACGGGCTTAATAGAGCATTTACTTCTACTGAACCATGAGAAATAATCGTAAAGGCTTTCTCGGAGTGTATTTTTTATGTGAGTTCAAATGATTTTCAAATAATTTAAATAATTTCAATAGTTTTTTTAAAAGAATGATGCTCATAGTTTTTTAGGTGTGAAAAAATATCTATTAGGTGATGTTTCCCCTTAGTATATATTTAAATATATATATGTATGTATTCCCCATATCTATACGTAAAACTGATGTTAATATCAAAGTGTATCAATTTCATACACATCTCCCAATTTGCTCCTCTTACTTGTATTACAATACTTATAGGTTATATTCTCATGTGTTACAGTAATCTCTCCCTTTTGCCTTTGGAGAGAAAAAAAAAGTCACCTGCACATCTGTCCCCGCTCTCGGAATAATAAAACCTTTATGCGCCAGTGAACCTTTCTCTCCAAGCACCGACACCAAACTCCTCAGATGGGGCTGCACAGGGAATTTAAAAGTAGGATGCCCTGTGGCAGTTAATCATAGCTAATGCAGAGCCCAGGAGGAGGAGGAAATGATTTTATGACTGTAAGTGGAAAAAAGGACAAGTCAACAGGGCTGGGAAGAGGAGCTGCCTGTGCAGGGCAGCCTCAGGCTTTTGGCGTGGTTGCCGGAAATGGGCTGAACGCATCATGAGGGGCGCCCACAGATGCACTTGGGGCTTTCAGAGATGTATTTAGGTCACTGACACTCTGAAAGCTTTATACTTTTTGAGCCCAGGGGCTGTGACAAAGGCCTGTATACTCAGAGTGAAGGCTAGCATCCATCCGTGGCTGGCCTTATTGTATCCACAGGAATTTCAGATCAATGAAGGATGTTAGCAATTATGTGCTGAAATAACTAAGTACAATGGGATGAGGTAAGGAAAGCGATTCAGCCTTGAATTTGAATTTCTTTTGGTTTCAGTCAGCTTGTGCCAACACCCCTTGCAATGCACACTGAGTCTCTGGGGCTGTCCTACATTGTTCAGGACTGGGAATTTGAGAGACGCAAGTTCAGCAGCGAGTGCCGAAGTTGCATGGGTGGATGCAATGTTTTCCCTGGCGTACGGGCTGGTTTCACTGCTGGACACGTGAGGTATTTTGTGAATGTGATGCTGGTTTCTCTCTTTTGGCACAAAATATTTTATGGCAGGTGCTGTTCTGGGTTTTAAGCCTGAGAAATGTCACTTGGCTTCCTGCAAAGCTCCAACCCCTGGTGGGCTTGAAGAAAGTCCCAAGTACCGCCTCATGCTCTGCTTGCTCCCTGTGGTTCTTTCCGCTTGTGATTCTCAAAGGGCCAAACGCAGGGCTGTGTGCCTGACTCTGGTATCCAGGCCACTGGGCAGACTGAAGGAAGGAGGAGGAATTCCTTTGAAGTTGTGGAGCTGCTCCCCAGTAGCTGACTGGAGCCCAGCAGTGGGTGCAGTGTCCCATGCTCCTGTCGCTGCCTCCCTGAAAGGGATCTGATTCCTGCTGCTCCCTGCAGTGCAACCACACCAGTTACTCTACAGTGCAGCCTTCTCCCACTTGCAGAGCAGTGGGCTGAGCCTGGCTCTGAGCAACCTCGGGATGACAGAAACTCACAGAAAACCCCTTTACAGACTTCCTTTCTCAAAAGCCAAAACACACGCTAGGAGAGCCTGGAGTCTGTGACTTCGAGTTAGGGCAGTTAATCAAAACGTTTGCCATGTATTGTGTGAGCTCCTTCACAGTTTGTGCATTTATCTTTTTAACATCTGCAGAACAGCATGGCTTGGATAGGTTTCTGTTACTACTCCGAGCCTTCATTGGCTCTCAAGAATGAGTGAAGAGGAGCCAGACAACATAAAGGGCAGGCAATCAAAGCTTTTGACTCTTAGATCCTCGCAGATGGGCCTTCTGATGAAATGACTAACAACTGCTGCCAGATCAGCAAGTAGCAACCACAAGGCACCTGTATTTATTTAACTTTCATTTTGCCAGATAACTTGTCTTTATGCTCTTGCAGTTTTAACTATGGATTATAAGTCACGAGGCTTCCTTCTGATCTCCCTAGCACAAGTGTAGAATGAGTCACTTGAGATTGGTTGGAGATAAGAGTTCTTCTGCTGTGCAAGTGGTGTATGCAAAGGCAGGAGGATCAGGCCGAGGTGCAGATGATGAATCCAGTGTCGAGTTTGTTTCAAACATCTTTATGGCCAGCCTCCAGGGTGAAGCTTTCTTAGGGCACGTACTAGAGGGAGGAAAGGTTTTTTAGCAGCAGCCTTTGGTTGTTGTGAAGATAAATAAATAAAAAATCGTGACCTTGTTTATCTTTTCCAAATGGCCGTGCATCTCGTGAATTCTGCTGTGCAAAGAGACACTGTCTGCAGCCAGGGCCCCCAGCTGCTCCAGCCTGCCCGGGTGAAGCTCTGGGTGAAGGGCAGCCAGCTTCCCTGACTTTGCAGCCGCCTGCCAAAGCCGAGATGTTGCCAGATGCCTCGGGCTACAAACCTCGCACCTCAGAGCACTCGTCCCAGGAATGACTCGCAGGTGGTGCTGCCAGCAGCTCCACAGGAGCCTCGTGGCTCGGGCCATTATGGAAAGGAACAAAACCCCGGATGTGGCTGTGTCCCAGGATGACCTGGTGGCATTGGCTCCATCAGCTCCGCTGCCTTGCCGCCTTTCACAGGCACGGGCTCCGATTGCCCTGTGACTCCAGTGCCAATCCAGCCCCGCTGCCAGACACCTCAGTGTAGCCCTGGCACACGGAGTACACTGCTTGCTCATGGGCCATCTGGGGCTTCCTCGGCCAGCCACCCTCTCGCCTTCCTTGAAGGTAAATATCCAGAATTTGCCATGCTCAATATTGGTTTCTATCAGGACAGGTAAGAACGTGCTTTGTGGCTCTGATTGCTCCTGCTTTTGGGTGCTACGAAGGGGCACCCAGTGGGTGCTTGGCTGTTCCTGGAAAGCAGTCAGCTCCCCTGTTCCTGGAGTCAGGTATCTGAGCAATGGCAAGTGCCAAATCTCTAATTATTTCTCTATCAATCCCTGGTTTTATAGCCAGTGCTTCACCTGTGTGCTGTTGGTCACTGGTGGCTTTTGTTCACCAAATAACATCCTGCCCATATGTGTTGACATAGGATAAAGTCAGGCTTGTTGACATAGGATAAAGTCACAAAGCGAACCTGCTCAAGTGTTAGAAGCAACATTGCAGCACTACCATCAGACTTGGCCCGTGGTTTTTAGCAATCCTTGCAACTGTGCCTGTCCTTCAGGATTTAGGGATAAGCTTTGCTGTCTAAGTAAGCACATGTATTCTCTGTCTGATAGTGGAAACTAGTTAGAACACAGAGTTCTGCCAGATTTGATCTTATATTTTTTTTGTATGTCTAAAGCAAGATCTGATAGTTTTAAAAGGCTTTCATGTGACTCTTGCTGGAATAGTTTTCTTCAGTCACTTCTGTCTGTGCTCTCTTCTGAGTCCAAATATGATGAGGAAACCACATAGCTGATTTAAGTACCTCAAGTTAGTGAAATTAGACCAAATTGATTAAGGGCATGTGTGGCAAGCACAGTGCTTGAAGGCCAACCAGCTGTTTCCTCCTGAGAAATGTTCTTACCTAGGGACTTGGAATTCCAATCAGTTCCAGGTTTTCAGTATCAGGATTGTTTAAATATTATGCTCTGCCTTATTGCTGTAGGGTATGATCTGTCTTTTTCAAGGAGTTCTGCAAGGAGAGAAATGAAATGGAGGGGAGCCAAGGGATGCTTTGGTCTGTGGTATATCACCCAAGCAAGAGTGGTCCCATCTTTCCCTTGCTTCCTGCTGATGTGTTTGCTTTGCTGGGGCACCTTTTTCTGGAGTCATCTTCTGCAGGAATTAGTTTGGATCTAAATTTATGCAAATATGGGAGCACTGAAGTGTCTTGTGTTATCCAGAATCATAGTCATGGAATGAAAATGCTGGTTTTGCTCATGGCTTAGAACTGAGCTTAAATATAGATTTCCTGGGCTCTGTGCATTTTAAAAACAAAATTTACTTTTGCATTAGCATCACATCTAAAACCCAAATTTCCTTGTTTGCTTTTAAGATAAGGGGAAAAAGTCAGGAACAGGACACACATTAGCCATACTTGTTATTTGTAAATTGATGAACAGCTTCAGCCAGGAAGCAGAAGTTGTGTGTGGGATGATGTAGGATGGAATGTGGCATCATTCATGTCCTTTGTGGTGCTTCAGTTGGTGATATTGACGAGGAGTCATGATGGAGTGCACAAATCCAAGACTTTGCATGGTTCTGGACACACTTTTGAGCACGGTAGGGGCCAGTCTGGCTTTGGGAGGGTAAGGCTGCTGTAGGAAATGGATTTCAGTTGTGGCTTACATGGGATTTACCAATGTTCTGGGAAGAGCTGGTTTTTCCAGCTTTACAGATAAAACATGCCATTTGATTGTGGGAAAAAAATGCACGAAGGAGATTGACAAAACTTTTTTTTTTTTTTTTTTTTTTCTGTGCGGTTTCTGTACCTGTCAAAAAGATTTTACAGGATGGAGAGCGAGGTGGGTACGTGGTTTCCTGCGCTGTGCCTGACAGGAGATGGATTTGTTAAGATGATTTTGACGGTGCATTTGTTGCTCTGAGGGAACATTTGGGAAATCCTGCTTGGTGTGTTTGAGTGAGGCAATCACCATGATGCTCTCCCTCCTGGCAAACTGCAGGTAACCCTGGCTGGGAGCAGAGCACGCATCGCATTGCATTGCCCCATTCATAACAAAGGTGTCAAAACCCTCCGTGCGGCAGAGGCTCTAACGCGGTGTCCGGGGTGGATCTGCTGAGTCAGCAGCGGGGCTGCTTCACGCACCCTGCCTGGAATTACGGCAGCGCTCCCCTTATCTCCCGGTGGGCAGGGGAAGGGCACAGGAGCCGCAGAGCTGGGAATGAGCGATGCCAGTGTAAGGAGCAGGATTCCCATTTATCTGCAGAGTAACCTGAACTCTGCTGCCCTGCTCTTGCTGCTGGTTACCTGACAGCGTTCCCTTTGCTGTGCCATTAGCTAATTGTCCCTCAGACCGCCTGTTAACGAGGTAATTTGCCGCATCTGCTTCCACTTTCCATGTCATGGACAGTTGCCGGCTTTGCAAAATGTTTTGTGTTTGTCAAGCTGCTCTGCCTGCCTGGAAATGTTTTGCCTGCTCAAATTTTTTCGGCTCATACCTCAAGGACTTGTTACTAGGTAACAGAGTTCCATTTGCCAATTGCCCACTATTTCCTTCTCACCGTATTACAGGCCTGATTATTAACATTTAGTTCAGAGAAATTGCTGTCATTATGTGAAGTAACTTCCTTTAGAGGTTACTCATTAACCTTAGGTATTTTACTGTGCGATTATAATTGCCAAATGCCATAGGCATGGAAAACCTTTGAACTCCTCAAGGTATTAGTGTATGGGAGAAATGGTATCAGCTGTGATTTTTATACATTCTCCATCCCCACCCCCCCTCCTCAGTTGTTTTTCCTTTTGACTGTATTGTCCTTCCATTCCTGTTGGCACATTGCATACCATACAGGACCTGCTCCAGCTGCTGGAGAGGAGAATGTTTCCTTTTGGAAGGGAATCTGCCTCTCCTATCCCCTTCAGATCTGAGATTAGCCCTAGCCAGCTCAGGGGCCCATTACCTCGTTTGCAGTGTGCCACTAAGAACAGAGTTTGATCCCTTGCCCTTGCATGAAAAGTGAAATAATTGGAAAGTTCTGTGGCATGCTCCATACTGTTAACATTAGTTTTCCAGCATTTAAGATGGCTCTTCCATGTTTGCTTTGGGAAGATTTTTGACTTTACTGCTCTAGATTGTGTTCAAGGAATGGAAATTTTCAGACAACAATAATTCTCCCCCCCCCTTTTTTTTTTTTTCTTTTATTTTTAATACAGACACAATCAGCTGCATACTAAACTGTTTGCTTCAGGGCAACATGTGTTCTCTGGAAAAATCTTACTAAATATATTTGTCTTTCTCTCCTAACCCATTTCTAATTAGAAGTCCATTGACATTCCTAGTAACTTGATGCCTCTGACAGGATAGAGCAAAGCTGTAGTACAGGCCTGTGTCATCATGTGACTTCAGTGAGGATATATATATCATATCCAGGAAATTAGGGAACAAGTGAGATATATACCTAGTGCTTAAACAGAATGAAAAAAAAAAAAAAAAGAGAAAGAAAAATTACCCATGCAATAGGAATGTTTTTACATGGAGTCAGACCTAATTTTGATGGTAGTAACCAAAATGTGGTGGACAGGGAACATGAATCTGGTAAATCTTCTAAAATATAACATTAGAAAAAAACAGTACTATAAATTTAAAAAGGGGAAAGCTAAGGTGGGATTAACCAATGATTCCTCTTAATTCTGAACCTGGTGGCAGGGAGAATAAAACAAGACAGAGCAACTTCTATCAAGCCCTTGATTTAATATTGCTCACCCCACTCTCCTCTGTCCATTTGATCTCAGCATGAGCTTTTGGGTTTTTTTGAAGGGGGAAAAGTGAGGAAAAACCCACAAAACCGGTATGTCCTTGCATGATGCACACAGCACAGTCTCCATGATGAAAGTGCTAGATCAGTACCATGGTACTATGAATAATGAAAAATGTTTAGTAACACAGTTTCAGATAGTGCCTCAACCCTCTATTTTTTTTGTGGTGATCTTTTTCTTCTTTCATTCACTAGAACAATTCTTGCTCCTGATTTCAGTGGATTTCCTTGTTTGACAATGTGCCAGCTGTGACTTCTCAACTACTGCGTGTTGCAATGAGCTAAGCAGTGGAATTTGTGGTGACATCAAATGTTGCTCTCCAGGATAAATTTAGCGATTCACGAAGTCCAAGCAGTGCAGGAGGTGGGTAACACTTCAAAACTTCTTTTAGTAAAACTGTAGTTCACTAAATTCCTGTCTGCTCCTTCTACTTTACCTGCTTACCCGCAGCTCCAGGTCTGATGCCTGGATACCTCATTCAGCACTGTAGGAATAGCTCAGTGTTCATCTTTTGCTTTCTGTTTATTGTCAATAAATCCACATTGTTTAGCTCTAGTATGGTTTAAAACCAAGCACACCTCAAACTGGCATTAGCTACTTGGAGCCCTTCTGCAGAATACAGCATGAAATACAATTTGCTGGTGTGTAATGTAAAAATTACTGGCAAAACTTTACGCATGAGAAAGCATTTGGGGAAATTAAAAGCCTATTACTTGTCATAACGGCATTCTGTACAAAGATTCTGGATTACAGAGTTACAAAATCCTGCTCCACTGAAGCAAGTGGATGCAGAAAATTGGGAAAACATGGCTAACACCTGAGACAAGGCATGTTCCTGCCAGCTGTGGCATGTCTCTTGCATTCACAAACACCAGCAAATGCCTCAGCATATTTGTTTATTTATCTTTCTGTCTGTTTATTTATGAAACGTCTAAATGTGTCTGTTCTCTATTGTACAGGCATTACAAAATATTTACCTTTATTTTGACACGTGACACTGTTTCTTGGAGCAGGTGTCATGGAATAATAACATTAAGTGTCATAGACAGGGTACCTAATATTTTTTTTCCTACAGAAACACCTGTGGTAGTTCAAATGTTGCACTTTTTCCACATGTTGAGTCAGTGCAGAAGAAAGAGATGTAGTTTTAGACCAAAATTGAACTATATGGGAATACACAGTAAAATACCTTTTCCCACAGAAATTGTGGCAAATTTTAAGTTAAACAATGATTATTATGTTTCCATAGAAAAAAGTACAGCAATCTAAATTGTAACTCTGTTTGGCAGGGGGAACCAACAAGGAAACAAGAAAGTGGCCTAGAATCCAGCATGAACAGAACAGTCCTTAGGACATACAATAACAGGCTGAAGCTGTCGTAAACACTCTTTATTTCCCTAAGGTATGGGTGAGTGTCTTTGCAAGTTTCGTTGGAATCAGGATTTATCGATCTGGAATCTCTTAGAAACACCTGTGAGGTTCAGTGTGTTATTTTCTTTTAAAAATTTGTTTCTTTTTGAAAATGAAATGCCTATCAAGCTTATAAAACGGACAAAATGTTATTGATTTGACACCAGGGAGATTATATATAAACTTACCAAGGAAAAAAAAAATAATAGAAATTTCAAGATGCCTGGTAAGGCATCCTGATTTTTTTATTTTTTGAAGTCATTCCTCTTGACTAGTCCTGATGCAGTCAGGCTTTATTCCTTTCATCAGGAAGGGAAAAATGGAACCTGTGCTTGATGGTATATTGGTAACTAGGCAATGTCCAAAAGAAGAACAGGATTGGTTGGGATTCTTTTAGGGAGGGGGCTGTTTGGTTTTTCTTCCCTGGAGGGGAGAGAATAAGAAGAAATTCTGGTCTCTTAAAAATGGAAAGAAAAGGCAAGAAACTGATTAGTCCTTAGGATTTCAATAACGTTTGACTCACTGCATTGTGACGACAGTGTTTGATTTTTCTATTTGCTTTCCCCCCCTTTGAATGCAAGGCTGGGATGTGTTGTTCCTGATTAAATGTGTGCTGAGCCATGTGGCGTTAGAGAATTGCACTCCCTGCCCCTCCATTCCTCGTGCTCTCTGTTGCCCAATGTGGAAGTTGTGGCTCTATGGGGATTTACTGTTTCCTCTTAGGATCACCTGTGCTGTGGCTTAAATAAAAGTTTGTTTCTTCAGCTGTCTGACTTCGGAGTTTATCTGACTCAGGCTGACCCCTCAGTTTTATAATGAGCTAGTTTATTTGCTTGTGCAAATTGGGTTTTCTTAGACAGAAATATAACAGACTGTAAAGAGGCCAATCTTTTGATCATTTCACCTCCGGAAGGGGGAAGGCTACAATGCCTTTCTGCACTCACTGGGCACTCCCTGGGTTGTTAATAACATTAAGTTACTGTTCCTGAACATTCTGTGGTTGGATTTTTTTTAATTTTTTTTTTTTCAAACTGTGTTATAAAAGTCTGGTGTGTAGAAAAATGTTGTTTCTTCTGTCTATGCTAGAAATATTGATAGGGTTTAGAATCTAATTACTTCTCTATTTGCAGGAAATACAGAGCCTTTGCTTAGCAACTAGTCTGCCTGTTTTCAATTCTTTAAATGTATCTTTGTGCTGCACCTATAGCCGTGCACACTCAGGCATGAGGCAGAATGCTGGAAGAAAAGGAGGCGTGAACACTTTGTGAAAATGGTGCCAGTTTTTCCTCGATGGGCCTCGAGCCTCTAATGCAGCCCAACAAAGCTGAGAGTGATGTGTCAAAATATCTTTTAATAAACAACGTAGGCAGTAGGAAATAATACTGGTCAGGGCTTGTTTTTCTGGCTCAGGGCCTCATTCCAACCTGTTGCAACCAGCTATTGAACGTCTATGGGGACACCCCCACACAAGAGGCCCCATGGAGGAAAGGAACTTTTACATTTCTGTTTGACTGGGATCCTTGCCAGTGGCTAAGTTCAAAGTGCAGTTTCCAGTAATTTGCTGTTACTACTCCGCGTGTTTGATAGGCCAGGACAGAAGCATGCAACCCGAAGTAATATTTCCTGATTTCTGATATTTCTCAAGATATGAATGGAGGTTGCTGAGGCACTAAAACTCAGAAGGGTTTTCCTGACTCCGACACCTTCGATGCTTTCCTTTTCTCCTCTTGTGCAGCCCCTTTCCCTCCCCCCATCTCCTCCCTTAGCTCACATTCCCTGCTGTTGTCAGTTCCGTATTTGGATGACATTCATATTGATTGTTTCCCTATGCAAACACTGTGTGGCTGGTCTGATGCAACCAGAAGAGTCCTATTGATTTACTGAGTGTGAGGGTTATTTAGATTGATATCCTTCTGGAGTAGTGATAACGCTTTCATCTCCCCTCAGAATTATGGTTAACCTTTCCATTTTGGGGAAAGGGCATGGAAATGAATTTCCTTTGCCCCGTTAACTGTGGTAGGAGGGAGGTAAGCACAGGGAGAAGCTAGTGGAATAACTACTGTTCTCTCCAGCATATGCAGTTGTAGGCCATGTGTATGCCATTGTGGTTATGGAAGAAGCATCCTCTGTAATTAAGATTATATAAGCATTCCTATTGTAATCCTTTGTTTCCAGCTCTCCAAAACTTGCCTCTTTTGGGCTGATGTTTTCCTGGCTTGTTCTTTGCCATGTCACAGCTTAATTATTTATTTTCCAAGCAGGGATGCAAATGTTGGAGAGAGCTGAGGAAATGGACTTTTCTTGCCCATTTGAACAGAGCTCTTGACTTTTTTGAAAGTTAGATCCAGAGTCCAAATGAGCTTCAGGTAGAAAGGATGTGACTGTTGATGAGCTCTTGGGGAATACTATTTTAATTAGTGAATAATTAAATTTGTGCACATTACCTTTTGCACATTTGTGCAAAAGGTAATGCAAATGGGCTGTTTAAAGGCAGAGGTGAGGCTGGGAGGGCAGGCTTCAATGCTTAAAATCCTAATTCTCTTTTTTTACAACTTAAGTGTGCAGTCTTCCTAAGTCTGCAAGAGCATGGGGGTCCTAGTACAGCTACCCACAAAAGCAGAGCAGTAAGAAATTTAAAAGTGCAGAGTTCAGTTCTGACTGCCCCCCCACCCCCCCCCCCACCCCCGCAGCAAAGTCAGTGCTCACAGGAACAAA
Organism: Pseudopodoces humilis; assembly: GCF_049639895.1. Taxonomy (NCBI): domain Eukaryota; kingdom Metazoa; phylum Chordata; class Aves; order Passeriformes; family Paridae; genus Pseudopodoces; species Pseudopodoces humilis. The sequence continues at coordinate 67,065,667 of NC_142205.1, read as the reverse complement.
AGCTGGGTGTTGAAACTGTATGTGCTGGCTTTGCACTGAAGCTTCACTTTTCAGCTGAAACTGTCATGTCAATTCTGTTTTAAAAAACAAACAAAATTCCTTCGACTAGTATGTAGCTTGAATTTTCAAATAAATAAGCAAGCAAATACCTTTTCTTCCAGAGAGCACTGACAGGTGTTCACACAATCCAAGCACTCATGAAGTTTTAATCATTAAACTAAACAGTTCCTTGAAAGCAGAGGAATTTGGGGTTAATTCTGATCTTTATACTTGTGCTGATCACATCAACTCCAGTGTGTCCATGCAGTGACATCCACGGGACTGCCTAAGCAGCAAGTACAAGGAAACAGTGAGAACATATTTTTGAGCTGAACGTTTCAAGCACTGTAATTGGAACTGCATTATTCGTGACTAGTGCCTTTTTTCCGATCTCAAGTCCAAAATCCACTGGGGGGGGCAGTGGGAGAAAGCACGGAGCAGCAAATAATCACAAGATGCTCTGTGGTGGGAGCTGATTTGCCCACGAGCGCCGTGCGTCGCTGGTACCAGGGCGTGTGTCATGTGGCCGGCAGCTGTGCTGCCTTGCCGGATGCTCAGCCCTCCTCCATGACCAGCTGCAGGGCCCTGGCCTCCGCCTCTGTGCATTTTTTTCTTAGCCAGAAAGATGTGGAAGGGAGAAGGCTGAAACCTGGTCCATGTGTTGGGGGTTTTGTTTTATTAATTATTTTTTGTAGTCTTGTGCAAGAATAACTCACGGCTGTCTGGCTGTGTAGGTTTGTTAAGCCCAGAGTCTCCTATGGCTGACAAAGCCTCTGGCTGTATTATAAGCACTCTGAACTGATTGAAGAATGTTGGGTTGCATCATGAGACCAAACAGCAGGTAAACAAACGGAGCAGGCTGTGTTCAAATGAAATAAATCCTTATAAATCTGGAGGATTGTGGTGAACTTCGTGGTTTCTTGAGAAGTGGCTTCAAGAGAAGCACCAGGGATGTTACACTGAATAACTGTAAAGGGTTACTACACTGAAACTGCAGTCTAACTCTGTTGAGGAAGATGCAGGGCTCACTGGATCCCACAGGAAACTTTCAATGTAGTCCCTTGTGTCTTCATTGTTGATATGTGAAACCAGAATAATATTCAAGAGGCTGTGTTTGGTTTCCATAATATTTGCTCGAATGTGAATTGTTCCGAGGGAGTTGGGTTTGTCCTTTGAGATCATCTGTGAAAAACAAGAAGTCGTGAAGGAAGGAACATGTCCTGTTGTTCACTGTAACAATAAACATGGAAAATGATTCAATGATCTGTGAAGCTCAGTGAAATTTATGAGAACACAGCAGCTGTCACATTAGATTAGATCAAAGATTATTGTGACCAAGTATCCTGCCTCCAGCAGAGGCTGGTGAGAGTGGGATGGGGAAGGGGCCTCAGAAAATAGAAATATATTTGGAATCATCTTTCCCTATCTTTTCAGCTTCTATCAAAGAGTTGTATAGCAGCTTCTGAGACTGACTGTGCTTGGTAGCTTCTCCTGGATGTTCATTCCTCTGATCTCAATTTGAACCTGTGTGCTGCTTTGCCTCGACCAGCCCCTGTGGGCACTGAGTTCCACACTGTAATTGTTTTATGAAAAGGCATTTCCTTTTGTTTCTAAATTGCTGCCAGTTTAAACCAGGCTTCCTGACTTCCTTTATTACATACAGTAAATAATTCCCTTTTTTTACCACATCATTTTTCAGATGTCGATTCTGTCCTCTCTTAGCTAGCTGGCATGTCCTGATTTATTTAGTTTCTACTTGTCCCAATTTTGTCCTTTACTTGTTACTTTCCACGGTGCCTTTTCCCCCCATCTTTCCTGGTTTCTCTGTGTGCTCTGTGAGATGGTGTGGAGGTGAATGCAGCACTGTAATCAAAGGGCCCTAATGAGTAACCTGGTCAGGGTGCTTGGATGAGCAAAATGCCTGTGGACTTGAGCCAAAGGTTGCCCTGATTAGCCTGGGAAGACCGGCGCTGTCAGGCTTTGTCTGTGCGGTGTCAGAACAAGATAAAGGTGTACAAGTGCTCCTTGTTACCTGCCTTAAGTTCATCATCTCCCTTCTGAAGTTACAGCTGTGATGCCAAGGATTTGGGTGAGCCACACTTGAGGCTCCAGGACCTGAAGCAGTGGGTGCCAAAAGAAAAGGATTATACCAGCCGTGGTGGGGTGATGAAATATTGTGTCATGCTGGGGAATGAGGGGAGAAGTTCCTAAAACGTGTTCAACAAAAAATTATTGCACCTCCCCCCGCCCAAAACCCTGCAATCCATAAATGTATATTTTTGGGGTTTTTTTTCACAATGTCTTTGGGTTATTTGCCTATGTGGATTTTTGCCCTTAAAAAGCGATTTTGTAGTGGGAAGTGGGGATGTGTTTGAGACTCCTCTCAGATCGTGGCCTCATGGGGCACTGACAATTCAGTAACAGCCCTTTGCAAAAGCCTTGCAGTGCAGCAAAAATTCAAATGGTTCCTTTTGTGGTGAGGTTACAAGTCAATAACTTGAGCTCGGATTGTGTCCATATCCGGTGAGGAGTGAGGATTACATCCCCCCCTTCTCCTCACAGTCCTGCCTAACAAATCCAGACCCATTCCCCGCAGGGAGCCCAGGCGAAAGGAAGGGAGTGTCATCCCCTTGGGAGCTGTTACTGCATCCGCTCCCCC